>NC_034192.2:20995021-21595021 GCF_002021735.2 Oncorhynchus kisutch
CACGATGAAGATGGGATTCAAAACCAATGCTTGCAGAGCATAATGGATTAGCAGTCCATCGCCTAACCACTCGGCCACCTCATCCTGTTATTTTGAAGTGGCAAATGACCTTAAAAAACTGTTGTTGCTGTATGTAAACCCAGATTGAAATCAATGAAAGTGAGGTAGAGCAATGGCAGGGCATGTGTCGATCCCATCGAGACATTTAACAAATGTTTTGTCAGGCCGAGTGGTCTCAAGTGCTTGATTAAGTGTGTTGAGGTGGTCGGGTCAAATCCCACATTGAGGTTGCCCTTGGTGAAGCTATTCTTCAATACCTGAATCTTATTAGTCGCTCGAGGCTTGAGCAGGGATTTCTATTTCATGTGGGGCCATGTAAGAGAGGAAATAACAAATGTTTTGTGAAGAGGTTGGTGTTCTAATCAACACATGCAGTTCATCGCCTTCACCACTCAGATACCAAGTCCTGTGCTCTCGCTGTGGCAGTCAGCAATTTTACCATGTTTGTGAAAGTCAAAATCTTCCAGTGCCAAAAATAATGCACAGAATTTTAATTGTTACACAATGAGATGGGATTCGAACCCATGCATGCAGAGCATATGGATTAGCAGTCCATCCCTTACCACTCGGCTACCTCACCTGTTTTTTTCATGTGGCAAATGATCTTAAAAAACTGTTGTTGCTGTATGTAAACCCAGATTGAAATCAATGAAAGTGAGGTAGAGCAATGGCAGGGCCATGTGTCGATCCCATCGAGACATTTAACAAATGTTTTGTCAGGCCGAGTGGTCTCAAGTGCTTGATTAAGTGTGTTGAGGTGTCGGTTCAAATCCCACCATTGAGGTTGCCCTTGGTGAAGCTATTCTTCAATACCTGAATCTTATTAGTCGCTCTAGGATTGCGCAGGGATTCTATATTCATGTGGGGCCATGTAAGAGAGGAAATAACAAATGTTTTGTGAAGAGGTTGGTGTTATAATCAACACATGCAGTTCATCGCCTTCACCACTCAGATACCAAGTCCTGTGCTCCTCGGCTGTGGCAGTCAGCAATTTTACCAGTGTTTGTGAAGTCAAAATCTTCCAGTGCCAAAAATAATGCACGAGAATTTTAATTGTTACAACAAATGAGGATGGGATTTCGAACCCATGCATGCAGAGCATAATGGATTAGCAGTCCATCTCCTTCACCACTCGGCTACCTCACCCTGTTTTTTTCATGTGGCAAATGATCTTAAAAAACCGTTGTTGCTGTATGTAAACCCCAGATTGAAATCAATGAAAGTGAGGTAGAGCAATGGCAGGGCCATGTGTCGATCCCATCGAGACATTTAACATGTTTTGTCAGGCCGAGTGGTCTCAAGTGCTTGATTAAGTGTGTTGAGGTGTCGGTTCAAATCCCACCATTGAGGTTGCCGTTGGTGAAGCTATTCTTCAATACCTGAATCTTATTAGTCGCTCGATGGCTTGAGCAGGGATTCTATTTCATGTGGGGCCATGTAAGAGAGGAAATAACAAATGTTTTGTGAAGAGGTTGGTGTTATAATCAACACATGCAGTTCATCGCCTTCACCACTCAGATACCAAGTCCTGTGCTCTCGCTGTGGCAGTCAGCAATTTTACCAGTGTTTGTGAAAGTCAAAATCTTCCAGTGCCAAAATAATGCACAGAATTTTAATTGTTACACAATGAGGATGGGAGTCGAACCCATGCATGCAGAGCATAATGGATTAGCAGTCCATCTCCTCACCACTCGGCTACCTCACCCTGTTTTTTTTCATGTGGCAAATGATCTTAAAAAACTGTTGTTGCTGTATGTAAACCCCAGATTGAAATCAATGAAAGTGAGGTAGAGCAATGGCAGGGCCATGTGTCGATCCCATCGAGACATTTAACAAATGTTTTGTCAGGCCGAGTGGTCTCAAGTGCTTGATTAAGTGTGTTGAGGTGTCGGTTCAAATCCCACCATTGAGGTTGCCGTTGGTGAAGCTATTCTTCAATACCTGAATCTTATTAGTCGCGCTCGAGGCTTGAGCAGGGATTCTATTTTCATGTAGGGCCATGTAAGAGAGGAAATAACAAATGTTTTGTGAAGAGGTTGGTGTTCTAATCCAACACATGCAGTTCATCGCCTTCACCTACTCAGATACCAAGTCCTGTGCTCTCGCTGTGGCAGTCAGCAATTTTACCAGTGTTTGTGAAAGTCAAAATCTTCCAGTGCCAAATAATGCACAGAATTTTAATTGTTACACAATGAGGATGGGAGTCGAACCCATGCATTCAGAGCATAATGGATTAGCAGTCCATCTCCTTCACCACTCGGCTACCTCACCCTGTTTTTTTCAAGTGGCAAATGATCTTAAAAAACTGTTGTTGCTGTATGTAAACCCCAGATTGAAATCAATGAAAGTGAGGTAGAGCAATGCAGGGCCATGTGTCGATCCCATCGAGACATTTAACAAATGTTTTGTCAGGCCGAGTGGTCTCAAGTGCTTGATTAAGTGTGTTGAGGTGTCGGTTCAAATCCCACAATTGAGGTTGCCCTTGGTGAAGCTATTCTTCAATACCTGAATCTTATTAGTCGCTCGAGGCTTGAGCAGGGATTCTATTTTCATGTGGGGCCATGAAAGAGAGGAAATAACAAATGTTTTGTGAAGAGGTTGGTGTTATAATCCACACATGCAGTTCATCGCCTTCACCACTCAGATACCAAGTCCTGTGCTCTCGCTGTGGCAGTCAGCAATTTTACCAGTGTTTGTGAAAGTCAAAATCTTCCAGTGCCAAAATAAAGCACAGAATTTTAATTGTTACACAATGAGGATGGGATTCGAACCCATGCATGCAGAGCATAATGGATTAGCAGTCCATCTCCTTCACCACTCGGCTACCTCACCCTGTTTTTTTTCATGTGGCAAATGATCTTAAAAACTGTTGTTGCTGTATGTA
This sequence comes from Oncorhynchus kisutch, assembly GCF_002021735.2. NCBI lineage: Eukaryota > Metazoa > Chordata > Actinopteri > Salmoniformes > Salmonidae > Oncorhynchus > Oncorhynchus kisutch. Next base: position 20,997,966 of record NC_034192.2, read on the forward strand.
AACCCCAGATTGAAATCAATGAAAGTGAGGTAGAGCAATGGCAGGGCCATGTGTCGATCCCATCGAGACATTTAACAAATGTTTTGTCAGGCCGAGTGGTCTCAAGTGCTTGATTAAGTGTGTTGAGGTGTCGGTTCAAATCCCACCATTGAGGTTGCCCTTGGTGAAGCTATTCTTCAATACCTGAATCTTATTAGTCGCTCGAGGCTTGAGCAGGGATTCTATTTTCATGTGGGGCCATGAAAGAGAGGAAATAACAAATGTTTTGTGAAGAGGTTGGTGTTATAATCCACACATGCAGTTAATCGCCTTCACCACTCAGATACCAAGTCCTGTGCTCTCGCTGTGGCAGTCAGCAATTTTACCAGTGTTTGTGAAAGTCAAAATCTTCCAGTGCCAAAATAATGCACAGAATTTTAATTGTTACACAATGAGGATGGGATTCGAACCCATGCATGCAGAGCATAATGGATTAGCAGTCCATCTCCTTCACCACTCGGCTACCTCACCCTGTTTTTTTCATGTGGCAAATGATCTTAAAAAACTGTTGTTGCTGTATGTAAACCCCAGATTGAAATCAATGAAAGTGAGGTAGAGCAATGGCAGGGCCATGTGTCGATCCCATCGAGACATTTAACAAATGTTTTGTCAGGCCGAGTGGTCTCAAGTGCTTGATTAAGTGTGTTGAGGTGTCGGTTCAAATCCCACAATTGAGGTTGCCCTTGGTGAAGCTATTCTTCAATACCTGAATCTTATTAGTCGCTCGAGGCTTGAGCAGGGATTCTATTTTCATGTGGGGCCATGTAAGAGAGGAAATAACAAATGTTTTGTGAAGAGGTTGGTGTTATAATCAACACATGCAGTTCATCGCCTTCACCACTCAGATACCAAGTCCTGTGCTCTCGCTGTGGCAGTCAGCAATTTTACCAGTGTTTGTGAAAGTCAAAATCTTCCAGTGCCAAAATAATGCACAGAATTTTAATTGTTACACAATGAGGATGGGAGTCGAACCCATGCATGCAGAGCATAATGGATTAGCAGTCCATCTCCTTCACCACTCGGCTACCTCACCCTGTTTATTTTCATGTGGCAAATGATCTTAAAAAACTGTTGTTGCTGTATGTAAACCCCAGATTGAAATCAATGAAAGTGAGGTAGAGCAATGGCAGGGCCATGTGTCGATCCCATCGAGACATTTAACAAATGTTTTGTCAGGCCGAGTGGTCTCAAGTGCTTGATTAAGTGTGTTGAGGTGTCGGTTCAAATCCCACCATTGAGGTTGCCGTTGGTGAAGCTATTCTTCAATACCTGAATCTTATTAGTCGCTCGAGGCTTGAGCAGGGATTCTATTTTCATGTGGGGCCATGTAAGAGAGGAAATAACAAATGTTTTGTGAAGAGGTTGGTGTTATAATCCACACATGCAGTTAATCGCCTTCTACTACTCAGATACCAAGTCCTGTGCTCTCGCTGTGGCAGTCAGCAATTTTACCAGTGTTTGTGAAAGTCAAAATCTTCCAGTGCCAAAATACAGCACAGAATTTAATTGTTACACAATGAGGATGGGATTCGAACCCATGCATGCAGAGCATAATGGATTAGCAGTCCATCTCCTTCACCACTCGGCTACCTCACCCTGTTTTTTTCATGTGGCAAATGATCTTAAAAAACTGTTGTTGCTGTATGTAAACCCCAGATTGAAATCAATGAAAGTGAGGTAGAGCAATGGCAGGGCCATGTGTCGATCCCATCGAGACATTTAACAAATGTTTTGTCAGGCCGAGTGGTCTCAAGTGCTTGATTAAGTGTGTTGAGGTGTCGGTTCAAATCCCACCATTGAGGTTGCCCGTTGGTGAAGCTATTCTTCAATACCTGAATCTTATTAGTCGCTCGAGGCTTGAGCAGGGATTCTATTTTCATGTGGGGCCATGTAAGAGAGGAAATAACAAATGTTTTGTGAAGAGGTTGGTGTTATAATCAACACATGCAGTTCATCGCCTTCACCACTCAGATACCAAGTCCTGTGCTCTCGCTGTGGCAGTCAGCAATTTTACCAGTGTTTGTGAAAGTCAAAATCTTCCAGTGCCAAAATAATGCACAGAATTTTAATTGTTACACAATGAGGATGGGATTCGAACCCATGCATGCAGAGCATAATGGATTAGCAGTCCATCTCCTTCACCACTCGGCTACCTCACCCTGTTTTTTTTCATGTGGCAAATGATCTTAAAAAACTGTTGTTGCTGTATGTAAACCCCAGATTGAAATCAATGAAAGTGAGGTAGAGCAATGGCAGGGCCATGTGTCGATCCCATCGAGACATTTAACAAATGTTTTGTCAGGCCGAGTGGTCTCAAGTGCTTGATTAAGTGTGTTGAGGTGTCGGTTCAAATCCCACCATTGAGGTTGCCCGTTGGTGAAGCTATTCTTCAATACCTGAATCTTATTAGTCGCTCGAGGCTTGAGCAGGGATTCTATTTTCATGTGGGGCCATGTAAGAGAGGAAATAACAAATGTTTTGTGAAGAGGTTGGTGTTATAATCCACACATGCAGTTAATCGCCTTCTCTACTCAGATACCAAGTCCTGTGCTCTCGCTGTGGCAGTCAGCAATTTTACCAGTGTTTGTGAAAGTCAAAATCTTCCAGTGCCAAAATACAGCACAGAATTTAATTGTTACACGATGAAGATGGGAGTCGAACCCATGCATGCAGAGCATAATGGATTAGCAGTCCATCGCCTTAACCACTCGGCCACCTCATCCTGTTATTTTTGAAGTGGCAAATGATCTTAAAAAACTGTTGTTGCTGTATGTAAACCCCAGATTGAAATCAATGAAAGTGAGGTAGAGCAATGGCAGGGCCATGTGTCGATCCCATCGAGACATTTAACAAATGTTTTGTCAGGCCGAGTGGTCTCAAGTGCTTGATTAAGTGTGTTGAGGTGTCGGTTCAAATCCCACAATTGAGGTTGCCCTTGGTGAAGCTATTCTTCAATACCTGAATCTTATTAGTCGCTCGAGGCTTGAGCAGGGATTCTATTTTCATGTGGGGCCATGTAAGAGAGGAAATAACAAATGTTTTGTGAAGAGGTTGGTGTTCTAATCAACACATGCAGTTCATCGCCTTCACCACTCAGATACCAAGTCCTGTGCTCTCGCTGTGGCAGTCAGCAATTTTACCAGTGTTTGTGAAAGTCAAAATCTTCCAGTGCCAAAATAATGCACAGAATTTTAATTGTTACACAATGAGGATGGGAGTCGAACCCATGCATGCAGAGCATAATGGATTAGCAGTCCATCTCCTTCACCACTCGGCTACCTCACCCTGTTTATTTTCATGTGGCAAATGATCTTAAAAAACTGTTGTTGCTGTATGTAAACCCCAGATTGAAATCAATGAAAGTGAGGTAGAGCAATGGCAGGGCCATGTGTCGATCCCATCGAGACATTTAACAAATGTTTTGTCAGGCCGAGTGGTCTCAAGTGCTTGATTAAGTGTGTTGAGGTGTCGGTTCAAATCCCACCATTGAGGTTGCCGTTGGTGAAGCTATTCTTCAATACCTGAATCTTATTATTCGCTCGAGGCTTGAGCAGGGATTCTATTTTCATGTGGGGCCATGTAAGAGAGGAAATAACAAATGTTTTGTGAAGAGGTTGGTGTTATAATCAACACATGCAGTTCATCGCCTTCACCACTCAGATACCAAGTCCTGTGCTCTCGCTGTGGCAGTCAGCAATTTTACCAGTGTTTGTGAAAGTCAAAATCTTCCAGTGCCAAAATAATGCACAGAATTTTAATTGTTACACAATGAGGATGGGATTCGAACCCATGCATGCAGAGCATAATGGATTAGCAGTCCATCTCCTTCACCACTCGGCTACCTCACCCTGTTTTTTTTCATGTGGCAAATGATCTTAAAAAACTGTTGTTGCTGTATGTAAACCCCAGATTGAAATCAATGAAAGTGAGGTAGAGCAATGGCAGGGCCATGTGTCGATCCCATCGAGACATTTAACAAATGTTTTGTCAGGCCGAGTGGTCTCAAGTGCTTGATTAAGTGTGTTGAGGTGTCGGTTCAAATCCCACCATTGAGGTTGCCGTTGGTGAAGCTATTCTTCAATACCTGAATCTTATTAGTCGCTCGAGGCTTGAGCAGGGATTCTATTTTCATGTGGGGCCATGTAAGAGAGGAAATAACAAATGTTTTGTGAAGAGGTTGGTGTTATAATCCACACATGCAGTTAATCGCCTTCTCTACTCAGATACCAAGTCCTGTGCTCTCGCTGTGGCAGTCAGCCATTTTACCAGTGTTTGTGAAAGTCAAAATCTTCCAGTGCCAAAATACAGCACAGAATTTAAATTGTTACACGATGAAGATGGGATTCAAACCAATGCTTGCAGAGCATAATGGATTAGCAGTCCATCTCCTTCACCACTCGGCTACCTCACCCTGTTTATTTTCATGTGGCAAATGATCTTAAAAAACTGTTGTTGCTGTATGTAAACCCCAGATTGAAATCAATGAAAGTGAGGTAGAGCAATGGCAGGGCCATGTGTCGATCCCATCGAGACATTTAACAAATGTTTTGTCAGGCCGAGTGGTCTCAAGTGCTTGATTAAGTGTGTTGAGGTGTCGGTTCAAATCCCACCATTGAGGTTGCCGTTGGTGAAGCTATTCTTCAATACCTGAATCTTATTAGTCGCTCGAGGCTTGAGCAGGGATTCTATTTTCATGTGGGGCCATGTAAGAGAGGAAATAACAAATGTTTTGTGAAGAGGTTGGTGTTATAATCAACACATGCAGTTCATCGCCTTCACCACTCAGATACCAAGTCCTGTGCTCTCGCTGTGGCAGTCAGCAATTTTACCAGTGTTTGTGAAAGTCAAAATCTTCCAGTGCCAAAATAATGCACAGAATTTTAATTGTTACACAATGAGGATGGGATTCGAACCCATGCATGCAGAGCATAATGGATTAGCAGTCCATCTCCTTCACCACTCGGCTACCTCACCCTGTTTTTTTTCATGTGGCAAATGATCTTAAAAAACTGTTGTTGCTGTATGTAAACCCCAGATTGAAATCAATGAAAGTGAGGTAGAGCAATGGCAGGGCCATGTGTCGATCCCATCGAGACATTTAACAAATGTTTTGTCAGGCCGAGTGGTCTCAAGTGCTTGATTAAGTGTGTTGAGGTGTCGGTTCAAATCCCACCATTGAGGTTGCCGTTGGTGAAGCTATTCTTCAATACCTGAATCTTATTAGTCGCTCGAGGCTTGAGCAGGGATTCTATTTTCATGTGGGGCCATGTAAGAGAGGAAATAACAAATGTTTTGTGAAGAGGTTGGTGTTATAATCCACACATGCAGTTAATCGCCTTCTCTACTCAGATACCAAGTCCTGTGCTCTCGCTGTGGCAGTCAGCCATTTTACCAGTGTTTGTGAAAGTCAAAATCTTCCAGTGCCAAAATACAGCACAGAATTTAAATTGTTACACGATGAAGATGGGAGTCGAACCCATGCATGCAGAGCATAATGGATTAGCAGTCCATCGCCTAACCACTCGGCCACCTCATCCTGTTATTTTTGAAGTGGCAAATGACCTTAAAAAACTGTTGTTGCTGTATGTAAACCCCAGATTGAAATCAATGAAAGTGAGGTAGAGCAATGGCAGGGCCATGTGTCGATCCCATCGAGACATTTAACAAATGTTTTGTCAGGCCGAGTGGTCTCAAGTGCTTGATTAAGTGTGTTGAGGTGTCGGTTCAAATCCCACAATTGAGGTTGCCCTTGGTGAAGCTATTCTTCAATACCTGAATCTTATTAGTCGCTCGAGGCTTGAGCAGGGATTCTATTTTCATGTGGGGCCATGTAAGAGAGGAAATAACAAATGTTTTGTGAAGAGGTTGGTGTTCTAATCAACACATGCAGTTCATCGCCTTCACCACTCAGATACCAAGTCCTGTGCTCTCGCTGTGGCAGTCAGCAATTTTACCAGTGTTTGTGAAAGTCAAAATCTTCCAGTGCCAAAATAATGCACAGAATTTTAATTGTTACACAATGAGGATGGGAGTCGAACCCATGCATGCAGAGCATAATGGATTAGCAGTCCATCTCCTTCACCACTCGGCTACCTCACCCTGTTTATTTTCATGTGGCAAATGATCTTAAAAAACTGTTGTTGCTGTATGTAAACCCCAGATTGAAATCAATGAAAGTGAGGTAGAGCAATGGCAGGGCCATGTGTCGATCCCATCGAGACATTTAACAAATGTTTTGTCAGGCCGAGTGGTCTCAAGTGCTTGATTAAGTGTGTTGAGGTGTCGGTTCAAATCCCACCATTGAGGTTGCCGTTGGTGAAGCTATTCTTCAATACCTGAATCTTATTAGTCGCTCGAGGCTTGAGCAGGGATTCTATTTTCATGTGGGGCCATGTAAGAGAGGAAATAACAAATGTTTTGTGAAGAGGTTGGTGTTATAATCAACACATGCAGTTCATCGCCTTCACCACTCAGATACCAAGTCCTGTGCTCTCGCTGTGGCAGTCAGCAATTTTACCAGTGTTTGTGAAAGTCAAAATCTTCCAGTGCCAAAATACAGCACAGAATTTAAATTGTTACACGATGAAGATGGGATTCAAACCAATGCTTGCAGAGCATAATGGATTAGCAGTCCATCGCCTAACCACTCGGCCACCTCATCCTGTTATTTTTGAAGTGGCAAATGACCTTAAAAAACTGTTGTTGCTGTATGTAAACCCCAGATTGAAATCAATGAAAGTGAGGTAGAGCAATGGCAGGGCCATGTGTCGATCCCATCGAGACATTTAACAAATGTTTTGTCAGGCCGAGTGGTCTCAAGTGCTTGATTAAGTGTGTTGAGGTGTCGGTTCAAATCCCACAATTGAGGTTGCCCTTGGTGAAGCTATTCTTCAATACCTGAATCTTATTAGTCGCTCGAGGCTTGAGCAGGGATTCTATTTTCATGTGGGGCCATGTAAGAGAGGAAATAACAAATGTTTTGTGAAGAGGTTGGTGTTCTAATCAACACATGCAGTTCATCGCCTTCACCACTCAGATACCAAGTCCTGTGCTCTCGCTGTGGCAGTCAGCAATTTTACCAGTGTTTGTGAAAGTCAAAATCTTCCAGTGCCAAAATAATGCACAGAATTTTAATTGTTACACAATGAGGATGGGAGTCGAACCCATGCATGCAGAGCATAATGGATTAGCAGTCCATCTCCTTCACCACTCGGCTACCTCACCCTGTTTATTTTCATGTGGCAAATGATCTTAAAAAACTGTTGTTGCTGTATGTAAACCCCAGATTGAAATCAATGAAAGTGAGGTAGAGCAATGGCAGGGCCATGTGTCGATCCCATCGAGACATTTAACAAATGTTTTGTCAGGCCGAGTGGTCTCAAGTGCTTGATTAAGTGTGTTGAGGTGTCGGTTCAAATCCCACCATTGAGGTTGCCGTTGGTGAAGCTATTCTTCAATACCTGAATCTTATTATTCGCTCGAGGCTTGAGCAGGGATTCTATTTTCATGTGGGGCCATGTAAGAGAGGAAATAACAAATGTTTTGTGAAGAGGTTGGTGTTATAATCAACACATGCAGTTCATCGCCTTCACCACTCAGATACCAAGTCCTGTGCTCTCGCTGTGGCAGTCAGCAATTTTACCAGTGTTTGTGAAAGTCAAAATCTTCCAGTGCCAAAATACAGCACAGAATTTAAATTGTTACACGATGAAGATGGGATTCAAACCAATGCTTGCAGAGCATAATGGATTAGCAGTCCATCGCCTAACCACTCGGCCAACTCATCCTGTTATTTTTGAAGTGGCAAATGACCTTAAAAAACTGTTGTTGCTGTATGTAAACCCCAGATTGAAATCAATGAAAGTGAGGTAGAGCAATGGCAGGGCCATGTGTCGATCCCATCGAGACATTTAACAAATGTTTTGTCAGGCCGAGTGGTCTCAAGTGCTTGATTAAGTGTGTTGAGGTGTCGGTTCAAATCCCACAATTGAGGTTGCCCTTGGTGAAGCTATTCTTCAATACCTGAATCTTATTAGTCGCTCGAGGCTTGAGCAGGGATTCTATTTTCATGTGGGGCCATGTAAGAGAGGAAATAACAAATGTTTTGTGAAGAGGTTGGTGTTCTAATCAACACATGCAGTTCATCGCCTTCACCACTCAGATACCAAGTCCTGTGCTCTCGCTGTGGCAGTCAGCAATTTTACCAGTGTTTGTGAAAGTCAAAATCTTCCAGTGCCAAAATAATGCACAGAATTTTAATTGTTACACAATGAGGATGGGATTCGAACCCATGCATGCAGAGCATAATGGATTAGCAGTCCATCTCCTTCACCACTCGGCTACCTCACCCTGTTTTTTTTCATGTGGCAAATGATCTTAAAAAACTGTTGTTGCTGTATGTAAACCCCAGATTGAAATCAATGAAAGTGAGGTAGAGCAATGGCAGGGCCATGTGTCGATCCCATCGAGACATTTAACAAATGTTTTGTCAGGCCGAGTGGTCTCAAGTGCTTGATTAAGTGTGTTGAGGTGTCGGTTCAAATCCCACCATTGAGGTTGCCGTTGGTGAAGCTATTCTTCAATACCTGAATCTTATTATTCGCTCGAGGCTTGAGCAGGGATTCTATTTTCATGTGGGGCCATGTAAGAGAGGAAATAACAAATGTTTTGTGAAGAGGTTGGTGTTATAATCAACACATGCAGTTCATCGCCTTCACCACTCAGATACCAAGTCCTGTGCTCTCGCTGTGGCAGTCAGCAATTTTACCAGTGTTTGTGAAAGTCAAAATCTTCCAGTGCCAAAATAATGCACAGAATTTTAATTGTTACACAATGAGGATGGGATTCGAACCCATGCATGCAGAGCATAATGGATTAGCAGTCCATCTCCTTCACCACTCGGCTACCTCACCCTGTTTTTTATCATGTGGCAAATGATCTTAAAAAACTGTTGTTGCTGTATGTAAACCCCAGATTGAAATCAATGAAAGTGAGGTAGAGCAATGGCAGGGCCATGTGTCGATCCCATCGAGACATTTAACAAATGTTTTGTCAGGCCGAGTGGTCTCAAGTGCTTGATTAAGTGTGTTGAGGTGTCGGTTCAAATCCCACCATTGAGGTTGCCGTTGGTGAAGCTATTCTTCAATACCTGAATCTTATTAGTCGCTCGAGGCTTGAGCAGGGATTCTATTTTCATGTGGGGCCATGTAAGAGAGGAAATAACAAATGTTTTGTGAAGAGGTTGGTGTTATAATCCACACATGCAGTTAATCGCCTTCACCACTCAGATACCAAGTCCTGTGCTCTCGCTGTGGCAGTCAGCAATTTTACCAGTGTTTGTGAAAGTCAAAATCTTCCAGTGCCAAAATAAAGCACAGAATTTTAATTGTTACACAATGAGGATGAGATTCGAACCCATGCATGCAGAGCATAATGGTTAGCAGTCCATCGCCTTAACCACTCAGCCACCTCATCCTGTTTTTTGGATGTGCAAATGATCTTAAAAAACTGTCAGCAATTTTACCAGTGTTTGTGAAAGTCAAAATCTTCCAGTGCCAAAAAAAAGCACAGAATTTTAATTGTTACACAATGAGGATGGGATTCGAACCCATGCATGCAGAGCATAATGGATTTGCAGTCCATCTCCTTCACCACTCGGCTACCTCATCCTGTTTTTTTTCAAGTGGCAAATGATCTTAAAAAACTGTTGTTGCTGTATGTAAACCCCAGATTGAAATCAATGAAAGTGAGGTAGAGCAATGCAGGGCCATGTGTCGATCCCATCGAGACATTTAACAAACGTTTTGTCAGGCCGAGTGGTCTCAAGTGCTTGATTAAGTGTGTTGAGGTGTCGGTTCAAATCCCACAATTGAGGTTGCCCTTGGTGAAGCTATTCTTCAATACCTGAATCTTATTAGTCGCTCGAGGCTTGAACAGGGTTTCTATTTTCATGTGGGGCCATGAAAGAGAGGAAATAACAAATGTTTTGTGAAGAGGTTGGTGTTATAATCCACACATGCAGTTCATCGCCTTCACCACTCAGATACCAAGTCCTGTGCTCTCGCTGTGGCAGTCAGCAATTTTACCAGTGTTTGTGAAAGTCAAAATCTTCCAGTGCCAAAATAAAGCACAGAATTTTAATTGTTACACAATGAGGATGGGATTCAAACCCATGCATGCAGAGCATAATGGATTAGCAGTCCATCTCCTTCACCACTCGGTTACCTCACCCTGTTTTTTTTCATGTGGCAAATGATCTTAAAAAACTGTTGTTGCTGTATGTAAACCCCAGATTGAAATCAATGAAAGTGAGGTAGAGCAATGGCAGGGCCATGTGTCGATCCCATCGAGACATTTAACAAATGTTTTGTCAGGCCGAGTGGTCTCAAGTGCTTGATTAAGTGTGTTGAGGTGTCGGTTCAAATCCCACCATTGAGGTTGCCCTTGGTGAAGCTATTCTTCAATACCTGAATCTTATTAGTCGCTCGAGGCTTGAACAGGGTTTCTATTTTCATGTGGGGCCATGAAAGAGAGGAAATAACAAATGTTTTGTGAAGAGGTTGGTGTTATAATCCACACATGCAGTTCATCGCCTTCACCACTCAGATACCAAGTCCTGTGCTCTCGCTGTGGCAGTCAGCAATTTTACCAGTGTTTGTGAAAGTCAAAATCTTCCAGTGCCAAAATAAAGCACAGAATTTTAATTGTTACACAATGAGGATGGGATTCAAACCCATGCATGCAGAGCATAATGGATTAGCAGTCCATCTCCTTCACCACTCGGTTACCTCACCCTGTTTTTTTTCATGTGGCAAATGATCTTAAAAAACTGTTGTTGCTGTATGTAAACCCCAGATTGAAATCAATTAAAGTGAGGTAGAGCAATGGCAGGGCCATGTGTCGATCCCATCGAGACATTTAACAAATGTTTTGTCAGGCCGAGTGGTCTCAAGTGCTTGATTAAGTGTGTTGAGGTGTCGGTTCAAATCCCACCATTGAGGTTGCCCTTGGTGAAGCTATTCTTCAATACCTGAATCTTATTAGTCGCTCGAGGCTTGAGCAGGGATTCTATTTTCATGTGGGGCCATGTAAGAGAGGAAATAACAAATGTTTTGTGAAGAGGTTGGTGTTATAATCCACACATGCAGTTAATCGCCTTCACCACTCAGATACCAAGTCCTGTGCTCTCGCTGTGGCAGTCAGCAATTTTACCAGTGTTTGTGAAAGTCAAAATCTTCCAGTGCCAAAATAAAGCACAGAATTTTAATTGTTACACAATGAGGATGGGATTAGAACCCATGCATGCAGATGATAATGGTTAGCAGTCCATTGCCTTAACCACTCAGCCACCTCACCCTGATTTTTTTGAAGTGGCAAATGATCTTAAAAATCAGTTGTTGCTGTATGTAAACCCCAGATTGAAATCAATGAAAGTGAGGTAGAGCAATGGCAGGGCCATGTGTCGATCCCATCGAGACATTTAACAAATGTTTTGTCAGGCCGAGTGGTCTCAAGTGCTTGATTAAGTGTGTTGAGGTGTCGGTTCAAATCCCACAATTGAGGTTGCCCTTGGTGAAGCTATTCTTCAATACATGAATCTTATTAGTCGCTCGAGGCTTGAGCAGGGATTCTATTTTCATGTGGGGCCATGAAAGAGAGAAAATAACAAATGTTTTGTGAAGAGGTTGGTGTTATAATCCACACATGCAGTTCATCGCCTTCACCACTCAGATACCAAGTCCTGTGCTCTCGCTGTGGCAGTCAGCAATTTTACCAGTGTTTGTGAAAGTCAAAATCTTCCAGTGCCAAAATACAGCACAGAATTTAAATTGTTACACGATGAAGATGGGATTCAAACCAATGCTTGCAGAGCATAATGGATTAGCAGTCCATCGCCTAACCACTCGGCCACCTCATCCTGTTATTTTTGAAGTGGCAAATGACCTTAAAAAACTGTTGTTGCTGTATGTAAACCCCAGATTGAAATCAATGAAAGTGAGGTAGAGCAATGGCAGGGCCATGTGTCGATCCCATCGAGACATTTAACAAATGTTTTGTCAGGCCGAGTGGTCTCAAGTGCTTGATTAAGTGTGTTGAGGTGTCGGTTCAAATCCCACAATTGAGGTTGCCCTTGGTGAAGCTATTCTTCAATACCTGAATCTTATTAGTCGCTCGAGGCTTGAGCAGGGATTCTATTTTCATGTGGGGCCATGTAAGAGAGGAAATAACAAATGTTTTGTGAAGAGGTTGGTGTTCTAATCAACACATGCAGTTCATCGCCTTCACCACTCAGATACCAAGTCCTGTGCTCTCGCTGTGGCAGTCAGCAATTTTACCAGTGTTTGTGAAAGTCAAAATCTTCCAGTGCCAAAATAATGCACAGAATTTTAATTGTTACACAATGAGGATGGGAGTCGAACCCATGCATGCAGAGCATAATGGATTAGCAGTCCATCTCCTTCACCACTCGGCTACCTCACCCTGTTTATTTTCATGTGGCAAATGATCTTAAAAAACTGTTGTTGCTGTATGTAAACCCCAGATTGAAATCAATGAAAGTGAGGTAGAGCAATGGCAGGGCCATGTGTCGATCCCATCGAGACATTTAACAAATGTTTTGTCAGGCCGAGTGGTCTCAAGTGCTTGATTAAGTGTGTTGAGGTGTCGGTTCAAATCCCACCATTGAGGTTGCCGTTGGTGAAGCTATTCTTCAATACCTGAATCTTATTATTCGCTCGAGGCTTGAGCAGGGATTCTATTTTCATGTGGGGCCATGTAAGAGAGGAAATAACAAATGTTTTGTGAAGAGGTTGGTGTTATAATCAACACATGCAGTTCATCGCCTTCACCACTCAGATACCAAGTCCTGTGCTCTCGCTGTGGCAGTCAGCAATTTTACCAGTGTTTGTGAAAGTCAAAATCTTCCAGTGCCAAAATAATGCACAGAATTTTAATTGTTACACAATGAGGATGGGATTCGAACCCATGCATGCAGAGCATAATGGATTAGCAGTCCATCTCCTTCACCACTCGGCTACCTCACCCTGTTTTTTTTCATGTGGCAAATGATCTTAAAAAACTGTTGTTGCTGTATGTAAACCCCAGATTGAAATCAATGAAAGTGAGGTAGAGCAATGGCAGGGCCATGTGTCGATCCCATCGAGACATTTAACAAATGTTTTGTCAGGCCGAGTGGTCTCAAGTGCTTGATTAAGTGTGTTGAGGTGTCGGTTCAAATCCCACCATTGAGGTTGCCGTTGGTGAAGCTATTCTTCAATACCTGAATCTTATTAGTCGCTCGAGGCTTGAGCAGGGATTCTATTTTCATGTGGGGCCATGTAAGAGAGGAAATAACAAATGTTTTGTGAAGAGGTTGGTGTTATAATCCACACATGCAGTTAATCGCCTTCACCACTCAGATACCAAGTCCTGTGCTCTCGCTGTGGCAGTCAGCAATTTTACCAGTGTTTGTGAAAGTCAAAATCTTCCAGTGCCAAAATAAAGCACAGAATTTTAATTGTTACACAATGAGGATGGGATTCGAACCCATGCATGCAGAGCATAATGGTTAGCAGTCCATCGCCTTAACCACTCAGCCACCTCATCCTGTTTTTTGGATGTGCAAATGATCTTAAAAAACTGTCAGCAATTTTACCAGTGTTTGTGAAAGTCAAAATCTTCCAGTGCCAAAAAAAAGCACAGAATTTTAATTGTTACACAATGAGGATGGGATTCGAACCCATGCATGCAGAGCATAATGGATTTGCAGTCCATCTCCTTCACCACTCGGCTACCTCATCCTGTTTTTTTTCAAGTGGCAAATGATCTTAAAAAACTGTTGTTGCTGTATGTAAACCCCAGATTTACATACAGCCAGCTCTAGTCGGCTGGCCCTCGCTACATATTCGTCGCCAGACCCACTGGCTCCAGGTCATCTACAAGTCTATGCTAGGTAAAGCTCCGCCTTATCTCAGCTCACTGGTCACGATGGCAACACCCATCCGTAGCACGCGCTCCAGCAGGTGTATCTCACTGATCATCCCTAAAGCCAACACCTCATTTGGCCGCCTTTCGTTCCAGTACTCTGCTGCCTGTGACTGGAACGAATTGCAAAAATCGCTGAAGTTGGAGACTTTTATCTCCCTCACCAACTTCAAACATCAGCTATCTGAGCAGCTAACCGATCGCTGCAGCTGTACATAGTCTATTGGTAAATAGCCCACCCTTTTCACCTACCTCATCCCCGTACTGTTTCTATTTATTTACTTTTCTGCTCTTCTGCACACCAATATCTCTACCTGTACATGACCATCTGATCTTTTATCACTCCAGTGTTAATCTGCAAAATTGTAATTATTTGCCTACCTCCTCATGCCTTTTGCACACATTGTATATAGACCCCCCCTTCGTTTTCTACTGTGTTATTGACTTGTTAATTGTTTACTCCATGTGTAACTCTTTGTTGTATGCTCACACTGCTATGCTTTATCTTGGCCAGGTCGCAGTTGCAAATGAGAACTTGTTCTCAACTAGCCTACCTGGTTAAATAAAGGTGAAATAAAAAAATAAAAAGTGAGGTAGAGCAATGCAGGGCCATGTGTCGATCCCATCGAGACATTTAACAAACGTTTTGTCAGGCCGAGTGGTCTCAAGTGCTTGATTAAGTGTGTTGAGGTGTCGGTTCAAATCCCACAATTGAGGTTGCCCTTGGTGAAGCTATTCTTCAATACCTGAATCTTATTAGTCGCTCGAGGCTTGAACAGGGTTTCTATTTTCATGTGGGGCCATGAAAGAGAGGAAATAACAAATGTTTTGTGAAGAGGTTGGTGTTATAATCCACACATGCAGTTCATCGCCTTCACCACTCAGATACCAAGTCCTGTGCTCTCGCTGTGGCAGTCAGCAATTTTACCAGTGTTTGTGAAAGTCAAAATCTTCCAGTGCCAAAATAAAGCACAGAATTTTAATTGTTACACAATGAGGATGGGATTCAAACCCATGCATGCAGAGCATAATGGATTAGCAGTCCATCTCCTTCACCACTCGGTTACCTCACCCTGTTTTTTTTCATGTGGCAAATGATCTTAAAAAACTGTTGTTGCTGTATGTAAACCCCAGATTGAAATCAATGAAAGTGAGGTAGAGCAATGGCAGGGCCATGTGTCGATCCCATCGAGACATTTAACAAATGTTTTGTCAGGCCGAGTGGTCTCAAGTGGTTGATTAAGTGTGTTGAGGTGTCGGTTCAAATCCCACCATTGAGGTTGCCCTTGGTGAAGCTATTCTTCAATACCTGAATCTTATTAGTCGCTCGAGGCTTGAACAGGGTTTCTATTTTCATGTGGGGCCATGAAAGAGAGGAAATAACAAATGTTTTGTGAAGAGGTTGGTGTTATAATCCACACATGCAGTTCATCGCCTTCACCACTCAGATACCAAGTCCTGTGCTCTCGCTGTGGCAGTCAGCAATTTTACCAGTGTTTGTGAAAGTCAAAATCTTCCAGTGCCAAAATAAAGCACAGAATTTTAATTGTTACACAATGAGGATGGGATTCAAACCCATGCATGCAGAGCATAATGGATTAGCAGTCCATCTCCTTCACCACTCGGTTACCTCACCCTGTTTTTTTTCATGTGGCAAATGATCTTAAAAAACTGTTGTTGCTGTATGTAAACCCCAGATTGAAATCAATTAAAGTGAGGTAGAGCAATGGCAGGGCCATGTGTCGATCCCATCGAGACATTTAACAAATGTTTTGTCAGGCCGAGTGGTCTCAAGTGCTTGATTAAGTGTGTTGAGGTGTCGGTTCAAATCCCACAATTGAGGTTGCCCTTGGTGAAGCTATTCTTCAATACCTGAATCTTATTAGTCGCTCGAGGCTTGAGCAGGGATTCTATTTTCATGTGGGGCCATGTAAGAGAGGAAATAACAAATGTTTTGTGAAGAGGTTGGTATTATAATCCACACATGCAGTTAATCGCCTTCACCACTCAGATACCAAAGTCCTGTGCTCTCGCTGTGGCAGTCAGCAATTTTACCAGTGTTTGTGAAAGTCAAAATCTTCCAGTGCCAAAATAAAGCACAGACTTTTTATTGTTACACGATGAGGATGGGATACAAACCCATGCATGCAGAGCACAATGGACTAGCAGTCCATCGCCTAACCACTCGGCCACCTCATCCTGTTATTTTTGAAGTGGCAAATGACCTTAAACTGATGTTGCTGTATGTAAACCCCAGATTGAAATCAATGAAAGTGAGGTAGAGCAATGGCAGGGCCATGTGTCGATCCCATCGAGACATTTAACAAATGTTTTGTAAGGCCGAGTGGTCTCAAGTGCTTGATTAAGTGTGTTGAGGTGTCGAGGATGGGATTCGAACCCATGCATGCAGAGCACAATGGATTAGCAGTCCATCGCCTTAACCACTCGGCCATCTCATTCTGTTATTTGCATGTGGCAAATGACCTTAACTGGTGCCTCGAGACAAAACCTCTCATCGTCACTCAATTCCTAGGCTTACCTCCACTGTAAAAAAACATTCCAGTTTTAAACAAGATATTTTGTCACGAAAAGATGCTCGACTATGCATATAATTGACAGCTTTGGAAAGAAAACACTGATGTTTCCAAAACGGCAAATATATTATCTGTGAGTGCCATAGAACTGATGCTACAGGCGAAACCAAGATGAAATTTCAAGCAGGAAGTGCCCCAGATTTTGAAGGTGCTGTGTTCCAATGTCTCCTTATATGGCTGTGAATGCGCCAGGAATGAGCTTACACTTTCTGTAGTTTCCCCAATGTGTCTGCAGCATTGTGATGTATTTGTAGGCATATCATTGGAAGATTGACCATTTTACACTACATCTACCAGGTGCTCGCTTGGTGTCCTCCATCGCAATTATTGCGTAATCTCCAGCTGCGTGTATTTTTCCATTTGCTTCCGGGGAGAAACCCAACTGCCACGAATGATTTATCATCGAATAGATATGTGAAAAACACCTTGAGGATTGATTCTGTTTCTATCGATATTATGGAGTTAATTTGGAAAAAAGTTTGGCGTTGTAATGACTGAATTTTCGGGGGGTTTTCTTAGCCAAACGTGATGAACAAAACGGAGCGATTTCTCCTACACAAATAATCTTTTTGGAAAAAAATGAACATTTGCTATCTGAGAGTCTCCTCATTGAAAACATCTGAAGTTCTTCAAAGGTAAATTCTTTTATTTGAATGCTTTTCTTGTTTTTGTGAAAATGTTGCCCTCTGAATGCTAGGCTAGCTATCAATACTCTTACACAAATGCTTGTGTAGCTATGGTTGAAAAGCATATTTTGAAAATCTGAGATGACAGTGTTGTTAACAAAAGGCTAAGCTTGTGAGTGAATATATTTCTTTCATTTGCGATCATGAATAGTTAACGTTGCGTTATGGTAATGAGCTTGAGGCTATGATTACGCTCCCGGATACGGGATTGCTCGACGCAAGAAGTTAGAGGCTTGCCCCATTAAATTTTTTTTAGAACTAAGAACAGATAGGTTATTGGATATTGGTTCACCCCAGAATTGACTGCCCTTGATCAGCACAAAAACATCCTGTGGCGTTCTGCATTACTTTTCAGGGAAGTCAGGAACCAATATACAGTCAGTTTGAAAAAAAAATAGCCCTAGCTTTCCTAACAAATGTTCATCTTGTAGCAATAATTCCAAAAGGATTTGGGACACTGTAAAGAATTAGAGCAACTCCTCCCAGCTGCCCACTGCCAAGAGGCTAGAAACCACGGTCACCAGCAATAAATCTTCGATAATCGATCATTTCAATAAGCATTTTTCTACGGCTGGCCATGCTTTCCACCCGGCCAACAGCTCTGCACGCCCTGCAGGAACTTGCCTAAGCACCCCCCGCTTCTCCTTCAGCCAAATCTAAACAGCTGATGTTCTGAAAGAGCTGCAAAATCTGGATCCCTACAAATCAGCTGGGTTAGACAATCTGGATCCTCTCTTTCTAAAATGATCTGCCGAAATTGTTGCAACCCCCAATAGTAGCCTGTTCAACATCTTTCGTATCGTCTGAGATCCCCAAAGATTGGAAAGCTGCTGCGGTCAACCCGCTCTTCAAAGGGGGAGACACTAGACCCAAACTGTTATACACCTACAGTTGAAGTTTACATACACCTAGGTTGGAGTCATTAACTTCTTATGGGCAGGTGGGACGGTAACGTAATACATCAAAATAAATCTTAACTTCTTGTTAATCCAGCCGCTGTGTCAGATTTCAAAAAGGCTTTACAGTGAAAGCACACCATGCGATTATCTGAGGACAGCACGCCGCGTACAAAAGCATGAAAACATATTTCAACCAGGCAGGTGTGCCACGAAAGTCAAAAATAGCAATATAATAAATACCTTACCTTTGATCTTCTTCTGTTGGCCCTCCAAAAGGTCCCGGATACATCACAAAGGGTTCTTTTGTTCGATAATGTCCTTCTTTATATATCCATAAAAACTCAGTTTAGCTGAGAAGAAGTTAACTTCTTGGATATAGGGGGCGCTCTTTTAATTTATGGATAAAAAGAACGTGCCCGTTTTAAGCGCAATATTTTGTCACGAAAAGATGCTCGACTATGCATATAATTGAGAGCTTTGGAAAGAAAACTCTGACGTTTCCAAAACTGTGCCACAGAACATGCTACAGGCGAAACCAAGATGAAACGTCAAACAGGAAATGAGCAGAATGAGGCTCTGTTTTCCATTGTCTTCTTATATGGCTGTGAATGCGCAAGGAATGAGCCTGCCTTTTCTCCAAGGTGTCTGCAGCATTGTGACGTATTTGTAGGCATATCATTGGAAGAATGGCCATAAGAGACTACATTTACCAGGGGTCCCGCCCGGTGTCCTCTGTCTAAATTGGTGCGTAATCTACAAGCTGCACGCAGTCATCCAGTGATTGAGAGGAAAGAGGAGGCTTCCACGAACGATATATCATGAAGAGATATGTGAAAAACACCTTGAGGATTCATTCTAAACAACGTTTACCATGTTTCAGTCGATATTATGGAGTTAATTTGGAAAAAAGTTTGGCGTTTTGATGACTGAATTATTGTTTTTTTTTGGTAGCCAAACGTGACGCACCAAACTGAGCGATTTCTCCTAAACAAATCATCTTTCAGGATAAACTGAGCATTTGCTCTCTAAATGAGAGTCTCCTCATTGAAAACATCCGATGTTCTTCAAAGGTAAATTATTTATTTGAATGCTTTTCTGGTTTTTGTGAAAATGTTGCCTGCTGATGCTAATGCTAAATGCTACGCTAGCTGTTACACAAATGCTTGTTTTGCTATGGTTGAGAAGCATATTTTGAAAATCTGAGATGACAGTGTTGTTAACAAAAGGCTAAGCTTGAGAGCTAGCATATTAATTTCATTTGCGATTTTCATGAATAGTTAACGTTGCGTTATGCTAATGAGCTTGAGGCTGTATTCACGATCCCGGATGGCTAGAATCAAGAGGTTATTAACAGATCACCGACTATTTCAAATCCCACCGTACCTTCTCCACTATGCAATCTGGTTTCCGAGCTGGTCATCGGTGCACCTCAGCCACACTCAAGGTTCAAAACGATATCATAACCGCGATCAATAAAAGACAGTACTGTGAAGCCGTCTTCATTGGCCTGGCCAAGTCTTTCGACTCTGTCAATCACCGCATTCTTATCTCAAATGACTGCCTCACCTGGTTCACCATCTACTTCTCAGACAGAGTTCAGTGTGTCAAATCGGAGGGCCTGTTGTCCGGACCTCTGGCAGTCTCTATGGGGGTGCCACAGGGTTCAATTCTCAGGCCGACACTTCTCTGTAGATATCAATGATGTCACTGATCCACCTCTACGCAGACGACACCATTCTGTATACATCTGGCCCTTCTTTGGACACTGTTAACAAACCTTGCTCTTCAACTGATCGCTGCCTGCGCCCGCCCGACTAGCATCACTACTCTGGACGGTTCTGACTTGGAATATCTGGACAACTATAAATACCTAGGTGTCTGGATAGACTGTAAACTCTCCTTCCAAACTCACATTAAGCATCTTCAATCCAAAATGATATCTATTATCGGCTTCCTATTTCGCAACAAAGCCTCCTTCACTCATGCTTCCAAACATACCCTCGTAAAACTGTCTATCCTACCGATCCTTGACGATGTCATTTACAAAATAGCCTCCAACACTCTACTCAACAAACTGGATGTAGTCTATCACAGTGCCGTCTGTTTTGTCACCAAAGCCCCTTTTATACTGCCCACTACTGCGACCTGTATGCTCTCGATGGCTGGCCCTCACTACATATTCATAGCCAAACCCACTGGCTCCAGGTCATCTTTTAGTCTTTGCTAGATAAATCCACCTTACTTCAGCTCACTGGTCACCATAGCAACACCCACCCGTAGCACGCATGCACTCCAAAGCCAACACTTACTTTGTCCGCCTTTCCTTCCAGTTCTCTGCTGCCAATGACTGGAACGAATTGCAAAAAAAAAAAATATATATAAAAAATAAAAATCACTGAAGCTCCACTTAGATCTCCCGCTCTAACTTTAAGCATCAGCTGTCAGAGCAGCTTACCAATCACTGTACCTATACACAGCCAATCTATATATAGCACACCCAACTACCTCATCCCCATATTGTTATTGATCTCCTTGCTATTTTGCACCCCAATATCTCTACTTGCACATCATCTGCACAGCTATCACTCCAGTGTTAATGCTAAATTGTAATTATTTTGCCTCCATGGCCAATTTATTGCCTTACCTCCCTACATTTGCACACACTGTACCTGTTCTCAACTGGCCTACCTGGTAAATGTGAAATAAATATAATAAACAAATAAAGAATTTGTGTTTAGTGAGTCGGCCAGAGCAGAGGCAGTAGGGATGTTCGGATGACCAGTGATAAGTGTGTGAATTGGACCATTTCTGTCAAAGGTACATTTGGGTGTCAAGGGAAATGTATTGAGTAAAAAGTACATTATTTTATTTACAATGTAGTGAATAGAAGTAGTCAAAAATATAAAAATAGTAAAAGTAATGTACAGATACTTTTAAGTATTACTTAAGTAGTTTGTGGTATTTTTACACCACTTCCCAAATTCCTTCATACCAATACATTAGCATACTTTACAGTGGGGCAAAAAAGTATTTAGTCAGCCACCAATTGTGCAAGTTATCCCACTTAAAAAGGAGAGGCCTGTAATCTGCATCATACGTACACTTCAACTATGACAGACAAAAGGAGAAATAAATCCAGAAAAATCACAGGATTTTTAATGAATTTATTTGCAAATTATGGTGGAAAATAAGTATATTTGGTCACCTACAAACATGCAAGATTTCTGGCTCTCACAGACCTGTAACTTCTTTAAGAGGCTCCTCTGTCCTCCACTCGGGCACCTGTATTAATGGCACCTGTTTGAACTTGTTATCAGTATAAAAGACACCTGTCCACAACCTCAAACAGTCACACTCCAAACTCCACTATGGCCAAGACCAAAGAGCTGTCAAAGGACACCAGAAACAAAATTGTAGACCTGCACCAGGCTGGGAAGAATCTGCAATAGGTAAGCATCTTAGTTTGAAGAAATCAACTGTGGGAGCAATTATTAGGAAATGGAAGACATTCCAGACCACTGATAATCTCCCTCGATCTGGGGCTCCTCGCAATATCTCACCCCGTGGGGTCAAAATTAATCACAAGAATGGTGAGCAAAAATCCCAGAACCACACGGGGGGACCTAGTGAATGACCTGCAGAGAGCCGGGACCAAAGTAACAAAGCCTACCATCATTAACACACTACGCCTGGGACTCAAAATCCTGCAGTGCCAGACGTGTCCCCCTGCTTAAGCCAGTACATGTCCAGGCCCATCTGAAGTTTGCTAGAGAGCATTTGGATGATCCAGAAGAAGATTGGGAGAATGTCATATGGTCAGATGAAACTTTTTGGTAAAAACTCAACTCGTCGTGTTTGGAGTACAAAGTATGCTGAGTTGCATCCAAAGAACACCATACCTACTGTGAAGCATGGGGGTGGAAACATCATGCTTTGGGGCTGTTTTTCTGCAAAGGGTCCAGGACAACTGATCCGTGTAAAGGAAAGAATGGGGCCATGTATCGTGAGTATTTGAGTGAAAACCTCCTTCCATCAGCAAGGGCATTGAAGATGAAACGTGGCTGGGTCTTTCAGCATGACAATGA
This sequence comes from Oncorhynchus kisutch, assembly GCF_002021735.2. Classification (NCBI taxonomy): domain Eukaryota; kingdom Metazoa; phylum Chordata; class Actinopteri; order Salmoniformes; family Salmonidae; genus Oncorhynchus; species Oncorhynchus kisutch. The sequence goes on from NC_034192.2 coordinate 21,020,252, forward strand.
TCCCAAACACACCGCCCGGGCAACGAAGGAGTGGCTTCGTAAGAAGCATTTCAAGGTCCTGGAGTGGCCTAGCCAGTCTCCAGATCAACCCCATAGAAAATCTTTGGAGGGTGTTGAAAGTCCATGTTGCCCAGCAACAAAACATCACTGCTCTAGAGGAGATCTGCATGGAGGAATGGGCCAAAATACCAGCAACAGTGTGTGAAAACCTTGTGAAGACTTACAGAAAACATTTGACCTCTGTCATTGCCAACAAAGGGTATATACACTGTAACAAAGTATTGAGATTAAGTATTTGGTCAATAACAAAAGTTTTCCACCATAATTTGCAAATAAATTCATTAAAAATCCTACCATGTGATTTACTGGATTTATTTTCTAATTTTGTCTGTCATTGTTGATGTGTACCTATGATGAAAATTACAGGCCTCTCATCTTTAAGTGGGAGAACATGCACAATTGGTGGCTGACTAAATACTTTTTTGCCCCACTGTATATATCGTTACACATGCACTTATCACAGTATTCCATACATAAATTAAAGGTCATGCAACCTGAGTTGAAACCTGAGTGAGGTGCACATGTACATAAACAGATGCATGCGCAATATATTCACGTGTTGGACACTTGATACGGTCACATGATTTTGTTGTGGTATGTCACAAAATAATGTTACGACCACACATACATACATACAATTAATTTGTGGATGGTCTCTACAGAAGGTGTAAACAGTACAGCCAAATGGTTCGTTGCATAGTAGGAATATCATAAATAGGTAGTGTCAATATAAATAACATACGGTACAGTATGTACAAGAACAATATCAGTGATAGACGAGGTAGTTACAGCGCCTTGCGAAAGTATTCGGCCCCCTTGAACTTTGCGACCTTTTGACACATTTCAGGCTTCAAACATAAAGATATAAAACTGTATTTTTTTTGTGAAGAATCAACAACAAGTGGGACACAATCATGAAGTGGAACGACATTTATTGGATATTTAACTTTTTTAACAAATCAAAAACTGAAAAATTGGGCGTGCAAAATTATTCAGCCCCCTTAAGTTAATACTTTGTAGCTCCACCTTTTGCTGCGATTACAGCTGTAAGTCGCTTGGGGTATGTCTCTATCAGTTTTGCACATCGAGAGACTGAAATGTTTTCCCATTCCTCCTTGCAAAACAGCTCGAGCTCAGGGAGGTTGGATGGAGAGCATTTGTGAACAGCAGTTTTCAGTTCTTGCCACAGATTCTCAATTGGATTCAGGTCTGGACTTTGACTTGGCCATTCTAACACCTGGATATTTTTATTTTTGAACCATTCCATTGTAGATTTTGCTTTATGTTTTGGATCATTGTCTTGTTGGAAGACAAATCTCCGTCCCAGTCTCAGGTCTTTTGCAGACTCCATCAGGTTCTTCCAGAATGGTCCTGTATTTGGCTCCATCCATCTTCCCATCAATTTTAACCATCTTCCCTGTCCCTGCTGAAGAAAACCAGGCCCAAACAATGATGCTGCCACCACCATGTTTGACAGTGGGGGTGGTGTGTTCAGGGTGATGAGCTGTGTTGCTTTTACACCAAACATAAAGTTTTGCATTGTTGCCAAAAAGTTCAATTTTGGCTTCATCTGACCAGAGCACCTTCTTCCACATGTTTGGTGTGTCTCCCAGGTGGCTTGTGGCAAACTTTAAACGACACTTTTTATGGATATCTTTAAGAAATGGCTTTCTTGCCACTCTTCCATAAAGGCCAGATTTGTGCAATATACGACTGATTGTTGTCCTATGGACAGAGTCTCCTACCTCAGCTGTAGATCTCTGCAGTTCATCCAGAGTGATCATGGGCCTCTTGGCTGCATCTCTGATCAGTCTTCTCCTTGTATGAGCTGAAAGTTGAGGGACGGCCAGGTCTTGGTAGATTTGCAGTGATCTGATACTCCTTCCATTTCAATATTATCGCTTGCACAGTGCTCCTTGGGATGTTTAAAGCTTGGGAAATCTTTTTGTATCCAAATCCAGCTTTCAACTTCTTCACAACAGTATCTCGGACCTGCCTGGTGTGTTCCTTGTTCATGATGCTCTCTGCGCTTTTAACGGACCTCTGAGACTATCACAGTGCAGGTGCATTTATACGGAGACTTGATTACACACAGGTGGATTGTATTTATCATCATTAGTCATTTAGGTCAACATTGGATCATTCAGAGATCCTCACTGAACTTCTGGAGAGAGTTTGCTGCACTGAAAGTAAAGGGGCTGAATAATTTTGCACGCTCAATTTCAGTTTTTGATTTGTTAAAAAAGTTTGAAATATCCAATAAATGTCGTTCCACTTCATGATTGTGTCCCACTTGTTGATTCTTCACAAAAAAATACAGTTTTATATCTTTATGTTTGAAGCCTGAAATGTGGCAAAAGGTCGCAAAGTTCAAGGGGGCCGAATACTTTCGCAAGGCACTGTATATGCATACAATCAGGGGTAAAGTGGCTGAGCAGCAGGATAAAAAATAAAATAAAATAGCAGCAACGTATGGGGTGCATGTTAGGAGAGAGTCATGTGAATAGAGGCACTGCAGATCGTGCTGATGACTGGTCCGTCCAAACCACACATGAACAAGGGAATCAATATTCAGAGAGACCGTTTCTGTCCTGCCCTTGGTGCAGGGCATGTAATGTCCTAGCCTCTTCATTGCAAAACTCCCTGATCTTCTCAAAAAGATCAGTTTGTCTTGCTGTGTCAAGTCCAGGTGGTGCTTGTACAGGCAGACCATCAACGGGCAGAAGGACGCTAAGCAGCTGAAACCTGGTCCCGAAAGTCCGGACGCTCCTTGGCGACAACACCAGGCTCCAGAGCTTCAAACCTGTAAAACAGGGAACAACAAACAAAATCAGAAGACACTACATCCCTGCACAACATTAATTCACCTCCCAAGTTTAGATAAGAATAACCTCATACAATGAAAATTGTTTTACCTGAAGTGCTGGAACTGCTTGATCTGTGGCGGCTGCCTGAAGTATAGAGTCAGTTTGTTGTTGCCAGCCATAGCTTTCCACCAGCACCGTACCAGCCTCCAGTCCAACCAGCTCTAGGATGTTGACCTGTTTCAGTGCTGTCCTTCACAACACCAGCAATCTCAGACAAAGTGTTCACTCTGTTCTTTCTGAAGCACTGCTTGATGAGGTCGAAGCACCAGCCATGGGCAAACTTGGTGTGGCCTGTGATCAGGAAGTGAAGGTCCAGATTGTGGTGGAGGTTGTGAATACCATTGCACAAACTTGTTCTGGCCACTGCAGTTATCACATTTCAGGTCCACATGTGTTTTCCCAACTCCGTATTTGAAGAAATGGTGCCTGTAGTTGATGACAGTGCTGCTGCCTTTGCATGCTTGGGCCAGCTCTCTTTTTGATGACTGGTGGATTAGAGTCAGGTGGGTTCTACTGATTGATGCTGACAGACAAATTCCAGATACAAATATTTTAGCATTATTTTACAATAGATGCAAAAAATGGCATTCTGCTTTATCACTACACACAGTTCAGACAGGGAATGTGTAGCTAACAGCAAGCTTTAACTAGCATTACAAACAGATTTGCTAGCTATGACAATGTTAACTTCTTTGGGGTAGTGGGCAGTATTTTCACATCCGGATGAAAAGCGTGCCCAGAGTAAACTGCCTGCCACTCAGGCCCAGATCCTGGGATATGCATATTATTAGTAGATTTGGATAGAAAACGCTCTGAAGTTTCTAAAACTGTTTGAATGATGTATGTGAGTATAACAGAACTCATATGACAGGCAACAACCTGAGAAAAAAAATCCAACCAGGAAGTGGGAAATCTGAGGTTTGTAGGTTAACTCTTTGCTTATCCAAGATAATGGAAATGGGGTCATGTTGCACTTCCTAATGCTTCCACTAGATGTCACTTTGTCCGTACTTTCCGCTGGACTTAGATTCTGTACTGATCACGCGAACAACAAGGAGGACATCTAGTGGACAACGAGGACATTTGGACATAATCGAACAAATCAAACATTTGTGGAACTGGGATTCCTGGGAGTGCATTCTGATTAAGAGCATCAACGTGAATATTTAATGCCATTTCTGACTTCTGTTGACTAACATGGCGGATATCTCTTTTGGTTGATCTGTCGTCTGAGCGCCGTACTCAGATTGCATGGTTTGCTTTTTCCGTAAAGTTTTTAAAAAATCTGACAGCGGTTGCATCAAGGAGAAGTGGATCTAAAATTCCATGTATAACACGTGTATTTTCAGCAACAATTATGATGACTATTTCTGGAAATTGATGTGGCTCTCTGCAAAAATCACCAGATGTTTTGGAACTACTGAACATAACTCGTCAATGTAAACTCAGATTTTTCGATATAAATATGATCTTTTCCAAACAAAACAAATGTATTGTGTAATATGAAGTCCTATGAGGGTCATCTGATGAAGATCAAAGGTTAGTGATTCATTTTATCTATATTTCTGCTTTGTGTGACTTGGCTCTGACTTAATAACCACCTGCCACCTAACCTCAGCTGACATTAGCTAGCGAATGGCAAGCTTTAACTTGGGGTCTTTTCTTTAGACATATCACATTAACTAGCAAGCTAAAATATGAAATATAATCCCAATCCATAGAGTAACGTTACTAGCAATAGAAACCGATTGTCATAGCAAGCTAAAGTTACCCAAATAACACTAGGTTCATGGTTAGTTAGCAAGTCAGCCATCGAACTCCAGCTGGCTAGCTAACAGCAAGCTTTAGCTTGCAATGAAAACAACTTTGACAAAATTAAACGTATAATATCTGAATCTGTAGCTAGATTCATGACTGTATACATGGATGAAAGCTTCACGGCTGACTGCAATCCATTTGATAAGACATGCTGTGTTGTTTCCGTTTAGTTTGTACAGCTTGTTTGGCCGGTTGTGTTCCACTGATCAAAATGTCCAGAGTGAGAGAGAGTCATTAATGCATGGCACGATCGTTGTCCAGAAAGTAGTTCATCACCACAACTTTTTCCCACTGACCTTTGTCAATAGCGCCTGATAAATTCAGGGCAGCAATGTTATTGAGAGCAGTAGCAACATATTTGCAGTTCTCCATGGCTATCTTTCAACAACAAAAATACTTTGAACGATGATAGTCCTTTCTACTATCTAGGCATTAAGAGCAGCTCATTATATAGACAAATTGCAACACTGCAGACCAATCCAAACTCATCTCTCGGCGTGTCCAGCCTACTCATTATCTCACATACAAGTTTTAGATTAAGGCACATGAAAGTTCACACGTTCGATTTCTGCCCCAAAAATGCATTTTGATAAAATAAAAATGTACATTCAAAAGGCTCTCCTGTAAAGTCGTGATTTGCGACAGACGCCTAGTTTCCTGAATCAGGTCACAAAGTAACCCGTTTTTCCCACGTACAAGTCTCTCACCTGAGCCCTACCTCTATTCTGTCTGGTCCATTTCTCCCACCAGTACAGCAGGAGCATGAGAGAAATTTGAATGTTCTCTCTCCAAACTCGCTCCACATGCGTGGTCTCAGGACTCATGACGCACTCCTGCTGCCCATTCCCAGGTTACAGATAGGAGTGTTAAGTCACTTTCGCATTGAACGCCTTGGTTCTTTCTTCAGCCGGTTAGGGAGGGGTTTAGGTTCACACTGTTCGGTTCAATTCTCTCTTTCATTCATTAAGATACCATCTGATGGCCCTCCCGAGTGATACAGTGGTCTAAGCTGTGCCACTAGAGATTCTAGGTTTGAGTCCAGGCTCTATCGCAGCCGGCCGCGACCGGGAGGCGGCGCACAATTGGCCCAGCATCGTCCGGGTTAGGCCAGCAGGGATATCCTTGTCTCATCGCGTACTAGCAACTCCTGGGGCGGGCCGGGCGCAGTACACGCTGACACGGTTGCCAGGTGTACAGTGTTTCTTCTGACACATTGGTGCGGCTGGCTTCCGAGTTGGATGGGCATTGTGTCAAGAAGCAGTGCGGCTTGGTTGGATTGTGTTTCGGGGGACGCATGGCTCTCGACCTTCGCCTCTCCAGAGTCCGTACGGGAGTTGTAGCGATGAGACAAGACTAACTACCACCAATTGAATACCATGAAATTGGGGAGAAAAAAAAAGGGCTGACAAATACAACAACAAAAAGATACCGTGTCACATTTGCCATAACTGGAGTGAGAACAGAGCAAAACAATCAGTTTAAGACACTTTGAATCTGGAAATCCAGACCATCCATTATGATAGAGATATTGTTATTGAGAATATAATTTAAGACAAATGTCAGAGTATGACATGCGGTTACTGTTGAAACCATTTTCAAAATTGTATCATACTCCCTTTTTTTAACTGGCCACCTCTCCGAAGAGTTACCAGATCAGGGCGATAGTACGCCAACCCAAGGGGGGGTCCCAACAATCCAGCAGACCCAATCTGGTGAAATTTGTATCGAAAAGACAAAAATTAAGTCAGCAATACACATGTCACAATCCATTTTGAGTAACTGTCATCCCTGAACATATTTTACCTTCTATATACACAGTGTTACCGCCTGCTACCAACCGCCCTCAGCTACCAGCTGCGCCCTGGACACCATTTGTGAATTGATTGACCCCCATCTAACTTCAGAGGTTGTTCTGTTAGGTGACCTAAACTGGGATATGCTTAACACCCCGGCAGTCCTACAAGCTAAGCTAGATGCCCTCAATCTCACACAAATCATCAAGGAACCCACCAGGTACAACCCTAAATCTGTAAACAAGGGCACCCTCATAGACGTCATCCTGACCAACTGGCCCTCCAAATACACCTCCGCTGTCTTGAAACCAGGATCTCAGCGATCACTGCCTCATTGCCTGTATCCGCTACGGACCTGCAGTCAAACGACCACCCCAATCACTGTCAAACGCTCCCTAAAACACTTCTGTGAGCAGGCCTTTCTAATCGACCTGGCCCGGGTATCCTGGTAGGACATTGACCTCATCCCGTCAGTTGAGGATGCCTGGTCATTCTTTAAAAGTAACTTCCTCACCATTTTAGATAAGCATGCTCCGTTCAAAAAAATGCAGAACTAAGAACAGATATAGCCCTTGGTTCACTCCAGACCTGACTGCCCTCGACCAGCACAAAAACATCCTGTGGCGGACTGCAATAGCATCGAAAAGCCCCCGCGATATGCAACTGTTCAGGGAAGTCAGGAACCAATACACAGTCAGGAAAGCAAAGGCCAGCTTCTTCAGGCAGAAATTTGCATCCTGTAGCTCTAACTCCAAAAAGTTCTGGGACACTGAAGTCCATGGAGAACAAGAGCACCTCCTCCCAGCTGCCCACTGCACTGAGGCTAGGTAACACAGTCACCACCGATAAATCCATGATTATCGAAAACTTCAACAAGCATTTCTCAACGGCTGGCCATGCCTTCCTCCTGGCTACTCCAACCTCGGCCAACAGCTCCGCCCCTCCCACAGCTACTCGCCCAAGCCTCTCCTTTACACAAATCCAGATAGCAGATGTTCTGAAAGAGCTGCAAAACCTGGACCCGTACAAATCAGCTGGGATTGACAATCTGGACCCTCTATTTCTGAAACTGTACGCCGCCATTGTCGCAACCCCTATTAGCAGCCTGTTCAACCTCTCATATCGTCTGAGATCCCCAAGTATTCGAAAGCTGCCGCAGTCATCCCCCTCTTCAAAGGGGGAGACACCCTGGACCCAAACTGTTACAGACCTATATCCCATCCTGCCCTGCCTATCTAAGGTCTTCGAAAGCCAAGTCAACAAACAGGTCACTGACCATCTCGAATCCCACCGTACCTTCTCCGCTGTGCAATCTGGTTTCTGAGCCGGTCACGGGTGCACCTCAGCCACGCTCAAGGTACTAAACAATATCGACTCTGTCAATCACCATATTCTTATCGGCAGACTCAGTAGCCTCGGTTTTTCTGATGACTGCCTTTCCTGGTTCACCAACTACTTTGCAGACAGAGTTCAGTGTGTCAAAACGGAGGGCATGATGTCCGGTCCTCTGGCAGTCTCTATGGGGGTGCCACAGGGTTCAATTCTTGGGCTGACTCTTTTCTCTGTATATATCAATGATGTTGCTCTTGCTGCGGGCGATTCCCTGATCCACCTCTACGCAGACGACACCATTCTATATACTTCCGGCCCGTCCTTGGACACTGTGCCATCTAACCTCCAAACGAGCTTCAATGCCATACAACACTCCTTCCGTGGCCTCCAACTGCTCTTAAACGCTAGTAAAACCAAATGCATGCTTTTCAACTAGCATCACCAGCCTGGATGGTTCCGACCTAGAATATGTGGACATCTATAAGTACCTAGGTGTCTGGCTAGACTGTAAACGCTCCATCCAGACTCATATCAAACATCTCCAATCTAAAATCAAATCTTGAGTCGGCTTTCTATTCCGCAACAAAGCCTCCTTCAATCACGCCGTAAAAATGACTATCGTACCGATCCTCGACTTCGGCGATGTCATCTACAAAATAGCTTCCAATACTCTACTCAGCAAACTGGATGCAGTTTATCACAGTGCCATCCGTTTTGTTACTAAAGCACCTTATACCACCCACCACTGCGACCTGTATGCTCTAGTCGGCTGGCCCTCGCTACATAGTCGTCGCCAGACCCACTGGCTTCAGGTCATCTACAAGTCCATGCTAGGTAAAGCTCTGCCTTATCTCAGTTCACTGGTCACAATGGCAACACCCATCCGTAGCACGCGCTCCAGCAGGTGTGTCTCACTTATCATCCCTAAAGCCAACACCTCATTTGGCCGCCTTTCGTTCCAGTTCTCTGCTGCCTGTGACTGGAACGAATTGCAAAAAAATATATATATATATTGGCGAGGGAGCTAAAATTCTCCAACTTCAGCGAATTTTTTATATATATATATATATATATATATATAAATAAAAATAAATAAATAAAAAATTCGCTGAAGTTGGAGAATTTTAGCTCCCTCGCCAACTTCAAACATCTGCTATCTGAGCAGCTAACCGATCGCTGCAGCTGTACATAGTCTATCGGTAAATAGCCCACCCAAGTTTACCTACCTCATCCCCATACTGTTTATATTTTATTTACTTTTCTGCACACCAATATCTCTACCTTTACATGACCATCTGATCATTTATCACTCCAGTGTTAATCTGCAAAATTGTAATTATTCGCCTACCTCCTCATGCCTTTTGCACACAATGTATATAGACTATTTTTTTCTACTGTGTTATTGACTTGTTAATTGTTTACTCCATGTGTAACTCTGTTGTCTGTTCACACTGCTATGCTTTATCTTGGCCAGGTCGCAGTTGCAAATAAGAACTTGTTCTCAACTAGCCTACCTGGTTAAATAAAAGTGAAAAAAAAAAAAAATCCCTTCGAACACATGATTCAAAAACATGTTAAATCAAAAATAAACCAGTTCAAATAACCAATCAATTTAGAATTACAACTCTTGATAACCCCATAAGGAAATAATCTCATAAAGTAATGGAAAAATAGAACAGAAACTGGTGTTTCTCATTCATTTTATTATTAAATCCCACCTGTTTCGATCATTTCCTGTGAGATTGGTGAGGACTGATCAGAAAGTCAGGATACTGGCCATTCGACACCATTAAATAGTTCCTTTCCTTGTCCTTCAGAAACCATTTAAAACATTTCCAGCCTTCCGCATACCCAATTTAAAAACAAATTGAAAAGACCCCACAAAATGAATCCCACGGTATTAACACCAATAACAAATATTCATACCTGGTGAGTTGTGTGTGCATGCTAGTGGTAAACCGTAGGTTAAAACACACATGAACAGGCCTTACTTATCTGGGAACTCTGTTTATGGCCTAATCCAGATACATTTATACTTAACTGCTGAATATCATATAGCTCTCCAAGACCAGTCTCGGGGAACATTCCAACGAGAGATAATGAAACCCCCTCCTCTTCCGGAAAAAGAAAGTGTACATTGTTAGCATTCACCTTGCTAAATCTTAAATCAGCAACCCAAAAGTATTAATTATAAACCAACCATGGTAATGGTAAATCCACTGTCCTTACTCTAATCATTAAATGTTTGTTTTAATCCACCCCATCATTTATGTATCCTTTATTTAGCATCTACTATCCTTATCTCGCAACCGAGTCTAATGTTGCCGTGTCTAACTGTTCACTGGTCTCTTTTCCCCATGATTCTCCATACCCACAATGTTCATGAACTAAACAGTTTAAAACTTCATTTTAGTTTTTGCAACCCTAATGCTTATTTCTCGTGATTCCTATCGCCCACTATAAAAATCTATTTCAGAATAAGACATAAAATGTCTGAGATTTAAGTGCAACTTTATCCATATCTCAATGTGTATTCGGTAGGCCAAGCTTTGAAAAACTACAAACCTCAGGATGTCCCACTTCCTGGTTGGATTTCTCAGGTTAACATGCCATATGAGTTCTGTTATACTCAGACATCATTCAAACCGTTTTAGAAACTTCAGAGTGTTTTCTATCCAATACTAATAATATGCATATATTAGCATCTGGAACAGAGTAGCAGGCAGTTTACTCTGGGCACCTTATTCAACCAAACTACTCAATACTGCCCCCCAGTCACCAAGAAGTTAATGGGGTTGTGCTCAATGTATTTGCTGCATTGCATCAGAAATCCCTGACATTTCCCAGGTGAACAGTCATATTTTCCAGGCGTGGGTATGAACAAAGGAGGGCTATGGTTTACGATACCTGGCATCAGAGGAGTAGGGATAGGCTGGCAGAGAAGATGGCACATTTCCTCCATAAACTCCTCTTGCTGGGTTAGGCACCACTGTAGCTCCGCTGAATCCATTCCATTTTTAGGTGAGAGTGTGTAATGGATACTCATGCAGAAAAAAAAGTGTTGATACACACGCAGAGCGTGGCATATGTTTATTAAGCCTTCGCAGAAGGCAGGAATCGTGGTCGCAGGCAATGGTCAAACACAGGTAGGCAGTCAAAAACAATACCTCACAACCATACAAACAGAAAGAACTGAACTAAATAGGGAGCTGATGAGACCAGGTGAGAAATTATCACAGGTGAAATCAATGAACAAAAATTGACAGGGCTACGTTCCAGAAAACAAAGAAACAGGGCTAAGTTCAAAGAAAAAGAACACAAGGTTGACTAAGAAAAGAAAAGCAGAACCTTACACAACCCCAGTTCAAACCCCCGATGTTTCCTTTATGAGACCTGCTAGATGTGAACTACATGACCAAAAGTATATGGACACTTGATCATCGAACATCTCATTCCGAAATCATGTGCATTAATATGGAGTTGGTCCCCTCTTTGCTGCTATAACAGACTCCACTCTTCTGGGAAGGCTTTCCACTAGATGTTGGAACATATCTGTGGGGCCACAAGAGCAGTAGGAAGGTCGGGATCTGACGGTGGGCGATATGGCCTGGCTTGCAGTCAGCATTCCAATTCATCACAAAGGTGTTCGATGGGGTTGAGGTCAGGGCTCTGTGCAGGCCAGTCCAGTTCTTCCACACTAATCTCAACAAACCATTTATGTATGTATTGACCTCGATTTCTGCATGTGGCCATTGTCATGCTAAAACAGGAAAGGAACTTCCCCAAACTGTTGCCACAAAGTTGGAAGCACATAATTGTCTAGAATCTTATTGTATGCTGTAGTGTTAAGATTTCCCTTCACTGCAATTAAGGGTCCTGAACCATGAAAAACAGCTCCTGACCATTATTCCTATGCATTGGGGCAGGCAGCGTTCTCCTGGCATCCACCAAATCCAGATTTGTCCGTTAGACTGCTAGATGGTGAAGCGTGATTCATCACTCCAGTGAAAATATTTCCACTGCTCCATTGTCCAATGGCGGCGAGCTTTACTCCATTCCAGCTGACACTTGTGTGGGGCTGCTTGGCCAAGGAAACCCATTTTATGAAGCTCTCGAAGAAAAGTTATTGTGCTGACGTTGCTTCCAGAGTGTTTCAACCGAGGACAGATGATTTTTACACGCTAAGCACTATAGCACTCGGCGGTCCCGTTCTGTGAGCTTGTGTGACCAACCACTTCGCGGTTGAGCCGTTGTTGCTCCGAGACATTTCCACTTCAGCTCTAGCAGGGCAGACATTTCACGAACTGACTTGTTAGAAAGGTGGCATCCTATGACGTTGCCACGTTGAAAGTCACTGAGCTATTCAATAAGGCCATTCTAACGCCAATGTTTGTCTATGGAGATTGCATGGATGTGTGCTCGATTTTATATTCTTCTCAGCAACGGGTGTGGCTAAAATAGCCGAATCCACTAATTTGAATGGGTGTCCACATAGTTTTGTAGTATTTATAGTGTGTGTAGTCTTCAGACAGTGTATGTCTGTTTCATTAGATCCTTACACAACTAAAAGCCACACCCTGTGGTTACTGACAGTGTACTGCCGGTCAGTTCACAACTCTGTTTAATGTAATCCTTACTGTGTGTATTTACAGCAGCATCCTGGTTCTTATCCTGAGTGGCTCAGTGGAATAAGACCAAGCCCTCATTGGTCAAAGGCCAGTTTGGAGAGTCAGGGTGATGATGTCATCAAAACAGTGGTAGTGAATGGTATCATCATCATACTCCATTACATTTCCAGGTGTGGGGAATTTGGGTAGAGAGGTGAGGTGACCAGAGTGGCGAGCAATTCGAGGGCAGAGACAGACAATTATGTTTCCATGATAACACTGTTGACAGTGATAAGAAGGCCATGCATCCCAGAGTCAGTTGGCCTTGTTAGGGCCGTCATGGTGATTAATTATACAATTATAAGTGGGTCTCCTACTCATTCAAGGGTTTTTCTTCATTTTTAATATTTTCTACATTGTAGAATAATAGTGAAGACATCAGAACTATGAAATAACACATATGGATTCATGTAGTAACCAAAAAAAGTGTTAAACATATCAAAATATATTTTATATTTGAGATTCTTCGAAGTAGCTACCCTTTGACTTGATGACAGCATTGCACACTCCTGGCATTCTCTCAACCAGATTCACCTGGAATACTTTTCTTGAAGGAGTCTTGAAGGAGTTCCCACATATGCTGAGCACTTGTTGGCTGCTTTTCCTTCACTCTGTGGTCCGACTCATCCCAAACCATCTCAATTTGGTTGAGGTCAGGGGATTGTGGAGGCCAGGTCATCTGATACAGCACTCCATCACTCTCCTTCTTGGTAAAATAGCCCTTACAAAGTTTGGAGGTGTGTTGGGTCACTGTCCTGTTGAAAAACAAATGATAGTCCCACTAAACCCAAACTAGATGGGATGGCGTATCACTGCAGAATGCTGTGGTAGCCATGCTGGTTAAGTGTGCCTTGAATTCTAAATAAATCACAGACAGTGTCACCAGCAAAGTACCCCCACACCATAACACCATCTCCTCCATGCTTTACAGTAGGAAATACACATGCGGAGATCATCCGTTCACCCACACCGCATCTCACAAAGACATGGCAGTTGGATCCAAAATATCTCAAATTTGGACAGATTTCCACCGGTCTAATGTCCATTGCTCATGTTTCTTGGCCCAAGCAAGTTTCTTCTTCTTTTGGTTGTCCTTTAGTAGTTGTTTCTTTGCAGCAATTCAACCACGAAGGCCTGATTCACGTAGTCTCCTCTGAACAGTTGATGTTGAGATGTATCTGTTACTTGAATCCTGTGAAGCATTTATTTGGGCTGTAATTTCTGAGGCTGGTAACTCAAATGAACTTATCCTCTGCAGCAGAGGTAACTCTGGGTCTTACATTCCTGTGGCAGTCCTCATGAGATCCAGTTTCATCCTAGCGCATGATGGTTTTTGCTACTGCACTTGAAGAATCTTTCAAAGTTCTTGAAATGTTCCATATTGACTGACCTTTGTGTCTTAAAGTAATGATGGACTGTCAATTCTCTATGCTTATTTGAGCTGTTCTTGCCATAATATGGACTTGGTCTTTTACCAGATAGGGCTATCTTCTGTATACCACCCCTACCTTGTCACAACACAACTGATTGGCTCAAACGCATTAAGGGAAGAAATTCCACAAATGTACTTTTAACAAGGCACACCTGTTAATTGAAATGCATTCCAGGTGACTACCTCATCCTTCAGGGCCTGAGCTACAGGCAGTTTGGTTAAGGTATGTAATTTTAGGCGAAAATTGAAAAAAGGGGCTAATCCTTAAGATATTTTTGAATGACTACCTCATCTCTGTACCCCACACATACAATTATCTGTAAGGTCCCTCAGTCGAGCAGTGATTTTCAAACACAGATTCAACCACAACCAAAACAGACATTGAATTTCCCTTTGAGCATGGTGAAGTTATTCATTACACTTTGGATGGTGTATCAATACACACAGTCACTACAAAGATAGGAAACCGCTCAGGGATTAACCATGAGGCCAATGGTGACTATAAAACAGTTACTGGGTTTAATGTCTGTGACAGTAGAAAACTGAGGATGGAGCAACCGCATTGTAATTACTCCACAATACTAACCTAATTGACAGAGTGAAAAGAAGGAAGCCTGTACAGAATACATATATTCCAAAACATGCATCCTGTTTGATACAAGGCACTGAAGTAATAACAATAAAAATGTGGCGAAGAAATTAACTTTTTGTCCTGAATTAATACAAAGTATTATGTTTGGCGCAAATCCAGTACAACACATTACTGAGAATCCGAGAGGAAAACCTGGTTCAGTCTGCTTTCCACCAGACACTGGGAGTTTAATTCACCTTTTAGCAGGGCCAAATCTACACCGGAGTTGCTTACCAAGAAGTCAGTGAATGTTCCTGAGTGGCCAAGTTACAGTATAATTGTCACGCCCTGACCTTAGAGAGCCTTTTTATGTCTCTAGTTGGTTTGGTCAGGGTGTGATTTGGGTGGGCTTTCTATTCTATGTGTTGTATTTCTTTGTGTTTGGCCGAGTGTGGTTCCCAATCAGAGGCAGCTGTCTATCGTTGTCTCTGATTGGGAATCATACTTAGGTAGCCTTTTTCCCCACCAATGTTGTGGGATCTTGTCCTTGTATTGTTGCTGTTGAGCCCTACAAGGCTGCATGTGGCGGTGGTTCTCGTTTTTTTTTTTTCTTCTTGTTATCAGTAAAGAATGTGATTAACCTACCTCACGCTACATCTTGGTCTAATTCCACCAACGCCGATCGTTACAATGATAGAACAATAGACAAATATTGTACAATCCAGGTGTGGAAAGGTCTCACTTACCCAGAAAGACTCACAGCCGCAATTGCTGCCAGAGGTGATTTTAACATGTGTTGACTCAGACTTATGTAAATTAGATATTTCTGTATTTCATTTTCAATAAATTTGCTTGCTGATTGCTTGCTGTCTTGGGTTTTAGGCTGGGTTTCTGTACAGCACTTTTTTTACATTGGCTGATGTAAAATGGGCTTTCATAAATCAATTTGATTGATAGTGAACCACATCAAGTTCCACTCTCTCTCGCTCTCTCTCTCTCTCTCGCTCTCTAGTGAACCATGGGAAGTTTCCTAAGCAGGAGGACTCGTATGTGTTCGAGGAGGACAGCAGCAGTGGCAGTCTGTCTCCAGAGCAACACCACAGTGATGAGTCACAGGGGTCCGCATGCCTAAGTGCAGCACCAGCCCTCAATAGCCCTAAACCGGTAATAGTCCTTCTCCTCCCTCTTACGTCTTTCCTTACCAGACCCAAATAGGCCTATCGTCCTCTCATTTCCCCTCCATCTCTGTTTCCCTCTTCTTCTTGCTGCTTCTTCTCTTCATTATCCTCCTCCCTCTTGATATTGAATCATAACATAAACTATCCTCCATGAGTGCACACACTATGAACAAAGCCTCCCCTATTCCTTCACAAACATACCCAAGTCAGTTATATGGTATATGTTAGTTATAGTTATATGGTATACATTTTGAGCTTAACAAACAAGAACCCTCTACCTGGACATACAGTCCCAAATGGCACCCTATTCCCTTTATAGTGCACTACTTTTGACCAGGGCTCATTGGGCACTATATAGAGAATAGGGTGCCATTTGAGATGTGTGCGCAGTCATCAGTCAAATGATTTGTTAAGGACATTGAATTGTTGTGATATTATTGTCTGGATAAGAAACAGTTAAAAATGACAACCATATAGATCCATGCAACACAAAATCATGTAGCCTAATGTGTGATGATGCTACTGCATATTACATATTGTCTCTGGTTAAAAAAAATAACCACAATAACAAGTTCAAAGTAGAATTGTATTAATTTAATTTAAACGTATTCACAGTGCCGATACCATGCCCCCTGCTTTAGCTATAAGAATATATGTTGAGGATCAATAACTTTTTAACATTTATTTAACCTTTATTTTACTACACTGTAAAAAATGTTTTTGCGTTTTAAGTTTATTTAATCTATTCAAGTCAATTAAATGTGAAATTTGTTGATTTGACAAATCATGTTAAGTTGACTTCAACTCAACAAAAGCTGTAAAAATTAATTTGTTCAGTTAGCAAAGAACAATTTGCTCAGTCAACTTTCAAATCAGAACTAATAAGTCAAACTAAAACAAGATCCTAGTTGTGCTGATGAAAAATGGCAAGTTATAATAACTACAAGTCATTACATTGTCTTAACTTGTGGCGGCAGGGTAGCCTAGTGTTTAAAGCGTTGGACTAGTAACCAAAAGGTTGCATGTTTGAATCCTTGAGCTAACAAAGTACAAATCTGTTGTTCTGCCCCTGAACAAGGCAGCTAACCCACTGTTCCTAGGCCGTCATTGAAAACAAGAATTTGTTCATAACTGACTTGCCTAGTTAAATAAAGCTAAAATAAATGAATAAAACTGACAAAATCAAGTTGAATCAGCTGTTAACTATGTGTTCACTCAACTTTCAAATTAGATCCAATAAGTCAAATGAACTAAATAAAGACAACAGTTGTTTTTACTTTAAATGTCAAGTTGGGATAACTATAATTCTTGACATGAACTTTACTCACAAAATTAAGTTAAATCAGCTAAGACCTGTGTGTTTAACTTTAAAGTCAGAACCAATAAGTCAAATCAACAACACCAACATAACAGTTGTGTTTACTAAATATTTCAAGTTATGATAACTACAATGAATTACACTGTCTTAACTTACAAAATCAATTTGAATCCCCTAAGAACAATTTGTTCAGTCAACTTACAAAAAAAAAAAGTTGAATAAACTAAAACAAGATCCCAGTTGTGTTGACAAAAAATGACGTTATATTAACTACAAGTCATTACATTGTCTTTGCTGATTCAACTTGGTTTTATAAGTTATGAACTGTGTTCCCTCAACTTTCAAATTAGATCCAATAGGTCAAATTAACTAAATGAAGATATTTAAAGACATGACAACTTTTGTCATGTCAGGATAACTACAAATCTGTACATTAACTAACTTAAAATTAATAGGTGCTTATTTAACTTTTAAGTCAGAACCAAGAATCAAGAAGTAAAATCAGTGGTCTGTGCAACTGCCTCCGGCGCACATGTACTGGTGTGTGGGTTGGAGTCTGGGTTTGAACTTCTTAATTATAGCCCAAATAGTGTACCCATTGCTAGTGGAAACCATTTATTTTTTTGGAGTGTTTTTGCCTTTCCACATTGTGATTGATGAAAAATGCTTTATTTTTTAAATCCTAGTTAAAGGGAGCCATGGAAGGCCACAATACAGTTCCTTTTTTCATACGTAAGAATCCCTATTGGATGCCAACAATTGTTCCAATTGTCATTTTGTGGATGGTTTGTTTTAAATCGAATTTGATTGGTGCAACTTTGCTGGAGTGACTTCCCCCATATTCCTTGCAGCCAATAAATTCTTTTTTTGTCTGAGGGCAAAAGTCACATGTAATATCTCATTTTCTCCTTTCTGACACCACTGCAGCTAATGTTAAAGAATATGGAGCCACATAGCATGAACTGTGCCAATTGTATGGGTTCATATTGTGTTAGCTGAGAGTTACAGGTTTTTACTGCATGAAGGTCTACACGTGTAAGGCCAAGCTGCTTGCTTAGTAAGTAGGCCTATTGCTTATTCCTGTCAGACTAACTGTTAGTCGCTCTGGATAAGGGTGTTGATTGATAGGGGATATTGATCAAACTTAATTTTCAGTGGTAATTTATAGGCAGCGGCGCATTTCAGGAAGCGGATTGATCAAGACCACGCTTCGGCAACTCCTATACTGCATTCAACGTCTTTCCAAGCAGGAGTGGGTAGCTTGGCAAAATGTGTTTATAAAAATAATGATAACTTTTCAGCACAAGAATAGCAAGGACATTAGCCACTGTGTTACATGCTAGCTAGCTGGTTAGCACCACACACACATCATGTTAAAATGGTAATTTGGTTAAATTAAGAAAGAAAATCAGATGTTTGGCAAATAGTATTTTACTTTATCAGTTAAAATCAGATTACTTGTGCAACTCTGCTATGTGTACTGTAGTATAATTGCAGCTAAGCTTGCTGTTATCGTGCTGTTAAATAGCACCGCTCTAGCTAGCAGCACACATGGCGCCAACTAAGTAACTTGTCATTTGTTTGATAACCTGCATAACAGTAGCTAGCTACAAAAGCCAACTGTTGCTACTGTAGCTATGCTTATAGTTATAATTACTATTAGATTGGGTGGTAATGCGCTGTTATCAGTTTATTTTACTATTGTGGTTATAATCGGTGACTTGCTCGTCAAAAATCAAAAAGTCAAGCTAGTCGAAAATCAGTTATCAAACATCAAACAATAGCATGGTTGTGCTGCCATCCTGTTAGAAGGTAACAGATTATTTTTTTTACAATGGTTAAGGTGGATTTTCATTGTGTTCCATGGTGTTATTCGCCCCCTAGTGGAGCTTTCTGGTACTTAGAAAGACTGTACGCAAACAAGAAGTAGAGAATTTGTTCTGCACGCTTAGAAGCAGCTAAAAACAACGCTACGGTGCAGGTCTTTTAGTGTAGTTATTTCTTGTCACTCTTCAGCCTCGGAAAATATTTGTTTGTAAGTTCGATTCAAGCATTTAGCTAGTGATGATAATCTTGTTATTGATAGAGTTGCTTACATATCAATGTTGGTTGGTTGCATTTACTCACACAAATTGCAATGCCTTTCATGTATGTCGTTAGCTGTATTACTTTGCTCGTGCGTCATGCAAACTAATTGTAAAATATGCAATACTGTAGTTTTGTTACTGTTTTCTAGTGTAACATGCTTTGTTATTCTACAGAGATGGTTGTACATTATTAGAGTAATGAAAGGAGTTAGCCAATTACCATATAAGTAACAATTAGCTATATGGTTTGGCATCATGCCAGATGCATGGTACTTTAGCACGTGCTTTGTATTTATGCAACTTCAAATGTATAATGTACAGCTATAGTATGTCGGTGTGAATTGAATACTAATGTATATTCTTTTCTGTATTTTGCAGTTTCACAACAAACTTTTTCAACATATTCATTCAAGAAAAGTCACGCCTTGGGCGTTTTATTGAAGACTTAGTTTTTTGCTATCTGTCTAGTTTTGCATGGGAAAGCAATTCAAGGGCAGAATAATGGTATTATTTCACTCTAATAGCTACTATAAATTGGACAGTGCAGTAAGATTAACAAGAATTTAAGCTTTCTGCCAGTATCCGATATGTCTATGTCCTGGAAAATGTTCTTGTTACTTACAACCTCATGCTAATCGCATTAGCCTACATTAGTTCAATCGTTCCATGGAAGGGACACCGATCCCAAAGAAGATTTATAGGGTTTTTTAACAAGTGTTTGAGTTTATTGGCAATTGGCTATTTTGCTTGATGGCCTTTAGTGCCCAGGCTGATTGTTTTGGTGCACTGGCAGATTAATCACCCCTTAAGACAGTGTCCCTTGTCCCTAAAATTCATTTCCTGGTATGTTATTCTCTTCAAACAGGTTGCTCTGGAATTCATGAGACTGGTATCTGTGGACCTCAAGAAGATATTCTTTCCAAGCTCCTTGAATTCTACCGGGCCAAGAGCGATGGAGGGATGGAGCTAAAACAGCTTATGGAAAGTCTTGACAAAGACATAGGTTCCATTCTATTCACATTAAAGTATTTTGTACATTTATTACCTATGTTTTGCTGTATTGATAATTGCTACTTTTTTAAATACACATCAATATTGGGGGTGAGACCTTAATATTGACAACTACATTTAACAATGTTGTAAAACAGTCAATTAGGCTTTTTATGTTAGAGTTCCAATCAAAGGAAGAGAGAGGCTGTGCTCCGAGGATTGCCATACTTCCTGCAAGAAGACCCTACCAATTTTTTTTAAAGATGTGAGGCATACAACCCTACAACATAACCTTATGCTTTCTCCCAGGAGTGAAATTTCCTATGAATCGTGATGCATTGTAACGTTCAATGGGGTCAAGATGAATGTCTGTCACCATCTGTAGTGATTGTAGCACACAGGCCAAATCAAATGTGAACCAACTACAGTATATAAGGGCATCTCTTTTAACAATGTTTTAGATGTTTTACTTTTACTCCCTTTCTAGACATTCAATTGAGAATAGTGATTTAGCATGCTTTTTGTCCAGAAGAAACTAAGTCTTTATCTTGGACAACTTCATCTTGGACTGCAAAGCAAAAATCAGGACCATACATTAAACCCAATACTAGGTTTGGGCGATAATACCTAACTACCATGTAAACTACTATTGATAGCTGTTGTCGACGGCTTTGAAATGTAAGTATGCGCAGGTTTTTGGATATTTTAATGTATCACACATCCCTGGTGTATGGCAGCACACAATACTGCTGTGCCCTTAGTGATATGTCAAATTCCCCCTTAGACAATTAACAGAATTAAAGTGGCACTGTGAGGAATTCCAAATTCTATACCAAAGCTGTACAAATATTTATTATTGATGGGACAATCCGTCCCTACACCATGCAGTGCTGATTTTGCCATCTGAACAGGAATTGCAATCAGTTTTGCTTCAACATTGTTTGTCAGTGGGCTCGCTCCGGTCCGTCTTCAATATAAACTTAGCATTTTAGGCTATACTTTTGTGTAACAAACTAATTACTTATTGTAGGGAATCATTGTCCTATTTTTTACATTTCTAGAGATATAGTTTTGCAGCTTTTGTAAGCTGGTCATTTTAAAAAGAAAGTAGATGTGGAATTCTACACAGTGCACCTCTAATATAATGAATGTTGTAGATTGCCAAAACAGCACTGAATGATAGATGATGCTTTACATGGTTTTCCCCCTTAGGGTAGCCTAGTGGTTAGAGTGTTGGACTAGTAACCGGAAGTTCAAACCCCCGAGCTGACAAGGTACAAACCTGTCATTCTGCCCCTGAACAGGCAGTTAGCCCACTGCTCCTAGGCCGTCAATAAAAATAAGAATTTGTTCTTAACTGACTTACCTAGTTAAATAAAGGTAAAATGTTTTTAAAAAATCAGTGTTGGATGAACGTAGGCCTTTGCGGCGCTATAGCAACAATCATTTTTAGCAAATTGGAAAATAACAGACATGTTTTACCTCAACCTAAGAACACATTATTTCTAGACCTGGGAGCAATCATGGTTAACTGACGTGCTTGAGGACCATGCTTGTTTACTGGCGCAACGCTCTTGACCACTAGGCTACCTGCCACCCCACTTGCCTGCATCAATATGCAACAGTACATTTGCTGACATTTTCACAGAAAGAAAATGTATTGTAGGATGTTTTGTAGGGCAATGCCTTTATTCTTTGCCTCTTTTTTGTTCTGTTTTTCAGAAGACAACTGATTCTGAGGAAGTCACCCATGGAGTGAAAATACACTTGTCGTTGTGGATGGAGCTGCAGCAGATGACCCAATGCCAGCTGACAATGTGGACGTTGCCCTTGTGAAAGAAGAGCAGGTGATCATACATGAGCTTCACAACGTCCCAAATGCCTTTGCCACTTTGATTGGACTTCTTTGTTGTCTGAACATGGGTTACCCAAAAATGTTTGAGGTAGTTCAGAAAATATTCTTGAAGATTTTGGTGCAGATAACTACAGTAGAAGTGCATGGGCTGAAGAACCGTCTTCGTTAATTCAACTAATTGGTGTGTTTTTGTTTTGCTCGCAGTAGTTGAGTTAATTCCCGAGGACAATGATGCTGTTATTTGCCTAAATCTTACAATTCTCAATTTTGGGAAGACTTAAGTTACCCTACTTTTACGTGTGAACTTCAGTCTACAAACTACAACTGTCGTTTGTTAGAGACCATTGAATTTGTTATCATCTCTTCCCATTAACTACAGTGCATTCTGAAAATGTTTACAGCATGTTATAGAATTTCTTTTCACACTCAACACCCACTTTTCTTAGAAACCATTGTGAAGGTTGTCTTTGCTCAGTGTTTGAATTTTTAATTACCGTGCCATATAACCATTTTTGAATGGTGCCATTTACAAATGTGTATGGGTTTATTGGACAGTTGAATAAATAAAACTTTGACAAAACAATTTCTTAATTTTAAAAGAAAAATCTTCCCTGATATTGGTTAAAATACCAATTAGTAACAGCAGAATTTGGCTGCCCGTTTAAATGCACCCAAAGACATTAATCTAAAAATATGCGTTGTTAGATTTCTTTTTTTATGACAATAAAAATGCATTCTGGGGAACGATACATTGTTGCAAATGTATTTGATAATACATAGTGTAATAAATGTTCTGAAATACACAAAAGGACTATTTTGTCATTACAAGCTAGATATAATTAATTGATTTCAATGTAAGTTGTTGAATCGATCAATAGGACATTGATAGTAAACCAATCATTGTAAATATAAAGTCATTTTAAAATGGAGATAAGCTTTACTAAATCTGAACTTTGTTCAACTGTACATACGGGGTTATATTAAGTTTACAATTTGTATTAGTCAGTCATTTTGTTGAGTTAAAACAGTGGTTCTCAACCTGCAGCCTATGGCAATCTTGTCTGTCATTAATAGTATAGTTATTTATTTGTGTGTGGCCTGCTTGACTTGCTCGTAGCCACAGTCTAGCGCCACCAGCCAAACAGGTTGAGAACTATGTGTTACAATAACTCAATATGACGTAGGCTTGACTCTTTTTTTTTAAATGTGACATTAAATTAGATAACTCACTTTAATGTTGTTTCAACTTGTTATTTCCAGTCATCTAGTTGCGTGGCCTTTTTCAAGCTCAGAGCACTTAACATGTCACTTTATCCTTGCATAGACCATTTTGTTATGTAAACTTTAAATGTAGTTTCGATAACTATTACTAGTTACAGTAACTTAATTGAAAGTTGACTTAACAAAATGTGAAATTGGCAACAATAATGTAGCTTTAGTTATTAGAATTCCACATTTATTGTTAAAATAACAAAGGTTTAAGTTGATTCAAATAATAATATTAAATTAACAATTTACAAACATCAAATTAACACTCTATTGTTAGTCAAAATAAATGTAATCAAAGCGAGGATACCGTGAAATGTGAAGTACTCTGAGCTTGAAAAAGGCCACTGGAAATAATAAGTTGAAACAAAAAATATTTTTTACAGTTATGTAAGTCAGTTAAGAACAAATTCTTATTTACAATGACAGCCTACCCCGGCCAAACCCTCCGCTAACCCAGACGAAGCTGGGCCAATTGTGCGCCTCCATATGGGACTCCCGATCACAGCCGGTTGTGACAAAGCCCGGGATTGAACCACTGCGCCACTCGGTCTCCATTCCTACTTATATGCTATATTTCAATATATATAAATATATATATATACATACACATTCCTGCACAATGCTTGCTTTGAAGAAGTAGTCTCGTTTTAAGGATATCCTGGTCTGGAACTGGGACAGACTCGATTCAAAGGAGTGCACTACTGTGTTGAAGCACCATTCAACCCTATTCCGCTTCACCAGATTTACAATTACATGTAATGAACACTAGAGGGCAATGGTACTGTATTGTAATGTATGGCCCAGTCCAGGAACCTCTAAGACCCTAGTTCCCTAGCCCTGACCACCACTTGCCCTGACCACCTAGGCACTTTTAACAGCAGACTTAGCCTATCAGAGGGCAAGGTAGAGCTGCAACCATATTGTATCTTATTTCTAAACTGTCCTAAATTAAGGAGAAGATACTGTAGCTGGTGTACTTGTTCATTGTCACTTCAACATTGTGTGTGTGCTTAATCTCCCTTTTCCATTCGCTTTGTCTCTCTCTGTCTATGTCTGACTTTCTGTTTGCCTGTCAGTCCACATTTACAGTACCAGTCAAAAGTTTGGACACACCTACTCCTTCAAGGGTTTTAATGAATTTTTTTACTATTTTCTACATTGTAGAATAATAGTGAAGAAATCAAAACTATGAAATAACATCTACGGAATCAAGTAGTAACCAAAAAATTGTTAAACAAATCAAAATATATTTTATGTTTGAGATTCTTCAAAGTAGCCACCCTTTGCCTTGACAACTTTGCACACTCTTGGCATCCTCTCAACCAGCTTCACCTGGAATGCTTTTCCAACAGTCTTGAAGGAGTTCCCATAAATGCTGAGCACTTGATGGCTGCTTTTCCTTCATTCTGCGGTCCAACTCATCCGAAAACCATCTCAATTGGGTTGAGGTTGGGTGATTTTGGAGGCCAGGTCATCTGATACAGCACTCCATCACTTTTCTCCTTGGTCAAATAGCCCTTACACAGCCTGGAGGTGTTTTGGGTCATTGACCTGTTGAAAAACCAATTATAGTCCCACTAAGCGCAAAGCAGATGGGATGGCGTATCGCTGCAGAATGCTGTGGTAGACATGTTGGTTAAGTGTACCTTGAATTAAGTATCACCAGCAAAGCACCCCTACAGCATCACACCTCCTCTTCCATGCTTCATGGTCGGAACCACACATGAGATCATCCATTCACCTACTCTGCGTTTCACAAAGACATGGCGGTTGGAACCAAAAAATGACAAATTTGGACCATCAGACCAAAGGACAGATTTCCACCCGTCTTATGTCCATTGCTCGTGTTTCTTGAACCAAGCAAGTCTCGTCTTATTGGTGTCCTTTAGTAGTGGTTTCTTTGCAGCAATTTGACCATGAAGGCCTGATTCACAAAGTCTCCTCTGAACAGTTGATGTTGAGATGTATCTGTTACTTGAACTCTGAAGCATTTATTTGGGCTGCATTTTCTTAGGCTGGTAACTCTAATGAACGTATTCTCTGTAGCAAAGGTAACTCTGGGTCTTCCTTTCCTGTGGCGGTCCTCATGATAGCCAGATTCATCATAGTGCTCGATGGTTTTTGCGACTCCGCTTTAAGAAACTTTCAAAGTTCTTGAAGTGTTCCATATTGACTGACCTTCATGTCTTAAAGTAATGATGGACTGTCATTTTACTTTGCTTATTTGAGCTGTTCTTGCCACAATATGGACTTGGTCTTTTACCAAATAGGGTTATCTTCTGTAGCTCCCACTACCTTGTCACAACACAACTGAATGGCTTAAAAGCATTAAGCAGGAAAGAAATTCCACAAAATAACTTTTAACAAGGCACACCTGTTAATTGAAGTGCATTCCAGGTGACTACCTCATGAAGCTGGTTGAGAGAATGCCAAAGCAAATGAGAATACCAAGGCAACTGGTGGCTACTTTGAAAAATCTCATAAAATATATTTTTATTTGTTTAACACTTTTTTGGTTACTGCATGATTCCATTCACATTTTTGATGTCTTCACTATTATTCTACAATGCAGAAAATAGTAAAAATGAAGAAAAACCCTTGAATGAGTAGGTGTCAACTTTTGACTGGTAATGTCTCTCTCTCTCTTGCTCTCTTTGGTGCTCATATCAAAATCCTCCCTCCATCCTCCTCCTTCCTCCCGCCTCTCTCTCTCCCTATCAGGGCTTGGTCCCATGTGTGATGTTGGCCCAGTCAGGGAAAGTGCTGAGCTGGAACATTGCGTCTCCCCAGGTGTTGATGCCCATGTTGATGGTCAGGATCCCGATCATGTTCAGCATGAAGCCTGCCTTCACCTGGACAACACAACAACACAAATTCAGGGTATACAGTAAACACTGTTGTATCTGAATATGTAATAACAAAATATATGCCTTTTAGCTGACACTTTACTCCAAAGCGATTTGCAGTAGTCTGTGCATATATTTAAGTGTATGTGACCCCAGTGGGAATTGAACCTACTATTTTGGTGTTGCAACACTATGTTACCACCTGAGCAACACAAGACCACTACTGTGGTTGTGTGTCTGTGTCTATCCATTCGTGTGTGTGCACTTATGCACCTGTGTGTGTGCATGTGTTGGGTCTCACCATGTCCATGACTTTGAGATTTCCATAGGAGAAGACGATAGCATTGGGAGGTGTTGCCACAGGCAACATGAATGCCAACGAGGCACAGATGGTGCAGGGCAGCATCACGTACAGAGGATGCAGCCTAATAGCTGTGGCCTGGTGGGAAGTAGAAAGGAACACACCAAGTCAGTCAACACACTTGGACATGTGTATGAGAGAGACAGACAGAGAGAGGGAGTGTGTGTGTGTATGCAAATGTGCATGCATGCATACGTGCGTTATTGTGTGTGTTCGTTCGTGCATGAGTGCGCATGTGTCTGTTTGTGTGTGTGGTTACCATAGAGGCCAGTATGGGCAGGAACAGTGTGGTAGTAGCTGTGTTGCTGGAGCACTCAGTGAAGGTCCCCACCAACAGACAGAGTAGCAGGGAGATACCGAAGGGAGGAATGGACTGTAGAGGAGCTAGACTCTCACCCAGCCATTGAGACAGACCAGATGCCTAGAGAAACAGATGGGGTGGGCGAGATGAGGGGGGTGAGTGGAGGTGAGAGCGAGAGAGACAAGATACAGGGCATTATGAACTAGATGCCTGCACACAAACCTCGCTACCGCTGGCCAAAGCAAAACCTCCTCCCAGCAATAGGATGATATTCCAGGGCATGCGTTCGTGGACCACATGCCAGTTCAACAGAGTAGCTGGGGCCTTTTGCTTCTTCTTACCTGGAGAGTGGGAGGGGAGTAAGAGAAGGAATAAGTGAAGTTAACATTAACAATGCACATTAACTTTTTGGATATAGGGGGCGCTCTTTTAATTTATGGATAAAAAAATGTGCCCGTTTTAAGCGCAATATTTTGTCACGAAAAGATGCTCGACTATGCATATAATTGGCAGCTTTGGAAAGAAAACACTCTAACGTTTCCAAAACTGCAATGATATGATCTGTGAGTGCCACAGAACTCATGCTACAGGCGAAACCAAGATGAAACTTCAACCAGGAAATGGGCACAATTTTTGAGGCTCTGTTTTCCATTGTCTCCTTAAATGGCTGTGAATGCCCCGGGAATGAGCCTGCCCTTTCTATCATTTCTCCAAGGTGTCTGCAGCATTGTGACGTATTTCTAGGCATATCATTGGAAGATTGGCCATAAGAGACTACATTTACCAGGGGTCCGCCCGGTGTCCTTTGTCTAAATCGGTGCGTAATCTACAAGCTGCACGCAGTCATCCAGTGATTGAGAGGAGAGAGGAGGCTTTCAACGAACGATATATCATGAAGAGATATGTGAAAAACACCTTGAGGATTGATTCTAAACAACGTTTACCATGTTTCAGTCGATATTATGGAGTTAATTTGGAAAAAAGTTCGGCGTTTTGATGACTGATTTTTCATTTTTTTTTTTTGGTAGCCAAACGTGACGCACCAAACGGAGCGATTTCTCCTAAACAAATAATTTTTCAGGAAAAACTGAGAATCTCCTCATTGAAAACATCTGAAGTTCTTCAAAGGTAAATTATTTTATTTCAATGATTTTCTGTTTTTTGTGAAAATGTTGCCTGCTGATGCTAACGCTAAATGCTTCGCTAGCTATCAATACTGTTACACAAATTATTGTTTTGCTATGGTTGAGAAGCATATTTTGAAAATCTGAGATGACAGTGTTGTTAACAAAAGGCTAAGCTTGAGAGCTAGCATATTAATTTCATTTCATTTGAGATTTTCATGAATAGTTAACGTTGTGTTATGCTAATGAGCTGCGGGGATAATTACACTCCTGGATACAGGTATTTTCCGTAGCTAAACATGATGAACAAACAGAGCGATTTGTCCTAAACAAATAATATTTTTGGAAAAACTGAACATTTGCTATCTAACTGAGAGTCTCCTCATTGAAAACATCTGAAGGTCTTCAAAGGTAAATTATTTTATTTGAATGATTTTCTGTTTTTTGTGAAAATGTTGCCTGCTGATGCTAACGCTAAATGCTTCGCTAGCTATCAATACTGTTACACAAATGCTTGTTTTGCTATGGTTGAGAAGCATATTTTGAAAATCTGAGATGACAGTGTTGTTAACAAAAGGCTAAGCTTGAAAGCTAGCATATTCATTTCATTTCATTTTCATGAATAGTTAACGTTGCGTTATGGTAATGAGCTTGAGGCTGTATTCACGATCCCGGATCCGGGATGGCTCGACGCAAGCTATTCTCCAATGGAAATGCCTAAAAAGACGTCACAATGCTGCAGACACCTTGGGGAAAACGTAAGCTGACTCCTTGCTTCTTCACAGCCATATAAGGAGTCATTGGCATGAGGCTGTTTCAAAAAATGCGGCACTTCCTGATTGGATCTTTATCTGGGTTTCGCCTGTAACATCAGTTCTGTGGCACTCACAGACAATATCTTTGCAGTTTTGGAAACGTCAGTGTTTTCTTTCCAAAGCTGTCAATTATATGCATAGTCGAGCATCTTTGTGACAAAATATCTTGTTTTAAAACAGGAACGTTTTTCATCCAAAAATTAAAATAGCGCCCCCTATATCCAAGAAGTTAAGAGACCATATGGGGCGAGTGGACGCATGGTGTCTCCCGGAGAAGACGTTGCGTAAAATACTGAGGTAGCCATTTTTCCAATAGTTTCTTATGAGAAACCAACTCCCTCCACGGATATATTATTGAATACATAT
This sequence comes from Oncorhynchus kisutch, assembly GCF_002021735.2. Taxonomy (NCBI): domain Eukaryota; kingdom Metazoa; phylum Chordata; class Actinopteri; order Salmoniformes; family Salmonidae; genus Oncorhynchus; species Oncorhynchus kisutch. The sequence goes on from NC_034192.2 coordinate 21,049,302, forward strand.
GTTAAAAACACTTTGAGGATGGATCCTAAACAACGTTTGCCGTGTTTCTGTCGATATTATGGAGCAAATTTTAAAAAAAGTTTGGCGTTATAGTTGAAGTATTTTCGGTCGATTGCTCAGCCAACAGGATGAACAAACGTGACGTTTTTCGCCTCCAAAAATAATATTTTTGGAAAAAAGGAACATTTGCTATCTAACTGGGAGTCTCCTGAGTGAAAGCATCTGAAGTTCTTCAAAGGTAAATGATTTAATTTGGTTGCTTTTCTTATTTTTGTGAAAATGTTGCCTGCTGCCAGCACAGCCTAGCATAGCATTATGCCATGCTAAATTTACACAAATGCTTGTCTAGCGTTGGTTGTAACGCATATTTTGAAAATCTGAGATGACAGTGTTGTTAACAAAAGGCTAAGCTTGTGTTTCAATATATTTATTTCATTTCATTTGCGATTTTCATGAATAGGAAACATTGCGTTATGGTAATGCGCTTGAGGCTATGATTACGCTCCCGGATACGGGATTGCTCGACGCTAGAGGTTAAAGACCTATCTCTTCATTAGAGTGAAACTGAACTTTGTCTCATTGAGTCTTCTTAACTGAACAGAATCTGCAGACAAAGATACAGTTGAAGTTGTTTACATACACCTTAGCCAAATACATTTACATTTAAGCTCAGTTTTTCACAATTCCTGACATTTAATCCTAGTAAAAATCCCATGTCTTACGTCAGTTAGGATCACCACTTTATTTTAAGAACGTGAAAAGTCAGAAAAATAGTGTAGATTGATTTATTTCAGCTTTTATTTCTTTGATCACATTCCCAGTGGGTCAGAAGTTTACAAACACTCAATTAGTATTTGGTAGCATTGCCATTAAATTGTTTAACTTGGATCAAACGTTTCGGGTAGCCTTCCACAATAAGTTGGGTGAATTTTGGCCAATTCCTCCTGACAGAGCTGGTGTAACTGAGTCAGGTTTGTAGGCCTCCTTGCTCGCACATGCTTTTTCAGTTTTGCCCATATATTTTCAGTTCTGCCCACATATTTTCAGTTCTGCCCACATATTTTTAGCCTATCAGAAGCTTCTAAAGCCATGACATCATTTTCTGGAATTTTCCAAGCTGTTTAACGGCAGTCAACTTAGTGTATGTAAACTTCTGACCCACTGGAATTGTTTTCAGTGAATTATAATTTAAATAATCTGTCTGTAAACAATTGTTGGAAAAACTACTTGTGTCATGCACGAAGTAGATGTCCTAACCGACTTGCCAAAACTATAGTTTGTCAACAAGAAATTTGTGTGGTTAAAAAACGAGTTTAAATGACTCCAACCTAAGTGTATGTAATATTCAGAATTCAACTGTATTTGTTATTGTGTCTCTTTCATTGAACCCCCCCCTCACCTTCCTCCCCAGCCTCTCCCTCCTCTTCCTCAGCACTCCCACAGCAGAACGGCCGTGAGGGGATAATGAAGAAGAGCGTGGACATGAAGATGGCAACAGTCCCGTCTGTCACAAACCTGAAGGACACACACAGTGAAAGAGGTTAGAATTCAGTTAGAAGCGCAGACATTCACATTTTATTGGTGTGTTTTTGTGCGTGCGTGCGTGCATGCATCTGACTGCATGACTGCCTGTGCCAGCCTGTGTGCATGAATGTATCTGTATGTGTGTGCTACTCACGCTCCATCCTTGTTAAACAGTACAGTGGCCCAGCCTGGCATGAAGCCTGGTTCTCTGGTGAACCACATCACCACCAGCAGGACAAAGATGGTCAGCACAGCCCCCTCGGCGAAGGTCATGCTCCCCAGCTTCCTGTACTCCTCCTTCATCACTGCGAACGCCTCCTTGTCTCCCTCGTTCTTCTTCCCGCAGCCAAATGACTTCTTCATGCTGTCAGCGACACACACGGACAAGGAGTGAGACCTCAAAGAATGAATTCATATCAAACGTAATTTAATTAGGAGCTATTAGTTAGAAGTAATGTAGAATGTTCAGCGGCTTCCGTTAAAGTGATGTTTCACCGCTGTGCTTTCGATGTAAATGTCCATTAATTTGTTATTTAAAAAAAGTTGAGAATTGCCTCACTACACAGAAATACCAGTGTTTCTGCATCTCGCTGGAAGGGAAGGGCCATCTACATTCCCTGGTTGTAAAGCAAACCATAATATGTGGAATTCATGGCGATTTCAGGATGTAGTGCCTCACCTGTCGAAGTTGGTCCAGTTGAGAATTGGTGTCAACAGATAGCTAACGTTAATTACGGGACCAGCCACTCGTTCATAGAACATCAGAGGGTGTCTCAGGGGAGTCGGGATATGCAAAAAAACACATTCCCATGTCACACCTCACACTTGTGTTTGCACCTCACACTTACAGGACAAATATAAGCAATCCCTATTTGACCTTTTGAGATTGTGAAGAACTTTTTATTTTTGTGTCAACAACAACTAAAGTTTAGTCATGTTGTAGTGCTCAATAGCTGGATGTGCAAACTTCAAGCAAGTGCAGGCTGCTGGGGTAACATTTCATTGGTTACCTGCCGGAAATATTCCTTTGAGCCGATAGTGGCTGGCGGCAGTGGCTGAGTTCCCAGTTTTGAACGTGACATTAAAAAGATTATGCCTATGTCTCCAATGATGTAAAATGACATAGAATTGCAAAAAATAATTTTATTAAAGGCAACAAAAAAATCCCATGTGTGCAACTTCTTTAAGTGCCTCTACTCTACTGCTCTATACCACTTCGCAAATGTGATATGCATGCTACCAAGGTAAAAAATCATTCTCATGTTTTCCGGTGCCCAGGTCACCCCCCCCCCCCCTCTCACGCTCACTTTTTGCTCCATCACCTCCCGATTTACAAATTAAGCACTGTCTGGCGGCAATAGAGAACACTGCCTATGATGTGAAAACTCCCGTGGAGAAATATCCAAGTGTGTTTGTTGGTTGCCAGCACTTTCAGCCAGAGGATTTCGAAACAGACCTGAAGTCTTAACTGATGGGGTTGCCAGGTCGTAGAACATTGAAATGTGAAGCTATTCCATCGATTTGCACCTTCACTTCAAAGAGGAAGCATTCCTATCAGCCAACATCAGCGCAGCAGAAAATAAGTCAAGCAGCAGTAATGTAGTTATCTAGCTAGCCAGTGGCGGCAGATTTTCACTTGTTTTGAGCCCCACCTGTAAAACATTTTTTTTGCAGTAATTTGTGTCATATCAATTAGCAAACAATGTAAAACAAATGTATTGAGTGAATAAAGCCACATGGTCTTTCTTGCATTCTTGAGTAAGGCAGCTCCAAAATGCAGGTGTTTCAGCCTAGACCAGTGCTTTCTATGGTGGAGGGGCAGCCAGTGGAAAATACAGAGCGTAGGTGTTTGTAATCTTCTCTAGTTGCGCTGTGATAGTCTCAGTTCTGTCATTCATGGGGACACTACATCACCACGTAATCTACAGGGAGAGCTAGGCAGTTGAAGCCCCCTTGGGTGCTGCCATAGATTTACATTAGAAGTGCTCATCCAAGAAGGCTCAAGGTCATAGGCTGTCCCCAGTCTACCTGGCCATGCTGCTGCTCCAGTTTCAACTTCCACCTGACTGTGCTGCTGCTCTAGTTTCAACTGTTCTGCCTTATTATTATTCGACCATGCTGGTCATTTATGAACATTGAACATCTTGACCATGTTCTGTTATAATCTCCACCCGGCACAGCCAGAAGAGGACTGGACACCCCACATAGCCTGGTTCCTCTCTAGGTTTCTTCCTAGGTATTGGCCTTTCTAGGGAGTTTTTCCTAGCCACCGTGCTTCTCCACCTGCATTGCTTGCTGTTTGGGGTTTTAGGCTGGGTTTCTGTACAGCACTTTGAGATATCAGCTGATGTACGAAGGGCTATATAAATACATTTGATTTGATTTGATAGGCCACAGATAAAATGACTTCAAATCACGTTATATGTGCTGTAGTTTTGATTGGACTGATCGTGTCAACATCATACTTTCAAAATCTTAACTAGACAAGCAGTCATCATCATGAATCACCTCGACAATCTACTCGCAAATCCTTTCTAATCCTTATCGTATGAAGAGAAATGATAGATAAAAGGTATTGGTGGCCATCGGCCATTGGACCGAAAATTACATATTCAATGAGTGGTTTGGAAGGAATAAGTGGCTAACTGCAAGAGTTGCAAAGCACTCACTATGTTGCTTACCCTGCCTGCTATAAGTTTGAATGCATTGGCCATGCTGTGACTCCACCATGACTTCTGCCAATTTCAAAACAACTGGAAACTCAGAACTGGGAAATCTCATACTTCAGTAAGTTCAAGACAGCTGGGAACTCTGAAAAAAAATGAGCTCCGACTGGTGAAAATACATCTTGAATGGTCATCCAACTCAGAATTCCAAGTCGAGAACTCAGCCTCTTTCTAGAGCTCTGACCTGAAGATCACTGAAGTCATGATTCGACCTTGTCATGGTTCGAGTTCCCAGTTGCCTTGAAAGCATCATAAATCCAGAGAATGTCAGACTTTTATGACAAAGTTTGATGATAAAGGACTGCTGCGCCACCTTCCCGTTCAAGTGGGCACAGCACAACAATGGTGAGTCCAAAAATGTATTGTATGCTGCTGCATCAATTATGTAATATGCCAGGGAGATATACTAAGTGTATGTTGTGTAGTAAGCTGTTGGTAGCCCATGTGCTTCACCCTAATAATTTTGTCCCTTTTTCCCCCTCAGCACTTGGTGGTGCACATGTAGCCTATAGCCTGTTTTAGAGACATGTCATCATCAAACATTGTAAGAGCTTTCTTTGTCTGCTTATATGCCCCCTTTATTTATCCTATGTTTCTGACTTGGTGTACATGGAGAACACTGTAAAAATGGCCCATGTTCTGAATTCTGTCTCTGTACATTTCAAAAGTGCTGAACATATAGTTATATTGACTAAGTCCATATTGGCTTGGTCATTAATCAAAATTACGGATTGCCTCATCTGCTAATCATTCACTTTTACCATAGTTTGTACATCTCAACAGTCTCTTCCCATTCAATTATTTGTTTCAACAAACAGTTCAGTAATAGACCCATGTAATTCAGTTGATATTGCGAGGGTTGTTTTGTTTGCGCAATGCGCTGTCTATGAGTCTGTGTATTGTCTAGAAAACAGATCTTCATGATTTTTAGAACACATAGGGCTAAAACAATACTTCAAATGGTAGACTAACTGAGCCCCCCGCCCCCCAGTTATGTGTGTATTGACTAAAAGAAGTGCAAAGTGAACATCTTGCTGAATTTATATGAACTAATATCTATCTGAATTTAATGGTATAATGTTAATGATATAAGAACACCCATTAGGAATTTACTGAACATAAATGTTCATGTTTGTGTATGGCGTTCGTTATTATTGAAGCACAATGCAGTTCTTATCGACTTACACAAATCCACAAGGAGTCAGAAGAACCGCTGCCATTAAAGGTTCCACTGAAAGCCAGGTGTAGCGGTGGTAAGGATTCACTCCATGGTGCTGAAAGGACAGCTTTGTATAGGACCTAACAGTTTGTGAGCACAGTTTGTCACCGTTATAGTGCAATTAATGTATTGCTTAGTGTTGTGACTTTGCTGGCATACACCCCCCCCCCCCCCCCCCCCCCCCCCGCAAAAGAAAATGTTGTTTGCCCTACCAAGTTTACATGCTAAAATTGCCACTGTAGCTAGCAAACTACATTTGTTTATCTAAACCAGAATCTAGTGTGGGTGACTGACGGGTGTCTGTTGGGGGTAGGTATGGTGAGGGAAGGTCAGTGTGCATGATCTATTGATAGGAGGGAGATGGATGCTTATAGTACAGTGCCTTCAGAATTATTTCCCGCCCCTTTACTTTTTCCACATTTTGTTGTCTTACGGCCTGAATTTAAAATAGTTTAAATGGAGATTGTGTGTCACTGATTTACACAAAATACCCCATAATGTCAGTGGGATTGTGTTTTAAGAAATGTTTAACAAATTAATAAAAAAAGTTAAAAGCTGTCTTGAGTCAACCGGTTTAATGGCCAACCGGTTTGTAATGGCCAACCTAAATTCATTGCATCAATTTAGGATTAAAGATGTGCTTAATAAGTTGCATGGACTCTGTGTTTTAATAATAGTGTTTAACATGATTTTTACATAACTACCCCAGCTCTGTACCCCACACATAATTATCTGTAAGGTCCCACCTTCGAGCAGTGAATTTCAAGCACAGATTCAACCATAAAGAATAGGGAGGCATTCCAATGGTTCTCAAAGAAGGGCACCAATTGGTAGATTGGTCAAAGAAAAAAAATCTGACATTGAATATCCCTTTGCGCATGGTGCAGTTATTAATTATACTTTGGATGCTGTCTCAATACACCCGGTCACTACAAAGATACAAGCGGCTTTCCTAACTCAGTTGCCGGAGAGGAAGGAATCCATTCAATTGATTTTAACTTTAAAAAACTAAACGTGGCGGTCTTCGCCTTAGCAATCTCACTGCAATAAAGACCTCCTCCGTTCCTGTCATTATTGTAAGAGATTGTGATATCTCACAACTCAAAATAGAGCTAGTCACTTCCAAGGCAGTCAGTCAGTTAACTAATAACTGATCATAACCTTGATGTGATTGGCCTGACTGAAACATGGTTCAGTGGGGTTTGTCCAGCATGTCTAAGGACCTACGCATTGCCACAGTCATACCCTGGATCTAGGTTTGTCTCGTGGAATACAATTTGTGGATCTAAATGTTTTTCCTGATAATCCTGGACTATCGGACCTTATTACCATATTACATTTTATTACAATTGAAATCTCTAAAAAAAAAAAACTGCTAAAACCCCAACAAACTGTTACTTAAAAAATTATCGGACAACTCAGACTCCACTTCCACCTACCCAATGACACTGGAGTACAATAATCAGTTAACCACCTACATTTAAGCTTGCATAATACCCTAGATGCAGTCACACTTCAAAAAACATTTTTCAAAAGAAATGAGCTCCCTGAAATACAGAAAATACCCGACCCTTGAGGCAAGCTTCCAGAAATTTGGAACGGAAATGACGCTCCACTAAACGAAGTCTTCCGACTAGCTTGGAAAGACAGTAAAGTGCAAGATTGAAGAGCCCTCACTGCTGCTCGATCAGTCTACTTATCCGACCTGAGTAAGGAGAATAAAAACAATCCAAAACATATTGTTGATACTGTTGCAAAACTAAAAAGCAGCAATCCCCAAGTGAGGATGGCCTTCACTTCAGCAATGATGAATTCATGAATTTCTTAGATTAAAAGATTATGATTATTAGAAAGCAAATTACGGACTCCTTTTTAAATCTGCGTGTTACTCCAAAACTCGCTTGTCCTGAGTGCACAGAACTGCCAGGAGCTAGGATCAATGGAGACCCTCAAGTTTTTTAATCCTGTATCTCAACACATTCACGAAAATAGTAATGAACTCTAAACCTTCCAGGTGTCTACTGGAACCTATTCTAACTAAACTACTGAAAGGATGACAAGCTCAGGAAGTAGCTCTATGTTGAACATAATAAGCGGGTTCCCTATCCTCCAGATGTGTACCAAACTCACTAAAAGGGTCAGCAATAAAGCATCTCCTGAAAAAGCCAAACCTCAACCCCCCCCAAAAAAAATATATGAACTCAGCAAAAAAAGAAACATCCCTTTTTCAGGACCCTGTCTTTCAAAGATAATTTGTAAAATTCCAAATAACTTCACAGATCTTCATTGTAAAGGGTATAAACACTGTTTCCCATGCTTGTTCAATGAAACATAAACAATTAATGAACATGCACCTGTGGATTGGTCGTTAATACACTAACAGCTTACAGACAGTAGGCAATTAAGGTCACAGTTCTGAAAACTTAGGTCACTAAAGAGGTCTTTCTACTGACTCTGAAAAACACCTAAAGAAAGATGCCCAGGGTCCCTGCTCATCTGCGTGAACATGCTTTAGGCATGGTGCAAGAAAGCATGAAGACTACAGATGTGGCCAGGGCAATAAATTGCAATGTCCGTATTGTGAGACGCCTAAGACACCGCTACAGGGAGACAGGATGGACAGCTGATCGTCCTCGCAGTGGTAGACCACGTGTAACAACACCTGCAGAGGATCGGTACATCCGAACATCACACTTGCGGGACAGGTACAAGATGGCAACAACAACTACCCGAGTAACACCAGGAATGCACAATCCCTCCATCAGTGCTCAGACTGTCCGCAATAGGCTAAGAGAGGCTGAACTGAGGGCTTGTAGGCCTGTTGTAAGGCAGGTCCTCTAGAAAAAAAAGAAACACAGACCTATTTAGGCGAGGTGCTGGCTAGTAGAAAGCTTGAAAATAAAAGAGAGCCGCACACTCTAGGAGCTCAGATGCAAAAAATGTATTACCAATGTTTCAACAGATAAGTTGTCTTCATCAGGGTATAATCACAAACACTGCGGGATGACTCGTTTATGTAGTGTCAAAAGACACAGGTGTCTGTAATCATGGCCAGGAGGGGCTTAATATCATTGGTTAATTATCAAATATTAAAATGTCATACAAAGAACAGCATATAAACAACAAATGGATAGCATACGATCATAAATTAATTTGACTACACAAGCTTACAAACAATTACAATGGCAAAGTCAAAATAATCACAAGAATGGCTTCAGATCAAAGTCTACGTTGAGACCGAGGGGCGCAAGGGTCTTTAAGTTAAAGATCCAGGCAGCCTCTCGTTTTAACAATAAATGATCTCCCCTCTCCTGGGGAGGGTGACATGTTCGATGCCAATATAACGCAGAGACGAAATCGAGTGGCCTGCCTCCAAGAAGTGGTGTGCAACTGGGGAAGTAAAGTTTTTATACCTAAGTGTGCTACAATGCTCTGGAATACGTACTTTTAATTCGCGCTTTGTTTTACCTACATAATTTTTACCACAAGGACAAGTTTTAAGATAAATAACTGCCTTAGTGGAGCACGTAATAACACCTTCGATTGGGATCGATTTCCCTGTTTGTGGGTATTTGAAGGATCTACATTTATAAGTGCCATTGCATTGAGCACAGCCATTACATTTGTAATTTCCATCCAGTAGGGGTGCAAATAGACGTTGTTCAGGAATATCTTGGGGTGGTAAATCAGAGTGTACCAATTGGTCTCTGAGATTTCTGCCCCGTGAGAATTACGACCAAGGGAAGGTCCGAAAACACATTACCGAGACTATCATCGGATTTTAGGATGTGCCAATGTTTGTGAACTATTCCCTTAATTTGTTCAGAACACTTTGAATAGCGGGTAGTTAGAACACAAGAATGCGTCTTTTTACGAGACTGACCTTAAAAAAGGTCATGTCTCGTTTTGTTTAGAATTTTCTCAATGGCAATATTAATCTGATCATTCTTGTAGCCTGTCACGTTCTGACCATCGTTCGTATGTGTTTTCCTTGTTTTAGTATTGGTCAGGATGTGAGCTGGGTGGGCATTCTATGTTGTGTGTCTGGTTTGTCTATTTCTATGTTTGGCCTGATATGGTTCTCAATCAGAGGCAGGTGTTAGTCATTGTCTCTGATTGGGAACCATATTTAGGTATCCTGTTTTGTGTTGGGTTTTGTGGGTGATTGTTCCTGTCTCTGTGTTTGCACCAGATAGGGCTGTTTAGGTTTTCGCACGTTTATTGTTTTTGTTAGTTTATTCATGTATAGTGTCTTTATAAATTAAACATGAATAACCACCACGCTGCATTTTGGTCCGCCTCTCTTTCACCAGAAGAAAACCGTTACATAGCCCCTCTCCTTGAACTTTCTTTGTGTCTCAGCCATATTTCTGTCAATCTGATTGTTTTTTGCAAATTCTTTTGATTCACCAGAATTGGCTGTAGGGCAAACTATTTTTCAAGGGAAGTGGGTGACAACTATCAGCCCTCAACAAACTGTTACGATCAGTAGGCTTCCTGTAAAGATCAGTGTATAGAACATTATCTTCACACAGCATCAGAAGATCAAGAAAACTGATTTGACGTGTATCAGATTGCATAGTAAATCTCAGAAGCTCAGAACAGGAGTTAAGAAAAGCATAGAAAGCATAAACTCTCCTTCCAGACCCATATCAAACATCTCCAATCCAAAGTTAAATCTAGAATTAGCTTCCTATTTCGCAACAAAGCATCCTTCACTCATGCTGTCAAACATACCCTTGTAAAATTAACCATCCTACCAATCCTCGACTTTGGCGATGTCATTTACAAAATAGCCTCCAATACCCTACTCAACAAATTGGATGCAGTCTATCACAGTGCAATCCGTTTTGTCACCAAAGCCCCATATACTACCCACCATTGCGACCTGTACGCTCTCGTTGGCTGGCCCTCGCTTCATACTCGTCGCCAAACCCACCCACCCATGTCATCTACAAGACCCTGCAAGGTAAAGTCCCCCCTTATCTCAGCTCGCTGGTCACCATAGCATCTCCCACCTGTAGCACACGCTCCAGCAGGTATATCGCTCTAGTCACCCCCAAAACCAATTATTTCTTTGGCCGCCTCTCCTTCCAGTTCTCTGCTGCCTATGACTGGAACGAACTACAAAAATCTCTGAAACTGGAAACACATCTCCCTCACTAGCTTTAAGCACCAACTGTCAGAGCAGCTCACAGATTACTGCACCTGTACATCGCCCACCTATAATTTAGCCCAAACAACTACCTCTTTCCCAACTGTATTTAATTTATTTATTTTGCTCCTTTGCACCCCATTATTTTTATTTCTACTTTGCACATTCTTCCATTGCAAACCTACCATTCCAGTGTTTTACTTGCTATATTGTATTTACTTTGCCACCATGGCCTTTTTTGCCTTTACCTCCCTTCTCACCTCATTTGCTCACATTGTATATAGACTTGTTTATACTGTATTATTGACTGTATGTTTGTTTTACTCCATGTGTAACTCTGTGTCGTTGTATCTGTCGAACTGCTTTGCTTTATCTTGGCCAGGTCGCAATTGTAAATGAGAACTTGTTCTCAACTTGCGTACCTGGTTAAATAAAGGTGAAATAAAAAAACATAAATGCGTAAAACTACGTCACAATGCTGTAGACACCTTCAGGAATACAGAGAAAGAGTAATCTGGTTGATAGCCCATTCACTGCTCAATAGGGATGCATTGGAACGCAGCGCTTTCAAAACATGAGGCACTTCCGGATGGGATTTTTCTCAGGCTTTCGCCTGCAACATCAGTTCTGTTATACTCACAGACAATATTTTTACAGTTTTGGAAACATTAGAGTGTTTTCCATCCTAAGCTGTCAATTATATGCATATTCTAGCATCTTGTCCTGACAAAATAATGTTTTTTTTCCAAAAATGAAAATTCTGCCCCCTAGTCACAAAAGGTTTTAAGAGTAGTAATTCTAATTTGATTATCAATGTTTTTTACACATGAATCACGTTGTGAGTCGTGTGTCAAAATGGGGGAATTACCAGTCCTTTAAGGTTTTGGATTGAAGTTTACACACCTTAGAGAGACCATTGTTTGCTCACCTAAAAGAGACCACTGCAAAATGATCAGTTTCTCTGGTTTTACTATTTATCGGTATGTGTTTGGGTAAAATTAACATTTTTGTTTTATTCTATAAACTACTGACAACATTTCTCTCAAATTCCAAATGAGAATATTGTCATTTAACCTGTCTGGCTCAGGCGTTCTGCTGGCGACCCACCTCGACAACAAACGGTGAAATTGCAGAGCGCCAAATTCAAATTAACATTCATGAAAATACAATAATTATTCATCAACATAAAGCTTAACTTCTTGTTAATCCAGCCGCTGTGTCAGATTTCAAAAAGGCTTTATGGCAAAAGCACACCATGTGATTATCAGAGGACAGTGCCCCGCATACAAAAGCATGAAAAACATATTTGAACCAGTCAGGCGCGCAATGAAAGTCAGAAATAATGATATAATGGAAGCCCTAGGAACTGCAATCTAGGAGGACTTGCCTCATAATAAAGATGACAGCCAATTGTAATTTTTTGGGATGGTTTTTCCTCGGGGTTTCGCTTGCCATATCAGTTCTGTTATACTCACAGACATCATTTTAACCGTTTTAGAAACTTTAGAGTGTTCTATCCAAATCTACCAATTATATGCATATCCTAGCCTCTGGGCCTGAGTAACAGTTTACTTTGGGCACGCTTTTCATCTGGACGTCAAAATACTGCCCCCTAGCCCAAAGAGGTTTTAAAGCATTTACTTGCAAACTGGTCAAAATAACAAAAACAATGCAGTGTTGTCAGACCTTGAATAATGCAAAGAAAAACATTTAATATTCATTTTTAAACAACACAATACTAATATTTTAACTTAGGAAGTGTTCAGAAATCCATATTTGGTGGAATAACCCTGATTTACAATCACAGCTTTCATGCATCTTGGCATGCTCTCCACCAGTCTTTCACATTGTTGTTGGGTGACTTTATGCCACTCCTGGTGCAAAAATTAAAAAGTTCAAGCAACTCTGCTTTGTTTGAAGGCTTGTGACCTTCCATCTTCCCCTTGATCACATTCCAGAGGTTTTCAATAGGGTTCAGGTCTAGAGATTGGGCTCGCCATGACAGGGTCTTGATCTGGTGGTCCTCCATCCACACCTTGATTGACCTGGCTGTGTGGTGTGGAGCATTGTCCTGCTGGAAAAAACAATCCTCAGAGTTGGGGAACATTGTCAGAGAAGAAGGAAGCAAGTTTTCTTCCCAGGACATCCTTGTGCATGGCTTGATTCATGCGTCCTTCACAAAGACAAATTTGCCCCAATTCCAGCCTTGCTGAAGCACCCCCAGACCACCAAATTTCACAGTGGGTGTGAGACCTGGAGAGGCCTACAAGCCACAGTGTCTCGCACCTACTGTAACATTTGGTGGAGGATAGAGATAGCCTGGAGGAGTGAAACAAAACCCTTATTATCTGGGATACAGCACCACGTGCCGTTAATCAGCCGATGAACCTGAGGTGGCTTATGATGCCCTCTGATCTGCATTAGAGGGGTGACTAAAACATTTTTTTACTTGTTATGGCTGAAATCCCGCTACCGGGATCGATATGACAACAGCCAGTGAAAGTGCAGGGCGCCAAATTCAAACAACAGAAATCTCATAATTAAAATTCCTCAAACATAAACGTATTTTACACCATTTTAAAGATAAACTTGTTGTTAAACCCACGACAGTGTCCGATTTCAAAAAGGCTTTACACCGAAAGCACACCAAACGATTATGTTAGGTGAGTGCCGAGTTACAAAAAAACACAGCCATTTTCCAGCCAAATAGAGGAGTTACAAAAAGCACAAATAGAGATAAAATGAATCACTAACCTTTGATGATCTTCATCAGGTGACACTCATAGGACTTCATGTTACACACTACATCGTTTTTTTTGTGATAAAGTTCATATTTATATCCAAAAATCTCAGTTTATATTGGTGCGTTATGTTCAGTAGTTCCAAAACATCCAGTGATTTTGCAGAGAGCCACATCAATTTACAGAAATACTCATAATAAACATTGATAAAAGATACAAGTGTTATACATGGAATTTTAGATCCACTTCTCCTTAACGCAACCGCTGTGTCAGATTTCAAAAACACTTTACGGAAAAAGCACACCATGCAATGCTCTGAGTACAGCGCTCAGACACAAAAACAAGCCATACAGATACCCGCCATGTTATGGAGTCAACAGAAGTCAGAAATAGCATTATAAATATTCACTTACCTTTGATGATCTTCATCAGAATGCACTCCCAGGAATCCCAGTTCCACAATAAATGTTTGTGTCGTTCGATAAAGTCCATCATTTATGTCCAAATACCTCCTTGTTGTTGGCGCATTTAGTTCAGAAATCCAAATTCATGAGGCGCAATCACTAGGTCCCGACGAAAAGTCAAAAAGTTCCATTACTGTCCATAGAAACATGTCAAACGATGTATAGAAACAATCTTTAGGATGTTTTTAACATAAATCTTCAATAATGTTCGAACCGGAGAATTCCTTTGTCTTTAGAAATGCAATGGAACGCAGCAACCTCTTAGGCGAGCCAGCGTGATCAGCTCATGGCAGACACCTGATTGAAAGAGCTCTCTTTCTCTCCCCCTTCACAGCAGAAGCCTGAAACATAAGACTGACATCTAGTGGAAGCCTTAGGAAGTGCAATATTACCCTATAGAGACTGTATATTCAATATGCAATGACTTGCAAAACTACAAACCTCAGACTTCCCACTTCCTGGTTGGATATTTTCTCAGGTTCTTGCCTGCCATATGAGTTCTGTTATACTCACAGACATCATTCAAACAGTTTTAGAAACTTCAGAGTGTCTTTCCAAATCTACTAATAATATGCATATCCTAGCTTTTGGGCTTGAGTAGCAGGCAGTTTACTCTGGGCACCTATTTCAGCCAAGCTACTCAATACTGCCCCCCAGCCATAAGAAGTTTTAACTCTGCAATGTCTGTAAGGTTAAGCTCTCGGCAACACACACTTCAGAGTGTGCAGTCGGCCAGATTCATTATTGCAATAATTAATCGAGCTTAAATAAAGATGAATTGTTTGAATAGATGTCCAAGTTTCTCTCAGTATACATGATTTTCCATATTATAGTATACTATTCTTTTCCATATTTTTCAGGAGTTGAAAGCTCTCCCACCGGAAACTGCAAGGAGGGAGTGGAAGCTACAGCCACATACTGGACGTCGTATGTGGTGATGGATGAAGTGCTGCAGGTGCTGCCACTCCATCACCACACCGGTCATCATCTCCTTCTCTCCCTCCCAGAGTGGTCCAGATGAGGATGTGGGAGAAGGAGGTGATTTCTGTTTTCTCATCAAAGTGTTCAGTAACAATTTATTTTAAGGGGTCCTTATTACAGTGTAAGTATTGTAGTTAATTGTAATAACTCATAGTTACACTGTAATAACGACATGGTGGTAATTGCAGTTTGTAATTACAGCGGCATAACAACAAATGCTTGTTAAATGCAAGCATTTTAAAATGAGCAAGTTTACACTAAATT
The DNA here is from genome assembly GCF_002021735.2 of Oncorhynchus kisutch. Taxonomy (NCBI): domain Eukaryota; kingdom Metazoa; phylum Chordata; class Actinopteri; order Salmoniformes; family Salmonidae; genus Oncorhynchus; species Oncorhynchus kisutch. The sequence continues at coordinate 21,064,376 of NC_034192.2, forward strand.
CACCAATTTAGTGTTTATTTTCTTCTCAGCTGCATCCATTTGTACATTTGAGTCATTTAGCAGACTCTCTTATCCAGAGTGACTTATAGTAGTGAGGTCATACATTTTCTCATACTGGTCCCCCATGGGACTCAAACCCACAACCCTGGCATTGCAAGCACCGTGCTCAACCAACTAAGCCACACAGGAGCATCCAGTTCATTAATAACTGTCACAGATCGTTGGATGTGCAAAAAAATCCTAAGGGTTGAATGCACTATAGACTCTGATTACCTACCCGTGAATGCGCACTCTTCAAAATCTCCACTCAATGTTGCTAGCTCTTGCCCCCAAAACGTGTACCATCTGGGTCAACTTTCTTGAGTTTACCAAAACAGATCAGACATAAATCATCCTCACTGGCTGGTGTCAACGATACGGGTGTCATCCCAGATGATAATAAACTGTTATTTGTAATGTTTAGAAAAAAGGTACAAAATTACGAATGTGTTTGTTCCCCATTTCAACAACCTGAACCTCCTTTCTGTACAAGTGAGAGGATAAACCCACAAGTACATCACAAAGTACATATCTTCATAAGGACAATATAATTACTAGGTGTTACACAGGATATAGCTAGTTAAAATGAAGTTTTATCTTCAGGGGTACTTACTTGTAACTAGTGTGTACTTATATAGTACATTACCCATCCTGACAGCAAATGTATTTGGAATTAACTAGAAGTAACTAGTTACAATCTTACTGTCAGGTCTATTCTCCCTCCCTGGCGCTCGAGGGCGACAGTCTGCCCTTCATTAAGCACACCTGTTGTAACGTCTGCTTCCAACTCACACCCTCAAACACGTAGATCCCTTAATTAAACGCAGCTCACTTTCCAGCCCACTTTACAGCTCATACTCTCAAACACCTAGGTCCCTTGAACGCAGCTCACTCTCCAGATCCCAATCACCTGAATTCTAATCACCGGTTCACACACCTGTATGTCATTATCACACAATATTTAGTTCAGTTATTTGCACCCCAACACTGTGAGATATTGTTTGTTTTGTGACACACGTCTTTCGGAACTCTGTTTTTCCCTGTGATTTATTCCTCCCATGTATAATAGTTTTTGCCTGCCTCACTAACGATGCCTTTGGCATATTCCCAGTCTTTAGCCTATCGGATTTCCTGTTATCTACCTATTGCCTGATCTCCCGGACTACGTTACTAGCCTTTTCCCTGCCTGTACTTTAGCCTGTCGGATTTCCTGTTATCTACCTATTGCCTGATCTCCCGGACTACGTTACTAGCCTTTTCCCTGCCTGTACTTTAGCCTGTCGGATTTCCTGTTATCTACCTATTAACTGATCACCCGGACAACATTACTAGCCTTTTCCCTGCCTGTACTGTTGCCCTTTTGGACCCCCTGTGTATAACCTTCTGCCTTCTCTTGAACCCAGCTACCTGCCTCCTCCTGTGGTCCATTGCGATAAACACCTGCTGCGCCCTGCTCTTGAAACCAGCTCTCTGTCTCCCCCCGTGTTCATTATACCTATCACCATCATTACGCACAGCAGCGCTCATTGGACTCACCTGGACTCCTACCCTTTGTTGATTACCCCGTCTATAACTGTCTGCTCCCCCCGTTTGTTCCCTGTGTCTGCATTATTGTCGTTATGTGTTCATGTCTAGACGCTGTCCTGTCCTGTTTCATGTGTGTTGCCATTAAATGTTCACTCCCTGTACCTTCTTTTCGTCTCTAGCAGCGTTGATTCTTACACTTACTGCTATAGAAAATGGTGAAGGGACATTCAACATTTATTCATTTGCAAGTAAACATGTTTCAATAAAACTAGATTGGTGTGTCAATATAGGAAATAGTTTAAACATGGCTTGTATGCAAGACAACATTTATTTGTGAGTTTACACAGCAGTATGCAGGGACAGTTAGGACCACCTGCTCTTTCCATGACAGACTGACCAGGTGAATCCAGGTGAACGATATGATCCCTTATTGATGTCACTTGTTAAATCCACTTCAATCAGTGTAGATGACGGGTTAAAGAAGGATTTGTTAGCCTTAAGACAATTGAGACCTGTATTGTGTATGTGTGCCATTCAGAAGATGAATGGGCAAGACAAAATATTTAAAGTGACTTTGAACGGGGTATGGTGGTAAGTGCCTGGCGCACTGGTTTGTGTCAACTCCAATGCTGCTGAGTTTTTCACGCTCAACAGTTTCCTGTGTGTATCAAGAATGGTCCACCACCCAAAGGACATCCAGCCAACTTGACACAACTGTGGGAAGCATTGGAGTCAACAATGGGCCAGAATCCTTGTGGAACTGTAACGGATTTCCTCCTCTTCGTCTGAAGAGGTGTAGCAAGGATTGGACCAATACGCAGCGTGGTAAGTGTCCATGTTCTAATAGAAAAGACTGAACATGACACAAATACAAAATAACAAAGTGAAATGGAAACGAAACAGTCCCGTGTGGCACAAACACTGACACAGGAAACAATCACCCACAAAATACCCAAAGAATATCGCTGCCTAAATGTGGTTCCCAATCAGAGACAACGATAAACACCTGCCTCTAATTGAGAACCAATCTAGGCAACCATAGACTTACATAAACACCTAGATGGAAACAACCCCATAAATCTACAAAAAAAACTAAAATAGTGCAAACACCCTAGATGAGACAAAAACACACGTATCACCCATGTCACACCCTGACCTAACCAAAATAATAAAGAAAAGAAAGAATACTAAGGTCAGGGCGTGACAGGAACGCTGTCAACATCTTGGCTGTTCTGAGGGAAAAAGGGGGCGAAACGAAATATTAGGAAAGTATTCCTAATGTTTTGTACACTCAGTGTATATACAGTTGTTGAGAATATATACTACTAACACCTATAATAAATACTACAGTTCTACAAAGGGAATACCTGGATATGGTGTGTTTGGCCTGTGTAGTGAGGTGTTACAAGGGGAGATTGTTGTTATGGGACCTTTCACATCTCCTCTTGAGAGTAATTGACACGCAGGGAAAGGGATTCGATTCCTCTGCCTAGATTCTCCTCACATAGAAACAACTCCAAAAATAACCTATAGGCCAACAAGCGGTATTGTCTGTAAGAGATTGACAAAAACACTATTAGCTTTTCACGAGCAATCCTTGTGTACTGTCTGTATTCCTATTGTAGCAGCGCAGTGCAGAATATGACATCTCACAAACACGTTCGTTAGCTACAAAACACATGTAGCTACTCAGACTAATATGAGTCATAAAGCCAAAGTCATAACTTTTTTGCTCCTAATGAGATGCTCTGAGGCTAGCTAAGCTAGGTAGCTAATGTCAACCTACAGTACATTTTGGGTATAGCAAACAATGCTAGCCAGCTCAACTTGGCTAGTGGTACCAGCAAGCCCTGTTATGGCTGAATTGATCACAAAATTATACTGTACTGAACAACACTGCCTTGTGTAAAAAGATAGCTTATATTGCTAGCTGGTTCCCGACAGCAAAACAACTTACTTGTTTGTAATTTGCCCTGCTGGTCCAGCTGGTCAAGGCTGCCACCACCAATTGATCTTGGAGGTTCTGAAGAACGTCCCCAGCACAATTGGACAAGGAAGTAAAACACAATTGGACAAGGAAGTAGGGCTCCCGTCACACTGTAGTCTCTACAAAGCCAGGGAAAATGAGTCAACCTAGATATCCTGCAATGTCGTGGCAGATTGGAACATTGTTGAGATGCAATGGCTATATTGAAAGAGGAAAACCATCTCTACCTGCTGCTAGCGTTATTGTGCAGTCGGCGAACAAAGGCCACAATAATTGCTACAAATCATGACTCATTTTTAGATTAGGCTCAATCAACTGATGACGTCATTGGTTGAACTCTCGAAAATGTTAAAATATAGCTATAGTACATAATTATGTCTGAAACACCTATCATCACTCATAATTATGTAGGGAGACTGGAAACAGCCAAAATAGTGTCTACTGATTAAGTTTCTGTTAAGCGGAGTGGAACAGGGCAACCCAAGAGCAGACTCAGATGAAGAGACTGGGATGAAGTAACCAAGGTATTTATTGAAACCCAGGGGGAAGATGGAGTGTAGGCCAGGGGAAGCTCTGGCGGGTTGCAGGAAACCAGGTGTGCAGGCTGACGCTAGAGTGAGAGGGGTTGGGACAGGGTAAGCAGGTCTGTAAGGGAATCCAAGGCAGCAGTGTGGGGAATCCAGGGCAGAGTAGCAGGATGAGGAGATGTGGGACTGGAGATGGGAACCAGAGTCAGAGTATTTGTAGAGGTCTTGATGAAACGATGAAAATAAAACCTAATATAACTCAAACGGAAAGCATTTGCATTTTTGCGCAGTCCAGGCAGTGCTGAGAGGGATAGTTTGGCCTGCTATTTGTTCTGGTTCTGGTTGGATGTCTTGGGGAACTGGGAGGTAGGGAGACCAGCACGCCTCTGCAACCACCTGGTGGGGATCTGCTCTGACTCCAGCACACCTGTCTCCACCCACACAATCACACACAGAGAGACAGAGAGACAGAGAGAGAGAGAGAGAGAGAGAGGGAGAGAGCACTGGGGGAGTGGCGGCAGGTCAAGGAGCGCCCCTTTACACCACTCCAGCTGACGCTTGGAATTGTGCATGGTGATCCAGACATAAGGAAGTAGATGGCTGCAAACATTCTACTTTTAAACTCGGACAAAACAGAGATGCTTGTTCTAGGTCCCAAGAAACAAAGAGATCTTCTGTTGAATCTGACAATTAATCTTAATGGTTGTACAGTCGTCTCAAATAAAACTGTGAAGGACCTCGGCGTTACTCTGGACCCTGATCTCTCTTTTGAAGAACATATCAAGACCATTTCAAGGACAGCTTTTTTCCATCTACGTAACATTGCCAAAATCAGAAACTTTCTGTCCAAAAATGATGCAGAAAAATTTATCCATGCTTTTGTCACTTCTAGGTTAGACTACTGCTATGCTCTACTTTCCGGCTACCCGGATAAAGCACAAAATAAACTTCAGTTAGTGCTAAATACGGCTGCTAGAATCCTGACTAGAACCAAAACATTTGATCATATTACTCCAAGGGCTGATTTCAAGGTTTTACTGCTAACCTACAAAGCATTACATGGGCTTGCTCCTACCTATCTCTCTGATTTGGTCCTGCCATACATACCTACATGTACGCTACGGTCACAAGACGCAGGCCTCCTAATTGTCTCTAGAATTTCTAAGCAAACAGCTGGAGGCAGGGCTTTCTCCTTTAGAGCTCCATTTTTATGGAACGGTCTGCCTACCCATGTCAGAGACGCAGACTCGGTCTCAACCTTTAAGTCTTTACTGAAGACTCATCTCTTCAGTGGGTCATATGATTGAGTGTAGTCTGGCCCAGGAGTGGGAAGGTGAACGGAAAGGCTCTGGAGCAACGAACCGCCCTTGCTGTCTCTGCCTGGCCGGTTCCACTCTTTCCACTGGGATTCTCTGCCTCTAACCCTATTACAGGGGCTGAGTCACTGGCTTACTGGGGCTCTCTCATACCGTCCCTGGAAGGGGCGCGTCACCTGAGTGGGTTGAGTCACTGATGTGATCATCCTGTCTGGGTTGCCCCCCCCCCCCCCTTCGGTTGTGCCGTGGTGGAGATCTTTGTGGGCTATACTCAGCCTTGTCTCAGGATGGTAAATTGGTGGTTGAAGATATCCCTCTAGTGGTGTGGGGGCTGTGCTTTGGCAAAGTGGGTGGGGTTATATCCTTCCTGTTTGGCCCTGTCCGGGGGTGTCCTCGGATGGGGCCACAGTGTCTCCTGACCCCTCCTGTCTCAGCCTCCAGTATTTATGCTCTAATAGTTTGTGTCGGGGGGCTGGGGTCAGTTTGTTATATCTGGAGTACTTCTCCTGTCCTATTTGGTGTCCTGTGTGAATTTAAGTGTGTTCTCTCTAATTCTCTCTTTCTTTCATTCTTTCTCTCTCTCGGAGGACCTGAGCCCTAGGACCATGCCTCAGGACTACCTGACATGATGACTCCTTGCTGTCCCCAGTCCACCTGGCCGTGCTGCTGCTCCAGTTTCAACTGTTCTGCCTTATTATTATTGGACCATGCTGGTCATTTATGAACATTTGAACATCTTGAGCCATGTTCTGTTATAATCTCCACCTGGCACAGCCAGAAGAGGACTGGCCACCCCACATAGCCTGGTTCCTCTCTAGGTTTCTTCCTAGGTTTTGGCCTTTCTAGGGAGTTTTTTCTAGCCACCGTGCTTCTACACCTGCATTGCTTGCTTTTTGGGGTTTTAGGCTGGGTTTCTGTACAGCACTTTGAGATATCAGCTGATTACGAAGGGCTACATAAATACATTTGATTTGATTTTGATTTGATCCTAGGCTTGTGCGACTGCTCGGTCTTTGAAACCCATTTCATGAATTCCCGATGAACAGGTCTTGTGCTGACGTTGCTTCCAGAGGCAGTTTGGAACTCCAGAGGCAGTTGAGATTTTTACACATTACACGTTTCAGCACTCACCGGTCCCATTCCGTGAACTTGTGTGGCCCACCACTTCGCGGCTGAGCCGTTGTTGCTCCTAGACATTTCCACTTCACAATAACTGTACTTACAGTTGACCGGGGCAGCTCTAGCAGGGCAGACATTTTACAAACTAACTTGTTGGAAAGAAGGCATTCTACAGTAGGACGGTTCCACGTTGAAAGTCACTGAGCTCTTCAGTAAGTCAATTCTACTGCCAATGTTGGTCTATGGCGATTGCATGGCTGTGTGCTCGATTTTATACACCCGTCAGCAACGGGTGTGTTTGAAATAGCCAAATCCACAAATTTAAAGGGGTGTCCACATACTTTTCTATATACAGTGGCTTTGGAAAGTTTTCAGAACCCTTGACTTTTTCAATATTTTGCTACAGACTTATTCTAAAATGGATTAAATAAAAAAAATCATCATCAATCTACACACAATACTCCATAATGACAAAGCAAAAACAGGCTTTTAGAATTTTTGGCAAATTTATTAAAAGAAAAACAGAAATACCTTATTTACATAAGTATTCAGACCCTTTGCTATGAGACTCACAATTGAGCTCAGGTGCATCCTGTCTCCAGTGGCGCAGCGGTATAAGGCATTGCATCTCAGATTGGGAGTCCCATAGGGCGGCGAACAATTGGCCCAGCGTCGGTCGGGTTTGGCCGGGGTAGGTTGTCATTGCAAATAAAATTTGATCTTAACTGGCTTGCCTGGGTAAATAATTGTGTCGAGACACAGATCTTGGGGAGGGTACCAAAACATTTCTTTAGCATTGAAGGTCCTCAAAGACACAGTGGCAGCATGTGGTGGCAGCATCATGCTGTGGGGATGTTTTTCCACTGCATGGACTGGGAGACTAGTCAAGATTGAGGCAAAGATGAACAGAGCAAAGTACAGAGATATTCTTGATGAAAACCAGCTCCAGAGCGTTCAGGACCTCAGGCCTGGGGGCAAAGGTTCACCTTCCAACAGGACAACAGCCCTAAGCACACAGCCAAGACAACACAGGAGTGGCTTCGGGACAAGTCCTTGAGGAGCCCACCCAGAGCCCGGACTTGAACCTGATTGAACATCTCTGGAGTGACCTGAAAGTAGCTGTGCAGCAACGCTCCCCATCCAACCTAACAGAGCTTGAGAGGATTTGCAGAGAAGAATGGGTGAAACTCCCCTTATACAGATGTGCCAACCCAATTAAATTTGAGACAGTAATCACTGCCAACGGTGCTTCAACAAAGTACTGAGTAAAGGGTCTGAATACTTATGTACATGTCATATTTCAGTGTTGATTTTTTATAAATTCACAAAAAGTTCAAATAAATCAGTTTTTGCGTTGTCATTATGATGTAGGGTATGGTGAGCAGATTGATGAGGAAAATAAATATTTCATCCATTTTAAAATAATTCTGTAACGTAACAAAATGTGGAAAAGGGTACTGAATACTTTCCAAATGCATTGTATAGTGTACGTTAGATTCTTCAAGAATCAGTGGACTTAATTTATGTCCACACATTGATGTAGCAACTGCTGATTGGCCTTTTAATGTCCAAATTTGTTTTTGACATGTTTATTCTCTTACAGATACCTTCATGCAGGGCTGCCCAACCCTCTTCCTGGAGATCTACTGTCCTGTTGGTTTTCAGTCCAACCCTAATTTAGCATATCTGATTCAGCTAGTTAAGGTCTTGTTGAGCAGCTAATTAGCAGAATCAGGTGTGTTAAATTAGGGTTGAACTGAAAACCCACAGGAAAGTAGATCTTCAGGAAGAGGGTTGGGCAGCCCTGCCTTAATGCATACTTTTAAATGCTATTATGTGAGCTAAACATAACAAAAAAAGGAATACAATTCATAAAACATTTTCCTTCAAGTATTTAAAAAAAAAGTTATAATGTTTACTGCCCCAACTACAACAAGATAAACCCTTAAATACAGTACAAAACTGTAGAATTCCATTTGTTTTTCTGGGGAGTGCCAAGATGGCCAACCGATGGCTTCAAAGCCTCTTATTGGCCAATACATAGCATCAGCATTCCAAGGTTGATACAGTCAGGTCTATAAATATTTGGACATTGACCAAGTTATTATTATTTTAGCTGTCTACCACAGCATATTGGAATAATGAATATGAGCTGAAAGTGCATACTTCAGCTTAGGGATAGGGGGCAGCATTTTCACTTTGGATGAATTACGTGCCCATAGTGAACTGCCTCCTACTCTGTCCCAGATACTAATATATGCATATTATTGTTACTATTGGATAGAAAATACTCTGAAGTTTCTAAAACTGTTTGAATTATGTCTGTGAGTATAACAGAACTCATAGAGCAGGCAAACTTCCAAACAGGAAGTGGAAATTCTGGGGCTGGTTGATTTTCAACTCATCGCCTATTCACATCCAAATAAGATATGGATCTGTTCGCACTTCCTACGCCTTTCACTAGATGTCAACAGTCAGTAGAATGTGGAATGAAGCTTCTAATGTGATGTGTGACCGGATGGCAGCTATTTGAGTCACTGGTCTGGCAGAATGCCAGTTCCTGGTTACACACAGTACTTATTATATCGCCTTGCGTTCCATTACTCTGTAGACAAAAACGAATGCTGCGGTTGGAACGTTATAGGATATATATGATAATAACATCCTGAAGATTGATTCTCTACTTAGTAATACCAGTTTCGACCTGGAATATAACTTTTTGAAGTTTTCGTCCGAGTTCGCCTGGACCAGCGCCAGCTTTTGGACATGTGAACTAAACGTGCCAGCAAAAGTAGCTAATTGGACACAAGTAATGGACATTATGGAACAAAACAACGATTTATTGAGGAACTATGATTCCTTGCACTGCATTCTGATGAAAGATCATCAAAGGTAAGGGAATATTTATGATATCATTTTGTATTTCTGTTGACTCCAACATGGCGGAGAAATATATTTACGTCTGAGCGCCGTCTCAGATTATTGCATGGTATGCTTTTTTCGTAACGTTTTAAAAAAATCTGACACAGCGGTTGCATTAAGAGCCAGTGTATCTTTAATTATATGTAAAACATGTATCTTTCGTCAAAGTTTATGATGAGTATTTCTGTTATTTGACGTAGCTCTCTGTAATTACTCCGGATATTTTGGAGGCATTTCTGAACATGGCGCTGTTGGAGGAAATTATAGTTGAAATGATTAATAATGTATACATTTCAATTAGAACCATTTATTCTAATACTATTATGTTATGGTATGAAATGTATGGGCTCTTGGTTAAGCTGTTACTGAAAATGTAAGTAAAACAAATTAATTGTCTGTACCTTGCGGGAAGTTTAAGGGAGAGGGATGATATATCTTTTCTGACAGATAAGAATGGTCCTTGATATTCCATTAGTGGAGGAGAAGATATCTTTTAGACAGATTGGAATGTTTGGTTTATGAGGGGAGTAGAAGACATCTCCGGACCTGAAAACACTGCGCTATTGTGTGGATCGGAGAGGGTGTGGGAAACTGATGATGTCATTTTATGTTGTCTCTTTAAAATGTAAGGTTCTTTGTATTGTGCTTCAGTACTCTCTTGAATTAAACGCTGTTACCTGGCTTTTAAGACTGGTCTCGATCTACTTCATGCATAATTAATGAACTTACAAATCATTAATGAACTAGAAAGAGTGTGAATTTGGTTTTGGCTACAAAACATACAGGAATTTAAAATTCCACTAACAATTGGTCATTCGATCCCAGATCTAAATACCCCTCCCTGTTATCTGGAGGTAGTACGCTGAAAATCGTGCACGGAAGGGTTTTTGACTCGTTTTACTAAAGACCTGACCTCTGAATTGAGGTTAAAATTCAGGCCTGCGTATTATCACGGAGTACAGGGAAGGTGACTAGATTCAAACGAACAATGTTTTCCCAGCCGGCAGCAGGTAAAGTAGCCTTTATTCTCGATTCTGGGGGGATTTGAGCTCTTTAATTGATGTTCTGAAATGTTCAGAATTCATCAATAATGGGAGCTTTGCTATTCCCACAGGGTTTGTATGACCATCATACACTGGGTTTTGTATAACCGATATACACTGGGTTTGTATGACCATCATACACTGGGTTTTGTATAACCGATATACACTGAAGCAGGTTCGAAAATAACCTGTGGTAATGTGCACTACCGTAAATAAACTAAACTTAATCATGAGAGGCCCACCCGCCCGAGATTAAGACGGGATATTAAATAGCTCCTGGGGGATAGGACGGTGAGCTTGTACAAATACTGGGCGTAGGGAGACGGCAAGAATGCGCAAGATAACTGGATTGGTCATTTGAATAGTGGCAGTATTGATCATCGTTCCGATTCAACTAATACCTTGGAAATATCCAAATAAGGAGGAGAGGGAACTTAAATCTAAAGAAATTAGATAAAAGTTCCATGCGAGAGGGAAGTCTAACAATTAGTGGCGTGAGATAACGATTATTAGCGTTCTTTAAAAGCCCTCTGACACAACCGGAAAATACGATTTTAACTAGGGCTTTACAAACCCTGGGCTTATAGTTGTAAGGTAAGACCTAATATCTGATTCAAAAGTCAAAGCTATTGATAAGATTTCCATAAAAGAGACAGACAAATAGTCAGACAGAAAAGGAAGTATTGTTTAGAAATTCCTCAAAAGAAGTGTCGAAAAACTAGCGGGAGATTACCGTAATACGAGAACAAAGAGAATGGAAGGGAAACATCCAAAATCTGACTCAGACAAAGAACCTGAATGGAAGCTGATATTTAAAACCCTTCCTTGCTATATCCGTAATTAGGACGATTTTCTGGGAATTCCCGGTGTCGAAGTTTTGGGACTACGGACAATTATAATAATAATGTTGAGAAAAATAGATAAGGTGAGTCAAAAGAAAAATACAAGATGGTTTAATTGTAATCCCGGCCGAGGCGTTTAACTAAAATTGATTTTAGATTGTAATTGACCTATTTGCATGTTTTGCCTGAAAAATACGGTCGCCAATGTTTGTAAAAGATATGAAATGAACGTTTATTATGTGTTTTAGATTGAATACATTTTGTTAAAAAAGAAGGCATTAAAAATAATGGCGAGACAATTTCGATGAAAAACGCTATTTTGCCCTGGTGGAATCTGGTGGAATAATGTATTGAGATGGGATTCGTATTTAAATAAATGTATCATAGAAGAGAAAGTCACCTAAAGTTAAATGTAGGGAATAACGGAGAGATACGATACAATTTCGGGCTATCCGGACGATATAGCTATTTATGAATCGACTGACATATGATAAATTTAGCACAAAACATGGTACGTTTAAATGTTAGAGTATGGTATGTTGAGAAGTTGGGTTGGGGTTACTTTGATGATTAGAATTTAAAACTGAACGCAATCTGAATAGGGAATATATATATTTTACAGAGGCAGGCAGATGTGTGATGACGTTGCACGTTTAACAACATCGTTCCTCAAATTTAAACCGAGAAAAGGGGTTGTGGCATTTAGAGGAAAAATGCGTGCATTATAGCTTAGAGTTACTTTTCAAAAACGGCCAGAAGTTCCAGATACATTTCATAAAATTTAAAAAAGGAGAAGTATCGTAAAGATGCCACAGCTTGCAACGGAAGTGCCAAGCACTAAATGGGCTATATAGTGCAACACTTTGGACTATAAAATAGGTAAGAATAGTTTAATCGTAAAAAGTTGTGATTGTTTTTCCGAGTATTGATTTTTGGTTAGGTAACGCCTGGGAATTCGAACTAGAAGTTAAAGTATCCTAAAAAAAAAAACACTATCTATTTTCTCTGTTTTTCTTTACGGGGAAAAATAATGTCTTATCTTAAAGGGACAGTGCACGTCAATCACAGTGTTTTGAGTGTATGACAGTGGAAAAAATATTGTGGGATGACAATTTGAAGATAGAAAAATAAGTTACATGATACATCAAGAGATTTAAAACAAACGATGTGTAGGGATTATCAGAATTATTGGGTGTCGTTGTAGTAGTAAAAGTTTGGGTTAAGGGGATTTCCCTGTTCCCAGTGACAAGGTATTTTAAAGGTGTACACTCACATAGGGGGTGGTAAATTATAATTCAGGATTGGAACAGATGTGATAAATTAGGTTTGGTTAATCGAACAAGAATTATTTACAATTCATTTAAAGTCGCTACAAATGGGGCTGAGGTTGAGCGCTTGATGATGACGTCACTAGCGAGGCACTTTTGTCGCCAGGGACTGGGGACAACGGAGAAAATTGTTTGTCTGTTAGTGTGTGTATTGGTGTTTCGAGTAACTTTTCAGAAGTTGATATAAATTACAAAATACATTTTTAACAGTAATTTGAGAGTTGCCAGGATAGTTTTTAGCATCTTTCCTGACTATCAGCTGATACCTAGGTAGGCATCAAGGTTTGTGGCGTTTGTTTGGATTGAACCATGTTAGGGAGAGACTGGATGTATGATTCGTAAAACATCGTGGTAATGGATTCCATGGTTGTGATTCCAGGTTTGAGTGTTTATGTAACACCAGTGAATTTGAGCACTTTTCAATTGTGTGGAACCATGTTAGGGTATTTAAAGTTTGAAAAGCAACCTCTATAGAAAAACATAACTGCATATGTTTCGGGAAGTAAGCTAGGTTGAATTTGGTTATTCAAACTTTTCCCCTGATACGTAGACAGGCGTGCTTAAGTAGGATTCTTCATTCCGGGACGGATGGAAGTTATCTAAAATAAGTAAATTAAAGGAGCCATGGGAGAATGCGAATGCATATTTATTAAATATCGGGGATTAAATTACGGATTTCTTACACTAAGAAATGTATCGGGTTAATTGTATCTAAGGGTAACATGTTCATTTAAGAAAAATATACATTGACGGTGTTTAAAACTTATGATTAATGATTTTAGTTAAAGGGGAATCATCATTAGGTTTAGCTTATAGTTCACTTTTGAGTTTCTGAATCGGAATTAGCATAGTGAATGCTAGTTAGGAGTGTTGTGTTCTTCTGGGAAAATTGATGTTTAAGGTGTCTCAATTTTAGATGTTTCCTGGGATTATAATCTGGGGGAGAATGAGGCCATAAACGACCAAATTAAAACAGGACTGCAAGTATATACACATAAAACCATTGTTAGGACTAGTTTTTTTTTTTGTGCAAAGGTATTTTAAAGAGGCACACTCACATATGGAACATTATGAGTTTTAATTATACAAGTGAATTCTCTTTACATTTTATGACCTATTGATCTTATCGTGACTGTCCTCTGAGGTCTGATCAGCCTCAGGGGAGAGTCATTTGTATAATGAATGTGGTCATATTGAGTTACTAGTTTTAAGGTAATTCATAATAATGGAGTTTTGGTTGAGGGGTTAGAATTATTGTTTGAACCACAAATGAGAAAGTGGTTCAGGATTCTGTTTTACAACATTGGCTGTGAAGTTTTTGAATGGGCTATTAATGATTTGGTATTGTAACAGAGAAAAAGTCATATTTATTATTGAGAATAAATAGGGGAAGATAAGATAGATTAAGCCAATAGGGCAGGGAATTACATAGAAAAATAAGTTGCAGTTTTTTAGGGGTGATAAATTACTGTAGATTCCATACTTAAGTATTCCATACTTTGCAACACATATTAAATCCATGTTATTGGCAGATAGAATACTGAGGGTCCCCGAAGGAGAGGGCTTGTTAGTGTAGGAAGGATTTTAATATGGTTAGCATTTATTAGACTTTGTTTGATTATTATACGTTTTTAAATAGTATAACATTTAACAGGAATATAGGACATCTGTGATGATTTAGGATTATTGTTAGGATTAAGATAGATTGATTAAGGAAATGTAAGGACTTTAGAGAAAAGCCGCTCATAGACATGTTTTTTCTAAAAATCAATGATTTTAGATAAAGTCAAACAGTTAGAAGCTTAGTGGTATTTGAGAGATATGAGAGAAAAGGTTTAAATTGGTAAAAATATATATTTAAGAAAATATATAAGTAGCGCAGATAGTTCATAAAAGTAGATAAGAAACTTGACAGGGAATTGGTGCAGGATTGACATGAATGGGCGCCCAAGGGAGAATTGGACATGTGGAAAATTAAAAGGGGCTCCTACATGATGATGTCAGACATAAGGATAATTCACTAAATCTTACCTAAGTCATTGTTTAATTAAGAATAAGGCAAGGTTGTTACCTGGGCAGAACCAGGTAACAAAGGGGGGATGGGTAAATTGTGTTCTAGAATAGGATGTGACCTACGGGATAATTAACTGATAAAAACATTTTTTTTCAGCTAATAAACAGAACAAATGAGAAACTGTTTGTTAACCAAACCTGTATGTCCAAGATTTTATACACTACAGGTGAACTACAGGTGAAGTCACTCAATCCAGTCCCATAGGCTTGTTGGGGGGACCATACCAAGTACTCCTGGTGACAGCTAGCTGAAAGAGCTACCCGGATTCATATCGCACTGCGGGAGGGTAAGGCACCCTGACACTGTCGAACAATAACAGAGTTCGAGAGGAGAACTGGAATTAACAGAATTCTGGGGGCCATCTCTCGAATGAAAAATACCTTACCTGTCCTTTCCTCACTGTTGTTGTTCATAGAAGTGAAGATGTGTCTGGCTCTTGCTAAGCGATGTGTTCTAGGGGAGAGGGTGGGGCTTCACATGGAAGCTGTTCGTCTGAGCTGTCTTATCGTGGGTGACATATTCCTGATACAGCACGTCCTACTCGAGTATGCGGAGAGTGGTAATTTGACCCATGGTTTAGACGATGAGGATTTTGTTCCAAAATAAAAGAGATATCGGTGCAGGTTTCCATATTGATCGTGGACACAGCTCATTGGGAGAGAGGGCTATATGAATCCACTCACCCAGTATGGAAGAAGGTAGAGTAGAGTGGCATAAAGATGCGCTTAACCCTTTAAATAGAAATGAAGGAGGATCAAGGGTTGTGGTATGGAGATGACCAGGTCTTGGTCGACACCCTAGTACGGTTCTGGGTAGAGGAGTTTGGGCCGGTATGGTATCCAGAGGAGATTATTACTGTTTCGCCCGGTATAGTACTCATGAAAATATGTGGGAGAAGTTAGTACTTGTAATAGAACAGAGAATGTTACCACTAAAAAGACCCTGTTGGATTTGAGAGGAAGATGGGCCAGGGCTGACATCTGGTGGTTGTGTGGGGGAACAATTCTATTACCCACAGATTGGGTGGGGTCATGTGCGTGGGGATGCCTTTTACACTCATTCGACACCAGGACATGAAGTTATCTAAACGGGAAAAGAGAAGCACTCCATCTGGGTCATTTGATGACAAGGTATACATTGATAACATTGGGGTTCCAGGGGAGGTGCCAGATTAGTCAAAGCAAGAAACCAGATCCTAGCAGGATTAGAGTCACTGCCAGTGAAGCAAGCCATCATTAGGGTGAAAAATCTAAACAAACCCAACAGAGAGATAGCAAAAACATTAGGTTTGACCAAATCAACTATTTGCTCCATTCTTAAAATGAAAGAACTCACTGATGAGCTCAGGAACACCAAAAGGCCAGGAAGACCACAGAAAACAGCTGTGGTGAATGACAGGAGAATTCTTTCCCAGAAGAAGAAAAACCTTCACAACAGTTGGCCAGATCAATAACACCCTCCAGGAGGTAGGTATATCTGTGTCAAAGTCAACAATCAAGAGATGATGTCACCAGAGTAAATGCAGAGGGTTTGCCAGAAGATGTAAACCATTGGTAAGCCTCAAAAAAACAGATTATCATTTGCCAAAAAAGCCTGTACAGTTCTGGAACATCCTATAGACAGATGAGCCAAAGATCATCTGTCCATCATCTGTCCATAGGATCATGAGCCAAAGGTCAACTTGTACCAGAATGATGGGAAGAGAAGAGTATGGAGAAGGGAAGGAACTGCTGATGATCCAAAGCATACCACCTCATCTGTGAAGCATGGTGGAGGTAGTGTTATGGCGTGGACATGTATGGCTGCCAATGGAACTGGTTCCCTTGTATTTATTGTGATGTGACTGCTGACAAAAGCAGCAGGATTTATTCTGAGGTGTTTAGGGCTATATTATCTGCTCAGATTCAGCTAAATGCTTAAAAACTTATTGGATAGCGCTTCAGAGTGCAGATGGACAATTATCCAAAGCATACTGCGAAAGCAACCCAATACTTTTTTAAGACAAAGAAGTGTAATGTTCTACAATGGCCAAGTCAATCACCTGACCTGAATCCAATTGAGCATGCATTTCACTTGCTGAAGGCAAAACGGAAGGCATAGCATCCACCAGGGGAGAAACCAAGCATCTGGTGATGTCTATGGATTCCAGACTTCAGGCAGTCATTGACTGCAAAGGATTTGCAACCAAGTATTCAAACTCACAATTTAATTTATGATTATGTTTATCCAATTACTTTTGAGCCCCTAAAATTGGGCGGCTGTGTTTAAAAATAGTTTTAATTCCTACACGGTTCATATAATAAGTTTGACAAAACCCTTATATTAAAGACGAAAGTCTACACTTCAAGCGCATCTTGATTGTTTCCTTTCAAATCCATTGTAGTGGCGTACAAAGCAGAAATTATGCAAATTGTGTCACTGTCCAAATACTAATGGACCTGCCTGTATACATCATTGGTTTCGCACAGTGATTACGCATGTGAGCCTTGAAGGAAAAAGACGCCACTGCAGTGGATAGTAGACATGTTTTTCTTACTTACTGATCTGAAGTTTTTTTTAACATATCACCACCATCATATCTTGTGACCGAAAACAGCTTCATGACATCAGAACAGCAGTCACTAACCTCAATGTGGATTAACATTTCTACTCCAACTAGGTGACAGCTCTGGATGTTCTGCTTACACTGGACCAGGCCATAATTCCCGGGAATCGAAAGAGGAAGCGTCGGCGAAAGAGGCAGGCGAGGCAGCATCCTGCTGATACTATGCCGGTGAGCAAATAGACCATTGTCCTCTGTTCTATTACCGAACGTGCAGCAAATGATGGATGAGCTCCGTTCGAGACTATCCTATCAACAGGTCCTGAAAACTGTAAAATTATGTTTCTGAGTCGTGGTCGAATGAGGACATCAATAATGTACTGTACATCTTTCAGATTTTTCTATGCATGGTCAAGACCGGACGGCATACTTGGTGAAGACAAAGTGAGGCAAGGTGTTTCTCTATTTTAACAACAGCTGGTTTTTGCTGGCCTGAGTTAGAATACTGAGTTAGAGTACCTCATGATAAGCTGCAGACCATACTATTTACCAAGAGATTTTTCATCTATATTTTTTTGTAGCTGTCTATTTACCACCACAAACCGATGCTTGCACTAAGACAACACTCAACGAGCTGTATAGGACTATAAGCAAACCAGAAAATGTACATTCAGAGGCAGTGTTTTGTAATGGCCAGTGATTTTAATGCAGGGAAACTGAGATCTGTTTTATACCAGCATGTCACCTGTGCAACTCGATGACAAAACTCTAGATACATTTTACTCCACACACACACAAACAAGGCCCTCCCTTTGGCAAATCAGACCACAAATCTATCCTCCTGCTTACAAGCAAAAACTCAAACAGGAAGTACTAGTGATGTGCACAATATGGAAGTGGTCTGATGAAGCAGATGCTAAGCTACAGGATTGTTTCGCTAGCACAGAATGGAATATGTTCCGGGATTAATCCGATAACATTCAGGAGTTTACCACATCAGTCATCGGTATCATTATTAAGTGCATCGACGACAGTGACCATACTTATCCTAACCAGAAGCCATGAATTACAGGCAACATCCACATTGAGCTAAAGGCTAGAGCTACCGCCCGCTTTCAAGGAGCAGGACACCAATCCAGATGTTTATAATGTTTATAAGAAATCTCACTACGACCTCCGACAAGCCATCAAACAGGCAAAGTGTCAATACAGGACAAAGATCGAATACTACGGCTCTGATGCTCGACAGATGTGGCAGGGCTTGCAAACTATCACGGAATACAAAGGGGAACACAGTCGTGAGCTGCCCAGCGACACGAGCCTACCAGACCAGCTAAATGCTTTCTATGCTCACTTTGAGGCAAGCAGCACTGAACCATGCATGATAACTGTTCCAGGCGACTGTTTGATCTCGCTCTCTGTATCCGATGTGAGTATATTTAAACAGGTAAACATTTACAAGGACGCAGGGCCAGATGGAATACCAGGACTCATACTCAGAGCGTCTTTACTGACATTACAACCTATCCCTGATCTGGTCTATAATAGTAACTTGTTTCAAGCAGTCCACCAAATCAAATCAAATAAAATCAAATTTTATTTGTCACATACACATGGTTAGCAGATGTTAATGCGAGTGTAGCGAAATGCTTGTGCTTCTAGTTCCGACAATGCAGTAATAACGAACAAGTAATCTAACTAACAATTCCAAAAAAACTACTGTCTTATACACAGTGTAAGGGGATAAAGAATATGTACATAAGGCCCAAGAACGCCAAGGTAACCTGCCTAAATTACTATCGCCCTGTAGCACTCACATCTATAGCCATGAAATGCTTTGAAAGGCTGGACCCATTCCAATTCGCATACCGCCCTAACAGATCCACAGATAATTCAATCTCTATCGCACTTCACACTACCCTCACCCAACTGGACAAAAGGAATACCTGTGTAAGAATGCTGTTCATTGACTATAGCTCAGCATTCAACACCCTTGTCCCCTCCAAGCCCTTCACCAAGCAAAGGGCCCTGGGACTGTAAACCTCTCTCTGCCACTAGATCCTGTACTTCCTGACGGCTGCCCCCAGGCGGTGAACATAGGCAACAACATATCTGCCACACTGACCATCAACATGTGGGCCACTCAAGGGTGTGTCCTTCCTTAATCCCCTCCTGTACTCCACAACTGCATGGCCGCGCATGACTCCATCCCCATAATCAAGTTTCTGACAACATGTTGGTGGTAGGAGTGACCAGTGATGATGATGAGGCAGCCTATAGGGAGGAGGTCATCCTCTCCCTCAAGGTAAGCAAGTTAGAGCGTGGCTGCTCAAACTGTGGTGAGTTCATTATAAAATCTGAAAAAGAGTAATTGTTCTCCACCCAGTGTTTTTCTACATAGAGAGTCATCCATCCACCATCTAAAGAACCCTCAAATGACAGGAGCTGCAGTCCCAGGAAATCAGACACTGGAGACAGAGCTCTGAGAGGCTACACCAAAAACTAACACTCAGATGGGCTGGTGCATAGCAAGGAACAGCCGGCGACCTGCCACTAACAACCGACCCAGACATCACCCACACCTCTGCGATTCTCTCTCCCTCTTCACATTCAACGAGAGACATACATTAACACAGTTGTGCGGGGGCTGATGTGGGCATCTGCGGCCACGGAGGGAGCATCTAAGTCCACAGCGGAGCCAGGAAATGTTTGTTCCGTTGGACTGTTGGCGTGCAGCAGTGAAAACTCATTTGAATATGCTGGGTACTCGCGTTCTATCAAATGTATAATCTGCAACTTGTTCGTTGTTGTCACAAGGAAAGGTCCGATGGATACCTTCATTTGTGAAAAATGTATAGAACTTGATGACGCTAAAGAAAGGACTATTACTCTTCATGAAGAAAAATACAATTTGACCAGGCGCCTTGAACTGAATAAGGATGCTTTGAGACTATCGGTATCTTTAAATGATTCCTATCAAAACACCCAAGAGGATCATAATGGGACCTTCCTGGACTGTGATCTATTTCCACCACTGCAGCCCTCTACTAGCTTGGACCAGAAAATGGTTGCTCATTATTTGACTCCAGGTGAGTGAAAAATAAATGCGTGTCTAAACCAGAAAGAAGGAGAATAATCGTTCTCGGCATGCCTGCCTTCTTCCCCCGCATCCGGACTTAAAACTTTCAAATCGCTTTGAGCCCTTGTACCAGCTGTCTTCTGCCGGGGGCTTGGGTGTTCCCTCCATGGCTGTGGATGCCCCTCCAGCTACCTCTTCCTGTCCTAGTCAATCAACAGCCTGGGCACAGCCTGGACCAAGGTGGCCCCCTTTGGCCCCGCAATAAGCCTGTTACCAACCCTTAGTAAACTTTTAGTAAACTGTTATAACACACAAAAATGTGTGTTATAACAGGATCCAAAACTATTTTACAGTAATCAAATTGACAACAGACTTTCGGCAAGCTTATAGGGAAGGACATTCAACAAGCACAGCACTTACACAAATGACTGATGTTTGGCTGAGAGAAATTGGTGATATAAGATTGTGGGGGCTGTTTTGTTTGACTTCAGTGCGGCTTTTGACATTATAGATCATAGTCCGTTGCCGGAAAAATGTATGTGTTATGGCTTTACACCCCCTGCTATAATGTGGATAAAGAGTTACTTGTCTAACAGAACACAGAGGGTGTTCTTTAATGGAAGCCTTTCCAACAAAATCCAGGTAGAATCAGGAATTCCCCAGGGCAGCTGTCTAGGCCATTTGATTTTTTCAATCTTTACTAACAACATGCTTAGGTAAAGCCAGTGTGTCCATGCATGCGCATGACTCAACACTATACACGTCAGCTACCACAGTGACTGAAATGACAGCAACTCTTAACAAAGAGCTGCAGTTAGTTTCAGAATGGGTGGAAAGGAATAAGTTAATCCTAAATACCTCAACTAAATCTTGAAATTAATAATGTTGAAATTGAGCAAGTTGAGGAGACTAAACTGCTTGGAGTAACCCTGGAATGTAAACCGTCTTGGTCAAAACAATCTGTCTATAGTAAAGCGCTTCTCTACATTCTTAAGAGCACTATCAGCAAGGCAGGTCCTACAGGCCCTAGTTTTGTCGCACCTGGACTACTGTTCAGTCTTGTGGTCAGGTGCCACAAAGAGGGACTTTGCAATTGGCTCAGAAATGGGCAGCACGGCTGGCCCTTGGACGTACATTACATTAATCATATGCATGTCAATGTCTCCTGGCTCAAAATTTACTTCATCACTACTTGTATTTGTGAGAGGTATTGTCATGTTGAATGCACCGATCTGTCAGTTTTAAATACTTGCATACAGCTCAGATAACCATGCATACCCACAAGACATGCCACCAGAGGTCTCTTTACAGTCCCCAAGTCCAGAACAGACTATGGGAGGCGTACAGTACTACATAGCCATGACTAGATGGAACTCTATTCCACATCAAGTAACTCATGCCAGCAGTAAAATTAGATAAAAAAAACAATATAAAGATACGCCTTATGGAACAACACAAGCATAGACACATGCACACTATAACATACGCACTATACACACATTTACACATGGATTTTGTCTTATAGATACGTGGGCACTACAGAGGGTAGTGGGTACGGCCCAGTACATCACTGGGGCCGAGCTCCCTGCCATACAGGACCTCCATACCATGCGGTGTCAGAGGAAGGCCCATATTATTTTTTTAGGGGGGGGAACTTTTTTCAAAGACTCCAGCCATAGATGGCAAGCAGTACCACTGCACAAACTCTGTAACCAACAGGACCCTGAACAGCTTCTACCCCCAAGCCATAAGACTGCTAAACAAGACTGATAAATAGCTAATCATAATGGCTAACTGGACTATCTGCATTGACCATTTTTTGCAATAACTCTTTCACTGACTCTGTACACACACACTGGACTCTACCCATACACTAACACATACTTACACTGACACCCCAACACACACACACACACACACACACACACACACACACACACACACACACACACACACACCTTTACACTCCCCGCATACACTGCTGCTACTGTCTATTTCCATTGAGTTGCCTAGTCACTTTACCCCCTACCTGTATGTACATACATGTAGCTAACTAAATTACCTCGTACCCCCTGCACATCGATCGGTACTGGTACTCTCTGTATATAGCCATGTTATTTTTTACTTATTATTAATCTGGTTTGAATATTGTACAGGGATGACATGTGAAGTGAGCCTTGTGAATGTCGCCCAGTGAGGACACATGATGTGAGCATTGTGAATGTCACGCGTTCAAAACAACTGGGAACTCGGAACTGGGAAAATGGAAATCTCCAACTTCTGACTTTTTAACACTTTTATTAAACCTTTTTTTTTTACTTAGGCAAGTCAGTAAATAACTAATTCGACGTGTTTAAACTACTGGGAACTTGGAAAAAAAATTAGTTCTGACTGGGAAAAATCGATTTGAACGGTTCTGAGCTGAAGATCACTGTTTTGACCTCCCATTTCTCAGTTGTTCCCAGTTGTTTTGAATGCAGCATTACTTACTTGAAGCCCATGTACATGAACTGCAGCCAGAGCCAGGACAGGATAAGCATGATGATCATGTTGGGAAAGGCAAAACCAAACCATGACGCAAAGTTGATCACATCGCCATTACCTGGGAAGATCCTATAGGGAGGAGGAGAGGGGGAGAAGGAGGAGAGGGGAGAGGGGGAGAAAGGAGAGAGAGAGGAGAGGGGAAGAAAGGAGAGAGAGGGGAGAAAGGAGAGAGGGGAGAAGGGGGGAGAAAGGAGAGAGAGAGAGGAGAGGGGAGAAGGGGGAGAAAGGAGAGAGAGAGGAGAGGGGAGAAGGGGGAGAAAGGAGAGAGAGAGGGGAGGGGAGAAGGGGGAGAAAGGAGAGAGAGTGGGGAAGAAAGGAGAGAGAGAGGAGAGGGGAGAAGGGGAGAAAGGAGAGAGGGGAGAAAGGAGAGAGAGAGGAGAGGGGAGAAGGGGGAGAAAGGAGAGAGAGAGGAGAGGGGAGAAGGGGGAGAAAGGAGAGAGAGAGGAGAGGGGAGAAGGGGGAGAAAGGAGAGAGAGAGGAGAGGGGAGAAGGGGAGAAAGGAGAGAGAGAGAGGAGAGGGGAGAAGGGGAGAAAGGAGAGAGGGGAGAAGGGGGAGAAAGGAGAGAGAGAGGAGAGGGGAGAAAGGGGGAGAAAGGAGAGAGAGAGGAGAGGGGAGAAGGGGGAGAAAGGAGAGAGAGAGGAGAGGGGAGAAGGGGGAGTTGTGTTAACTAATCCAAGTTCATAATTTTAAAAGGCTAATTGATCATTAGAAAACCCTTTTGCAATGATGTTAGCACAGCTGAAAACTGTTGTCCTGATTAAAGAAACAATAAAACTGGCCTTCCTTAGACCAGTTGAGTATGTGAGGCATCAGCATGTGCGTGTTTGATTATAAGCTCAACGCGGCCAGAAACAAGAACTTTCTTCTGAAACTTGTCAGTCTATTCTTGTTCTGAGAAATGAAGGCTATTCCATGCGAGAAATTGCCAAGAAAGTGAAGATCTTGTACAACTCTGTGTACTACTCTCTTCACAGAACAGCGCAAAATGGATCTAACTAGAATAGAAAGAGGTGTGGGAGGCCCTGGTGCACAACTGAGCAAGAGGACAAGTACATTAGAGTCTAGTTTGAGAAACAGATGCCTCACAAGTCCTGAACTGGCAGCTTGATATGCATTCTCATTAATCTAACTGCACTGTCCAGTATACAGTAGCTATTACAGTGAAATAATACCATGGTTTTGTTTGAGGAAAGTGCACAGTTATGAACTTGAAAATGTATTAATTAACCAATTAGGCACATTTGGGCATTCTTGATAGAACATTTTGAACAGAAATGCAATGGTTCATTGAACAGTCTAAAACTTCGCACATACACTGCTGCCATCTAGTGGACCAAATCAAAACTGTGCCTAACCTGGAATGGTACATTATGGCCTTTCTCTTGCATTTCAAAGACGATGGGACAAAAAAATAATAATAAATGCATGTTTTTTCTTTGTATTATCTTTTACCATATCTAATGTGTTATATTCTCCTACATTAATTTAATTGAACTTTTCCACAAACTTTAAAGTGTTTCCTTTCAAATGGTATCAAGAATATGCATATCCTTGCTTCAGATCCTGAGCTACAGGTGTCACGGTTCATGAATCCACTGCCTCCCTCTCTCTTTCTCTCTCTCTCTCTCTCTCTCTCTCTCTCTCTCTCTCTCTCTCTCTCTCCCGTGTTTGTGTGGGCGTGGTTCCCAATCTCGGCCTGATTGTCTGTGCCAGCTGGAATCACTTATCTTCCCTTTATATGTTCTGTAACCAGTGTTTCTTGTTGTCAGATCGTTGTTACTTCTCTGAGTTTGTGTCGTGTGTCCGTACTCATCTCTCACCGCCCTTGTGTGGATTATCTGCTGTGCTCCCTCCTACACATCCGGACACACTCCCCTGGATTTCTCAGCACGCTATCATCGGAAGATGCGCCCAAGTCCCTGGGTCGGATTCCGTCTGAGTACAGTCAGTCTGTCCTGTTGCTGCTGTAAACTGTATTCATTAAACCATCGTTGCTTGCATCTTGCATCCGCCTCTGTATTGTCACAGAACGATCTGACCAGACCATGGATGCAGCGAGTTCAACGAGTCTGACCGAATTCATTTCCCGCAGTATCACGAGAATGGATCAACAAGAGGAGAACATCTCCAGCACAGGTCAGGCAGTACAAGCCCTTGTGACGCAGGTATCCCAGCTGACCCAACAATTACAACATCTGAGGGGTCTCGCTGCGCCACCTACACTGGCAGTTCAACCCGCCCCGCCAGAGCCGGATTCCCAGCTAGAGCCACGGCTACCGACACCAGAGGGTTATTCAGGTGATCCTGACTATTGCAGAGCTTTTCTTACGAGATGTTCCATGCAATTCTCGTTGCAGCCACGGACCTTCAACCGTGAACAGTCTAAGGTAGCATTCGTACTCACACTGCTATCAGGCAAAGCGGCTCTTTGGGGAACGGCGGTGTGGGCGAACCAGGACCCATGCTGCACCTCTTTCCAGACACTCTCCGAGGAGATGAGAAGGGTCTTCGATCGGGCCGTGGCGGGTAGGGAGGCGGCCAGACTACTCGCTGACCTTCGCCAAGGAGACCGTTCAGTATCGGAATACTCCATCCAATTCCGCACTCTGGCCGCAGAGTGTCAGTGGAACGAGGAGGCGCAGTGGGACATGTTCCTGCATGGGCTGGAGGACCGGATCCAGAAGGAGATTTATGTTCTGGACCTTCCCAGGAATTTAAATGGACTAGTGGAACTAGCCTTGAGGGTCGACGCTCGTCTGAGTCGTATTGGCCACCGAGCATGCCCTAACAGACCGTATAACGACACGGAGGGCTGGCATGCCAGCGGCGGGAACACGGCCAGTTCAGCCTCCGCTCACGAACCCATGCAGCTGGGGAGAGCTCGCCTCTCCCGGGAAGAGAGGGAGAGGCGGAGATCCCAAGGACTCTGTCTCTACTGTGGTAGAGCGGGCCACTTTATCCACTCCTGCCCGGTAAAAGATCAGGCCCGGTAGTAAGCATGAGGCTACTATCGGGTGGTGTCACCACAGAGAAGACCTCATCATCTACTCTCCTCCCGGTAAGACTAAGATGGGCCACCCACACGCACGACACCCAAGCCTTACTGGATTCAGGAGCAGAGGGTAATTTCATGGACTTCAAGCTCGCTCACAAACTCCAGATTCCTATCACCTCACTCTCGCACAAGATATCCGTCAACGCTCTCAATGGTCAAGAACTCCCTAACATTTCTCACACCACTGAACCTATCACACTCATCACTTCTGGCAATCACACTGAGACACTATCATTTCTACTCATGGACTCACCCCTTGCACCATTAGTTCTCGGCCACCCTTGGCTCACCCAACACAACCCCAGAGTTGACTGGGGTCATAACTCTATATCCATGTGGAGTAACAAGTGCCTTGAGTCCTGTTTGGTGTCTGCTTGTTCGTCTGTGTCTGATTCTGTGTTTCTAGAGGAGGCAGTGGATTTGTCTAACGTGCCCGTTGAATACCTCGACCTGAAGGAGGTGTTCAGTAAGTCCCGTGCTGCTTCTCTTCCTCCGCATCGTCCCTATGACTGTGCAATAGAATTATTGCCAGGTGAGTCTCCGCCTAAAGGCAAGTTATATTCACTCTCTGTTCCTGAGAGGGAGGCTATGGAGAGATACATCTCTGATTCTCTGGCATCTGGATTCATTCGTCCTTCCTCTTCTCCAGCGGGGGCCGGGTTCTTCTTTGTGGGGAAGAAGGACGGTTCTCTGCGTCCTTGCATTGATTACCGTGGGTTGAATAACATCACAGTGAAGAATACCTATCCCTTACCGTTGATGTCCTCAGCCTTTGAAAGGTTACAGGGAGCATCCGTGTTCACTAAGTTGGATTTACGGAATGCATATCATTTGGTTCGCATAAGGGGGGGGGGACGAATGGAAGACCGCGTTTAACACCCCCAGAGGGCACTTCGAATATTTGGTCATGCCTTTTGGGCTATCCAACTCCCCAGCGGTTTTCCAGGCACTCGTCAATGACGTGCTGAGAGATATGATTGATCAGTTCATATATGTTTACCTGGATGACATACTGATTTTTTCTTCTTCTCTCCAGGAACACGTTCAACACGTCAGACGAGTGCTTCAGAGGTTGTTGGAGAATGGACTTTTTGTCAAGGCGGAGAAATGCATATTTCATGCACAATCCGTTCCATTCCTAGGTTACATCGTCTCGACTGAAGGTATTCGCATGGATCCTGACAAGGTTAAGGCTGTGGTGGATTGGCCAAGCCCAGATTCCCGTAAGGCCCTACAGAGGTTTCTGGGATTCGCCAATTTCTACCGGCGTTTCGTTCACAACTTTAGCCAGATAGTCGCTCCTCTTACCGCCTTAACCTCCCCCAGAGTGACGTTCAGGTGGTCCGATACAGCCGAGGCTGCATTCACCAAACTCAAGAGCCGCTTTGTTTCGGCTCCCATCCTCATAGCTCCCGATCCCTCGCGTCAGTTCGTGGTGGAGGTGGACGCTTCAGAGGTGGGGGTAGGTGCGGTACTTTCCCAACGTTCCTCTTCTGACGACAAGATGCACCCTTGCGCGTTCCTTTCCCATCGGTTATCACCTGCGGAACGCAACTACGACATTGGCAACAGAGAGTTGTTGGCAGTGAAGTTAGCACTGGAGGAGTGGCGCCATTGGTTAGAGGGTTCGGGGGTACCTTTTATAGTTTGGACCGATCACAAGAATTTAGAATATATCAGAACCGCCAAGCGACTCAACTCCAGGCAGGCGTGGTGGGCACTCTTTTTCGGACGTTTTGACTTCTCTCTCTCGTATCGCCCGGGTTCCAAGAATGTCAAACCCGATTCCCTTTCTCGCATTTTTGACCATTCCGAACGCCCATCCACTCCCGAGTGCATCCTACCCGGGACCCTAGTGGTCTCCACACTCACATGGGAGGTTGAATCGAGGGTCAAAACGGCCTTAGAAGGGGTAACGCCTCCGCCCGGTTGCCCGCCTAATCGGTTGTTTGTGCCGGAGGGGTGTCGGTCCGATGTTATTCGGTGGGGACAATGCTCCAACGTAGCGTGTCATCCAGGAGTCAGCCGCACTAGCTTTTTGGTTAAGCAACGCTTTTGGTGGCCACTGATGGCTCGTGACATTCACAGTTTTGTCTTGGCTTGCTCGGTTTGTGCCACTGGGAAGACTTCTAATCGACCCCCAGATGGGTTACTCCAACCGCTGTCGGTCCCTTCGAGACCCTGGTCCCACATCGCGCTAGATTTTGTTACCGCCCTCCCGCCCTCCCAGGGCAAGACTGTTGTTTTGACCGTGGTGGACCGGTTCTCGAAGGCGGCTCATTTTATTCCCTTGCCTAAATTACCATCTGCCAAGGAGACAGCGGTAACTGTCGTGGATCACGTCTTTCGCTTACATGGCCTGCCGATGGACGTAGTTTCTGACAGGGGGCCCCAATTTGTGTCCAAGTTTTGGCAAGAGTTTTGTAGGTTACTGGGAGCGAGTGTCAGCCTGTCTTCAGGGTTTCATCCCCAGAGCAACGGTCAAACGGAGAGGGCCAACCAAGATTTGGAGAGAGTGTTGCGATGTTTGGTTTCTAAGAATCCCTCTTCCTGGAGTCAACAACTCTCTATGGTTGAGTACGCTCACAATTCGTTGCCAGTGGCAGCCACGGGTCTCTCTCCGTTTGAGTGTAGTTTAGGTTACCAGCCACCTATCTTTCCCAGTACGGAGTCCGAGGTCACTGTTCCCTCCGCTCACGCTTTCATCCAGAGGTGCCGTCACGCATGGAGCAGAGCCCGTGAGACTCTTCTCCGGGTGGGGGAGCGCACCAAGGCTAAGGCCGATCGCCACCGGTCGAAGCCTCCGGTATACGTCGTTGGCCAAAGAGTGTGGCTTTCTACTAAGAACATTCCACTCCGATCCGTTTCGAACAAGCTTGCCCCCAAATTTATCGGCCCGTTCAAAGTCACCAGGATCATTAGTCCGGTGGCGGTCCGGCTCAAGCTTCCTCCGGCGTATAGGAGAATTCATCCTACCTTTCATGTGTCTAAAATAAAACCTGTGTTTCAGGCACGCATTAACCCGCCGGTCCCGGTTCCCCCGCCGCCACGACTTGTTGATGGGGAACCCACCTTTTCTGTCAATCGTATTTTGGACTCTAGAAGGAGGGGACGCGGATTCCAGTACCTGGTGGACTGGGAGGGTTACGGCCCGGAGGAGAGAAGTTGGGTACCTGCTAGGGACATTCTGGATCACTCCCTTATCGATGATTTCAATCGACAGGTAAATTCGCCTGGGAACGCCAAGAGGCGTTCCTAGGGGGGGGGGGTATTGTCACGGTTCATGAATCCACTGCCTCCCTCTCTCTTTCTCTCTCTCTCTCTCTCTCTCTCTCTCTCTCTCTCTCTCTCTCTCTCTCTCTCTCTCTCTCTCTCTCTCTCTCTCCCGTGTTTGTGTGGGCGTGGTTCCCAATCTCGGCCTGATTGTCTGTGCCAGCTGGAATCACTTATCTTCCCTTTATATGTTCTGTAACCAGTGTTTCTTGTTGTCAGATCGTTGTTACTTCTCTGAGTTTGTGTCGTGTGTCCGTACTCATCTCTCACCGCCCTTGTGTGGATTATCTGCTGTGCTCCCTCCTACACATCCGGACACACTCCCCTGGATTTCTCAGCACGCTATCATCGGAAGATGCGCCCTAGTCCCTGGGTCGGATTCCGTCTGAGTACAGTCAGTCTGTCCTGTTGCTGCTGTAAACCTTATTCATTAAACCATCGTTGCTTGCATCTTGCCTCCGCCTCTGTATTGTCACAACAGGCAGTTAGATTTGGGAATGTCATTTTTGGCAAAAATTGAAAACAAGAGCATGATCCTTAAGAGGATAAATGAACACCATAGTACCCAACAAACTCGTCATTAGGCACGAGACCCTGGGTCTCGCCGTGTGCAACTGGGTCCTGGACTTCCTGACGGGCCGCCCCCAGGTGGTGAGGGTAGGTAACAACATCTCCACCCCGCTGATCCTCAACACTGGGGCCCCACAAGGGTGCGTTCTCAGCCCTCTCCTGTACTCCCTGTTCACCCATGACTGCATGGCCATGCATACCTCCAACTCAATCATCAAGTTTGCAGATGACACTACAGTGGTAGGCTTGATTACCAACAACGACGAGACGGCCTACAGGGAGGAGGTGAGGGCCCTCGGAGTGTGGTGTTAGGAACATAACCTCACACTCAATGTCAACAAAACTAAGGAGATGATCGTGGACTTCAGGAAACACCAGAGGGAGCACCCCCTATCCACATTGACGGGACAGTAGTGGAGAAGGTGGAAAGTTTTAAGTTCAATGGCGTACACATCATGGACAAACTGAGGCACTGGTCTACCCAGTGCCTCTTCAACCTCAAGAGGCTAAAGAAATTTGGCTTGTCACCAAAAACACTCACAAACGTTTACAGATGCACAATCGAGAGCATCCTGTCGGGCTGTATCACCGCCTGGTACGGCAATTGCTATGCCCACAACCGTAAGGCTCTCCAGAGGGTAGTGAGATCTGCACAACACATCACCGGGGGCAAACTACCTACCCTCCAGGACACCTACACCACCCGATGTCACAGGAAGGCCAAAAATATCATCAAGGACAACAACCACCCGAGCCACTGCCACCCGAGCCACTATCTCAAGGCCATCAGACTGTTAAACAGCCATCACTAACATTGAGTGTCCGCTGCCAACATACTGACTCATCTCTAGCCACATTAATAATGAAAAATGTATGTAACAAATGTATCACTAGCCACTTTAAACAATGCCACTTTACGTGTATATAATGTTTACATACCCTACGTTACTCATCTCATATTTATATACTGTACTCTATACCATCTACTGCATCTTGCCTATGCCGTTTGGCCATCGCTCATTCATATATCTTTAGGTATATATTCTTATTAATCTCTTTACAGTTGTGTGTAAAAGGTAGTTGTTGTGGAATTGTTAGATTACTTGTTAGATATTACTGCATGGTCTAACTAGAAGCACAAGCATTTCGCTACACTCACATTAACATCTTCTAGCCATGTGTATGTGACAAATCAAATTTGATTTGATTTGGGAAGGGTTCTGAATACTTTCTGAATGCACTGTATGTGTGTGCCTGTGTGTGTGTAACTTACTCATCCATCTGTCCCTTGAGGATGAGGTTGGGTGTGGTGCCAGTGAGGGTGGCTGTTCCTCCGATACTGGCAGAGTAGCACACACTCAGACTCATCCCTTTAGTCAAGAGCTGGTACTTCAACTCTCTCTCTTTTCTTCTCCTCTCCAGAGGTGAGTCCGCATCCCTCTCCTCATCCTTGTCTGGGGGAGGGAAGATGAGGAAGGACAGAGAGGGAGAGGAGGGGTGGAGGAGAATGAGGAATGTGGTTAGCGGGCTAGGGGGGGAAAAGGACTAGGTTTGAGAGTTAGTCAGGAATAGGGTCACATTAAACGAGACATGTTCCTGTCATTCCCTGTTCTCCATTCATTCACATACACCTGTCTCAGAAGAATCATTAACACTGTATTCAGGGTACTCTTTTCAACTTATTAAAACATATTGAAAATGGTTCTAGGAACCATATCAGGCAATAATGGGTTGTTCTTTATAACATCACTTTTAAGTTTTTAAGAAAGAACCATAAAACTCCCCTTTTAAAAATATTACATTCAGGAAAGAAAGTAATGTATCTTTACACTTACACATATAATCCTGCTGAATCTTGACGAGGTCCTGTTTGGTGTTGATCTCTTCTTCTTGGGGTGCTTTGGTGTCCAGTTCAAAGGCCTGGTTGTCTTTCCCTTCAACCTGCAGCTCCCGCTCATCCTGCCCGGCCTCTGTGGCACACAGCTGTCCTAGCACAGCCTGGGCGATGGGCACCATCATGGCTGTGGTGGCTGTGTTACTGATCCACATGGAAAGGAAGGCTGTCACACCCATGAACCCCGACATCAGCCTGGAGAGAGTGAGATGTGGATGGTGATTGCATTCAAACGTTACTTTTGCATTGCATGTAATATCTATCTGTATTGTTTTTTTTATACCTAAGGTAGGCCTACTTCTAACATTGTTCTTATTGTTTTATGTGATACAGTAGCTAATGTTGCTAACTCTGACTGTATTTTGGAGGACGATAGCTAATGTTGCTAACTCTCACTGCATTTTACAGTACAGTACCTAATATATCAAAATCAGACTGTATTTTGTAGGACGGTAGTTAATTTTGATAACTCTGACTGTATTTTGCATTACTGTAGCTAATGTTGCCAAATCTGACTGTATTTTGTAGAACTATAGCTAATATTGCTAACTGACTATAATTTGTAGAACAGTCACTAATGTTACTTACTCTGACTGCATTTTGTATTACGGTAGCTCTTGTTGCTAAATCCGACTGTTTTTTGTAGAATAGTAGCTAATATTGCTAAATCTGACTGTATTTTGTAGAATGATAGGTAATGTTGCTAACTCTGACTGTACAGTATACTGACTGTAAATGCTACTGTATTACAGTGGCTACTAGCTAACTTAGTATACTTACAGTGCCGGCCATATCCCCACTACCAGTAGTAAGGTAGCTAATGTTCTCTAACTCTGACAGTATTTTGCCAGACGGTAGCTAATATTGTTAACTTTGACTGTATTTTGTAGCTAATATGAAAAATTCTGATGTGTTACCTAATGTGGCTAACTCTGACTGTATTTTTCACGAAGGTAGCTAATAGTTAGCTAATATTTCTAACTATGGCTGTATTTTGTAGTACGTAGCTAATGTTGCTAACTCTGACTATTGTTATATTATGGCAGATTTTGTTGCTAACTCTTACTGTATTTTGTAGAACGGTAGCTAATATTGCTCTCTGACTGAATTTTGTAGAATGGTAGCTAATATTGCTAACTCTGACTGTATTTTGTAGAGCGGTAGCTATCGTTACTAAATCTGACTGTATTTTAGTTCATTAGAACGTGCATTGAAGATGTTGTTCCCATAGCAACGATTAAAACATTCCCAAAACAGAAACCGTGGATTGATGGCAGCATTCGCGTGAAACTGAAAGCACGAACCACTGCTTTTAACCAGGGCAAGGTGACCGGAAACAAGACCGAATACAAACAGTGTAGCTATTCCCTCCGCAAGGCAATCAAACAAGCTAAGAGTCAGTATAGAAACAAAGTAGAGTCGCAATTCAATGGCTCAGACACAAGAGGTATGTGGCAGGGTCTACAGTCAATCATGGATTACAAAAAGAAAACCAGCCCGGTCACGGACCAGGATGTCTTGCTCCCAGGCAGACTAAATAACTTTTTTGCCCGCTTTGAGGACGAAACAGTGCCACTGACACGGCCCGCAACCAAAACATGCAGACTCTCCTTCACTGCAGCCGACGTGAGTAAAACATTTAAACGTGTTAACCCTCGCAAGGCTGCAGGCCCAGACGGCATCCCCAGCCGCGCCTTCAGAGCATGCGCAGACCAGCTGGCTGGTGTGTTTACGGACATATTCAATCAATCCTTATCCCAGTCTGCTGTTCCCACATGCTTCAAGAGGGCCACCATTGTTCCTGTTCCCAAGAAAGCTAAGGTAACTGAGCAAGACAACTACCGCCCCATAGCACTCACTTCCGTCATCATGAAGTGCTTTGAGAGACTAGTCAAGGACCATATCACCTCCACACTACCTGACACCCTAGACCCTCTCCAATTTGCTTACCGCCCAAATAGGTCCACAGACGATGCAATCTCAACCACACTGCACACTGCCCTAACCCATCTGGACAAGAGGAATACCTATGTGAGAATGCTGTTCATCGACTACAGCTCAGCATTTAACACCATGGTACCCTCCAAACTTGTCATCAAGCTCGAGACCCTGGGGCCCCACAAGGGTGCGTTCTGAGCCCTCTCCTGTACTCCCTGTTCACCCACGACTGCGTGGCCATGCACTAAATTATCAAGTTTGCGGATGACACTACAGTGGTAGGCTTGATTACCAACAACGACGAGACGGCCTACAGGGAGGAGGTGAGGGCCCTCGGAGTGTGGTGTCAGGAAAATAACCTCACACTCAACGTCAACAAAACTGAGGAGATGATTGTGGACTTCAGGAAACAGCAGAGGGAGCACCCCCTTATCTACATCGATGGGACAGTAGTGGAGAGGGTAGTAAGTTTTAAGAGTTTCGGCGTACACATCACAGACAAACTGTATTGGTACACTCACACAGACAGCATCGTGAAGAAGGCGCAGCAGCGCCTCTTCAACCTCAGGAGGCTGAAGAAATTCGGCTTGTCACCAAAAGCACTCACAAACTTCTACAGATGCACAATCGAGAGCATCCTGTCGGGCTGTATCATCGCCTGGTACGGCAATTGCTCCGCCCACAACCGTAGGGCTCTCCAGAGGGTAGTGAGGTCTGCACAACGCATCACCGGGGGCCCTCCAGGACACCTACACCACCTGATGTCACAGGAAGGCCATAAAGATCATCAAGGACAACAACCACCCGAGCCACTGCCTGTTCACCCCGCTATCGTCCAGAAGGCGAGGTCAGTACAGGTGCATCAAAGCAGGGGCCGAGAGACTGAAAAACAGCTTCTATCTCAAGGCCATCAGACTGTTAAACAGCCACCACTAACATTGAGTGGCTGCTGCCAACACACTGACTCAACTCCAGCCACTTCAATAATGGGAATTGATGGAAATTGATGTAAAATATATCACTAGCCACTTTAAACAATGCTACTTAATATAATGTTTACATACCCTACATTATTCATCTCATATGTATATGTATATACTGTACTCTATATCATCTACTGCATCTTTATGTAATACATGTATCACTAGCCACTTTAAACTATGCCACTTTGTTTACATACCCTATATTACTCATCTCATATGTATATACTGTACTCGATACCATCTACTGCATCTTGCCTATGCCGTTCTGTACCATCACTCATTCATATCTTTATGTACATATTCTTTATCCCTTTACACTTGTGTGTATAAGGTCGTAGTTTTGGAATTGTTAGGTTAGATTACTCGTTGGTTATTACTGCATTGTCGGAACTAGAAGCACAAGCATTTCGCTACACTCGCATTAACATCTGCTAACCATGTGTATGTGACAAATAAATTTGATTTGATTTGTAGAACGGTAGCTTATATTGCTAACTCTGACTGTATTTTGTAGAGCAGTAGATAATGTTGCTAACTCTGACTATATTTTGTAGCTAATGTTGCTTTCTCTGACTATATTTTGTAGAACGGTAGCTAACTCTGACTGTACAGTATAAATGCTACTGTATTACAGTGGCTACTAGCTAACTTATTGTACTTACAGTGCCGGTCGTACCCCCACCACTAGTAGTACTCGGAGGGCGATGCGTTTGTGAAGATTCCAGTTCTCAACAGCGATGGCCACCAACAGACCACCGATGAACAGCATGTTAGAGTCCTTTAGGTACTGGACACACACCTGGAAAAGGTAACATGCACACACACACACACACACACACACACACACACACACACACACACACACACACAGGTCAGGACCTAGTCAGCCCACTGACTAAAGCGTGGACATCAGGTTTCAGTCATTTGTATTGATTTGTTTGTGTAATGTTTGCGTACTGCTCCAGACTCCATGATGCCCATCATAGGGAAGAGGACAACAGGCAGTAGGGCAGTCACAGCCAGGGGCATGCACTCTGTACACCAGTACAGTGCCATCAGGATGATAGCATAGCCACACTTAGCCTCCTGTACACAGACACAGATGGAGAAAAAGAGAGAGAGAGTGAGAGGAATAGAGGGGGGGGGGGTTAGAATACAAACTTGAAACAGAATATGGCCAGTTTCATTACACGTTGAACAACAATAGCAACTGCCTAGCTCTCCATTAGACCAGAAAGGGATGGATTTTCACTTGTGGGTTCTGGAATTGCTAAACTGACTGAATTAGAAAATGTATAGCACTACTACTGTTTCTCTGTATTAAGTCTCTCTCTTAAACATACATGCACATAATCTTAAACACACACACACACACACAACAGAGAAATAGTAAATAGCTGTAACCTTTGATCATAAAAACGAACATTCATCCATGCAATTGTCTTTTATGACACACTTTATGGGCCGGAGGGAGAAATACAAATTCATTATTTAATTAACCTCGCTGGCTGAAAACTTTCCATTCCAACACATTGGTTTAGAACAGATAATATTTTACAACAAACCAGGAGAGAGTTACAGTAGAAAGGAAACAGTGTGAAAGGTAATCATAGTAGTAGCAAGCTAGTTGACCTAAGGTCAGGAATTCAGCTTTGAACAGAGCTTTCCTTTATCCCTTGGTCTACCATGTAGCCTTGGGTTTGGGTTCTCTCTCTTGTACAATTCCATTGACTGTGCTATTCAGTTTCAGGTTGTGTCAGTGTGCCACCGACAAAATGTGTATGGGCAGAATGCAATATACTGTATGTATTATGTATGTGGTGGTACAAGATGTGTATGACATGGGCAATGTCCACTGTATGTATTGTGTATTTGTTGAGTGTGAACAGTGCAGATCTGGGTTCAAATACTATTTAGGGTATTTCAATTACTTTCAAATACATTTTGACATAATTTTTCTTGAAAATACAAGTAGTTGAATATGATTGATTGATATGATTTATTTAAGTCTCTGAAAATCTACCGGTGCCCAGCCACATGGGCTTACAAGACACTACGAAACACAATACCATTTTCCTTGTACTGAAAGCCAAATAACATTTGACAAATTATACACATATATACAATAATTATGTACAGCTACCATCTAGCCACATTACACAAATAGTGCATTTCTCCTCCTCCTCCTCCTTCCCCAGGCATTGTGAACAAACTGAGCAAACTAAACATAATGCAAGCCTCCTACTGAAGAGTTGATCTATCTACAGCTATTCATTTGGTCTTGCAATCCAGGGTTTTAATCAAGCCCTGCCCTGCTTAACTCTGATATTTGTCACTAACTACTACCAATGTGCTATCCTGAGAATGATTATTGAGAGATGTCTTAATAACTAAATATATTCACTGTTATTTTCGAAGTCAATCCAACATTTTGGTTTAAAAGAACAAATTAAATGTAACCATACTTCATTAGTCACACAGTGATTTTGGAAAGTATTCAGACCCCTTGACCTTTTTCACAACTTGCGTTACAGTCTTATTCTACAATGAATTAAATAAATTAAAAATCATGAGCAATCTACAAACAATACCCCATAATGACAAAGCGAAAACGTGTTTTTTAAAACAGAAAACCTAAAACCTTATTTACATAAGTATTCAGACCCTTTGCTGTGAGACTCGAAATTGAGCTCAGGTGCATCCTGTTTCCATTGATCATCCTTGAGATGTTTATACAACTTGATTTGAGTCCACTTGATTGGACAGGATTAGCAAAGGCACACTCCTGTCCATATAATGTCCCACAGTTGATAGTGCATGTCAGAGCAAAAATCAACACATGAGGTCAAAGGAATTGTCTGTAGAGCTCCGAGACAGGATTGTGTCTAGGCACGGATCTGGGGAAGGGTACCAAAAAATATCTGCAGCATTGAAGGTCCCCAAGAACACAGTGGCTTCCAACATTCTTAAATGGAAAAAGTTTGGAACCACCAAGACTCTTTCTAGAGCTGGCCACCTGGCCAAACTGAGCAATCGTGGGGAAAGGGCCTTGGTGAGGCAGGTGATCAGGAACCCGATGGTCACTCTGAAAGAGCTCCTGAGTTCCTCTGAGAAGATGAACCTTCCAGAAGGACAACCATCTCTGCAGCACTCCACCAATCAGGCCTTTATGGTAGAATGTACAGACAGAAGCCAGTCCTCAGTAAAACTGCACATGGCAACCCACTTGGAGTTTGCCAAAAGGCACCTAAAGATTCTCAGATGAAACCAAGATTGCACTCTTTAGCCTGAATGCCAACCTTCACGTCTGGAGGAAACCTGGCACTATCCCTACGGTGAAGCATGGTGGTGACAGCATCATGCTGTGGGGATGTTTTTCACTGGGCAGGGACTGAGAGTCTAGTCAGGATTGAGACTGGGGCGAAGGTTCACCTTCCAACAGGACTTGAATCCGATCGGACAGCTCTGAAAATACCTGAAAATAGCTGTGCAGCAATGCTCCCCATCCAACCAGATAGAGCTTGAGAGAATCTGCACTGAGGAATGTAAGAAACTCTCCAGATACAGGTGTGCCAAGCCTGTAGCGTCATACCCAAGAAGACTCAATGGTCTAATCGCTGCTAAAGGGTCTGAGTAAAGGGTCTGAATACTTATGTATGAATACTTTCCGAAGGCACTGCATATCATCAATGATATTATTTAAGCCTATATATCCTTTGAAAAGTCACCAACAGCTTTTGCTTCAATTCAACCCAGGGATTAACAAAAAATGCACAATCAACTCAGCAGAAAAAGAAAAATACCTTTTTCAGGACTGTCTTTCATAGATAATTAGTAAAAATCCAAATAACTTCACAGACCTTCATTGTAAAGGGTTTTTAACACTGTTTCCCATGCTGGTTCAATGAAACATAAACAATTAATGAACATGCACCTGTGGAATGGTTGTTAAGAGCTTACAGACGGTAGGCAACTAAGGTCACAGTTATGAAAACTTAGGACACTAACGAGGCCTTTCTACTGACTCTGAAAAACACCAAAAGAAAGATGCCCAGGATCCCTGCTCATCTGCGTGAACGTGCCTTGGGCATGCTGCAAGGAGGCATGACGACAGCAGATGTGGCCATGGCAATAAATTGCAATGTCCGTACTGTGAGATGCCTAAGGCAGCGCTACATGGAGACAGGACAGACAACTGATCATCCTCGCAGTGGCAGACCATGTATAACAACACCTGCACAGGATCGGTACATCCGAACATCACACCTGCAGGACAGACACAGGATGGCAACAATAACTGCCCGAGTTACACCAGGAACAATCCCTCCATCAGTGCTCAGACTGTCCGCATTAGGCTGAGAGAGGCTGGACTGAGGGCTTGTAGGCCTGTTGTAAGCAGGTCCTCACCAGACATGACCGGCAACAATGTTTCCTATGGGCACAAACCCACCGTCGTTGGACCAGACACGACTGGCAAAAAGTGTTCTTCACTGACGAGTCACGGTTTTGTCTCACCAGGGGTGATGGTCGGATTCATGTTTATCGTTGAAGGAATGAGCGTTACACCGAGGCCTGTACACTGGAGTGGGATCGATTTGGAGGTGGAGGGTCCGTCATGGTCTGGCGCGGTGTGTCACAGCATCATCGGACTGAGCTGTTGTCATTGCAGGCAATCTCAACACTGTGCGTTACAGGGAAGACATCCTCCTCCCTCATGTGGTACCCTTCCTGTAGGCTCATCCTGACATGACCCTGCAGCATGACAATGCCTCCAGCCATACTGCTCGTTCTGTGCATGATTTCTTGCAAGACAGGTATGTCAGTGTTCTGCCATGGCCAGCGAAGAGCTCGGATCCCATTGGGCACCTCTGGGACCTGTTGGATCAGAACGTGAGGGCTAGGGCCATTCCCCCCAGAAATGTCCGGGAACTTGCAGGTGCCTTGGTGGAAGAGGGGTAACATCTCACAGCAAGAACTGGAAAATCTGGTGCAGTCCATGAGGAGGAGATGCACTGCAGTTCTTAGTGCAGCTGGTGACCACACCAGATACTGACTGTTACTTTTGATTTTGACCTCCCTTTGTTCAGGGACACATTATTCAATTTCTGCTAGTCACATGTCTGTGGAACCTGTTCAGTTTCTGTCTCAGTTTTTGAATCTTGTTATGTTCATACAAATATTTACACATGTTTCGTTTGCTGAAAATAAACACAGTTGACATTGAGAGGATGTTTCCTTTTTTTTTGGATTACATATAGGCCTAGGGTTTCAAGTTTTGGTTGATTTCAAATATATTCTTCAAGTTCATCATTAATATGTTGGACTCTTGTCTCCATCTCAACCAAAAATCGAAGTAAAAAAATAGGACTAAATTAAATCAAACCTTAAATGCACTTTACATGAAGTTTGATGTGATTATTGGTTGAGATGGAGTCGTAAAGCCAACATATCAATTCTTAATTTGTAGACAAACTGAAATTGAAGCCAGACTAAGTCACCTGTACAAAATATACGTCTCCTTCAAATGTTGATATTTGGTTGAGTTGACTATCAAACACAATTCATCATTTTTATATATTACTTTTGTAATACAGTAAATAGCCAAAAGTTAATCTTACAAACTAATATAACAGTATTTATTTAACCTTAAAATGAGTAACGGCCACATTGAGGGTAGCCTGTAGTAACTATGAATATAAATATCTTCTTATGTAATAATGGGGTGTTTGCATGTTCAAGATAACATGCAAAGATCGCAGGTCAGTGGAGATCTTCACAATTGCTGTAATAATTTGTGCAGGATCTCGAACAGCATTGATCACTTGCACCATGTACTTTTAATGTAATCTCAACTGGATACCATGTCATTTGGTTTTTGCTATTAGATGAAGCACAGTGATAAAACATCACGCTTTTGTATGAATAAAAAATCTGACATTGTATTCCCATTTGAACTTTCCTTTGCTTTTAAATGGTTGAAAGTGCAGTAATAACACATTTAGATGACCACTAAACCAAAAATCAGACATTGTTATTCCATTGTAATTTGCTTGGGGTTTTAGATGGTTGAAAGCATAGTGATAACATATCGGGAATTCAACAATTCTGGCTGTCTTTTTGAGTGAGTGAATAAAGGTTGAAATCTCATTGATCAATGTCTCAGCCAAATTTTACCCACATTGAAATGCCGTGGTATGTGTGCCCAGTGGGAGTGTACATTCTAAATTGAAGTTTAAACCAAATATCAGCTTCCCATTTTTCCTTGTGGATTAGAAAAAGTTTATCCTTGATTTGGGTTACACCACATGATAATTTGTTCCTGAATATTTATACTGAAAATCAGTTTCACAAAAAATAGATAACAATTCTCTAGTCCACGGATTGTTGTTATGAGTAAGGTCCCAGTCTAACACTTTTTTTGTGATTCTGTGTTCTGGCATATTTATCCGTCTGCGCCATAGACATACCATGTCACCTTTTTGCCTAACCACACATGGTTCCCAACCCATATCTCCACAGATGGCCAGGTTTGGAGTCAGTTCGCGCCCTACAAAAAAGCAGCGGATTTCTCTGTTTTGAACATTGTTACAATTAGTACGCACGTTGGATCCCCATACCCCAGCAGCATAGTCCATCACTGGAAAAACAAAGGGTTTCTGAGAATAAGCACACAGTAAAAACACAATATTGTGTATTTAGAAATAGACTAGCAAATTATTGGCAAATTATTGGCATGCATTTGCAAATATTAATGTTTAAATACTCCCATGCATTTGAACCCGTGTCTGTTTGGTATTTCAAATATTGTATTTGGAAATACGTATTTGAAAATAGTTCAAAATAGTATAGTAAATTATTTGAAAATATTTATAAATACTTCCAATAGAAGTAGTTCAGGGATTCTTGAAAGTCTGGAAAATGTATTTTTATAGGTGAAAAAAGTATTTTGTTATTTGAGCTTACCTTTAGGGGGAATTTTTTGAAGGTGAAAGATTTGCTTTTGGTATTTTCTACATATTTTCAATATTATTCATATCCATGTCGGCTCCATGCCCAGAAATGCCCATGTCCGGAGTAAAGGATCCCAATTTCAAGCGCTCCCCCAAAAAGTGTTTACTATTTTAAAAACTGTGATTCCTGAAAAATGTGTCCAGAGATTTGGTCAACTCAGTCAAATTAGTCTACAATCTTAAATTAATCAGGAATGAGCAGGGAGCTACATTATTCATGAGCAGGACCCCTTATTCATGTCCTCATTACATGTAGTGCAACACGACCTCATGGTCTGTAAAGTTATCTTTTTTTTGATTGATTTAAACAAACAATATTGAAATTATTATAAATGGTCAACTCCATCTCCCTGATAGATTAAGATAGGATGTACACTTTTTTGTTTATTTTAATTAGGTTTTAGAGTCATAAAGCGATGAAGGGAGCGTGTGTGTGTGTGTGTGTGTGTGAGAGAGAGAGAGAGAGAGAGAGAGAGAGAGAGAGAGAGAGAGAGAGAGATATCTCACATTTTTTTTATAAGAAGATAGATTTAGAGTTAGGTAAACTTGCATTTTTCGGGTAGGGACATATACAGGATGCTACCCTCCACAGCCCAAAACCTAAAACCACATTTTTGGACAAAATTACCTTTATGTAACGATTCTCGTTGGTGGAAGAAGGAGTAGACCAAAGTGTATTATGTGTTCATGATGCCTTTAATAAACTGAACACTAAATACAAAACATAGAATACCCACCGCAACTCACGCCCTGACCAAACTAAAATAGAGACATAAAAAAAGGAACTAAGATCAGCACGTGACACCTTAAGGATTACTACTATCAAGGATTCTTTCTTCCAAGCTAACAAACAGCAGAAACCTGAGGACACCACCCAACCTGTGACAGACGAGATACAACTTCTATTAGCACTGAGGTGTGAAGAGAGAGGTGTCGAAGCCTTTGAGCCCAACAAATGGCAGGAGTCTCTCACAGCCTTCCACACCCAAATCCGAAGGCCTTTGAAGCACCCTCCTACTGTTAAAAGACCATTCAGTGGCATTTTCTTCAAGAAATCTGCCTCCAGAAATCAAAGCTTCTCCCAAGTGGGTGTGACAACTACTATTCCACCTGGTGGATCTGTTCACCGTCTGCACTGTTGACTCTGAACTTACAATGGCTAGCCCCACGTCGTAATTTTTTTTCTTGTGCATTTTCCTATTTTGCTATTTGCCTCATGACTCCTGCATGCTTTGTTGACTATGAACGTGCTTGTTTACCCAACCGTGGGATAGACTATGTTTGTTCCCACACTCGGGACTCTGACTCTATTGGTTACACAGACTTTTGGCCTCCCATCCTATTCTAACCACCTCTCGCCAGCTTGATATTCATGTTACCTGATGAAATTTCTGTACAATATGATCTTGTTGCCATCTAGCTCACATTCAAATGTCATAAATCAGCACTGCAGAGCTCTCCCTGTCCTTGATTGTATCACTGCTGATGATATCTAGAAATGTACATGTACACCCTGGCCCATCTACTGTTGCTAGCCCCAATTCTGACCCCAATTGTGCTCTGATATCTGCTTCACTGATTTCTGCTCTCGTAAAAGCCTGGGTTTTCTGCACGTTAACACGAGAAGCTTATTACCTCAAATTTATCAATTGAAAGCGTGGGTTCACAGTTCCAATCCAGATGTGTTGGTCATTACTGAGACGTGGTTGAGGAAATGTTTTGAATACTGATGTTAACCTTTCTGGTTGTAACCATTTTTAGCAAGACAGATCTTTCAAAGGTTGTGGAGTGGCAATCTTTATCAAGGATCACCTTCAGTGCTCGGTTGTCTCCACCAACTCTGTCCCCAAACAATTTGATGTGCTGGGTTTAAGCATTACCCATTCAAATAGCTCTTTGTTGACTGTTGCTCGTCCTCCATCAGCAACCAGCCTGTACCCTACCTGCCCTAAGCTATCTCCTGGCCCCTTACACTAAGTCGGAATTTGTCCTCCTAGGTGACCTAAACTGGGACATGCTTAAAACACCTGACCAAGTCCTAAAGCAATG
Organism: Oncorhynchus kisutch; assembly: GCF_002021735.2. Taxonomy (NCBI): domain Eukaryota; kingdom Metazoa; phylum Chordata; class Actinopteri; order Salmoniformes; family Salmonidae; genus Oncorhynchus; species Oncorhynchus kisutch. The sequence continues at coordinate 21,108,038 of NC_034192.2, forward strand.
GGACTCCCTAAATCTTTCTCATATTATTACCAATCCCACAAGGTATGACTCCAAACACCCAGAAAAGGCTACTCTCCTCAATATTATCCCCACAAATAAACCTGATAGGTATCAGTCTGGTCTTTTCTGTAATGACCTTAGAGATCACTGTGTTACAGCCTGTGTTCATAATGGGCGCTCAGTGAAACGACCTGTCCTGATTTGTCATACACGCTTGCAAAACAACTTTAATGGGCAAGCGTTCCTTCGTGACCTGGCCTCTGTAAATTGGTATAGAATTGGTATAGAATTGGTATAGAATTGGTATAGAATTGGTATAGAATTGGTATAGAATTGGTATAGAATTGGTATAGAATCAGCTTGATCCCTTGTGTTGAAGACACTTGGACCTTCTTTTTTTATATTTTTAAGTGGTACTGTTAACAAAATATCGACGGGGCAGTAGGGCAGAAGGTGGAAAGTGTGAGGTCTGCACAACGCATCACCGGTAGCAAACTACCTGCCCTCCAGGACACCTACACCACCCGATGTCACAGAAAGGCCATAAAGATCATCAAGGACAACAACCACCTGAGCCACTGCCTGTTCACCCCGCTATCATCCAGAAGGCGAGGTCAGTACAGGTGCATCAAAGCTGGGACTGAGAGACTGAAAAACAGCTTCTATCTCAAGGCCATCAGACTGTTAAACAGCCACCACTAACATTGAGTGGCTGCTGCCAACATACTGACTTAACTCCAGCCACTTTAATAATTAAAAAATGTATTTAAAAAATTATCACTAGCCACTTAAAAAAAATGACTTCATATAATGTTTACATACCCTACATTACTCATCTCATATGTATATACTGTACTCTATACCATTTACTGCATCTTGCCATCTTTATGTAATACATGTATCACAAGCCACTTTAAACAATGCCACTTTCATATGTTTAAAAATACCCTACATTACTCATCTCATATGTATATACTGTACTCGATACCATCTACTGCATCTTGCCTATGCCGTTCTGTACCATCACTCATTCATATATCTTTATGTACATATTCTTCATTCCTTTACACTTGTGTGTATAAGGTAGTTGTTGTGAAATTGTTAGGTTAGATTACTCATTGGTTATTACTGCATTGTCTTAACTAGAACCACAAGCATTTCGCTACACTCACATTAACATCTGTTAACCATGTGTATGTGACAAATACAATTTCATTTGATATTATTCTTTGTTGCAGGTAAATGGTAACAGTTGAATTAGATAAGAATTAGTAATTCTTCTGAATCTTGAAAAAAATCCCAAAACAATCAAAAATGATTTCCCCTGGAGCATTATATAGCACTACAGCATAAAACTAAAAGGAGATTGGAGAGATTTGGAGATTTGTATGAAATATTTGAATCATCTTGTCACGTTCTGACCTTTATTTCCTTTGTTTTGTATTTATTTAGTATGGTCAGGGCGTGAGTTGGGTGGGCAGTCTATGTTTGTTTTTCTATGATTTGGGTATTTCTATGTTTCGGCCTAGTATGGTTCTCAATCAGAGGCAGGTGTCATTAGTTGTCTCTGATTGAGAATCATACTTAGGTAGCCTGGGTTGCACTGTTTGTTGGTGGGTGATTGTCTATGTTGTAGCTTCACGGTCGTCATTTGTTTATTGTTTTGTATACAGTGTCAGTACTTGCTTTATTAAAGATTTACCATGGACACTTACGACGCCGCATTTTGGTCCGATCCTTCTCGCCTCTCCTCTTCAGATGAAGAGGAGGACGGCCGTGACAGAATCACCCACCAACCAAGGACCAAGCGGCGTGGTAAGCAGCAGCGACGACAGCAGCAGCAGCAGCAACAACAGCAAAAACAGCGGCCAGCATCACAGGACTCCTGGACATGGGAGGAGATTCTAGACGGGAGAGGACCCTGGGCGCAGGCTGGGGAATATCGTCGCCCCAAAGCAGAGCTGGAGGCAGCGAAAGCTGAGCGGCGGCGATATGAGGAGGCAGCACGGCAGTGCGACAGGTACGAGAGACAGACGAGGTGTGGTAGGAAGCCAGGTAGCAGACCTGAGCTCACTCCTCGTGCTTATTATAAGCAGCGCATTACTGGTCAGGCACCGTGTTATGCGGTTAAGCGCACGGTGTCGCCAGTGCGTGCCCATAGCCCGGTGCGCTATAGGGCAGCCCCCCGAAAGTGCCGTGAGAGTGTGGGCATCGAGCCAGGGCGTATGGTGCCTGCTCAGCGGGTCTGGTCGCCGGTACGCAGTTTTGGTCCAGGTTATCCTGCGCCGGCTCTGCGTGCTGTGTCTCCGGGGCGCTGGGAGGGTGCAGTGCGTCCTCTGCCTGCGCTCCGCTCGTGCCGGGCGAATGTGGGAGTGGAGCCTAGGGGAGAGGTGCGTGTAGTGAGCACTAGATCTCCCGTGCTTATCCACAGCCCGGTTCAACCTGTGCCTGCACTCTGGATGGTCCGGGCTAGAGTAGTTGTCCAGCCTGGGGAAGTGGTGCCAAGGTTGCACACCAGAGCTCCAGTGCTCCCCCACAGCCCGGTCCTTCAGGTGCCTCCTAACACCAAGCCTCCTGAGGGTCTCCCCAGCCTGGTGGCTCCTGTGGCAGCCCCACGCACCAGGCTGTCTCTCTGTCTCCTCCCTGCAGGTGGTCCCGCCTGTCCGGCGCCGCTGTCGGAGCCTCCCGCCTGTCCGGCGCTGCTGCCGGAGCCTCCCGCCTGTCCGGAGCCTCCCGCCTGTCCGGCGCCGCTGCCGGAGTCTCCCGCCTGTCTGGCGCCTCCCGCCTGTCCGGCGCCGCTGCCGGAGCCTCCCGCCTGTCCGGAGCCTCCCGCCTGTCCGGCGCCGCTGCCGGAGCCTCCCGCCTGTCCGGAGCCTCCCGCCTGTCCGGCGCTGCTGCCGGAGCCTCCCGCCTGTCCGGCGCTGCGGCCGGAGTCTCCCGCCTGTCCGGCGCTGCGGCCGGAGTCTCCCGCCTGTCCGGCGCTGCGGCCGGAGTCTCCCGCCTGTCCGGCGCTGCGGCCGGAGTCTCCCGCCTGTCCAGCGCCTCCCGCCTGTCCGGCGCCGGAGCCTCCCGCCTGTCCGGAGCCTCCCGCCTGTCCGGCGCTGCTGCCGGAGCCTCCCGCCTGTCCGGCGCCTCCCGCCTGTCCGGCGCCGCTGCCGGAGCCTCCCGCCTGTCCGGCGCCGCTGCCGGAGCCTCCCGCCTGTCCGGCGCCGCTGCCGGAGCCTCCCGCCTGTCCGGAGCCTCCCGCCTGTCCGGAGCCTCCCGCCTGTCCGGCGCTGCTGCCGGAGTCTCCCGCCTGTCCGGCGCTGCGGCCGGAGTCTCCCGCCTGTCCGGCGCTGCGGCCGGAGTCTCCCGCCTGTCCGGCGCTGCGGCCGGAGTCTCCCGCCTGTCCGGCGCTGCGGCCGGAGTCTCCCGCCTGTCCGGCGCTGCGGCCGGAGTCTCCCGCCTGTCCGGCGCTGCTGCCGGAGTCTCCCGCCTGTCCGGCGCTGCTGCCGGAGTCTCCCGCCTGTCCGGCGCTGCTGCCGGAGTCTCCCGCCTGTCCGGCGCTGCTGCCGGAGTCTCCCGCCTGTCCGGCGCTGCGGCCGGAGTCTCCCGCCTGTCCGGCGCTGCGGCCGGAGTCTCCCGCCTGTCCGGCGCTGCTGCCGGAGTCTCCCGCCTGTCCGGCGCTGCTGCCGGAGTCTCCCGCCTGTCCGGCGCTGCTGCTGGAGTCTCCCGCCTGTCCGGCGCTGCTGCCGGAGTCTCCCGCCTGTCCGGCGCTGCTGCCGGAGTCTCCCGCCTGTCCGGCGCTGCTGCCGGAGTCTCCCGCCTGTCCGGCGCTGCTGCCGGAGTCTCCCGCCTGTCCGGCGCTGCTGCCGGAGTATCCCGCCTGTCCGGCGCTGCTGCCGGAGTATCCCGCCTGTCCGGCGCTGCTGCCGGAGTCTGAGGCGCCAGAGCCCCTCAGCCCAGAGGTGCCAGAGCTTCTGCCCCTCTGTCCAGAGCTTCTGCCCCTCTGTCCAGAGCTTCCGCCCCTCTGTCCAGAGCTTCCGCCCCTCTGTCCAGTGGGGTCATTGAGAGGGGTGGTCATGGTTAGAAAGCCACGGAGGCGGACAATAAGGCGGACAAAGACAATGGTTAAGTGGGGTCCGCGTCCCGCGCCAGAGCCGCCACCGCGGACAGACGCCCACCCAGACCCTCCCCTATAGGTCAAGGTTTTGCGGCCGGAGTCCGCACCTTTTGGGGGGGGATACTGTCACGTTCTGACCTTTATTTCCTTTGTTTTGTATTTATTTAGTATGGTCAGGGCGTGAGTTGGGTGGGCAGTCTATGTTTGTTTTTCTATGATTTGGGTATTTCTATGTTTCGGCCTAGTATGGTTCTCAATCAGAGGCAGGTGTCATTAGTTGTCTCTGATTGAGAATCATACTTAGGTAGCCTGGGTTGCACTGTTTGTTGGTGGGTGATTGTCTATGTTGTAGCTTCACGGTCGTCATTTGTTTATTGTTTTGTATACAGTGTCAGTACTTGCTTTATTAAAGATTTACCATGGACACTTACGACGCCGCATTTTGGTCCGATCCTTCTCGCCTCTCCTCTTCAGATGAAGAGGAGGACGGCCGTGACACATCTAATGTTATCTAATATCTAGTAGAACAACCAAGCAAAAACTTGTTGAACAATAAATGTAAAAATGAAATGCCAGACTGTTGGCAGCAGCCACTCAATGTTAGCGTTGGCTCTTTAACAGTCTGATGGCCTTGAGATAGAAGCTGTTTTTCAGTCTCTCGGTCTCTTGTTGTCCTTGATGATCTTTATGGCCTTCCTGTGACATCGGGTGGTGTGGTTGTCCTGGAGGGCAGGTAGTTTGCTACCGGTGATGCGTTGTGCAGACCACTACCCTCTGGAGAGCCTTACGGTTGTGGGGCGGAGCAGTTGCCGTACCAGGCGGTGATACAGCACCGCCTGAGTGCTGAGTGCTTTTGGTGACAAGCCAAATTTCTTCAGCCTCCTGAGGTTGAGGAGGCGCTGCTGCGCCTTCTTCACGATGCTGTCTGTGTGTGTGGACCAATTCAGTTTGTCTTTGATGTGTACGCCGAGGAACATAAAACTTACTACCCTCTCCACTACGGTCCCATCGATGTGGATAGGGGGGTGCTCCCTCTGCTGTTTCCTGAAGTCCACAATCATCTCCTTAGTTTTGTTGACGTTGAGTGTGAGGTTATTTTCCTGACACCACACTCCAAGGGCCCTCACCTCCTCCCTGTAGGCCGTCTCGTCATTGTTGGTAATCATGATTAAATGCTGAGCTGTAGTTGATGAACAGCATTCTCACATAGGTATTCCTCTTGTTATTTTGACGATCGTGACGGAAGATATATATTTTTATATTTAATGTATATCTACTAGTATCTGCTGTTATCTAATAATGAACCTTGGTATTTTGGAGCCTCGCTCCTCACAGTGTTTTGCACTTGATGACATCAACATGTTCCCTCCTCAGAACTGCTGCTCATTCTGATTTAGGAGCTCTTTCTCTTCATTATGGATACCAATCAATATCCCTCTAACCAGGCAAGCTCCTCTGTGTTCACATCACCAAGGATTTAACATGGTCCACACACAAATGCACCATTGAGAGCATTTAAAACTTCTTATGGCTGAGGGTGCTATTTCACGTTCGGATGAAAAGCGTGCCCAGAGTAAACTGCTTGCTAAAAGCGTGCCCAGAGTAAACTGCTTGCTACTCAGGCCCAGAAGCTAAGATATGCATATTAGTAGTAGATTTGGATGGAAAACACTCTGAAGTTTCTAACATTGTTTGAATGATGTCTGTGAGTATAACAGAACTCATATGGCAGGTGAAAACCTGAGAAAAATCCAACCCGGAAGTAGGAAATCTGTGGCTTGTAGTTTTTCAAGTCATTGTCTATCCAATATACAGTGTAAAATTTGGTCCGATTGCACTTCCTAAGGCTTCCACTAGATGTTAACAGTCTTTAGAATTTTGTTTCATGCTTCGACTGTGAAGGGGGAGCGAATAAGAGCTGTTTGTATCAGGGGTCTGGCTGAAAGCCATTAGTTTAGTCACGTGCGCGGCCTTGAGCACGAGCTCTGTTCCATCTCATTTCTAAAGACAAAGGAATTGTCCGGTTGAAACATTATTGAAGATTTATGATAAAAACATCCTAAAGATTGAATCTATACATCGTTTGACATGTTTCTACGAACTGTAATATAACTTTTTTGACTTTTCGTCTGGACTTAGTGCTCGCACCTTGTGCATTTGATTTACTGGACTAAAAGGAGGTATTTGGACATAAATTATGGAGTTTATCGAACAAAACAAACATTCATTGTGGAACTGGGATTCCTATGAGTGCATTCCGATGAAGATCTTCAAAGGTAAGTGAATATTTATAATGCTGTTTCTGACTTTTGTTGACTCCACAACATGGCGAGTATCTGTTTGGTGGCTGTGCGCTGTACTCAGATTATCACATGGTGTGCTTTTGCCATAAAGCTTTTTTGAAATCTGACAGCAGTTGCATTAAGGAGAAGTATATCTTTAATTCTCTGCATAACACTTGTATCTTTCATCAATGTTTATGATGAGTATTTCTGTAAATTGATGTGGCTCACTGCAAAATCACCATATGTTTTGGAGGCAAAACATTACTGAACATAACACGCCAATGTAAACTGAGATTTTTTGATATCGAACAAAACATACATGTATTGTGTAACATGAAGTCCTAGGAGTGATCATCAAAGGTTAGTGATTAATGTTATCTCTATTTCTGCTTTTTGTGACTCCTCTCTTTGGCTGGAAAATGGCTGTGTTTATCTGTGACTAGGCGCTGACCTAACATAATCCCATGGTATGCTTTCGTCGTAAACCCTTTTTTAAATCAGACACTGTGGTGGGATTAACAACAAGTTTATCTTTAAAATGGTGTATAATACTTGAATGTTTGAGAAATTTAATAATGAGATTTCTGTTGTTTGAATTTGGCGCCCTGCACTTTCACAATCCCGTTAACGGGATTACATCCGTAAGAAGTTAACTGGCCGCATCACCGCTTGGTACAGCAACTGTTTGGCTTCTGACCACAAGCCGCTACAGAGGGAACTCCAGGAACTCTATACCAGGCGGTGTCAGAGGAATGCCTAAAAATTGTCAAAGCCTCGAGCCACAAAGTCATACTGCTCTCTCTGCTACCCCATGGCAAGCGGTACTGATGCACCAAGTCTGGAACCAACAGGACCCTGAACAGCTTCTACCCCCAAGCCATAAGACTGATAAATAGTTAACCAAATAGCTTCCTGGACTATCTGCATAGACCCCTTCTGCACTCTATTGACTCATTAAATACCCTACTGCTACCGCTTATTGTCAATCCTGTTGCCTAGTCACTTTTCCCCTACCTATATGTACATATTTACCTCGTACCCCTGCACATCAACTCAGTAGTGATAGACTGTGTATATAGCCAAATTATTGTTACTTATTGTGAATTTTCTATTGTTTTTCTTTTTTCTCTCTGCATTGTTGGGAAGGGCCCGTAAGTAAGTATTTCACTGTTAGTCCACACCTGTTGATTACGAGGCATGTGACAAATAACACTCGATTTGAAAATACTTTTTAATAAGAATGTAAATGCTAGCAACACACACACACACCCACACACACACCCACACACACACACACACACACCCACACACACACACACACACACACACACACACACACACACACACACACACACACACACACACACACACACACACACACACACACACACACTTACTGGTGTGGGGATGAGCAGAGGCAGAGGCAGGAGGAGAAGTGGGGTGAGGAGGATAATGAGGTAGTTCCTATGGCTCCACATCCAGCTACACCCAACCATGGCTCTCCAACAGACAGGTAACCCAGAGACAGAAACACACCTGGACCACAGGTAACCTAGCGTTAACTTACTACTAACCTACAGGTAATACGAAAAACTGTTTGGTCAGGTATACACCTGGGCACCAGATAGCTCAACCTTCAGGGTACCAAAATGTAAACCGGAAAGCAGTGAACAGAAAGGTACATCTGCACTCCTGGCTGAGCCAAATACAGGTAAGCCTCAGGTTAGCTACTGGTAAGCCCTTGGTGTGCTCCAGGCTGACAGCGTTGCAGGAAAGGTGCCTAATAAGACTGTCATTTACAGTTTATATCACAGAGAAAGTATTAATCATTAACTCAACCACAAGGGAGGGTGATCATAGAGAGTGAGAGAGAGAGATAGGAAAAGGAGAAAGAGGGAGGGAAGGGTAAAGGATAAGAGAAGTGAGGGAGGGAGGGAGAAAGAGAGAGTGATCTCCAAACTATAGAGGATTGATTTACCAGACAATAAAGTTCTTTCAACTTTATCTAAATGTCCAATTCCAATGATTTATCACACACACTATTATTGGAAGTTACTTGAAGCCCCTTTTCATCTCTTGCCGTGGTGATAAGCAAGTGGGTTTGCAACTCTGGCGCACACACACACGCACACGCGATTACAGCCTCGAGTCTTCTTGGGTGTGACGCTACAAGCTTGGTACACCTGTATTTGTGGAGTTTCTCCCAATCTTCTCTACATATCCTCTCAAGCTCTCAATTGCTGACCCTTATTTAAAGCCCTTGGTGAATACCTTTTCCCCTATTCTACTCGAACGCGTGTTTTAGATTGTAGTACTTAAAAAAAAAGAGAACAAACAAATGAATGATTTTTAAGCTATTGTCACAGTTAATTAACTATAATAATAAAAAATATATATAATTATTTAACCTTTATTTTCTTATTTACAATGGCGGCCTACCGTCATGATCCAAATACACACAATGATCCAATTATACATTTCCTGTCTACAACTGTAGTTGTGTTTGCTGTGGGATCTTAGAACTCTGCTTTTGACATATACAGCACACTATTGTAACACTCATGTTACAGTCGTAAAGCAGCATCAGTGTATTGTTGACACACAAAGGATATAGTATGTGTGAATGCGATCCAATGATGTCAACAGAGTGGTATTCCAACCATTTTATCAGTATTCTGTGGACTGTCCCCCAAACTGGTCGCTTTCACGTAATCAGTTGTTTTAATATGTTATAACTGTTTTGTAATACAAAGGCAGACAAATTGGCAGACATATTAGATATTATGACATTTATTTGACCATTATGGTTTGGAAAGAATTAAAATGTTACCATTTGAATTTGACCAAAGAAACAACCTTACGATTTGACTTTGGACGATGCAGTGCAAACACAGTGTAAACAGTGTAAATCTATTTGTCTGAGAACACACAGACACTGTGAATTCGTAAGAACTGTAAGAACAGTACGTGCTAATCCACTTATTAAGAAATCAATGCTAATGTTCCTGCTTTAAGATCATAAATCCTTACATACTGTAAGAACACTGTGTCCCTTTCTTCTCTCAACAACTTTAATTAAGTCGTAAACTACAGCGCCAAAGCTGTAAAAATATCAAATAAATGCTTACACTCCCACAATTACAGAACGCTTGACCAATGGTGAAAACATAATGAGGAAGAATTCTAGCCCCTTTGGCACTAAATACCATATCGTGTAATATTACACTATATATACACAAAAGTATGTGGACAACCCTTCAAATTAGTGGATTTGGCTATTTTAGCCGAATTGTATATACCTTTGATGACAGGTATATAAAATCGAGCACACAGCCATGAAATCTCCATAGACAAACACCGGCACTAGAATGGCCTTACGAAGAGCTCAGTGACTTTCAATGTGGTATCGTCATAGGATGCCACCTTTCCAACAAGTCAGTTTGTCAAATTTCTGCCGTTATTGTGAAATGGAAACATCTATGAGGAACAACGTCTCAGTCGCGAAGATAAAAGATAGAACAGCACACTCCGGGCGGTCTGTGCATATTTGTAAACAACAGCTGGTGCACGAAATCTAAGGAAGTCTATAGTATCTTGTGATAAAATACAGACCACACTATTTACCAAGAGAATTTTAGGCTATACTTCTCATGGCTGTTTATTTACCACCACAGACGGATGCTGGCACTAAGACCGCACTCAGTCAGCTGTATAAGCAAATAAGCAATCAGGAAACCGCTCACCTAGGTGTGGCGTTCCTAGTGGCTGGAGACTTTAATGCAGGGAATCTTAAATCAGTTCTAGCTAATTTCTATCAACAGGTTAAATGTGCAACCTGAGGGGATAAAAAATCTAGATCACCTGTATTCCACACACAGAGACACGTAAAAAGCTCTCCCTCGCCCTCCATCGGGTAAATCCAACCACAATTCTATCCTCCTGATTCCTGCTTACAAGCAAAAATTAAAGCAGGAAGCACCAGTGACTCGGTCTATAAAAAATTGGTCAGGTATGCATATGCTAAACTATATGACTGTTTTACTATCACAGACTGGAACATGTTCCGGGATTCTTCCGATGGCATTGAGGAGCACACCACATCAGTCACTGGCTTTATCAATAAGTGCCTCGAAGACGTCGTCCCCACAGTGACTGTAAGTACATACCCCAACCGGAAGGAAGGATAGTGCTGCTGCTTTCAAGTTGCAGGACTCTACCACAGAAGCTTATAAGAAATCCTGCTATGCCCTTCGACGAACCATCAAACAGACAAAGCGTCAATACAGGGCTAAGATTGAATTGTAAGACACCGGCTCCGACGCTAGTCTTATGTGGCAGGGCTTGCAAACCTTTACAGACTCGAAAGGGAAGCAAAGCCGCGTGCTACCCAGTGACACAAGCCTATCAGACGAGCTAAATCACTTCTATGCTCGGTTCGAAGCAAGCAACACTGAGGCATGCATGAGAGCATCAGCTGTTCCAGGCGACTGTGTGATCACGCTCTCCGTAGCTGACATGAGTAAGACCTTTCAACAGGTCAACATTCACAAGGCTGCGGGGCCAGACGGATAAACCAGGACGTGTGCTCTGGGCATGTGCTGATCAATTGGCAGGTGTCTTCACTGACATTTTCAACATGCCCCTGGTTGAGTCTGTAATACCAACATGTTTCAAGCAGACCACCATAGGCTCTGTGTCCAATAACAAAGCAATCTGTCTAAATGACTACAGACCCGTAGCACTCATGTCCTTGGCCATGAAGTTCTTTGAAAGGCTGGTAATGGCTCACATCAACACCATTATCCCAGAAACCCTAGACCCACTACAATTTGCATACCGCCCAAACAGATCCACAGATGATGCAATCTCTATTGCACTCCACACTGCCCTTTCCAACCTGGACAAAAGGAACACCTACGTGAGAATACTATTCATTGACTACAGCTCAGTGCTCAACACCATAGTGCCCTTAAAGCTCATCACTAAACTAAGGATCCTGGGACTAAACACCTCCCTCTACAAATGGATCCTGAACTTCCTGACGGGCCGCCCCCAGGTGGTGAGGGGAGGTAGCAACACATCTGCAATGCTGATCCTCAACACTGGAGCCCCTCAGGGGTGCGTGCTCAGTCCCCTCCTGTACTCCCTGTTCACCCATGACTGCATGGCTATGCATGACTCCAACACCATCATTAAGTTTGCAGACGACACAACAGTGGTAGGCCTGATCACCGACAATGACCAGACAGCCTATAGGGAGGAGGTCAGAGACCTGGCCATGTGGTGCCATGACAACAACCTATCCCTCACCGTAACCAAGACTAAGGAGATGATTGTGGACTACAGGAAAAGGAGGACCAAGCACGCCCCCATTCTCATTGCGGGGCTGTAGGGGAGCAGGTTGAGAGCTTCAAGTTCCTTGGTGTCCACATCACCAACAAACTAGAATGGTCCAAACACACCAAGACAATCGTGAAGAGGGCACAACAAAGCCTATTCCCCCTCAGGAAACTAAAAAGATTTGTCATGGGTTCTCAGATCCTCTAAAGGTTCTACAGCAACAACACTGGTTGCATCCCTGCCTGGTATGGCAATTGCTCGGCCTCCGACCGCAAGGCACTACAGAGGGTAGTGCGTACGGCCCAGTACATCACTGGGGCTAAGCTGCCTGCCCTCCAGGACCTCTACACCAGGCGGTGTCAGAGGAAGGCCCTAAAAATTGTCATAGACCCCAGCCACCCCAGTCATAGACTGTTCTCTCTACTACCGCATGGCAAGCGGTACCGGAATGCCAAGTCTAGGACTAAAAAGGCTTCTCAGCAGTTTTTACCCCCAAGACATAAGACTCCTGAACAGGTAATCTAATTGCTACCCGGACTATTTCCATTGTGTGCCCCCCAACCCCCCTTTTACGCTGATGATACTCTCTGCTTATCATATATGCATAGTCACTTTAACTATACATTCATGTACATACTACCTCAATTGGCCCAACCAACCAGTGCCCACACACATTGGCTAACTGGGCTATCTGAATTGTGTCCCGCCACCCGCCACCCGCCAACCCCTATTTTACCCTACTGCTACTCTTTGTTTATCATATATGCATAGTCATTTTAACAATTTCTACATGTGCATACTACCTCAATCAGCCCTACTAACCGGTGCCTGTATATAGCCTCGCTACTGTTATAGCCTCGCTACTGTATATAGCCTCGCTACTGTTATAGCCTCGCTACTGTATGTAGCCGCGCTACTGTTATTTTTCACTGTCTTTTTTACTGTTGTTTTTATTTCTTTACTTACCTATTGTACACCTAATACCTTTTTTGCACTGTTGGTTAGAGCCTGTAAGTAAGCATTTCACTGTAAGGTTGTATTCAGCGCACGTGATTTGATTTGTTTTGACCATCTGGCAGTCCAACGGACAAATCTGGGTTTGGCGGATGCCCATTGTATGAAAGTGATAATGCCCTCAAAGACTTTGTCTCGGTGCTAATGGTCCTAACAACACCCATGCCGATATATCCTCCAAACACAGGTTGCGAGTGCATTATCACTTAATTAGAGTGCTTGCTTAAAGCTACTAATAACACATCATTATGCACCATTCTGTCAAAACTCATTACACTTGACTTCAACTGATAGACCATGAGTACCATTAATTTTTTCAATTTCCTTTCTTTCTACTCAGAACTCACTTTCTCTATGTTACTTTCACTCGTCTGCATTGTTTCCTTCAACTCAGACTCTTCCACCCTTTCCAACACAAAAGCCTTCTAAATCCCCATTAACGACAACATTTCTTGTCCCCTCTAAAATCTCTACCTCTCTCTTTCCCTCTAACACTAATTTACCAGGTGAACCTTTATTGGAAGTCTTACCCTACATTTTAACTGTATATATTTATTACCAATCTCTGTGGGGTATTCATTATTTGCTTCACACTCAACATCTATTATTTTGAGATTAACATGTAAAGCGCACAAATTTTAAAATGCATCAGCCATAATCTAATGTTCCCTCAATTAAAATGAACTGGATGGATTAAACTACTCCTTACTGCTTCACACAACCAATCACTCATTATGCAATTTGTCAGATGACTTAAAGAGCTTCACATTAAAATCAGACAAGAGCATTGTGCTATGTCAGAAAATGTTCACATAAACATGGCTACTGCCTTCCCAGCCTTATCAAACTAATTTAAAAGAGCTTATTATTTTGCTTGAAATCTATCTTCAAATCTGCAGCATGTGCGTAACTGGCTGCAGGGAAGTCAGGCCAGGAGAGCAGAATTGGGTAGCAAATGGAGCAGTTTATTTCGGTGAACAAAACACACAACACTAAACAGCTAAGGGTAGACATACCCCAGCGCAAAGCAGTCAGACGTGCCCATACGAAACAACAAACAATTCCACACACAGACATGGGGGGGGGGGAAACAGAGGGTTATATACACAAATAATGGGGATTGAAACCAGGTGTGTAGGAAAACAAGATGAAACAAATGGAAAATGAAAGGTGGATCGGCGATGGCTAGAAGACCGGTGACGTCGACAGCCGAACGCCGCCCGAACAAGGAGAGGAACAAACTTCGGCGGAAGCAACCCCCATTGACGCTCGGCTCCAGCAGCGCGCCGACACCGGCCTCGGGGACAACCCGGAGGGTGAGGCGCAGGGCGATCTGGACGGTGAAGGTGGAACTCATGCAGCATTGAAGGGTCCAACACATCCTCCACCGGAAGCCAGCATCTCTCCTCCGGACCGTACCCCTCCCACTCCACGAGGTACTGAAGGGCCCTCGCCCGCCGCCTCGAATCCAGTAGGGAGCGATCGGCGTATGCCGGGGCCGCCTCGATGTCCAGAGGGGGCGGAGGAACCTCCCGCACCTCAGACACCTGGAGCGGACCAGCCATCACTGGCCGGAGGAGAGACACATGGAACGAGGGGTTAATACGGTAATCAGGGGGAGCTGTAACCTGTAACACACCTCATTCAGTCTCCAAAGGACTTAGAACGACCCAGCTTCCAGAAGGGCAGGTGGAGGGGCAGGTTTCGGGTCGAGAGCCAGACCCGGTCCCCTAGTGCTAACACTGGGGCCTCACTGCGGTGACGGTCTGCACTGGCACCTTCAGCACGACGCGCTGAAGGTGAACATGGGCGGCGACCCATGTCTCCGCACGCCGGAACCAGTCATCCACTGCAGGAGCATCGGTCTGATTCGGATGCCAAGGAGCCATAACCAGCTGGTACCCCAGTACGCACTGGAAGGGGGGAGGTTAGTGGAGGAGTGGTGAAGCGAGTTCTGGGCCATCTCTGCCCAGGGCACGAACGCCGCCCACTCCCCTGGCCGGTCCTGGCAATAAGAACGCAGAAACATACCCCCATCCTGGTTAACTCTCTCCACCTGCCCGTTACTCTCAGGGTGAAAACCCGAGGTAAGGCTGATCGAGACCCCCAGACTTTCCATGAACGCCCTCCAGACCCTGGAAGTGAACTGGGGACCCCTATCAGACACTATATCCTCAAGCACCTGTAGTGCCAGAAGACGTGCGTAAACAAGGCCTCCACAGTCTGTAGGGTCGTAGGGAGACCGGGCAGAGGAAGGAGACGGCAGGACTTAGAGAAACGATCCACAACAACTAGGATCGAGGTGTTTCCCTGTGATGGGGCAGATCGGTCAGGAAATCGATCGACAGGTGCGACCATGGACGCTGTGGAACAGGTAAGGGGTGTAGCTTACATCTGGGCAGGTGCCTAGGAGCCTTACACTGAGCACACACCAAGCAGGAGGAAACATAAACCCTCGCGTCCTTAGCCATAGTGGGCCACCAGTACTTTCCACTCAGACAGCGCACCTTCCACCCGATGCCTGGATGACCAGAGGAAGGTGACGTGTGGGCCCAATAGATCAGCCGGTCACGGACAGCAGACGGAACATACAGATCCCAAGCGGGACACTGGAGGGGAGCGTGTTCTGCACATAGCGCCTGCTCAATGTCCGCGTTCAGCTCCCACACTACCGGTGCCACCAGGCAGGAGGCCAGGAGTATGGGGGTGGGATCCATGGGCAGCTCCTCTGTGTCATACAGCCGGAACAGTGCGTCTGCCTTCACGTTCTGGGAACCTGGTCTGTAAGAAAGGGTGAAAACAAAACGGGTGAAAAACATGGCCCACCTTGCCTGGCGAGGGTTCAGTCTCCTCGCTGCCCGGATGTACTCCAGATTGATTTCCAATAGGCCGGGAAGCACTTCCTACTGGAGAACTGATCTATCTACAGCTGTCCTTTGGTCTCCTATCAAGGTTGGGCAGCACATCATACTGCAGAACTGATCTATCTACAGCTATCCTTTGGTCTCCTATCCAGGCTGGACAGCACTTCCTACTGGATAACTGATCTATCTACAGCTATCCTTTGGTCTCCTATCCAGGCTGGACAGCACTTCCTACTGGAGAACTGATCTATCTACAGCTATCCTTTGGTCTCCCAACCAGGTTTTTAACCAAGCCTTGCTTAACTATGATATTTGTCACTGACAATGTCCCATTGTGAGAGTGATTGTTGAGAGCCCACTTAAATCTACCCTTTGGAATGACTTCGATAGACACAGGGAATCAATTATTATTATTTTTTTCACTTTTATTTAACCAGATACGCTAGTTGAGAACAAGTTCTCATTTGCAACTGCAACCTGGCCAAGATACAGCAAAGCAGTTTGACACGTACAACAACACAGAGTTACACATGGAATAAACAAACATACAATCAATAATACAGTAGAAAAAATCTATATACAGCATGTACAAATGAGGTAGGATAAGAGAGGTAAGGCAATAAATAGGCCATGGTGGCAAAGTAATTACAATATAGCAATTAAACACTGGAATTGTAGGATGTGCAGACGATGAATGTGCAAGTTGACATACTGGGGTGCAAAGGAGCAAGATAAATAAATAAATACAGTATGGGGATGAGGGAGATTGGATTGGCTAGGCTATTTACAGATGAGCTATGTACAGGTGCAGTGATCTGTGAGCTGCTCTGACAGCTGTTGCTTAAAGCTAGTGAGAGGTAAGAGTCTTCTATATATGTTTTAACAGAGCAAATTAAATATGACCATACTTTACCACTCATATCCAATTATGCTTTTAAGGCCTACACGTAAGTATTCAGAAACCTTTATTCAGTACTTTGTTGAAGCAACTTTGGCAGCGATTACAGACTCTTTTTTTCAACTTCATTTAACCAGGTAGGCAAGTTGAGAACAAGTTCTCATTTACAATTGCTACCTGGCCAAGATAAAGCAAAGCAGTTCGACACATAAAACAATACAGAGTTACACATAGAGTAAAACAAACATACAGTCAATAATACAATAGAAAAATAAGTCTATATACAATGTGAGCAAGTGATGTGAGATAAGGGAGGTAAAGGTAAAAAAAAAGGCCATGGTGACGAAGTAAATACAATATAGCAAGTAAAACACTGGAATGGTTGATTTGCAGTGGAAGAATGTGCAAAGAAGAGATAGAAATCATGGGGTGCAAAGGAGCAAAATAAATAAATACAGTAGGGAAAGAGGTAGTTGTTTGGGCTAAATTATAGATGGGCTATGTACAGGTGCAGTAATCTGTGAGATGCTCTGACAGCTGGTGCTTAAAGCTAGTGAGGGAGATAAGCGTTTCCAGTTTCAGAGATTTTTGTAGTTCGTTCCAGTCATTGGCAGCAGATAACTGGAAGGAGAGTCGGTCAAAGGAAGAATTGGTTTTGGGGGTGACCAGAGAGATATACCTGCTGGAGCGCGTGCTACAGGTGGGTGCTGCTATGGTGACCAGCGAGCTGAGATAAGGGGGGACTTTACCTTGCAGGGTCTTGTAGATGACCTGGAGCTAGTGGGTTTGGCGACGAGTATGAAGCGAGGGCCAGCTAACGAGAGCGTACAGGTCGCAGTGGTGGGTAGGGAGTTTTTCCTAGCCACCGTGCTTCTACACCTGCATTGCTTGCTGTTTGGGGTTTTAGGCTGGGTTTCTGTACAGCACTTTGAGATATCAGCTGATGTACGAAGGGCTATATAAATAAATTTGATTTGATTTGATTTGATTTAGTATATGGGGCTTTGGTGACAAACGGATGGCACTGTGATAGACTGCATCCAATTTATTGAGTAGGGTATTGGAGGCTATTTTGTAAATGACATCGCCAAAGTCGAGGATCTGTAGGATGGTCAGTTTTACAAGGGTATGTTTGGCAGCATGAGTGAAGGATGCTTTATTGCGAAATAGGAAGCCATTTCTAGATTTAACTTTGGATTGGAGATGTTTGACGTGAGTCTGGAAGGAGAGTTTACAGTCTAACCAGACACCTAGGTATTTGTAGTTGTCCACATATTGTATAAGTCAGAACCGTCCAGAGTAGTGATGTTGGACAGGAGGGCAGGTGCTTGCAGCGATCGGTTGAAGAGCATGCATTCAGTTTTACTTGTATTTAAGAGCAATTGGAGGCCATGGAAGGAGAGTTGTATGGCATTGAAGCTCGCCTGGAGGGTTGTTAATACAGTGTCCAAAGAAGGGCCAGAAGTATACAGAATGGTGTCGTCTGTGTAGAGGTGGATCAGAGACTCATCAGCAGCAAGAGCGACATCATTGATGTATACAGAGAAGAAAGTCGGGCCAAGAATTTAACCCTGTGGCACCCCCATAGAGACTGCCAGAGGACCGGACAACAGGCCCTCCGATTTGACACACTGAACTCTATCAGAGAAGTAGTTGGTGAACCAGGCGAGGCAATCATTTGAGAAACCAAGGCTGTCGAGTCTGCCGATGAGGATGTTGTGATTGACAGAGCTGAAAGCCTTGGCCAGGTCAATGAATACGGCTGCACAGTATTGTTTCTTATCGATGGCAGTTAAGATATCATTTAGGACCTTGAGAGTGGCTGAGGTGCACCCATGACCAGCTCTGAAGCCAGATTGCATAGCGGAGAAGGTATGGTGGGATTTGAAATGCTCGGTAATCTGTTTGTTGACTTTGCTTTCGAAGACCTTAGAAATTCAAGCTCCTGCTGGGCTACTCAAGGACATTTAGACACTCGTCCCAACCTCATGGATTGGATTTTTCTCTGACATGCACTGTCAACTGTGGGACCTTATTTAGACAGGTGTGTGCCCATCCAAATCATGTCCAATCAATATAATTTACCACAGGTTGACTCCAATCAAGTGTATCTGGGAATGTATCGTTTTCTGCAACCTGACTCGGGGTGAGTAAAGAACTCCCTCTACTGGGATCAGAGTTTTCAGATGCTATTCTATCAAATAGGTGGCCCACTGAGGCAAAGCAGTTATTAGAAAGAAGCACCACAAATGTCCTTCTAATCTGTTATGGGACCAGAAGCTGTCATAACTTGCTGAGATAAGTTTTGGAGTTCTGTTTCAGGGATTTGACTACTTTCATGAAGGCAGCTGGATTCACACCAATCTCAGATACACAGTACAAGAACTATGTCAAATTTCTTCTGAACAGGGATAGACATCCATTTCTCAAGCGTCTGAATGACTGCCAGTCAGACGTAGAATCAGTCTAGCCTTAGCCCAAGCTACATTTTTCTATGGATGTTTCTCTGATAGTGTTACGTTACAGCCTTATACTAAAATTGATAAAATAAATATTTTTCATCCTCAATCTATACACAATACCCCATAATGACAAAGCAAAATTTTTTTTTAGATATATTTGCAAATGTATAAAAATAAATACCTTATTTACATAGGTATTCAAACCCTTTGCTATGAGACTCAAAATTGAGCTCAAGTACATCCTGTTTCCATTGATCATCATTGTGTCTAGGCACAGACCTGGGGAAGGACAACAAAAAATGTCTGCAGCATTGAAGGTCCCCAGAAACTCTGTAAAAAGGCACATGACAACCCGCTTGGAGTTTGCCAAAATGCACCTAAAGACTCTCAGCCCATGAGAAACAAGATTCTCTGGTCTGATGAATCCAAGTTTGAACTCTTTGGCCTGAATGTCAAGCGTCATGCCTGGAGGAAACCTGGCACCATCCCTACGGTTAAGCATGTGTTAACAAACCTCCAGACGAGCTTCAATGGCATACAACTCTCCTTCCATGGCCTCCAACTGCTCTTAAATGCAAGTAAAACTAAATGCATGCTCTTCAACCGATCGCTGCTCACACCTGCCCGCCAGTCCAGCATCACTACTCTGGACGGTTCTGACTTAGAATATGTGGACAACTACAAATACCTAGGTGTCTGGTTAGACTGTAAACTCTCCTTCCAGACTCACATTTTAAGCATCTCTAATCCAAAATGAAATCTAGAATCGGCTTCCTATTTCGCAACAATGCATCCTTCACACATGCTGCCAAACATACCCAGGTAACCATCCTACTGATCCTCGATTTCGGCGATGTAATTTACAAAATAGCCTCCAACACTCTACTCAACAAACTGTATGCAGTCTATCACAGTGACATCCGTTTTGTCACCAAAGCCACATACTATCCACCATATACTACCCACCGCTGCGACCTGTATGCTCTCGTTGGCTAGCCCTCGCTTCATACTCGTCGCCAAATCCATTGGCTCCAGGTCATCTATAAGTCTTTGCTAGGTAAATCCCTGCCTTATCTCAGCTCACTGGTCACCATAGCAGCACCCACCCATAGTACACGCTCCAGCAGGTATATTTCACTGGTCACCCCCAAAGCCAATTCCTCCTTTTGCCGCCATTGCTTCCAGTTCTCTGTTGCCAATGACTGGAATGAACTGCAAAAATCACTGAAGCTGGAGACTCATATCTCCCTCACTAACTTTAAGCACCAGCTGTCAGAGCAGATTACTGCACCTGTACATAGCCCATCTTGAAATAGCCCATCCAACTGCCTCATCCCCACACTGTATTTATTTATCTTGCTCCTTTGCACCTCAGTATCTCTAATTGCACATTCATATTTTGCACATCTATCACTGCAGTGTTTAATTGCTATATTGTAATTACTTGTAATTACCATGGCCTATTTATTCCCTTATCTCCCTTATCTTACCTCATTTGCACACACTGTATATAGACTTTTTGTACTGTATTATTGACTGTATGTTTGTTTATTCCATGTGTAACTCTGTGTTGTTGTATGTTTCGAACTGCTTTGCTTTACCTTGGCCAGGTAGCAGTTGTAAATGAGAACTTGTTCTCAACTAGGCTACCTGGTTAAATAAAGGTAAAATAAAAAATAAAAAAATGATGGTGGCAGCATCATGCTGTTGGGATCTTTTTCAGCTAAAGGGACTGGTAGACTAGTCCGAATCGAAGAAAAGATGAACGGGGCAAAGTACAGAGAGATCCTTGATGAAAACTTCCTCCAGAGAGCTCAGGACCGCAACGTGGGGCGAATGTTCATCTTCCAACAGGACAACAACACTAAGCACACAGCCAAGACAATGCAGGAGTGGCTTCGGGACAAGTCTCTGAATGTCCTTGAGTGGCCCAGCCAGAGCCTGGACTTGAACCTGATCAAACATATCTGGAGAGACGCACCCCATCCAACCTGACAGAGGATGAGGATCTGCAGAGAATAATGGGAGAGTCTCCCCAAATACAGGTGTGCCAATACAGGTAGCTTGGCAAATACAATTGCCAAATTACGAGCCTAGTTGGTTTAGCCACAGAAAAAGTGAGCAACCTTCGCGCTAGCCGTGATAAGAGATAATAGTGAGATAATACTGAGATAATGAGTGGGCTGGACATGTTGAGAGATGAGTTTGGATTGGTCGATATGGCACGTCTGTCTATTGGAGCTGGTCAGTATGTCTAGGTATTTGTGTCGAACACAGATTGTTTTTAAATGTTAGTTTGAGAGGCCAGAGTTATAATAAAGTACATTTTCAAGGTCAAGCTTCTGGCATTTACATGTATCAGCCCAAAGTCGCAGCTGCGGGATTTCACATCGGATGGACTCTCTAGTACAGGCATACTATGCTCAGTTGGTAACCCCTTTATTGAAAATACCATAGGTGTCACACCCTGATCTATTCCACATGTCTTTGTGCTTGTCTCCACCCCCCTCCAGGTGTCGCCCATCTTCCTCATTATCCCCAGTGTATTTATATCTGTGTTCTCTGTTTGTCTGTTGCCAGTTGTCTGTTTGTCTTGTCAGGTCTTACCACCGTGTTTCCCATCTCCCTGCGTTCTCAAGTTCTGTTTCCTAGTTTTCCCAGTTCTGACCATTCTGCCTGTCCTGACCCTGAGCCTGCCTGCCTGTTCTGTACTTTTTTTGACTCTGCCCTGGATTACAGACCTCTGCCTGCCTTTGACCTGTTTTTGCCTGCTCCCTGTTTGGGTCAATAAACATCTGTGACTCTAGCTGTCTGCATCTGGGTCTTATTCTAAGTTATGATACTAGTACTAGCTTGAATTAGTATATACAATATTCTCTCAAACTTTACCATTGGGCTTATGCCTCGAGCGAGGATGTGGGTTACAACAAGCATCAATGATGGTTACCTGTTGCGGGCCTGCAGTATGATGATAATGCTGATACTTTTTGGTTGGGATTACCTGAGCAGGACTTGGGGTGTTGATAGGTTAAGGTCAGGGTCCAGGCTCTAAAATGAATTTGATGGACCCCATCCTCTCTGTAGAACATCTTCTGTTTCAAAAAGGTCAAAGTTATCCACAAAAGTAACTCCAACAGAGCTAAATCAAATCAAAGCAAATTTATTTGTCACATACACATGGTTAGCAGATGTTAATGCGAGTGTAGCGAAATGCTTGTGCTTCTAGTTCCGACAATGCAGTAATAACGAACAAGTAATCTAACTAACAATTCCAAAAAAACTACTGTCTTATACACAGTGTAAGGGGATAAAGAATATGTACATAAGGATATATGAATGAGTGATGGTACAGAGCAGCATAGGCAAGATACAGTAGATGATATCGAGTACAGTATATACATATGAGATGAGTATGTAAACCAAGTGGCATAGTTAAAGTGGCTAGTGATACATGTATTACATAAGGATGCAGTCGATGATATAGAGTACAGTATCTACGTATGCATATTAGATGAATAATGTAGGGTAAGTAACATTATATAAGGTAGCATTGTTTAAAGTGGCTAGTGATATATTTACATCATTTCCCATCAATTCCCATGATTAAAGTGGCTGGAGTAGAGTCAGTGGCATTGACAGTGTGTTGGCAGTAGCCACTCAATGTTAGTGGTGGCTGTTTAACAGTCTGATGGCCTTGAGATAGAAGCTGTTTTTCAGTCTCTCGGTCCCAGCTTTGATGCACCTGTACTGACCTCGCCTTCTGGATGACAGCGGGGTGAACAGGCAGTGGCTCGGGTGGTTGATGTCCTTGATGATCTTTATGGCCTTCCTGTAGCATCGGGTGGTGTAGGTGTCCTGGAGGGCAGGTAGTTTGCCCCCGGTGATGCGTTGTGCAGACCTCACTACCCTCTGGAGAGCCTTACGGTTGAGGGCGGTGCAGTTGCCATACCAGGCGGTGATACAGCCCGCCAGGATGCTCTCGATTGTGCATCTGTAGAAGTTTGTGAGTGCTTTTGGTGACAAGCCGAATTTCTTCAGCCTCCTGAGGTTGAAGAGGCGCTGCTGCGCCTTCTTCACGATGCTGTCTGTGTGAGTGGACCAATTCAGTTTGTCTGTGATGTGTATGCCGAGGAACTTAAAACTTGCTACCCTCTCCACTACTGTTCCATCGATGTGGATGGGGGGGTGTTCCCTCTGCTGTTTCCTGAAGTCCACAATCATCTCCTTAGTTTTGTTGACGTTGAGTGTGAGGTTATTTTCCTGACACCACACTCCGAGGGCCCTCACCTCCTCCCTGTAGGCCGTCTCGTCGTTGTTGGTAATCAAGCCTACCACTTTTGTGTCGTCCGCAAACTTGATGATTGAGTTGGAGGCGTGCGTGGCCACGCAGTCGTGGGTGAACAGGGAATACAGGAGAGGGCTCAGAACGCACCCTTGTGGGGCCCCAGTGTTGAGGATCAGCGGGGAGGAGATGTTGTTGCCTACCCTCACCACCTGGGGGCGGCCCGTCAGGAAGTCCAGTACCCAGTTGCACAGGGCGGGGTCGAGACCCAGGGTCTCGAGCTTGATGACGAGCTTGGAGGGTACTATGGTGTTGAATGCCGAGCTGTAGTCGATGAACAGCATTCTCACATAGGTATTCCTCTTGTCCAGATGGGTTAGGGCAGTGTGCAGTGTGGTTGAGATTGCATCGTCTGTGGACCTATTTGGGCGGTAAGCAAATTGGAGTGGGTCAAGGGTGTCAGGTAGGGTGGAGGTGATATGGTCCTTGACTAGTCTCTCAAAGCACTTCATGATGACGGATGTGAGTGCTACGGGGCGGTAGTCGTTTAGCTCAGTTACCTTAGCTTTCTTGGGAACAGGAACAATGGTGGCCCTCTTGAAGCATGTGGGAACAGCAGACTGGTATAGGGATTGGTTGAATATGTCCGTAAACACACCGGCCAGCTGGTCTGCGCATGCTCTGAGGGCGCGGCTGGGGATGCCGTCTGGGCCTGCAGCCTTGCGAGGGTTAACACGTTTAAATGTCTTACTCACTTCGGCTGCAGTGAAGGAGAGACCGCATGTTTTCGTTGCAGGCCGTGTCAGTGGCACTGTATTGTCCTCAAAGCGGGCAAAAAAGTTGTTTAGTCTGCCTGGGAGCAAGACATCCTGGTCCGTGACTGGGCTGGGTTTCTTCCTGTAGTCCGTGATTGACTGTAGACCCTGCCACATGCCTCTTGTGTCTGAGCCGTTGAATTGAGATTCTACTTTGTCTCTGTACTGGCGCTTAGCTTGTTTGATAGCCTTGCGGAGGGAATAGCTGCGCTGTTTGTATTCAGTCATGTTACCAGACACCTTGCTGGCTGCACCGCTTCGGATTGCGTCTCTCCAGTGAGCCACGTTTCCGTGAAACAGAGAACGTTACAGTCTCTGATGCAAGCAACCTACTGATTTTTCGCTACCATGACTCAGTGATGCCACTGGGGCTGAAATAATTGGATGTTTATTGGAGTCATTCAGAGTTCCAATTAGTTCTATAAAATCCCATTTCAGCTGATCCGAGCAAGACTTCCTAATGTCATTTGATCCTACATGGACTACGACAGCAACAGCCCCTGTGTTCTGGAGTAGAACGGTAGGAATCAGCCTATTGATGTTCTGTACCCGAGCCTCAGGATAGCACAAGGTTTTTCAGGAACCAAGATGTTTCTCACCATAGAGCTGCCGATGATAACGGCTAGTGGGATGGCAGAGGAGGAATGTTAGTTTTTGTGCCTGGAGCCGGCCGCAAAACCAAATGTAGCTGATGGAGGACCCAGTGTGTTAGACATCCTCGAGGTCCGGTGAGGTCCGGGATTCGTGTCCGAGTCCCACCCCGAAATTTCGAGGATCCAAGTCTGAGGAAGAATCTGAGACAGAGTCCCCTGGGAAGGAGTCTGGATAGGGGCCGAGCTTTCCAACGCCAAAAAAGCTCCACTCACCACATGCAGCTTCCCTCCATTTTGCCTACGGTGAGTGACACACTTCCATGGCCGGGCAGCAGGAATGGTGACAGTATCATCCGCTTATCCACCAGAAGCGACAGAACTCCGGTTGGTCAACATTGTCCCGGAAGAGAGCATAGTAAATACACCTCCTGCAGCGCCTGAAGCTTGCTTTTTCCTCTGAACGAGAAGGCTTCCATGAGAAGAGACATAGCAACTCAATCTGTGTTGCAGAGATAGCGATTTACAGACACAGTAAAACACATATGTATTTATCCGGACCTATGCAGGCCGTTTGTTAATACACCCCATACAAACCTTTAAATGAAACGAAATACACTCTAGCCTGTTACACTTAACTTTTTGGAGGAGAAAATGCAACAAACAGCACAGTGACATTGCGGAAGTCTGTGACCACAACACCATAATACATTAAGACATCAATCATTCATCTCTATAACATTGTAAACAATAGACAATTAGCAAGGCCATAGTGAATCATTGAGGAGACATCTTTATCACTTTAAAGTGACAATAGCTGAATTACAGCCATCGGCCTTAGCCACAGGAATGTCATTTTAGGGCATTAAATGCTGTTTAAGTGCTGTTATATGGTGACGCCTATCCTCAGAGGGATCAACCTCTGGTTTAATAGGCAGCTAGAATGTACAGTCTATCACAGGTATAACTCTTTTGGGATTCATGTAGAACCCTCTGTGGACAGGGTTACGAATGGAACTTTGAAGGGTCCTACCTGGAACCTAAAGGGTACTTCAAAGGGTTCTTCTATGCTGTCCCAGCCGATAAACCTTTTTATCTAAGAGTGCTGATGGGCAGGGTTTACAGTTTTGAGACTATGTTATTTGTTCCATTTGCCTGCCAAACTCAATCAAGCACAGATTAAGTATTTCAAATGATTTCAAATAGTGTTTGAACCCAGGTCCGTTAGACATTGGTTAATTTTATGTTTTGTTATCATAGGATAAGCTGGCCAGTGTCTGGTAGAATGTAAATGAACTCTGGACTTTAGTGCCTGCCAGATATCGTATATGTGATTTAAGTTTTATATTATAATAATAAATAATACCTGGGAATTATATAGCACATTTCAATTAATGTATGTGATTTGTCCTGCCCTCTTTTTAAAACACAGGCTTTAGTACAAAAGAGGAAAGAGGACATGTGAACTGTCGTCTATGGAGACACTGACTGCTATGTAACAAGCATGGGTGGTGCTTGGAGCGCTGGACAGGGCTGGGATAGGGAGAGAGAGATTATAAAGATTTATAATATCCACCAGACTAGACTAGACTAGAAAGAGAGAGAGAGAGAGAGAGAGACAGAGGCCATATCGGATGGAGGTGAGAGGTGGATAGGGGGTACACAAAGAAAGCTGAATGAATGACTCAGTAGACTAGAGTAACGTATGTGTCTCTCAAAGCTTGTCAATATTATGTCTGATTATGACTTGTTTATGGGCTACCATTGCTTTGCAGAGTATTTACAACCAGCTGTCGGAGCTAGAAAGATGGAAAACAACAAAGCAATTTGTTTATTTACTTATCTGTTTTGGTTACATATGATTTGGCTTTGGTCCTTCTCCTGCATCAGAACCAAGAAATATAATTATAAGATTAGAATTAAGTGACATTTCCATTCAAAGCAAAGTTTAGAACAAAAGTGTACAACTCATAGAATCAGAATTAGAAGAACAGACGAGTGACCGGCTTATTGTGTGTACCATTTGGAATGTTCAATTAATGTATGCTTATCCTACTGTTACGAAACCAATAACCAGCCTGTAGATATTGTTGCACTTGCTTGTCTACTGGTCCTAGGAAACCTTACCTTGGTCTAGGCCCAGCTCTGTCTCTATTGACCTCTTGGTCGTCCAGCCCAAGCACATTATCATTTGTTCAGGTAGGGATGAAACATAAATATATACAAAAAGGAAAAATATCAAAGGCATGCCCAAAATAAAAGACTCAAAAACAACCGAAAGGCATTATTGCCACCAAACCAAACCTTTGTGTAGACTGCGGTTACTACATTCCACGCCCACTGCCAATGAGGCTGCTAGCGCTGTCTCTGGCCCACACCAGTACAGAAGGTGGAGGTAATGCACCAACATTGGATGTCCACTACCAAAAAGCCCCAACGAAGAAGGAGGCTGCTAGCTAGCTTGGGGACACCGGAATACATTGTCCTTTGCCCCAGCCTGCCGAGCACTGCTTTCCCATCAGTTCTGTTAATTTACAGAGATGGAAGTAGCTAGCTAGTGAAGCCAACCCAACTCTTGCTTGGAAGTGATTACCCTCACCATAACGTTAAAATAACTGCAGGAAAGCAGAGCTCGGCAGGCGGGGGGCGAAAGACACTGTGTGACTGTGTCCTAGCTAGCTTGCAGCCTCAATTGCAGTGGCGGTGTGCAGATAGACCCTTCTCAACCAACCAACAACCTCACGACTCTCCAAGCTGGCACTCTGACTGACAACCACCTTAATTGGCAGCATCTGATGTGCTTATCAAGCAGTGGCTCAGCACCTATACCCAGTGGCTGCCACGTGGGGAATGGAGTGTGGCAGTGTATCCTGGAAAGTGTGTGTATGATCTCACACTAACCATTCCCTTATATCATAACAATACCATAGATAAGCATGTGACCTGACCAGGAAAAACTCTTAAGCCTTTAACTAGGGTGAGGAAAAAGTCCCTGTCCTTTGGAAAACAACTATAACCATGATATGTCCCAGACAGTCACCAAGCACCAGAGTATCTGCTGGCCCGCGTCCCAACCTCTCCCTCTACAAGCAGCTCAGATAAGTTGACAGGACTATGACCCTACCTGGTCTGTAAGCTGCCAATCATAGGACAATGTGGGATGGACCTGATTGGTAGAACATGAAGTCACACTGAAAGAAATCTGATTGTAACAAGAATATACTCTATTCCACATTTCTTCTATGCACTCTATTTCTACCTGCTATATTATTATAGAGTGCTAACTTCAGTCCAGCCAGCAGACAACTCAAGGCTCTTCCCTTTGTCATATACCTGTTCAAGTTGTCCCACACAGAGCACAGAACATCTACAACCTACTACCAGGCACCACACTACCTATATTAAACTCTGGCATTGTTAGCGTATAGGTTCTTAGCATATCTCAATGGATGCCAGAGACGGCATGAACTGGCAGGGACAGTGTAGATTGCGTAATATGTGAGTAATAACAGGCGCAAATCCCTGCTCCTTCACTGAGTGTACTGTACTGTACCAAACGTATAGGTAATGTCCCAAATGGAACCCTATTCCCTACACAGTGGGAATGGGCCCAGGTCAAAAGTAGTGAACCATGTAGGGAATAGCGTGTCATTTGGGACGCATCTACCATTTTATCACTCTGCAACCCATGGCCGTCGCACCTAACAAAATATGTTCAAATTATTAATAGAACATTATTACAGATATGTGGTTGCCATCCAGAACTCACATAACATCATAAACCCACAGGAACATCCCTCGGAGAGACAAAGTACACCCACAGTGAAAATGTAACAATGGCCTAAAGTTTTTCCTGGTCAGGTAAGTGTTCACGGAAAACTTCAGGCCCTTACAATGATTGAAGTCACTTCCTCATTGACTAATATAAATTGTTCCCAGTAGTCCTGAAGGCCTTGGGTACTGCAATGTTCTGTAATGTCTGAATGAAATGTTTCTCTATGCTCAGAGGGACTCATCTATAGCTAATAGGAGATCTGACGTTTTGCAACTAAAAACTAGAGTTTCTGTTGGACAAACTCTGGTAGGTCCCTCCCGGCTTCGTTCCGTTTGCTTCTGTTTAAGAACCATTTTGCAACGGAATCGGCGTAATGAATACCCCTCCATGTGATCAGAGACCGAGCCATTGACCAGGAAGTCCTTTGTGAAACACACACACACACTCAGACACACACTCAGACACACACACACAGATGTGTAGGCTCTAATTGTTACAAATATTATTGGTAGCACTGGCACTCCCAACTTAAAAACTTAGGAGCACCACTTAAAATGTATTATTGATTGAGTGTCACGTCTGCTCCTGCTCCTCCGGCGTACGACGTTGCCAGAGTACCGGTCCTGGGATTCATCATTACGCACACCTGGCACGTATCATTACGTGCACCTGTGAATCATTATGATTCACACCTGGACTCCATTACCTTCATAATTTTCTCCCCTTTATATGTCACTCTCCCAGGTTCACTCACCAGTTGATATTGTTCTTGTGTATCGGCGTTCTGCCTTATGTTAGTGTCGTGTTCCTGGTTTTGTTTTATTAAAATGTTTCACCTGCACCTGCTTCTGACTCATCATTACATTGAGATGCAGCCTTTATTGGGCCTATATGAATTCTAGCTACTTTTGAGGCAGATGTTGTGCTCTAGAAACTAACATGTAAAGACATTTGTTCATTATAAGATAAAATGTTGAAACAAATACCTGTCATTGAAATTACAAAGAATGTTAGGTTTCTACATTGAGTGAAAGCACTGTTTTCTACTGAGATGCATTACATTGAAAATGTAACACTGTCTCTAAGAATGTCACATTTGTTTTGTGACAACACGCAAATCCATCATTCATCACTGATCTCCTGGTGCCTCACATATAAACGTGTGTTGCCCCAAAACATGCGTGCACCACTTTTCACACAAAATTTGGCATTTATAAAAACTGGACATGAGTTGTGCTTATCCTCCCGCAAACAGTAGACCATAAACACACAGTTTCTAGTTTGTTGAAGCATTGCAAGAAGGCAAAAGAAGCAGCCTTGTGCAATTGGAATATATTACAATCTTATAACAAAAAAACAAGTAGTCTAGCTAAATATAATATAACAAGATGCAAACATTTTCGCATTCAAAAACTATTTGAAATAGGCATATACTTCCTATTTCATTTCCATGATCATTGCAGAATAAGTTCTTAATATTTTCTGACTTTGATGGTTTCATATGCTACTCATGTCGTGAAATAGCCTGTAGCAGTGGTGGATAAAGTATCCAAATATCATACTTGAGTAAAAGTAATGATACCTTCAATAGAAAATGACGTAACTAAAAGTCACCCACTAAAATTCTACTTAAGTAAAAGTCTAAAAGTATTTGGCTTAAAATATACTTCAGGATATTTGAGCAATTACATTTACTTTTGATACTTAAAACATATCTAGGATAGGGGGCAGCATTTGGAATTTTGGATGAAAAGCATGCCCAAATTTAACTGCCTGCTACTCATCCCCAAAAGATAAGATGTGCATATTATTAGTAGATTTGGATAGAAAACACTCTGAAGTACGTGTCACATCTGCTCCTGCTACGCCCTCGTGTGTTCATCCGGTGTATTCTTGACCTGCAGTTACTCCCCCTGTACACGCTCTCTCTCTCCTTCTCTGTGTGATTGTGTGGTTGGAGACAGGTGTGCTGGAGTCAGAGCAGATCCCTACCAGCTGCAACTCGTTCCATATCAAGACCTCTACAAAAACTCAGTTCTGCCACTTCCACTCTTCCAGACCATAATCTCTGCTCAGTCAGAGATTAATCAGTTATGATTATTCAAGATCCTGTTACTCTGCTGTGCCTGTTTCCCTGCCTGACAATGTTTATCCTCTCGTTGCAGTTTACTGATCTGTATCGGTCTCCTGTCTCCTGTTCCACATCTCACCACCCAACTACCTTGCTCTGGATTTTACTCACCACCACTACCTTGGATTCCCCTCAGGACCTAATTACCCTGTTCCACTCAGCTAACTCATTCACCCCATCTGTTTTTTTATCTGCAATTCATCTGAGCTTTCCCATATCTCCTTGTTTTGACAATACATATTTTGATTCATTCATTCCCGTTTCCTCATCTGAGTCTGCTCTTGGGTTCCCTTGTGTCGCTTAACAGTAGGATCTGGCCAAGAGATGAACCAAGCAGACTCCACTACTCGTCAAACTCTTGTTGGACAAGGCGCCCGTCTTGAGCAACATGACAAAGCCCTGCTGGAGAACATCAAGGAGTTTTCGCGGAGCCTGTCTGACCTACAGGTCCGAACCTCCGACCGGAGTACACAACCAATCTCAATTCCCTCTTCTCTCCCCCGAGAGCCTTTCGTTCCGACTCCTGAGCGCTGTGATTGTAATCTTGGCGCTTGCAGAGCCTTTCTTGTGCAATGTTCACTAGTATTTGTGCAACAGCCCTACTCTTATGTTAATGAACAAGCCAATATTTATTTTTTCATTGGCTACCTTTGTGGAGCAGCGCTTTCTTGGGCCACTACAGTGTGGGAGAGTCACCTATCTGCTTCTCCTACGGTAGATTCACAGATGAGATGAGGAAGGTCTTCGACCAACCGGTCTTTGGAAAAGATGCCGCTATACGACTTCTGTCCCGTCGTCAAGGCTCTGAGTGTGGCTGAAATGGCATGTGAGTTCTGCACCCTCACTACAGAGAGTGGCTGGAATGACGAAGCCCTTCAGGGAGCATTCCGGAACGCACTCACTGAGACCTTCAAAGACGAGTTGGTGTCCAGAGAGGAGCCTGATGGACTTGACAAACTAATTTCTCTCACTATCCACATTGACAACCATCTCTGAGCGTCAGAGGGAGAGGGGAGGTAGGGTTGCATGTCCCATAACATCTGCTTCAGTGCCTTGCTCTCCTTCTCCAACTGCATCTTCTAATCCTGAACCCATGCAGCTCGACCGGACCCGTCTATCTCCAGAGGAAAGGCAGCTGCGTATCAGTACTAGGAGCTGTCTATATTGTGGCCAGTTTGGTGACCTGGTCTCCACTTGTTCACTGTGTCCAGAAAAGGCGGGGGCTCAGCAGTAGTGGGGGATATACTGTTGAGCCAAATCGCCTGCCCATCATCTCCCAGACCCCTTGAGGCAAACCTTGTGTGGCAGGGCCAGGCTTCTCCTCTGCCTGCTCTCATTGATTCAGGCGCCGACGAGAGATTTCTGTCCCGATTTCTGTCTGGACACTGTTTCACTCGATTCACCTCTGGATGCCAACGCTATCAATGGAAAGCTACTCTTCTGTGTTTTGGAGAGAACTGTTCCTGTTATCCTGCGTCTCTCTGGAAATCACCAGGAAAAGATCAGTTTCCACATAATCGACTATTCTCACTCACCTCTAGGTCATCGATGGTTAAAGCTACACAATCTACAGACTGACTGGTCCACCAGAAGGATAACTACTTGGAGTACATTTTGTCATTCCAATTGTCTACATTCTGCCCTTCCGCCTGCCTTGTCTGCACCCCAGGCCATTCCAGAACCCTCAGACCTGTCTTCTGTTCCTCCAGAATATCACAGTCTACCTCCTGTATTCAGTAAGCACCACACGCCATCTCTGCCGCCTCATCGGCCGTACTACTGTGCTATCGAGCTTCAGCCTCCTCTCCCTAGTAGCATGTTGCCTAACCTCTCTCTCCCCGAGCAAGATGCCATGGAAGAATACATCCAGGACTCCCTGGCTGTCGGACATATCAGGCCTTCTTCCTCTCCGATGGGAGCTGGCTTTTTCTTTATCAAGAAAAAGTATGGGTCACTGAGGCCATGCATAGACTTCCGTGGGTTGAATAGTATCACTGCCAGGAACAAATATCACTTGCCATTCATGCTGCTCTTGCCACTCATGATGCTTTTTGTCTGTATCAGAGAAGGGCGACGAGTGGAAAACAGAGGTCAACACACCACTTGGACATTTCAAGTATTTGGTCATGCCTTTTGGTCTCACTAACGTCCCTGTTGTTTTTCAGAGACTGGTTAATGATGTCCTGAGGGATGTCATTGTGCTATTTGTTTTTGTCTATGTGGATGACATTCTTTTTCTTTTTTCAAAGGACCTTGAGGCTCACAAGCAACACATTCTCCAAAGGCTGTTGGAGAATAAGCTATTTGTAAAGGCTGAGAAATGTGAGTTTCATGATTCCTCTGTCCTTCTTCGGTTACATTATTGCTCAAGGACAGCTACGAATGGACCCTGCCAAGGTTAGGGCAGTCACAGTGTTGCCTGCGACTCTGAAGCAGTTACAGTGTTTTCTGGGGTTTGCCAATTTTATAGATGCTTCATCAGTGACTACAGTCGTTTGGCAGCTCCTCTCACCTCCAGTCAATTCCCCTGAGGCAGAGGCAGCGTTCTGGGAACTCGTGCACCGCTTCACTTCTGCTCCAATCCTTACCCAGCCAGACCCAGAACTCCAGTTTGTCCTCCAGGTGGACGCTTCTGACACCAGGATAGGTGCAATCCTGTCTCAACGTTTTTGTGCCGCCTTTTCCTGCAAGCTCTCACCTGCAGAGAGAAATTGAGGTATAGGTAACCGGGATCTCCTGGCCGTTAATCTGGCTCTTGAGGAGTGTTGTCACTGGTTAGAGGGTTTGGTCCTGCCCTTTATTGTGTGGATGGATCACAAAAATCTAGCTTACATCTGAACTCTCGGCAGGCCAGGTGGGCATTTTCTTTATTTTTTGGGAAGAAGCATCTTCACTCACTTATCGCCTTGGATCTAAGAATACCAAGCCTGACGCCCTCCCATCAGTTCACCGCAGACAACACAAGTTCCGAGCTAGAAAACATTTTGCCATCCTCCTACGTCATTGCTGCTGTCTCCTGGGAGATTGCGTCACTTGTTCGTCAGGCTCTGCCTAAACCAGCCTGATCCTTGAAACAGTTCTTGTCAGGCTCTGCTTGTTCCAGATTCAGTTAATTCTGATGTTCTTCAATGGGCCCATTCTACTCACCTGTCACCCTGGCATGAACCGGACTGTCGCCTTCCTGCGTCAGTGATTTTGGTGGCCCACCATGGAGAAATACGCTCTGGAATTCATCTCAGCCTGCTCAGTCTGTGCTACATCTGGTCTGCTTCGGCCTCTTCCCATACCCAGTCACCCCTGGTCATACAGCTTTGGATTTCATCACTGGCCCTCCCCCATCAAATGGTAACTCTGTCATCCTCACTATTGACCTTGTTTATTTTTATTTTTTTACCCCCCCCCCCCCCCCCCAAAGTGGCTCACTTCATTCCCCTCTCCAAGCTTCCTTCCTCCCGGGAGACTGCTGACCTGGTATCCCATGTTTTGAAGCAGTATGGCATCCCTAGTGACATTGTTTCTGACAGAGGACCCCCAGTTTACATCCCAGGTATGGAGAGCCTTCTGCACAGCTCTGGGTATTAATGTTAGCCTTTCATCTGGATATCACCCCAGACCAACGGCCAAACCGAGCGGGCCAACCATGAGTTGGAAACTGCAATACGCTAACCCTTCCTCCTGGAGTGCCCAGCTACCCTGGGTGGAATATGCCCACAACACCCTCATCAATGCCTCATCGGGTATGTCTCCCTTTGAGTGTGCTCTGGTTTACCAACCTCAATCGTTCCCTGCCCAAGAGGTCAAAGTAGCTGTGCCCTCAGTCCTGGACCACATGGGCCGTTGTTGTCACCCCTGGACGAGCTGCTCTTCGTGCCTCCGCCAGGACCCAATTCCAAGCTAACCTGTCGCTGTGCTTCAGCCCCAGTCTACACTAAAGCCCAAAATGTATGGCTTTCATCTAAGGACTTGCCCCTGAAAGTGGTTTCCAAAAAACTATCTCCCTCACTCATTGTCCCCTTTGAGATTGATCGTGTCATAAACCCCTCTGCTGTTCATCTGAAACTCCCAGACTCTCTTCAAATTCACCCCACCTTCCATGTATCCTTAATTAAACCAGTCTGCTCCAGTCCCCTCCTACAGCTGCTCCTCCACCCCCTCGGCTCATCGACCGTCCTGCCTATACCAACCTGTGCGCCGTCGAGGTTGGCAGTATCTGGACTGCGAGGGATACGGGCCTGAGGAGCGCTGCTGGGTGCGCCGTCGTCACATTCTGGATCCCTCCCTCTTACAGGATGTTCATACCTCACACCCAGATAAGCCGGGTCGTGCGCCGTCATGCGTTCTACTCAGCTAACTCCAAACTCTCCAAACATCTGTTCTTGGACAATACAATGGGCGTACTTACAGTGTTATTCTACATATGTCAATGTGAAGATCAGCTGTCTGTTCACCTGTTACTGTAGGTTACATTAAGTCTACTTAGTTTGTTTACATTGAAGTGTATAGGCTTAAACTAACTTCGCCGTTAATGGAAACTACAGTATATCTACTTACATTGGTAGAATACACACTTCAATGTAAAGATCAACTGCCTGTTCACCTGTTAATGGAAACTACAGTTGGCATACTTACTGCGGTAGCCTACACACTTCAATGTAAAGATCAGCTAACGCTGTAAGTAGGCCTACACATCACATTCATTCATAAATCCCTTCTTATATCAGCTAATGTCACAAAGCGCTGTACAGAAACCCATCCTAAAACCCCAAACCGCAAGCAATGCAGGTGTAGAAGCACGGTGGCTAGGAAAAACTCCCTAGAGAGGAACCAGGCTATGAGGGGTGGCCAGTCCTCTTCTGGCTGTGCTGGGTAGAGATTATAACAGAACATGGCCATTCATAAATGACCAGCATGGTCAAATAATAATAATCCCAGTAGTTGTCGAGGGTGCAACAGGTCATCATCTCAGGAGTAAATGTCAGTTGGCTTTTCATAGCCAATTATTGAGAGTATCTCTACCTCCCCTGCGGTCTCTAGAGTGTGAAAAACAGCAGGTCTGGGACAGGTAGCACGTCCGGTGAACAGGTCAGGTTTCCATAGCCACAGGCAGAACAGTAGAAACTGGAGCAGCAGCATGGCCAGGTGGACTGGGGACAGCAAGGAGCCATCAGGCCAGGTAGTCCTGAGGCATGGTCCTAGGGCTCAGGTCCTCCGAAAGAAAGAGAGAATTAGAAAGAGCACACTTAAATTCACACAGGACACCGGATAAGACAGGAGAAATACTCCAGATAAAACAGACTGACCCTAGCCCCTCGACACATAAACTACTGCAGCATAAATACTAGAGGTCAAGACCGGAGGGATCTGGAGACACTGTGGCCCCATCCGATGATAACCCCCGACATTGCCAAACAGGCATTATATAACCCCAACCACTTTGCCAAAGCAAAGCCCCCACACGACTAGAGGGATATCTTCAACCACCAACTTACCATCCTGAGACAAGGCTGAGTATAGCCCACAAAGATCTCCACCACGGCACAACCCAAGGGGGGCGCCAACCCAGACAGGAAGACCACGTCAGTGACTCAACCCACTCAAGTGATGCACCCCTCCTAAGGGCGGCATGGAAGAGCACAAGTAAGCCAGTGACTCAGCCACTGTAATAGGGTTAGAGGCAGAGAATCCCAGTGGAGAGCGGGGAACTGGCCAGGCAGAGACAGAAAAGGAGGTTTGTTGCTCCAGTGCCTTTCCGTTCACCTTCACACTCCTGGGCCAGACTACACTCAATCATAGGACCTACTGAAGATTTGAGTCTTCAATAAAGACTTAAAGGTTGAGACCGAGTCTACGTCTCCCACATGGGTAGACAGACCATTCCATAAAAATGGAGCTCTATAGGAGAAAGCCCTGCCTCTAGCTGTTTGCTTAGGAATTCTTGGGACAATTAGGATACCTGTGTCTTGTGACCGTAGCGTATGTGTAGGTATGTACGGAAAGATAGGTAGGAGCAAGCCCATGTAATGCATTGTAGGTTAGCAGTAAAACATTGAAATCAGCCCATGCCTTAACAGGAAGCCATTGTAGGGATGCTAGCACTGGAGTAATATGATCAATTATTTTGGTTCTAGTCAGGATTCTAGCAGCCATATTTAGCACTAACTAAAGTTTATTTAGTGCTTTATCCTGGTAGCTGGAAAGTAGACCATTGCAGTAGTCTAACCTAGAAGTGTCAAAATCATGGATGAATTTTTATGCATTATGTTTGGACAGAAAATGTCTGATTTTTGCAATACATGGAAAAAAGTAGATGGAAAAAAGCTGTCCTTGAAACAGTCTTGATATGTTCGTCAAAAGAGAGCCCAGGGTCCAGAGCAACGCCGAGGTCCTTCACAGTTTCATTTGAGATGACTGTACAACCATCAAGATTAATTGTCAGATTCAACAGAAGATCTCTTTGTTTCATGGGACCTAGAACAAGCATCTCTGTTTTGTGTGAGTTTAAAAGTAGAAAGCTTGCAGCCATCCACTTCCTTATGTCTGAAATACAGGCTTCTAACGAGGGCAATTTTGGGGCTTCACCATGTTTCATTGAAATGTACAGCTTTGTGTCATCTGCATAGCAGTGAAAGTTAACATTATGTTATCGAATGACATCCCCAAGAGGTAAAATATATAGTGAAAACAATAGTGGTCCTAAAACGGAAGCTTGAGGAACACCGAAATTTACAGTTGATTTGTCAGAGGACAAACCATCCACAGAGACAAACTAATATCTTTCCAACAGATAAGATCTAAACCAGGCCAGAACTTGTCCGTGTAGACCAATTTGGGTTTCCAATCTCTCCAAAAGAATGTGGTGATCGATAGTATCAAAAGCAGCACTAAGGTCTAGGATCACAAGGACAGATGAAGAGCTTCAGTCTGACGACATTAAAAGGTTATTTACCACCTTCACAAGTGCAGTCTCAGTGCTATGATAGGGTCTAAAACCAGACTGAAGCATTTTTGTATACATTGTTAGGCCAATAGTTTTTTATATTTTCTGGGTCAAGGTTTGACTTTTTCAAGAGACGCTTTATTACTGGCACATTTAGTGAGTTTGGTACACATCCGGTGGATAGAGAGCTGTTGATTATGTTCAACATAGGAGGGCCAAGCACAGGAAGCAGCTCTTTCAGTAGTTTAGTTGGAATAGGGCCCAGTATGCATCTTCAAGGTTTAGAGGCCGTGATTATTTTCATCATTGGTTCAAGAGATATAGTACTAAAACACTTGAGTGTCTCCCTTGATCCTGGGTCCTGGCAGAGTTGTGCAGACTCAGGACAACTGAGCTTTGGAGGAATACGCAGATTTAAAGAGGAGTCCATAATTTGCTTTCTAATGATCATGATCTTTTCCTCAAAGAAGTTCATTAATTTATTACTGCTGAAGTGAAAGCCATCCTCTCTTGGGGAATGCTGCTTTTTAGTTAGCTTTGCGACAGTATCAAAAATACATTTTGGATTGGTCTCAATTTCCTTAATTAAGTTGGAAAAATAGGATGATCGAGCAGCAGTGAGGGCTCTTTGATACTGCACGGTACTTTCTTTCCAAGCTAGTCGGAAGACTTCCAGTTTGGTGTGGCGCCATTTCCGTTCCAATTTTCTGGAAGCTTGCTTCAGAGCTCGGGTATTTTCTGTATACCAGGGAGCTAGTTTCTTATGAGAAATGTTTTTTGTTTTTAGGGGTGCGACCGCATCTAGGGTATTGCGCAAGGTTAAATTGAGCTCCTCAGTTAGGTGGTTAACTGATTTTTGTCCTCTGACGTCCTTGGGTAGGCAGAGGGTGTATGGAAGGGCAGCAAGGAATTTTTGGGTTGTCTGAGAATTTATAGCACGAATTTTGATGATCCTTGGTTGGGGGTCTTAGCAGATTATTTGTTGAGTTGCAAACGTAATAAAATGGTGGTCCGATAGTCCAGTACTATGAGGAAATTCATTAAGATCCACAACATTTATTCAATGGGACAAAACTAGGTCCAGAGTATGACTGTGACAGTGAGTAGGTCCAGAGACATGTTGGACAAAACCCACTGAGTCGATGATGGCTCCGAAAGCCTTTTGGAGTGGGTATGTGGACTTTTCCATGTAAATATTAAAGTCACCAAAAATTTGAATATTATCTGCCATGACTACAAGGTCCAATAGGAATTCAGGGAACCCAGTGAGGAACGCTGTATATGGCCCAGGAGGCCTGTAAACAGTAGCTATAAAAAGTGATTGAGTAGGCTGCATAGATTTCATGACTAGAAGCTCAAAAGACGAAAACGTTTTAGTTTTTTTTGTAAGTTTAAATTTGCTATCGTAAATGATAGCAACACCTCCGCCTTTGCTGGATGTGCGGGGGATATGGTCACTAGTGTAACCAGAAGGTGAGGCCTCATTTAACACAGTAAATTCATCAGGCTTTGTCCATGTTTCAGTCAGGCCAATCACATCAAGATTATGATCAGTGATTAGTTCATTGACTATAACTGCCTTGGAAGTGAGGGATCTAACATTAAGTAGCCCTATTTTGAGATGTTAGGTATCACAATCTCTTTCAATAATGGCAGGAATGGAGGAGGTTTGTATTCCGGGGATATTGCTAAGGCGAACACCGTCATGTTTAGTTTTGCCCAACCTAGGTCGAGGCACAGACACGGTCTCAATGGGGATAGCTGAGCTGAATACACTGACAGTGCAAGTGGCAGACTCCACTAAGCTGGCAGGCTGGCTAACAGCCTTCTGCCTGGCCTGCACCCTACTGTAGTTTCAATTAACAGTGATCAATTAGGTGATGTTTACATTGAAGTGTGTAGGCCTCCACTGTATTGTACACCTAAGTTTCCATTAACGGTGAACAGCTAGTTGACGTTTATATTTGTGCAGAATAACATTGTAAGTATGCCTACTACAGTTTCTATCAACAGGTAAATAAACAGTTGATCTTTAAATTGAAGTGTGTATGCTACCACTGTAAGTAATATGATACTACAAAAGAAAACATTCTGCCAACCCCTCCTAAGACATTTGATCAAGTTTGGCATGTATTGCTATTTCCTTTAGATACTGTCTTGGCCTAATTCCAAAACTTCAAAACTATACAGCAAATAAGGGCGCTATTGTCACCATAAAATAAGAACATTTTCCAGGCCTTTTTCAGGCATATATTGCTCGTTCACGCGTGCACAATTTGTAATAACTGTTCATAATAAGGTGTATTACCACAACTGACCTCAGTTCATCTTTCAATCACCCAGAATGAGGCGGTGGCACATGGGTATATTCTTCTATAAACCATTATTATGAAAGTTAGATGCCAATCGCCATATAAAGTCCAAAGAAAAAAAGCCTGGAAAGAGGAGAGATGACTAGAAACAATTCGGTTGACCTTTTTATGTGTGGATTAGATGTCGGAGTAGAGGACCTTGTGCATTTAAGGTAAAATAACAACTCAAAATGTATATCCCAGGACAAATTAGCTAGCAACAGAAATCTAGCTAAATAGGACAAATTAGCTAGCAACTGCAAGCTAGCTAGGTAAATTGCCATAAATATTTAATGCTTTTAAACAAATTAATATAATTTGTTCAGAGTTTGTTTTGATATTTCAACCTGTATGTCGTGGTTGCGTTGGGTTTGGGGGGACAACATCAATTTGCTCATGATGGCGCACGTGGACGTTTGGGCATGGTGTCCTGGACTCAATCAAAAGTGCATCTCTATTGCTCAACAAAAAAGGCGCGATAGGAATATTTATCATGATGACGCTTTTGTTTTGTTGTGGCCACAATATACCATCATGGATTAAACAACTTTTATGTACAATAATATGAGGCTAGTTAGAATAACCAAACGTTTGGGAAATAGCCTGTAGCCTACTTGGAGTCAGTGATTGGCTAATTCATTCGGAATTTCGGAATATGATCATGTCCAATGCTGTAGGTTGGTGGGCTCAATTATTTAGTCTCTTCTTCTAACATCGTCATTGGAAAAATTATAGAGAATTGCGCCGGCCGGGTCATCGGGGCTAACACTGAGTTGGAAAGCTCTGGCTCCCATATTTGCCTAGGGTTGTTGTTCCACTCCACAAATCAATAGGTCGTTACACAGAGGTTAGATTCACATAGGGACTTACACTGATCATATGCCTGCCATGCACACTTTACTGTCGTAAAGTCTATTAATTCATACCAATGTGCACTGTTGAAAAGTGGCAATCTGTGCATAAAGCGCTTGCGTGAGTTCACGACCCGATGTTTCACAGACAAACACTGCTGTTCCTATTGGAATCATGTTTAATGATTATAACAGCAAATGGCTAACTGACCATCCGCTCACAAAACAAACAACTAGGCTGAATGACTTTTGGAGCCCCTGATCGATCAGCTGTGTTGCCCACAATGCAGTGGTTCCAAAGTGGGCCATCCCATCATGTGAAATTGACTTGGGTTTGTTTACCAAGCAAAGTACAACAGGAAACTGTAGACTAGAGTTATGTATCTACTGACTCTGGATTTGCAACCCTTGGTTTTGTGTATTTTCACATTTCCACTTGACAGAGGAGCACCAGTTTCTACTGCTCTCCGGTTTGTGTGGTCTCCTGCTGAGTGAGACAGAATGAAGTTGTCAGTTGTTCTGCTGGCACTCACGCTGGCCTCTGCGTTTGCTGCAGAGGGTAAGTAAAACATTTTTAAATTAAATTAATTAATGTCCATTACTCTACCCGTGTGCTGCCAAATGTTTGTATAATTCAGCTATTGGTAGCCTACTGCTTTGGTTAGTTACTTAACGTGCTTGCCCAGTAACCATACTTCAAGCCCAGCTTCGTCTGTTCAAAAAATATGTGTGGTCACACTAAGTTAAAGGACTGAGTAACCACAGTTGAATACCTTTTATATAAAAACAACGTCTGTAGCTACTATGTATGATGACCACTACTTTGGGCATTCATATAAGGGCCTCTGTCAATGTCTAGCCTACATTGCTGTATCAGAATGTTGTTCTAAGGTAACCACTGTTTTTGGGTCATCCCTCCTGTGCAGAGTCGTGTGTGGGTCGCTGTCACAGCTTCAACCCCATGGCCAAGTGCCAGTGTGACTCCATGTGTCGCTACTACAGCAGCTGCTGCATGGACTTCGACAGTGCCTGCCCTAGGAAGAGTAAGAAAGATGCTCTGCTTCTCATGATATTATGGCTCCCTGGAAATTATGATCTTATGTATATGATATTTATAACGGATGTGTCTGAAATGGCACCCTATTTAATTTCTAGAGCACTACTTTTGACTACTTCAGGCCCGAAGTCAAAAGTAGTGGACTATAAAGGGTATGGGATGCCATTTTGGACACAACCAGGGTTAGTTTAATGAAGTTTGATCAAGTAAAAAAATGCCACATAGAATCAAACCACTGTCCATATAAAGTTTCTAATATAAATCTGTGGCATTCCCTCCTCAGTTGCCCGCGGTGACACATTTGATGCCCCAGAGGACGATGTAGTGAACACCCCCACTACAGCAGTGAACACAACTGCTGTCCCCACCACCACCCTGGCCCCGACCACCACCACCCATACCCCCACCCTCCCCCCTGATCCAGAGGCAGTGCCCTGCAGCGGGAAGCCCTTCGACGCCTTCCTCCAGCTCAAGAACGGATCCATCTACGCCTTCAGAGGTGAGGGGGAATGTGTAAGGGCAAATACCAGAAAAGTTCTTGATGCCATTGACTAGTGACCTGGGGATAATTCCAACGCCCGCAATCCAGTAAAAAATATGAGTCCAAGAATACGTTTAGTCCATTTATTTTCAATCTTTTCAATAATCCGAAATCAAATAAAAAGAGCACGGTTGAAAATTGCCTGTGCTCCTAATTAGGTATAGGTATGATATGAATAGAACACAAAACATTCAAAATGGCTCCTACATTATAGCTGCAAGTCTCAAAACAATTACATTTTCATAAATGTCCAGGGAGCCTAAATAAAGCATAGCTAGCTAACATTGAACCTGGTTGGTTAGCTCCCAGCCGATTCATGCAGGGGAGTAACGACATGATTTGGTACTGTTCATTGTTGTTTAACTAGCTAACGTTAGCTGGCTGGCTTGTTAGCTAACATTAAGTGTGTGACACATTGTTTACCTAGTTACGTTCATTGTTTACCTAGCTAGCTACATGTCTTAAGCTAAAGTGTACTGTTAGCTAGCTAGCTAACATTAGCTGGCTGGCTCCCTAGCTAGCATTATGTGTATGACATTATTTGTATCCCAGAGCCATTTGCTTTTCTAGTTAGAGCCTAACGTTAGCTAGCTAACATTGAACCTGGTTGGTTAGCTGCCAGCAGATTCATGCTGGGTAGTAACGACACACGGACACTCAGTCAATCTTAAATGAATAATTGTTTATTAATAGTTAACTGGAGAGGTTCCTACAAACTTGATG
Source organism: Oncorhynchus kisutch (assembly GCF_002021735.2). NCBI lineage: Eukaryota > Metazoa > Chordata > Actinopteri > Salmoniformes > Salmonidae > Oncorhynchus > Oncorhynchus kisutch. The sequence continues at coordinate 21,151,056 of NC_034192.2, forward strand.
CACCATAGAGCTCCTGACAGATGTGTACTATCAGGGAAGTCCCGTTAGATCTCTTATAAACTGCTTACAGACGCGTTACATGGGCATGATTTATCTTATTCATCATTCTAAATTAATTCATAATTGACGTTTGGTTCATGCATGTGACCAACCAATATCTCACGATAGCCAGATCAGGACTTAATAACACAAGGACCACTCAGAGTATGCTATTCTGTTCTTCTGAAATATACTACATTTTCTTCATATCATGCTTTTTTAGATGTTTCTTTTTTAGATGTATTTTTTTGGAAGGTATAAGCTATATTACATGGCTTTATTAGACTCTTTAAAATGTAGATGTTCCAAAGGTCTGCATCAGTAGCTTGTCGGCTATGTGTGGAAGCCAGGAGATGCTAAATGTGTTTATATTAACGTTTTTTTGCTTGACAATCACCGGCTGACAAAATTTTGTGACCGCCACAACCGTATTTATTAGGAATTATTCTTAGAAAAGTTTCAACGTATTCGGCGAGATGTCATATTAGAAGAGTGATCTGGGACAAAAGCAAAACATTCATTGGCAATGATTGCACAAGTGACCCCTAGACCTTCCAAAACATAGTCAAGATCCTCTCTGTTTTGCAGAGCCAATTTATGCAATTGTTTTTAGCATTGACAATTCTCTCTATGTCTCTAGATCTCCAGAATTTGGTCTAGGGCACATTGTTGGTCATTGTCTTTAAAGGCATTTTTTCTTATTAATGCTATAGTGAAGTTCACCACTTAACCGGACCCAACCAGGGCCCAGCAGGACACTCATTCCACAATGACCATCTACTTCTGGGCCTCTACTCCGGGCCGGCATTAGTCCCTTTTGCTCATGGCTCCTTCTAGTTTGCCTCAGGCCACAAACACATTTGCACATAAATCATTCCATCTAACCCATAACACATTAATTGCCTCACTTACATAGTTATAAACATACTAAAAACGAGCTTAAATCAATTAGTCAGTTGTAAAAACGGTGTCAGTTTCCAACAATCCCTTATCTGGATCCACACGACCTCACATGTTCCACACGACCTAGAAACCACATTGACTTCACAGGGAAGAGAGAGAACACATAACAGTTTCAGACCAACCTTGATAAGAATGAGATTGGGACAAGTTTAGCCCAAGCTACAATCTAGTGGCTATCCTCACATTTTAGGAGCATCGCTCTGTCTCTAGAAGCCTTGCCTTTCCAAATCATAATTATAACTATTGATAAATTATCCAACCTAAATTTAGAATGACAGTCCTTAGTGCTTCACGTTGGTTCTCTCACCTGAATTTTAAGACGCTCAACTTAACACACACCAATACAGGCAGAATGTACATTTACATTGACATACAGTATATACATCTTATATTTCTAGCATTCATTTTTCTCATCACAGCCCCCATTTGTGGTAATGACAGATTGGTATCTCAATGCATTTGTAGTCTAAATTACTATACACTTCACAGTGTGCAGACCTCCACAAACAACCTGTTACTGCAAAAAATTGTTCATGGACAAGCCTAAATCAATTACGGGCACAGTTGACCACCCCCTTCCTTCATGGCATTCATTCTTCTGGCATCTTCATTTTCTTCTTCAGGTAGTTTTACAGTTCATCCTCCCAATGGCACACGTGTTGAAAGTGGATGGCCCTTGATCATTTCCCATTTTACCTGAGCCACCACTGTCCTTTACTGTCCATTTATGTCTTGTCCATTTTCCTACCAGTACACGAGCGGCATGAGAGCAGTTTTGACGGGATCACTCTCCATGCTCACTGGTAATTCCCCCTTTGGGCACATGACTCATATCGTGATTCATGCATCCCAAAAAAACAACAACACTGCCTGTTAGGTAAAAAATTAACAAATCAAATTAGAAGTATAACTCTTTCTTGAAGAAAATAATTGTATCCCGTAAAATAGACTAGAGACAGGTGTCCCTCATTCAGAAGCAGCACTCTCTCTCTGTCCTTCTCATTGTCCGAATCACACATAGGACTATTGCTAAATTCTATCTAACCTTCTTCCTAATTATTAGTGTTTCCATATTACATCTAAGTGTCACCAAATATTCTTAGCCTTTCTAGTAAGGGTGGTCAGGCCTCACCAGAAAGTCAGATCAGAGGTCAGTCAACCCATATTGAGTTAGTGTTTCTTTCCCTGTACCTCAGACATTATTTAGAAAGCTATTTCAAACATTACAAAAATGTCGTGTATCAGGTTTACATTGGGTTTTTCAGTACATTTATTATCAAGAGAATGTACATGTGTGCAACCAAAACTCGGACAATAGATACTTCATAACATTTCATTTTTGTGCTCTTTGTGCATCTTTTCCTCAGGAAGCCTTTTGAAGGGAGAGGTCATTGATAAGCATGTCCAAAAAAACTTGGTAGTAGACATTCCATCAGTCCTGGAAGAAAGAGAATAAACATGTACTTAGTTTGCACATCTTAATCAGTCCTAAAATGTCTTAATCTTAATTGAGTTTACTGCATCTTGGGCAGGAAGTCTTGATAAAACCATACGTATAGAGAATTATACTTCAGACACATCAGATGATATGGTGTCCCGTAAAGCTGAATAGGCACTTTCTAAAGTAAACAATCCCAGAGCCCCTCTTTTGTAATCTTCATATTTTGACCAGTTGCATTGACATACAGTTATGTACTAACATTCCCTGGGACATAAACTAGTCAAAATATGAAACCTGTTGTTTAACTAATCTGCTAGGACCTTCAAAAAAATTGTGCTGGCTTATCAACTCAATATTCGGTACTAAAAACATTTACTTAGATTTACTTCAATTTAGGACACAGTTCCACGTAATGATGGAGATTATTGTTTTAGATGACATTACCTTCTTACTTAAATCACTGGTGTTACCCAAACTATAGAATTATCCAAAACATCTCTTATTCAATTCTTCATACCTCTGTACCAAATGTCCCCACTGTGTCCCTTACATCTTGTTTGAGTTCAGTGAATACTGGTGGCTATCTATTGTTCCACAGGAAACGAATCTCTAACCCGAACACCAGATGGAGGCCTCTAATTTAATATCAGTCCCAATGCTCAATCCCACTGTTCCTCATGTGAAACATTTACTCTTCAAATTACTAAGATATTGCATTATTAGAGTGATATCTGAAAGCCACTAATAACCACCATTCACTTTGTTACTTTCACTAGCCTTCATATCTGTTCCCTCAACTAGGACCCTTCTACCAAATAGGTAGACATTCTCAATCTCTACTGCTAATACACTCGGCTAACTCTCAAACAATGTTCAGCTTTACCCCCAAATTGCAAGGTTTAAAAACATAACAAAACCAACATAACTTTCTTACCCTAACAAAGTTACCTCTTAATATTTATTAACAATTTCTGTTTGCTATTCACTTTATGCTTCACACTTATTAACTTTTTAGTGACAGGGGGCAGTATTCGGGAATTTGGATGAATGACATGCCCAAAGTAAACTGCCTTTTACTCAGGCCCAGATGCTAGGATATGCATATAATAGATTTGGATAGAAAAGACTAAAGTTTCCAAAACTGTTAAAATAATGCCTGTGAGTATAACAGAACTGGCATGACAGGCGAAAACCTGAAGAAAATCTAATGGGTTAGGACCCAGATTGTAGGACCCAGATTCCTATGGCTTCCACTAGATGCCAACAGTCCTTAGACATTGCTTCAGGATTGTTTTTTGAAAAATGAAGAATGAGACCTTCTGTCAGGGGACTGAAGAAGCATACAGTGCTGATTTGCGCGCGCCCTTCATACTTTTTCCTTTCTATTGAATATGCTATTGTCCGGTTGAAGTATTATAGATTATTTAGACAATTGACAACCTGTGGATTAATTATAAGCATCGTTTGACATGTTTCGAACTTTACCGGTACTATTAAGATGTCTTTGTGTTTTGACCGCCTTTGAGCCAGTGGAATACTGAACAAAATGCACCAACAAAACTGAGTTTTTGGGATATAAAGAGGGACTTTATCGAACAAAACAAACATTTATTGTGTAGCTAGGAATCTTGTGACTGCAACCAGATGAAAATCTTCAAAGGTAAGTGATTAATTTTATCGCTATTTCTGACTTTCGTGACTCCTCTACTTGGTTGGAAAATGTGTGTATGCTTTTGTAAGCTGGGTGCTGTCCTCAGATAATCGCATGGTATGCTTTCGCCGTAAAGCCTTTTTGAAATCTGACAAAGCAGCTGGATTAACAAGAAATTAATCTTCAAGCCGATGTATAACACTTGTATTTTTATGAATGTTTATTATGACTATTTCTGTATTTTGAATTTGGCGCTCTGCAATTTCACTGGATTTTGTCGAGGTGGGTCGCTTGCTGCATGCCTGCGCCAAATAGGTTAAATGTCTATTATTTGAAGATTAATTTATAAAATACATCAGCCAATTCAGAAGGGAAGAGAAACTTTGGAGTTTCTCAACTTTGGAGTTTCTCCAAATCATTGGACTTTTGGAGTTTCATTGGAAATCATTGGAAACTTTGGAGTTTCTCCAAATCATCAAAACTCTAGTAATCCATGTCATGACTTTACCTCCTGGGTGAGGATCAGAGAGATACCCCCCTCTCTCTCTCCCCCCCCCCCACCAGAGAGGAAGGGGGGAAGTGGGGAAAGTTTGCCAGTTTAATGACAGTCGTAAATACCTTGTAGGAACTCTCTCTCTCACTCTGCAGAAATTAAAGTAAAAAAATCCATTTGATACCACGGAGAGATTTTTCAATACTGTAACATCAAAAGGTTGTACATTGAAATACTATTTCTAACATAAATAATGTGGGAAATGGTTGGTGGGGCTCCAAACGATAATCATGTCAAACCAGTTGTTGTTTGGTAATATCATTAAAGACATTATAACGGAAACATTTTAACTTTAAATCACACATGTAAGATACCAAATTAAAGCTACACTCGTAGTGAATCCAGCCAACATGTCAGATTTCAAAAAGGCTTTTTGGCGAAAGCATAAGATGCTATTATCAGATGATAGCACAACAGTAAACAATGACAGAGTAGCATATTTCAACCATGCAGGCGCGACACAAAAGGCAGAATAAAATATAAAACATGCATTACCTTTGACAAGCTTCTTTTGTTGGCACTCCAATTGGTCCCATAAACATCACAATTGGTCCTTTTGTTCAATCAATTCTGTCCATATATATCCAAAATGTCAATTTATTTGGCGCGTTTTATCCAGAAAAAAACAGCTTCCAAATTGCGCAACATCCCTACAAAATATCTCGAAAGTTGCCTGTAAACTTTGCCAAAACATTTCAAACTATTTTTGTAATACAACTTTCGGTATTTTTAAACATTAATAATCGATCAAATTGAAGACAGGTCTATCTGTTTTCAATAGAGGACGAGAGAAAACTAACTACTTTTCAAGTCTTGCGCAACTCTCAACAGTCTTACCCATTTCCTAGATGGCCGTACTTCTTCATTGCACAAAGGAATAACCTCAACCAAATTCCAAAGACTGGGGACATCCAGTGGAAGCGGTAGGAAACAAGTACCTAAGAAATATCGTTTCCCAATGAGAACTCACTGAACAGACAGAGACCTAAAAAAAAAAAATCTGAACGGTTAGTCCTCTGGATTTTGCCTGCTAAATAAGTTCTGTTATACTCACAGACATGATTCAAACAGTTTTAGAAACGTCCGAGTGTGTTCTATCCAGATATACTAATAATATGCATATCTTATATTCTTGGCATGAGTAGCAGGAAGTTGAAATTGGGCATGCTATTTATCCAAAAGTGAAGATGCTGCCCCTTATACCTTAAGAGGTTAATCAGGGCAATTTTTCCATAAATAGACAGGTATTTACCTCTCCATGGTTGCAGTATCTTGTCTATTTTTTACAAGTTTTCTATTGAAATTCATTGTGGGGAGCTTATTTATATATTTTGTGATATGAATACAGAATATGTCTACTTCACCATCAGCCCATTTTATAGGTAAACTGCAGGTTAATGTAAAAGTTGTATTTTTTACGGATCCAATACATAATATTGTACCCTTATCATAATTAGGTTTTAGTCCAGAGAGTACAGAAAATGTATCTAGATCTTCAATGAGACATTGCAGGGATCTAGCTTGCGGACATAATATAAAACTTGAGTCATTGGCATACATGGACACCTTTGTTTTTAAGCCTTGGATTTCTAATCTTCTAATATTGTTATTGGATCTGATTTTAATAGCTAGCATTTTGATGGCCATAATGAATAGATATGGTGACAGCGGACACCCTCTTTTAACTCCTCTTGACAAACTCTCTGAGAAGTAGCCGTTATTCACTATTTTACACCTGGGGTTGCTATACATTATTTTTCCCCATTTTATAAGAGAATTATTGAAATTGAAAAAATACAGGCATTTATAAATAAAATCCACTCTTACTTAACAAATGCCTTTTCAAAATCCGCTATGAATACCATTCCTGTTTCATGATGTTATATTATTTCTAGTAGTTGTGGTATATTATCTCCAATGTATCGTCAAGTAAAAAAAGCCTGTCTGATCAGGATGAACAATACCTGGTAAAACCCTTTTAATTCTGAGTCCTATGCATTTTGCTAGTATTTTTGCGTCACAACACTGAAGTGTAAGAGGCCTCCAGTTTTTTTTTTAGACTGGATCTAAAAATGTATTTGCCATCTGGGTCTTGTTTTAATAATAGTGAAATCAAACCTTCCCGCTGAGTACCTGACAGACGACCATTTCTATAGGAGTAGTTAAAACAATCTAACAATGGAGCTTTTAGTATATCAAAAAATACTTGATATACCTCTACCGGTATGCCATCAAGCCCTGGGATTTTTACAGATTGAACGGATTTAAGAGCCTCAAAAACTTCTTCCTCTGTAATTTGGCCTTCGCACTTTCTGTACATTTTTTTATTTGACATTTTTTATATTATTTTTAAAGAATTCCTTACCATAATCTTCATTCAGTCGGAAAGGATGAGACGGAAAAGAGAACATCTGCCTAAAATTATTTGCTTTCTCTTTTAAAATATAATTCGGGGAATCATAGATGACTCTGTCTTCAGTAACGAGTTTCTGCAAATTATTTTTGTTAGTGTTCCTGTATTGAAGATTCAGGAAGAATGTTGTGTATTTTTCTCCATATTCCATCAAGTGTGCTTTATTTTGTTAAAGATTACATTAGATTGTTCTTGAAATAAGTTCCTCAAGTTCTTTTCATTTTTCCTCTAACTTATTTCGTATCTCTGTAGTATTGTTTTTATTGCTATCTACCTATACTATTAGTTCAAATATTTCCCTTGTTAGTCTTGTCTCTTTAGTCAGAAACTTCTTTTTTATGATTGATGAATAATGAATTGAATGACCCCTGAAGGTACATTTAAGGGTATCCCAAACAATAAGGGGATATGCTGAACCTATATTATACTGGAAAAATCTGTTATAAATGATTTTGTCTTAGTTAAAAAATCATTTGTCCTCGAGTAAACTTTGATTACATTTCCAATATCCCATCCACATTTCAAATCTATAAGAGTTATGTGAATGCAAATTAGATGATGACTCGATCACATTCTGTCTCCTATAACCTATTTTTAACCTTTGATGCAAGAAAGAAAGAGACAAGAAAGTAGTCAAGGTGACTAGTTTGATTAGTCTCCTCCATGTATATCTCACTAGGTTGGTTTTTGTTTTGTCTCCAAATATCCACTATTTCTAAAGTGTCCATAATATTTGTAATTTCCTTAAGGGAGCGTTATAGTTTGTATAGTGATTACCTTTACGGTCCATTGAGGTACTTAATGGTGCAGCTGTATAAATCCTTTTGAGGATCTGAGGACCCATGCCAAATATTTTCAATCTCCTGAGGGGGAATAGGCTTTGTTGTGCCCTCTTCACGACTGTCTTAGTTGTTTGGATAGTTTGTTGGTGATGTGGACACCAAGGAACTTGAAGCTCTCAACCTGCTCCACTGCAGCCCCGTTGATGAGAATGGGGGCGTGCTCAGTCCTCCTTTTGTCTGTAGTCCACAACCATCTCCTTTATCTTGATCAAGTTGAGGGAGAGGTTGTTGTGCTGGCACCAGACGACCAGGTCTCTGACCTCCTCCGTATAGGCTGTCTCATCATTGTTGGTGATCAGGCCTACCACTGTTGTCATCGACAAACTTAATGATGGTGTTGGAATCGTGCCTCGCTATGTAGTCTTGAGTGAACACGGAGTACAGGTGGGGACTGAGCATGCACTCCTGAGGGGCCCCAGCGTTGCGGATGTGTTGTTACCTACCCTTACCACCTGGTGGCAGAACCGTCAGGTAGTCCAGGATCAGTTGTAGAGGGAGGTGTTTAGTCCCAGTGTCCTTAGCTTAGTAATGAGCTATGAGGCCATTGTGGTGTTGAACACTGAGCTGTAGTCAATGAATAGCATTCTCACATTGGTGTTCCTTTTGTCCAGGTGGATTCTGGTATAATGGTGTTGATGTGAGCCATGACCAGCCTTTCAACGCACTTCATGGCTACAGATGTGAGTGCTACAGGTCGGTAGTCATTTAGGCAGGTTACCTTAGTGGTCTTGGGCACATGGACCATGGTGGTCTGTTTGAAATATGTTGGTATTACGGACTTGGACAAGGAGAGGTTGAAAATGTCAGTGAAAACACTTGGCAGTTGGTCAGCGCATGCTCGGAGTACACGTCCTGTTAATCCATCTGGCCCGGCGGCCTTGTGAATGTTGACCTGTTGAAAGGTCTTACTCACAAAGGCTATGGAGAGTGTGATCACACAGTCGTCTGGAACAGCTGATGCTCTCATGCATGCTTCAGTGTTACTTGCCAGCTCGCCTGGTAGCCTCGTGTCACTGGGCTATAGTTGGCTGTGCTTCCCTTTGTAGTCTGTTATAGTTTGCAAGACCAACCACACGCGACATGCATCGGAGCCGGTGTAGTACGATTCGATCTTAGTCCTGTATTGACGCTTTGCCTGTTTGATAGTTCATCAGAGGGCATAGCGGAATTTCTTATAAGCTCCCGGGTTAGAGTCCAGCTCCTTGAAAGCGGCAGCTCTACCCATTAGCTCAGTGCGATGTTGCCTGTAATCCATGTTTGTGTACTCCTCAATGCCATCGGAGGAATCCGGGAACATATTCCAGTCTGTGCTTCTACACCTGCATTGCTTGCTGTTTCGGGTTTTAGGCTGGGTTTCTGTACAGCACTTTGAGATATCAGCTGATGTACGAAGGGCTATATAAATACATTTTATTTTATTTGTGCTAGCAAAACAGTCCTGTAGCTTAGCATCTGCTTCATCTGACCTCTTTCTTCTTGACTGAGTCACTGGTGCTTCCTGCTTTAGTTTTTGTTTTTAAGCAGGAATCAGGAGGATAGAATTATGTTCAGATTTACCAAATGGAGGATGGGGAGAGCTTTGTATGCATCTCTGTGGGTGGAGTGAAGGTGGTCTGGAGGTTTTTTCCCCATCTGGTTGCACATTTAACATGCTGAGTTTTCCTGCATTAAAGTCCCTGGCCACTAGGAGCGCCGTCTCTGGACGAGTGTTTTCCTGTTTACTTATGGCCGTATACAGTTAATTGAGTGCTGTCTTAGTGCCAGCATCGGTTTGTTGTTGTATGTAGACAGCTACGAAAAATACAGAGCAAAACTCTCTTGGTAATTAGTGTGGTCTACAGCTTATCATGAGATATTTCCTCAGGCGAGCAAAACCTTGAGACTTCCTTAGATTTCATGCACCAGCAGTTGTTTACCGGAGGCCACTGTTCTATCCTGCCAGAAAAACATATAACCCGCCAGCTGTATGTTATTCATGATTTCGTTCTTCCACGACTCAGTGAACATAAGATTTTACATTTTTTAGGATATACGTGATCGTAGTTTGTCTATTTTCTTAACGATTGATTGTACATTGGCTAATAGGACCAATGGTAAAGGTAGATTACCCTCTTGGTGACGGATCCTATCAAGGCACCCAGATCTTCGTCCATGATACCTCTGTCTCCAACTAATGATGGAGATAAGGGCTTTGCCGGGCGTGTGAAGTAAATCCTTTATCGTCCGACTTGTTGAAGAAAAATAATTCCTCCAGTATGGGGTGGGTAATTGCTGTCCTGATATCTAGAAGCTCTTTTCGGTTATTAGACATGGTGGCAGAAACATGTATAAATAACTTACAAAGGGACGATTTTAGTTAGTTAGCTAGCCACCGGAGGACAACGACACAACGAGATGCAACAATTCAAGTTTATTCTGTAAATTACGTTTGGCTTGTAATTGGTGTGAAGCCAGTCCAAACGGGCTTTTCTTGACACTTTTTGTTTTGGTGCAACAGGACCATTCACAGTTGATCTCACTCAGTTTAGCCCAACGCTAATTGGCTATGATTTATTTTAAATTTTTTATCAAGAGACGCCAAATGCTCTCTGGTTTCCATTGCATTCAATGCTGCAGGCGGCAGCAATGTCATACTCTTTTTGATCAGACAGTAACAGATAGATGGCCAACACTCGCTCGGATGCTTTCTCCGGTGAGATGCATTCAGCTTCTTGTGAATTTAAGGAAAATAATGAAACACAGAGAGATAAAAGATAGATTTCTTTATTGGTCAACTTTTGGTGGAAGCCTGGCTTCCCTTGGCAACCATGAATACACACCACTGATCTTTCGGAACGTAACGTTGTCAAGCACAGGTGCCAATTCTGGCGAGAACTGCCCATAATCCAAACCAAATCCACAATTACATACACAGCAGTGAACCCTCTGAGAGGCAAGCAATCAACAACTTATTTGGTTTAGACAGCGATTGTTTCGGCAGATACCTCTGCACATCCATTATTTGTCTCTTTTACTCACTGTGGTAACCTCGTCCAGTTGGGTCCATCCATCTCAAAATGTTAAACTTGAATTCAGTGGCAAATACCCCAAAAGTCATTGACACTCACTACTAGGGACCTGAGGATAATTCCAATGCACCCCCCCCCCCCCCCCGAAAGAATACCTTATTTTCAATAATCCAGAATCAAACAAAAAGAGCATGGTTGAAAATTGTCTGTGCTCCCAGGTACGCTAGTTCCCACCCACACAATCCCCTGGCAGCCATATACAGTATAACTAAAGCAGACAAATCTAAATCAAGGGGGAGCAGCCAGGAGCACAACAGGTAAGAACAGGGAGGTGTGAGGATGAAATGAATAGAACACAAAACATGGGAAATTGGCTCCTACACTATCTTCTTCTTTATGTCTAAATTTTCACTGCTTCTCTGTTTCACTTTCTTTCCCTCTCTCCCTCTCTCTCTCCATTATTTATTCTCTATGACTTGTTCTGTCTCCCTGTCGTGGTGAGAACAAACATGCTGTCTCCTACAGGTGATTATTTCTTTGAGCTCGATGAGAGGGCGGTTGTCCCCGGTTACCCCAAACTGATCTACGACAAGTGGGGCATCAGAGGACCTATAGATGCTGCCTTTACTCGCATCAACTGTCAGGGCAAGACCTACATCTTCAAAGTAGGCTACCACCTTTCCCACCACTCACAACACTGCCATAGTATCCTACATCTTCCCCACCACTCACAACACTAATACAGTGTCTTGCATCTTTAAGCTACCACCTTTCCACACCACTCACAACACTGACACAGCGCCCTGTTAAAGGGATAGTTCATCTCAAAGTCAAAGTATGTCAGACGTTTTCTCATCTCAAAAGTAATGTTAAGCAGTGCTTCACAAACCTTTCCTCATGTACCCCCAGCCAGTCTACTGCTTTGATGTATTCCAGAACTAGCACAGCTGATTCAAATGGTCCCATCATCATCAACCCCTACATTAGTTGAATCAGCAATGCTAGTTCTGGAATTAAGAATAAATAACTGGGCTGGCTGAAGGAGAGGTTTGGGAAACATTGGTCTAAACTTGAGCTGTTTATTAGCACAGGTGTCAGGTGCATTCTAGATATCTAATTGGCACAGGTGTCAGGTGCATGCTAGATATCTAATTAGCACAGGTGTCAGGTGCATGCTAGATATCTAATTAGCACAGGTGTCAGGTGCATGCTAGATTCTGCTGGAATCAATCCCAAATTAACAGGAAAATATGGCCTATGAAACTAACGTTGACTATTTAGTTTGATTCATTGCTTTGCTTTGCTTTCGCTTGTCTCCTCTCAGGGAAATAAGTATTGGCGTTTTGAGGATGATGTTCTGGATGCCGATTACCCTCGGGACATCTCTGTAGGGTTTGAGAAGGTTCCAACTGACGTCGACGCTGCCTTCGCCATACCAGCACCCGGTCACCATGGCAAAGAGAAGGTCTACTTCTTCAAAGGTAACATACACGCACTTGGCACAAACATCAATTCAAAGTCTTGTCCACATTAGTTCAGCTTAATTTAACTGAAATGACGAGGAAACAATGTTGATTCAACCAATGTGGGCCCAATGGGCAGAATACTGGTAATCTGTGAAACACCTGAAACATAGTGTACTGTGATGAAACCCTTGAGGGGATTAATCACTTAACTTGAACTGACTTCCCAGAAAACCAAAAATGGTTCTGTGAAAGTTCCCAGAACTTTTGTTAGGTTGCGGCAAAGTGGATTTGGAGGGCCAGTAGGAGGCACTCTTTCCTCTGGTCAATAAATAAATAAATAATGTAATATGATGTAATACTGTATATCCAAATGCCACAGGGCAGTGATTGGTGACATTGCCCTATGTAGGGTGTTGTCTTTCAGATGGGACGTTAATCGGGTGTCCTGACTCTGTGGTTACTAAAGAGCCCATGGCACTTATCGTAAAAGTAGGGGTGTTTGCTCCGGTGTCCTGTCTATAATCCCTCATACAATCATGGCCACCTAATCATCCCCTGCTTCCAATTGGGTCATTCATCACTCCTCCTCTCCCCTGTAACTATTCCCCAGGTCGTTGCTGTGAATGAGAACGTGTTCTCAGTCAACTTACCTGGTAATATTGACCTGGTAAAATAAGGGTTGAATAAATAAAATAAATGAATAAAAATTCTCATAACACAAAAACTGTCCTGTCGTGATGATGATTATAACATGTTTGTATAAAACATTCGCCTGATGTTCCTATAACACATTTAGTCTGTTCATTAAAAGTTCCCAGAATGTTTCATTAGGTTGTGGGAACAATCTGGTTGTAACATTGTGGGCACATCACAAAAATATGTTCCCAAAACACACAAATATCCAGTTGTGCAGATGATTCAAAAATATTTTACGGTGTAAAGCAAATTCACCTGCTATCACAAGAATGTTCCTAGAACACATTTAATCTGTTCTCTAAATGTTCAGAGAATGTTTCTTTAGTTTGTGGAAGCATTGTGTGGTAAGACACAAGATTACCTAAGAGGTTACTAAAACACTAAAACTGTGCAGTTGTTCTGACATTCAGATAAGGTTTCTATCAGGGTGCACAAAACCTTCCTAGGTGTAATATGTGTCCGTGAAACTGCTCCTTATCCCTACAAGTGACCTAGCCTAATACATATAGAACACATTTAGTCTGTTCTTTAAATGTTCAGTACATAGGCATACAGCTTTTTTATATATTTTGAAGCTATACATAGTTTATGTTCCTGTTATAAACAATGATGTAATACAACCTTATATACTGAACAAAAATATAAATGCAACATGCAACAACTTCTAAGATTTTACTGAGTTACATTTCATATAATGGAATCAGTCAATTGAAATAAATGAATTAGGCCCTAATCTATGGAGTGATGGTTGCTGATATTGGGCCTCGGTTACGCCTATGTAGATTTTCCATTAAATATCTGCCGTTTACAGCTACAATATTAATTTACAACATTAACAGTGTCTACAGTGTAGTTCTGATCAATTGTATGTTATTTTAATGGACAAAAAAAATTGCTTTTCTTTCAAAAAAAGAATCCAAGATGGCGTAGCAGTAAGTCGTCCTGTCGTGTCGTGTCCCTGTATATTTTGTTTATATTTAGTTTATTTTTCGTTTTTTACATATTTTTCTTTTTTTTACATATTTTTCGTTTTTTACATAGCTATCCCTTTAAAAACATTTTGCTAAACCTAAGCTTCCAAATACGCTGGATCTTCACAACTAGCTATCTAGCTAAACCGCAACCCCGGATGATTACCCCTGGCTAGCGTTTCCACCCACTTAGCTTGAAGCTAGCCCGGCCTGCGCTACCACCGTAGCATACTCCTGAGCTACAATACCCGGGCCCACGACCGGTCTATCGATGTCACCGCATGAAGAGGAATAAACAGACTCACCCCATCGCGACGTCCCCCAAAGGCTAACTCTCTAGCCCTCGCTATCTCCCTGCTTGCTAATTCGGCCTGCTAACTGCTAGCTTGTCCAGCTCCGGTCCGCTAACTGCTACCTTGTCTAGCCCGGGCCTACAAACTGTTAGCTTGTTAGCACAGGCCTGCTAACCGCCTGAATCGCCGCGTCCCAAACGCTCACCGGACCCATATTTACTTTCTATCTCTTTTGACTTTTAATTTGTTTATACCTTCCGGAAACCTGCCTCACCCAATGTGATACGGAATCGCTATTATTTTTTATTTATTTTTAGAACACACTCAAGAACCTCCAGAAGCTAACCAGCTAACTAGCTACAAGCTATTTAGTCATTGTTCGTTTTTTTTAACCTGGATAACACTCGCCAGTCCAGCTTCCCTTCCCCATCCACCGCTGCCCCCTGGACACTGATCTCTTGGCTACATAGCTGATGCACGCTGGACTGTCCATAAATCACGGTACTCCATTCTGCTTGTTTGTTTTATCTGTTGGCCCCGTTGCCTAGTCTACGCCATTTTACCTGCTGTTGTTGTGCTAGCTGATTAGCTGTTGTCTCACCTACTGTTTTAGCTAGCTTTCCCAATTCAACACCTGTGATTACTGTATGCCTCGCTGTATGTCTCTCTCAAATGTCAATATGCCTTGTATACTGTTGTTCAGGTTAGTTATCATTGTTTTAGTTCACAATGGAGCCCCTAGTTCCACTCTTCATACCCCTGATAACTCCTTTGTCCCACCTCCCACACATGCGGTGACCTCACCCATTACTACCAGCATGTCCAGAGATACAACCTCTCTCATCATCACCCAGTGCCTGGGCTTACCTCCGCTGTACCCGCACCCCACCATACCCCTGTCTGCGCATTATGCCCTGAATATATTCTACCATGCCCAGAAACCTGCTCCTCTTATTCTCTGTCCCCAACGCTCTAGGCGACCAGTTTTGATAGCCTTTAGCCGCACCCTCATACTACTCCTTCTCTGTTCCGCGGGTGATGTGGAGGTAAACCCAGGCCCTGCATGTCCCCAGGCACCCTCATTTGTTGACTTCTGTGTTCGAAAAAGCCTTGGTTTCATGCATGTCAACATCAGAAGCCTCCTCCCTAAGTTTGTCTTACTCACTGCTTTAGCACACTCTGCTAACCCTGATGTCCTTGCTGTGTCTGAATCCTGGCTCAGGAAGGCCACCAAAAATTCAGAGATTTCCATACCCAACTATAACATCTTCCGTCAAGATAGAACTGCCAAAGGGGGAGGAGTTGCAGTTTACTGCAGAGATGGCCTGCAAAGTAATGTCATACTTTCCAGGTCCATACCCAAACAGTTCGAACTACTAATTTTGAAAATTACTCTCTCCAGAAATAAGTCTCTCACGGTTGCCGCCTGCTACCGACCCCCCTCAGCTCCCAGCTGTGCCCTGGACACCATTTGTGAATTGATCGCCCCCCATCTAGCTTCAGAGTTTGTTCTGTTAGGTGACCTAAACTGGGATATGCTTAACACCCCGCCAGTCCTACAATCTAAGCTAGATGCCCTCAATCTCACACAAATCATCAAGGAACCCACCAGGTACAACCCTAACTCTGTAAACAAGGGCACCCTCATAGACGTCATCCTGACCGACTGGCCCTCCAAATACACCTCCGCTGTCTTCAACCAGGATCTCAGCGATCACTGCCTCATTGCCTGTATCCGCTACGGAGCCGCAGTCAAACGACCACCCCTCATCACTGTCAAACGCTCCCTAAAACACTTCTGTGAGCAGGCCTTTCTAATCGACCTGGCCCGGGTATCCTGGAAGGACATTGACCTCATCCCGTCAGTTGAGGATGCCTGGTCATTCTTTAAAAGTAACTTCCTCACCATTTTAGATAAGCATGCTCTGTTCAAAAAATGCAGAACTAAGAACAGATACAGCCCTTGGTTCACACCAGACCTGACTGCCCTCGACCAGCACAAAAACATCCTGTGGCGGACTGCAATAGCATCGAATAGTCCCCGTGATATGCAACTGTTCAGGGAAGTCCGGAACCAATACACGCAGTCAGTCAGGAAAGCTAAGGCCAGCTTCTTCAGGCAGAAGTTTGCATCCTGTAGCTCCAACTCCAAAAAGTTCTGGGACACTGTGAAGTCCATGGAGAACAAGAGCACCTCCTCCCAGCTGCCCACTGCACTGAGGCTAGGTAACACGGTCACCACTGATAAATCCATGATTATCGAAAACTTCAATAAGCATTTCTCAACGGCTGGCCATGCCTTCCACCTGGCTACTTCAACCTCGGCCAACAGCTCCGCCCCCCCCGCAGCTCCTCGCCCAAGCCTCTCCAGGTTCTCCTTTACCCAAATCCAGATAGCAGATGTTCTGAAAGAGCTGCAAAACCTGGACCCGTACAAATCAGCTGGGCTTGACAATCTGGACCCTCTATTTCTGAAACTATCTGCCACCATTGTCGCAACCCCTATTACCAGCCTGTTCAACCTCTCTTTCATCTCGTCTGAGATCCCCAAGGATTGGAAAGCTGCCGCAGTCATCCCCCTCTTCAAAGGGGGAGACACCCTGGACCCAAACTGTTACAGACCTATATCCATCCTGCCCTGCCTATCTAAGGTCTTCGAAAGCCAAGTCAACAAACAGGTCACTGACCATCTCGAATCCCACCGTACCTTCTCCGCTGTGCAATCTGGTTTCCGAGCCGGTCATGGGTGCACCTCAGCCACACTCAAGGTACTAAACGACATCATAACCACCATCGATAAAAGACAGTACTGTGCAGCCGTCTTCATCGACCTTGCCAAGGCTTTCGACTCTGTCAATCACCATATTCTTATCGGCAGACTCAGTAGCCTCGGTTTTTCGGATGACTGCCTTGCCTGGTTCACCAATTACTTTGCAGACAGAGTTCAGTGTGTCAAATCGGAGGGCATGCTGTCCGGTCCTCTGGCAGTCTCTATGGGGGTGCCACAGGGTTCAATTCTCGGGCCGACTCTTTTCTCTGTGTATATCAATGATGTTGCTCTTGCTGCGGGCGATTCCCTGATCCACCTCTACGCAGACGACACCATTCTATATACTTTCGGCCCGTCTTTGGACACTGTGCTATCTAACCTCCAAACAAGCTTCAATGCCATACAACACTCCTTCCGTGGCCTCCAACTGCTCTTAAACGCTAGTAAAACCAAATGCATGCTTTTCAACCGGTCGCTGCCTGCACCTGCATGCCCGACTAGCATCACCACCCTGGATGGTTCCGACCTAGAATATGTGGACGTCTATAAGTACCTAGGTGTCTGGCTAGACTGCAAACTCTCCTTCCAGACTCATATCAAACATCTCCAATCGAAAATCAAATCAAGAGTCGGCTTTCTATTCCGCAACAAAGCCTCCTTCACTCAAGCCGCCAAGCTTACCCTAGTAAAACTGACTATCCTACCGATCCTCGACTTCGGCGATGTCATCTACAAAATGGCTTCCAACACTCTACTCAGCAAACTGGATGCAGTCTATCACAGTGCCATCCGTTTTGTCACTAAAGCACCTTATACTACCCACCACTGCGACTTGTATGCTCTAGTCGGCTGGCCCTCGCTACATATTCGTCGCCAGACCCACTGGCTCCAGGTCATCTACAAGTCTATGCTAGGTAAAGCTCCGCCTTATCTCAGCTCACTAGTCACGATGGCAACACCCATCCGTAGCACGCGCTCCAGCAGGTGTATCTCACTGATCATCCCTAAAGATCATCGCCTTTCGTTCCAGTACTCTGCTGCCTGTGACTGGAACGAATTGCAAAAATCGCTGAAGTTGGAGACTTTTATCTCCCTCACCAACTTCAAACATCAGCTATCTGAGCAGCTAACCGATCGCTGCAGCTGTACATAGTCTATTGGTAAATAGCCCACCCTTTTCACCTACCTCATCCCCATACTGTTTTTATTTATTTATTTTTCTGCTCTTCTGCACACCAATATCTCTACCTGTACATGACCATCTGATCTTTTATCACTCCAGTGTTAATCTGCAAAATTGTAATTATTTGCCTACCTCCTCATGCCTTTTGCACACATTGTATATAGACCCCCCCTTCGTTTTCTACTGTGTTATTGACTTGTTAATTGTTTACTCCATGTGTAACTCTTTGTTGTATGCTCACACTGCTATGCTTTATCTTGGCCAGGTCGCAGTTGCAAATGAGAACTTGTTCTCAACTAGCCTACCTGGTTAAATAAAGGTGAAAAAAAAAAAAAAAAAAAAAAAGGACATTTCTAAGTGACCCCGAACTTTTAAACGATTGTGTAAACAGCAACACCTACCCCATAAGCATTCCTGTCTCTTCTATAGATGTTATATATCATTGTATTGGTACTGCTGTATCATCAAATGAATTATTTAAGTGAGTCTGAGAAATGGCTAATATGTGACACGATTCAGGAAACTAGGCGTATGTTGCAAGTCACAACTTCACAGGAGAGCCATTTGAGTGTAAAAATATATGTTTTATCATAATGCGTTTTTTGGCAGGAATGCCTTCTTGAACATATGAACTTTCATGTGCCTTAGTAACAAACTTGTATGCCATCTGTAAATACAAATACAATTGTTAAATTACGAGCCTTGTTGGTTAAACCACAGAAAAAGTAAACAACCTTGGTCTGCCATATAGAGGGCTTCTCTCTATTTGAGCTCGTCAGTCTGTGTTGGTAATCCTGTTGAACGCGTCTTTTTTTAAATGTATTGTTGTCACGCTCTGACCTTAGTTATCTTTGTTTTCTTTATTATTTTGGTTAGGTCAGGGTGTGACGAGGGCGGTTTGTGTGTTTTGGCTTGTCTAGGGGTTTTGTATATCAATGGGGTTTTGGTATTGTCTAGGTAAATGTAGGTCTATGGTGGCCTGAAATGATTCCCAATCAGAGACAGCTGTTTATCGTTGTCTCTGATTGGGGATCCTATTTAGGTTGCCATTTCCATTTTGGTTTTGTGGGTTATTGTCTGTGTAGTTGTATGTCAGCACTAGTTGTTTATAGCGTCACGTTTGTTTTGTTAGTTTTTTTTAAGTGTTCTTCGTTAAATAAAAGAAGAATGTATTCCAATCACGCTGCGCATTGGTCTCCCCGATACGACGAACGTGACAATTGTGTAGTTTAGCTGCATGAGTGTTGCTCTCCACTTTCTGGAGGATCAAGTTTTGAAATCAGTGGAATTAGAGCTAATGAGATGGAGAAAACACCTGTCTCTGGATTACATCCTCAAACTAAGGGCAACCATGGTATGGCATTCCTGACAGGGAGACGTGTCCATCATGCAGTCTAGCGTTAGCTAGCTACATTTTCAGATATTACACATTTTTAGTTTTGAAAAATTGGTTTTATTTCAAGCTCAAGTGTGCTGTTATCTAAATCAAATCAAATTTTATTTGTCACATACACATGGTTCGCAGATGTTAATGCAAGTGTAGAGAAATGCTTGTGCTTCTAGTTCCGACCATGCAGTAATATCTAACAAGTAATATAACCTAACAATTTCACAACAACTACCTCATACAAACAAGTCTAAAGGAATGAATAAGAATATGTACATACAAAAATATATGAATGAGCGATAGCCGAACGGCATAGGCAAGTTGCAGTAGATGGTATAGAGTACAGTATATACATATGAGATGAGTAATGTAGGGTATGTAAACATGATATAAAGTGGCATTGTTTAAAGTGGCTAGTGATACATTTATTACATCAATTTTTCATTATTAAAGTGGCTAGAAATTAGTCAGTATGTTTAGTTGGCTGGCTCCCTTACTGACGTTATTATTCATATCCCAGAGCCGTTTGCTTTTCTAGTTAGAGGCTAATGTTAGCTAGCTGATATTGAACCTGGTTGGTTAGCTCCCAGCACTGTGGCATTGTTGGCACTGTGTTCATTGTTATTTAACTAGCTAACATTAGCTGGCTGGCTCGTTAGCTAACGTTATGTGACGCATGTACAACACCGGTTGAATATGCCCAGTGTCAGTAAATGTCTGCAAAAAAGCATAATGAAATTGTTGCCAGCAGCGCTGGTTAGGCTGTTTTCCTGTTATCCATAGGTAAACAAATTATCGGTCAGAGCGTCAAGTGTGCACTACGAGAGTGAAACAAGATGGGGGGGGGGGGGCTAAAGCTTAAGAGTGTGAACGATACTGAATGGGTGTAGACCAAGAAGAGCTCTTCACTAGATACCAAAACATTCAAAGGCCATTTTTTCAAAAGAGAGTTTACAAGCTGATCAACTTTCAAAGCAGAATTACTTTCCCGTTGTTCCTCAAATGCAGTGTATAATATAAAATTTTGAGTCTCTACTTTTATTCATTGTAAAAACACAATTTTCAAATGTTGCTACATGAGACTGAATCCAGGTGGTGAGTGACATATATGAATGTTATCTGATGCTAGGAAGTTATTTATTTCATTAAACTTATTTCTAAGGCTACGTACAGTGCATTCATAAAGTATTCAGACCCTTTCCCCTTTTCCACATTTTGTGATGTTGCAGCCTTATTCCAAAATAGATCAAATTCATTTTTTCCTCATCAATTTACATGGAATTATGACAAAGTGAAAACAGGTTTTTATAAATTGTTGCACATCTATAAAAAAACAAACGTATTTAAATAAATTTGCAGACCCTTTGCTATGAGACTCGAAAATGAGCTCAGGTGCACCCTGTTTCCATTGATCATCCTTGAGATGTTTCTACAACTTGATTGGAGTCCACCTGTGGTAAATTCAATTGATTGGACATGATTTGGAAAGGCACACACCTGTCTATATAAGGTCCCACAGTTGACAGTGCATGTCAGAGCAAAAACCAAGCCATTGGGTCGAAGGAATTGTCTATAGAGCTCAGAGACAGGATTGTGTCGAGGCATAGATCTGTGGAAGGGTTCCAAAAAATGTCTGCAGCATTGAAGGTCCCCAAGAACACAGTGGCCTCCATCATTCTTAAACGGAAGAAGTTTGGAACCACCAAGACTCTTCCTAGAGCTGGCTGCCTGGCCAAACTGAGCAATCCGAGGAAGAAGGGCCTTGGTAAGGGAGTTGACCAAGAACTTGATGGTCACTCTGACAGAGCTCCAGAGTTCCTCTGTGGAGATGAGACAACCATCTCTCCAGCACTCCACCAATCAGGACTTTATAGTAGAGTGACCAGGGGGAAGCCACTCCTCAGTACATGACAGCCCACTAGGAGTTTGCCAAAAGTTACTTACAGACTCTCAGACCATGAGAAACAATATTCTCTGGTTAGATGAAAACCAGATTTAACTCTTTGACCTGAATGCCCGGCATCACGTCTGGAGGAAACCTGGCACCATCCCTAATTAGAAGCATGGTTGTAACAGCATCATGCTGTGGGGATGTTTTTCAGCGGCAGGGACTCGGAGACTAGTCAGGATCGTGGCAAAGATGAACGGAGCAAAGTACAGAGAGATCCTTGATGAAAACCTCCTCCAGAGCGCTCAGGACCTCAGACTGTGGCGAAGGTTCTACTTCCAACAAGACAACAACCCTAAGCACAAAGCCAGAGCCAGGACTTGGACCCCGATCTAACATCTCTGGAGAGACCTGAAAATAGCTGTGCAGCGAAGCTCCCCATCCAAACTGTCAAAGCTTGAGAGGATCTGCAGAGAGGAATGGGAGAAACTCCCAAAAGCTGTGCCAAGCTTGTTGCGTCATACCCAAGAAGACTTAAGGCTGTAATTGCTGTCAAAGGTGCTTCAACAAAGTACTGAGTAAAGGGTCTGACTCCTTATGTAAATGTGATATTTCTTTAAATACATTTGCGAACATTTCTAAAAAACGTTTTTTGCTTTGTCATTGTGGGGTATTTTGTGCAGATTTATATGGAAGAAAACAATTTAATCCATTTTAGAATAAGTAACGTAACAAAATGTGATAAAGTCAAGGGGTCTGAATACTTTCTGAATGCACTTTAACAGCACAAAGTAAATGGACCGTCCTGGGGCGCTCAAATATGTGCTCAGTCAGAACTTCTGGGACTGCTCTAGTCACCCTCCCAATGAGTCTCTTGCACCAGACGGCTTACTTCCGCATGTGAGACTGGAACTCCTCTGTCAGTTACAGATGGCGCTAAAGCAAAAACCTTATTGTAATTAACTTATAAATTAATAACAGTCATGGGTGCGTATGACCTGATAAACCAATAAACTACATCCAGCAAGAGTAGAAGGAGATGGCACCGGAGAAGAAGGCAGACGTTTTACATGTATTTTTGGTTTAATTATATTACGAACCCCTTAGGCCTTGCAGTCTAGGGGGGATGGAAACGAGACCCGTAACATATCTCATGCAAATAATAATAGTGAAAAGGAATAGTGAGAACGAAAAGAAATTCACAGACAACCTAAACCTACCGTCAAACACTTTAGGTTTATTTCAAACACACGGTAATGCGAAAAAGCCCCTAAGCTAATCTTACTGGGTAAAGAACAGCTAGCTAACTTACCAATAAAATACAGTGGGTGGTCCGCCCAGTTCTAACTTGGGTACTTAGACAAAGTTTTCCTACGGGTAATGTATGCCCAAGGGTGACTTGACTTGGTATCCCCTTTTCCCACCAAGAAACAAACAGCCATACACCACAGCAATACATACTCACATGATAGCGGACAAGAGACAACTGATTGTGATTGTGATTGGGTAAGGGAAAAGGTGTCTTCAGATTGGCAACTGATGACTGCCACCTGTGACTAGGCCAGAAGGAGAGAAAACAAATACACACAGGATACATGTATCCATAACACTCCCACCCTTAAAAGAGCAACCCTATAAGGATTGCGACCAAAGTATTTACAACGAATACCAACAAGTTCAATGAGCAAAGGCAACATAACGAGACATACAAAAATCATACATTTTTAAACACGAGACAAAGCATCTGCCAATACATTATCAGAATCCTTTTTGTGGCGGATCTCCAAATTATACATTTGCACAATAAGTGCCCAACACAAGGCGCTGGTTCCTGTTGCACATACGGTGGAGAAACACTAAGGTGTTAAACATGTTAACAGTCACAAGGCCGCAGGGCCAGACGGATTACCAGGACGTGTACTGCGAGCATGCATTGACCAACTAGCAAGTGGATTCACTGACATTTTCAAGTCTGTAATACCAATATGTTTTAACTTGTTATGGCTGCAATCCCCCTATCGGGATAAGTGTCATCAACAACCGCTGAATAGCATAGCGCTACATTCAATAAATATTACTACAAATATGTATATTCATGAAATCACAAGTGCAATATAGGAAAACACAGTTTAGCCTTTTGTTAATCCACCTGTTGTGTCAGATTTTGAAATTATGCTTTACGGCAAAAGCAATCCAAGCGTTTGTGTAAGTTTATCGATCGCACAACAAAACATTAAGTACACTTAGCATCAGGAAGTTTGGTCACGAAAATCAGAAAAGCAATCAAATTAATCGTTTACCTTTGATGATCTTCGGATGTTTTCACTCAAGAGACTCCCAGTTACACAACAAATGTTCCTTTTGTTCCATAAAGATTATTTTTATATCCAAAATACCTCCGTTTGTTTGTCGCGTTATGTTCAGAAATCCACAGGAAAGAGCGGTCACGCCAACGCAGACGAAAATTCCAAATAGCTTCTATAATGTCCACAGAAACATGTCAAACGTTTTTTATAATCAATCCTCAGGTTGTTTTTAAAATATATAATCGATAATATATCAAGTGCAAATGTCTTTCACAGTAGGAGAGGGAAAAGCAATAACTATACAAACTCTGTTGCGCGAGCAAAACTTATGTGACCACTTGATGTTATCGTTCTGGCTCATTTTTCTAAATAAAAGCCTGAAACTATGTCTGAAGACTGTTGACACCTTGAGGAAGTGATATCCCTTTAAATCCAGCAAAGGGATGCTATGGAACATGGGGTTTTCAAAATAGAAGCCACTTCCTGTTTTGATTTTCTTCAGGGTTTCGCCTGCAATATCAGTTCTGTTATACTCACAGACAATATTTTGACAGTTTTGGAAACTTTAGAGTAATTTCTATCCAATACTACTAATACTATGCATATATTAGCAACTGAGACTGAGGAGCTGGCCATTTACAATGGGCACCTTTTCATCCAAGCTACTCAATACTGTCCCTACAGCCATAAAAAGTTAAGCAGACCATTATGGTCCCTGTGCCCAAGAACAACTAAGGTAACCTGCCTAAATGGCTACCGACCCGTAGCACTCACGTCTGTAGCCATGAAGTGCTTTGAAAGGCTGGTCATGGCTCACATCAACACCATCATCCCAGACACCCTAGAAACACTCCAATTTGCATACCAACCGAAAAGATCCACAGATGATGCAATCTCTATTGCACTCCACACTGCCCTTTCCCACATGGACAAAAGGAACACCTATGTGAGAATGTTATTCATTGACGACAGCTCAGCGTTCAACAACATAGTGCCCTCAAAGCTCATCAATAAGCTAAGGACCCTGGGACTAAACAACTCCCTCTGCAACTTGATCCTGGACTTCCTGATGGGCTGCCCCCAGGTGGTAAGGGTAGGTAACAACACATCTGCCACGCTGATCCTCAACACAGGGGTCCCTCAGGGGTGCGTGCTCAGTCCCCTCCTGTCCTGCCAGGCACAACTCCAACACCATCATTAAATTTGCCGATGACACAACAGCGGTAGGCCTGATCACTGACAACGACGAGACAGCCTATAGGGAGGAGGTCAAAGACCTGACTGTGTGGTGGAAGGACAACAACCTCTCCCTCAACGTGATCAAGACAAAAGAGATGATTGTGGACTATAGGAAAAAGAGGACCGATCACGCCCCCATTCTCATCGACATTGCTGCAGTGGAGTAGGTTGAGAGCTTCAGGTTCCTTGGTGTCCGCATCACCAACAAACTAACATGATCCAAGCACACCATGAAAGTCGTGAAGAGGGCACGACAACACCTATTCCCCCTCAGGAGACTGAAAAGATTTGGCATGGGTCCTCAGATCCTCAAAAGGTTATACAGCTGCACCATCGAGAGCATCCTCACTGGTTGCATCACTGCCTGGTATGGCAACTGCTCGGACTCTGACCGCAAGGCACTACAGAGGGTAGTGCGAACAGCCCAGTAAATCACTTCCTGCAATCCAGGACAAAAAAAAAGAAAAAAACCTGGTGTATCAAAAAGCATGATCAAATGAATTAGCCAGCTACTGTATATTGAGAAACATTGAGAAATAATTTGGTCAATTTTTGGGGTCAAATTAACCAGTTATCTACCTGGTAGCTTGCTCACTAGTTAGTTCCAGTGCCAGTTTCAAGTCTATCTAAATGAATGTCTTACTAACTCGGAAATATGAAGATATTTCAGAATGAAAGTTAACTGGCTAGCGCATCATTCTTTGTGACATTATATTAGCTATCTCATTTAGATTGTATTTTCACTTATTGCATCTGCATGCCTGTTGAGTTCTCCTTGGTGCACTCCTTCGTTCATGAGATGGCTGCTCATTCTAAATGTCAACTGCCCGGCACCCTCCACAGCAACAAGCCAAAGCCCCCACCATTTCTCCTTTACCCAAATCCAGATAGCCGATGTTCTGAAAGAGCTGCAAAATCTGGACCCCTACAAATCAGCCGGGCTAGATAATCTGGACCCTCTCTTTCTAAAATTATCTGCAGAAATTGTTGCAACCCCTATTACTAGCCTGTTCAATCTCTCTTTCATATCGTCTAAGATTCCCAAAGATTGGAAAGCTGCCGCGGTCATCCCCCTCTTCAAAGGGGGTGACACTCTAGACCCAAACTGCTACAGACCTATATCTATCCTACCCTGTCTAAGGTCTTTGAAAGCCAAGTTAACAAACAGATTACTGACCATTTCGATTCCCACCATACCTTCTCCGCTATGCAATCTGGTTTCAGAGCTGGTCATAGGTGCACCTCAGCCACGCTCAAGGTTCTAAACAACATCATAACCGCCATCGATAAGAGACATTTCTGTGCAGCCGTATTCATCGACCTGGCCAAGGCTTTCGACTCTGTCAATCACAACATTCTTATTGGCAGACTCGACAGCCTTGGTTTCTCAAATGATTGCCTCGCCTGATTGCCTCGTTTACCAACTACTTCTCTGATAGAGTTCAGTGTGTCAAATCGGAGGGCCTGTTGTCTGGACCTCTGAAAGTCTCTATGGGTGTGCCACAGGGTTCAATTCTCAGGGCGACTCTCTTTTCTGTATACATCAATGATGTTGCTCTTGCTGCTGGTGATTCTCTGATCCACCTCTATGCAGACGACACCATTCTGTATACTTCTGGCCCCTCCTTGGACACTGTGTTAACTAACCTCCAGACGAGCTTCAATGCCATACAACTCTCCTTCCGTGACCTCCAACTGCTCTTAAACGCAAGTAAAACTAAATGCATGCTTTTCAACCGATCGCTGCCCGCACCTGCTCGCCCGTCCATCATCACTACTCTGGACGGCTCTGACTTAGAATACGTGGACAACTACAAATACAAATGGGTGTCTGGTTAGACTGTAAACTCTCCTTCCAGACTCACATTAAGCATCTCCAATCCAAAATTAAATCTAGAATCGGTTTCCTATATCGCAACAAAGCATCCTTCACTCATGCTGCCAAACATACCCTCGTAAAACTGACCATCCTACCGATCCTCGACTTCGGTGATGTCATCTATAAAATAGCCTATAAAATAGCCTGTAACTCTGTGTTGTTGTATGTGTCGAATTGCTACGCTTTATCTTGGCCAGGTTGCAGTTGCAAATGAGAACTTGTTCTAAACTAGCCTACCTGGTTAAATAAAGGTGAAATAAATAAATAAAAAATAGTATAATCTAATCTGTTCAAAACAGTGGCAGCATGTGCAGCAGAAATAGGTGTATTTATGCTGTTGTTCAAATGCATAGAACGCTTTATAAATGATATCTTCTCAAAACAATTACTGGTAGTTCAAAAACTTGGCATCATATTTCCGTCATGCTGTATATTTCTGTCATGATTTTCTGGAAACCTTTAAATAATGTAGACCAGGCATTAAATTAATTTCCTGTGCAACCTAGATTAAACATTGTATGAAGGTCATCACAACTGAGCATATTTTGTGTTTTGGGAACCTATCTCTTGTAATGTACCCACACTGTTCCCACAACCTAATTAAATGTTCTGGGAACCACCCTAATTTTCGCACACTAATAAAAACCTTGTTATGATCGGCTCAAGTGAACAGGTTTTGTGTTTTGGGAACATATCTCTTGTCATGTTCCCATAATGTTTCCACAACCTAAATAAATGTGTTAAACTTTTTTATGTTCTTTAAAAGTTATTTTCTTGGAATGCTCTTGTAACATCAGGTGAATGTTTTTGGCACTGTAAAAGAAACATTGTATAATGTTATATTCACAGAACTGGATATGTTCCCGGATTTCTGGGTTGCAATTTACATTTATTTATTTATTATTTAACCTTTATTTAACTAAATGATTTGAATTGCTTTAATAGACTTGAATTGATATAACCGTTATTTTCTCCCTATACAGGGGACCAGTACTACCAGTATGAGTTTAAGCACCAGCCGTCTCACGAAGAGTGTGTGCGCTTGACTAAGTCGTCCCCCTCTGTGCTCTTCACGCGCTACACTGACCTGTACTGTGATGATACCTGGGAGAACCTTTTCACAATGCTTTTCCAAGGCCGTAAGACCCAGCTGTGTGTGTGTGTGTGTGTGTGCGCGTGTCTCCGTGCGTGTGTGCATGCATGCTTGTCTGTGTGTGTTTGTCAAAGTGTCTTTAACTCTGCCTAATTTAAAGTAACTCTTACTGTCTCTTTTTGCAGTGCATGGCCACAAAAAGGGCCCACGGTTCATCAATAAAGACTGGGTGGGGATCAAGTCCCCCATAGACGCTGCCATGGTGGGCCGTCTTTACATCAGCCCTAAACCCACTCCCACTCCCTCCCCATCCCCCATCCCCAGGAGACGAGCCAATAGGTGGAGGAAGGATAAGAGGCGGGGTCAGAGAGGCAGGGCCAGACAGAGTCGCTCAGCGTACTTTGAGGATTTTTTTTTAGATGACCACGACTGGTAGGTTTAGTACTCTAGCCTAATGCAGTGCAGGCTTTTGTGCCATCCCAGCACTGATGACTGGTACTGTACTAACTCATATCACACAGCAGCAACTGTGTCCACCTGATCTGGTGTGTTAGACCTGGGCTGGAATAAAAGCCTGCCCAACTCAGTGCTTTTTACCAAGTCTTTTCTAAGGCCAATTATCTTAATATCTCTATATGTGATGATTTGATGATGTTTGGTTGTCCACACATTAGTGAGGGGTAAAGATATGGACCATAAAGGAGATTTTAAGCTGTGGTTTTGTGTGTGTGTGTGTGTGTGTGTGTGTGTGTGTGTGTGTGTGTGTGTGTGTGTGTGTGTGTGTGTGTGTGTGTGTGTGTGTGTGTGTGTGTGTGATAGGATGGGAGGAGGCTTCACATATGACTCTGACTACAGTGACTACACACACACTACACACGACAAGACACTGCCTGTCCAGAACGTCTACTTCTTCAAGAAAGGTAACAGTACACATGCACACACGCACACAGACAAACATAGGCATCCAACTCACACACACAAACTTACATACACACTCACACACCAGACCTGGGTTCAAATACATGTGTATGTGGCCCGAATCAACTACCTCTATTGGAAGTATTTGAAAGTATTTTCAAATAGTTTTCTATAAATAGCCTAAAATGTGAAAATATTTTGAAATACTTGTTTCAAATACTTTTTTCAAATGCATGGGTTAAATGCATGTGAGGCAGAGCACAGTGTGAGTATTTTCAAATACATACCAATATCGTATTTCCAAATACATTCCAGTATTCAACTATTTGTTTTTCAAAATAAAAAATATGTGAATACTTCCTTTTAAATGGATATAAAAGTAATTGAGATATGTGGACCCAGGTCTCTCTCTCTCTCTCTCTCTCACACACACACACACACACACACACACACACACACACACACACACACACACACACACACACACACACACACACACACACACACACACACACACACACACACACACACACACACACACACACACACACACACACACACACACACACCTTCTTGTTCTGATCATCAGTTTATTTGATTGTTTTCTGCCACCAGATAAATACTACAGGGTGGATCTCCAGACCAAACACATTGACTTTGCCAGCCCTCCCTACCCACGATCCATTGCCAAGTACTGGCTGGGCTGCAAACAGGAGTCTGGCCCGGACAGAGAAGAGATAGACAGACATTACGAGCCAATGGCAGAAAAGAAATGAAAAGCGATAGACAATACAAGCTGATGATTAC
Source organism: Oncorhynchus kisutch (assembly GCF_002021735.2). NCBI lineage: Eukaryota > Metazoa > Chordata > Actinopteri > Salmoniformes > Salmonidae > Oncorhynchus > Oncorhynchus kisutch. The sequence goes on from NC_034192.2 coordinate 21,180,862, forward strand.
TTTTATTACAAAGTTACATAAGTTCAATACAGATGATCTAATCATAATGGTAGCGCACAATGAAAAACATACTATAGTAGTCATTCTTGCATTGTTTGTATTGACTAAAGATGGTCAACCTGATACATCGGTCTACACTGTCTATTTAGGTTGACATGATTAAATAAAATATTCATGATTTGTATCTTTGAGTTGCCTTGTGTCCTCTCTTTTTCTAATATATGGTTAATCAGTTTTTGGCACCCTATTTTTTTTTTTACAAATGTTTTAACCTTTAACTAGGTAAGTCAGTTAATTAATTAAGAGCAAATTCCTATTTAAAACGATGGCCTACTCCGGCCAAACCTTAACCCGGACGACCCTGGGCCAATTGTGTGCCGCCCTATGGGACTCCGAATCACGGCCAGTTGTGAAAGAACCTGGTTTGATTCCAGATTTGTGGAGTGATGCCTCTAGCACTGAGATGCAGTGACTTAGACCGCTGCCCCACTCAGGAGCCTATTCTCTATATAGTCAACTACTTTTGACCAGGGCCCATTGGGCTCTGCTCAAAAGTAATGCACTATGTAGGGAATAGGGTGTCATTTCAGACACACTATAAGAAATTACCTCAAGTAGAGAGATTGGGCTTGTTTATTTTAGGTCCCTGGTCAAAGTATCAAAGTGGCAGCACAGAACCAGTTTAGCTCTGGCTACGTTCCAATTCTCTTCAACATCGTCCTTCCTTCTTTGCCTCCTATTTCCTCATCTCCTAAATCATGTGAATGGGCTTGATTGGTGACAGCAGCATAGGAGGGAACCTAATGTAGAGGTCATGTGAGAGATTGAAGATTTGCTTTATCTCAATTGTTTTCTGTTTGGCCCTCTGCATTGTAAAGACATTTAAATAGGTGGTTGTGGGAACGTGCACTAAGATGCCTATGATACCTGGAAAATACTCTGGTCTCCTTAAAGTGGAACAACGGCAAATTTAGGAAAATTGTTAAAGTACCTAAACCTGTCTGACTCAGTGTGCACCTCTCTCATTCAGGGAGGGCGAGGTAGAGCTAGAGTGCCTTCAGAAAGTATGCATACTCCTTGACTTATTCCACATTTTGTTGTGTTACAGCCTGAATTCAAAATGTATTAAATTCAGTTTTAGTAAAACTTTACTTGACACCCTTAACCATGTCATAACAGCAGACATAACTTGTCATAATCTGTCATAACACTGTCATGACCCACATATTTACACTTGTTGTGACACATATTGCATTATTTTATGGCTGGTTATGACAGGTACATGTCAAAACCAACATATATTCAAATGATTTTTTTCCCTGCCAAGAAGTATCTTTCCTTTGAAAGTTTGTTAAAACAAATCACCTGCGCCGAATACAACAGGTGTAGACCTTACAGTGAAATGATTACTTACAAGACCTTAACCAACTATTCTTTTAGAAGATTTAAGAAAAATAAGTGTTAGGTAAGTAAAAAAAATACATGAGTAAATAATTGAAAATAAAAGTAACAAGTAATTAAACATTCGTGAGGCTATATACAGGGGGTACCGGTACAGAGTCAATGTGCGGTCGAGGTAATTGTTTAGTCAAGGTAATTGAGGTAATATGTGCATGTAGGTAGAGTTAGCATGGATAATAAACAGAGAGTAGCAGCAGCGTAAAAGAGCGGTCTGGGTAGCCCTTTGATTAGCTGTTCAGGAGCCTTATGGCTTGGGGGTAGAAGCTTTAAATTTTAAAAAATAAAGAAGACTTTTGGACCTAGACTTGGCGCTCCGGTACCATTTGCCGTAGCAGAAAGAAAAGCCTATGACTAGCGTGGCTGGAGTCTTTTACAATTTTTAGGGCCTTCCTCTGACACTGCCTGGTATAGAGGTCCTGGATGGCAGGAAGCTTGGCCCCAGTGATGTACTGGGCCATACGCACTATCCTCTGTGGTCGGAGGCGGAGCAGTTGCCATACCAGGCATACCAGGCAGTGATGCAACCAGGCTCTCAATTGTGCAGCTGTTAGAGCCTTTTGAGGATCTGAGGACCCATACCAAATCTTTTCAGTCTCCTGAGGGGGATAAGGTTTTGTCGTGCCCTCTTCACAACTGTCTTGGTGTGCATGATCGTTTTTTGGTGATGTGGACACCAAGGAACGTGAAGCTCTCAACCTGCTCCAATGCAGCCCTGTCGATGAGAATGGGGGCGTGCTCGGTCCTCCTATTCCTGTAGTCCACAATCATATCCTTGTCTTTTTCTTTTTTTTTTATGTATTTATTGAATAATCAAAATATACTATATACTTGCAGTGAAGCCGCTCAACAACTACATCATACCAGTCATCCAACAGATTCCCATTCAGAGCGACACACAGAAGCATCCAGGGCCACCAGGCCAAAAAACATGAACCCGAACCCTCCAAGATCCCCCCCCCACAGTTCCCCAATAGCTGTCCCTCAACCATTCGAGACACCTCCCACAGACCCCCCAGGAAGAAAAATAAAAAGTAAAAAATACAATTAATTCAATTCCCCACCCCCAAGAACCCCTCCAATGCACCAACAACCAAGACAATGAACTAAAGAGAAAAAAGGAAAAGGCAGAAGAAAACAACAACAATGCAAAAAATATATATAATACATTTCAAACAAAGGACATCAAGGACAACTAAAATCATAACAGCAATGCCAACTGTATATGTTTGTGTGCATGTCTGGCACTATTACGTGTATGTGTGTGTGTTCTTGTATGTGTTTATTTGAATGAGAGTGTGTGTGTATGCATGTGTACTGTCAAACGGTGGGTGTTGCTGGTGCATGGAAGTCAGGCGCAGGAGAGCAGAGATGAGTGGACAAAGCACTTTACTGAGGCAATTACTAGAACAGATGCAACCTCGTCACAAAAACTAATATCCACAGAACAAGTGAGGCAGCACAAAGTACTGGCTGCTACAAAGCACAGGTACAAAACCAAACCCGGCGTAAACCAGCCGGAAGCGTGCCAACCTTGACAATAAACAATACCCCACACAGACATGGAGGGAACAGAGGGCTAAATACACATAGTAATTATGAGGAGATGTAAAGCAGGTGTGCAGGAAAACAAGACAAAACAAATGGAAAATGAAAGGTGGAGAGGCGATGGCTAGAAGACCGGTGACGTCGACCGTGGAACGTCGCCCGAACAAGGAGAGAGACCGACTTCGGCGGAAGTCGTGACATTTACAAACACCTGCATTTATTGTTTCCTCTATCCTAAAGCTTTTTTTATGTATTGAAAATTAAACACAGTCCATGCAATTTATTATTATTACTTGTGAAGCAAATGTTTACTCCTGAACTTGTTTAGGCTTGCCATAACAAAGGGGTTGAAAACTTATTGACTCAAGACATTTCATCTTTTCATTTTTTATTAATAAAAGAAACATGTCTCAAAACACAATTCCACTTTGACATTATGGAGTATTGTGTGTCGGCCACTGACACAGCATCTAAATTGATTTTTTAAATTTATTCAGGCTGTAACTCAACAAAATGTGGAATAAGTAAAAGGTGTGTGAAAAATGTCTGATACTGCATGTAAATGAGATATTTCTGTATTTCATTTTCAATACATTTGCAAACATTTCTAAAAATATGTTTTCACTTTGTCATGGGGTTTTGTGTGTAGATGGTTATGATTAAAAAATATATATTTAATCCATTTTGAATTCAGGCTGTAGCACAACAAAATGTGGAATAAGTTAAGGACTACAAATACTTTCAGATAGCACTGTACTTCACAAGGTTATTCACAAATGACAATAATTTACAAATGACGCAAGAGATTTAGTTTGCATGACAGGGCCAAATTGCCTTTCTCAAGCGAGCAAGAGAATGTGATAGGCTGTGGCTGGTATGACATTTTGTCAGCAGGTGATTGTCAAGAAAATAACTGCCGGTTTCATGGTAATTGACAGTTAAATAACATAAACACATTTAGCATCTCCTGGCTTCCACGCATAGCCTACAAGCCACTGATGGCTTGTAGGCTATGCGTCTTCCTACACACCTTCGGAGCATCTACATTTTTAAAAGTCTAATAAATCCAAAGCCTACACCATCACAATACATCCATTATTTATTTTAGACAGGTCTAAAGGAACATGATATGAAGAAAGTGTGGTCTGAGTTGTACTTGCTATTTGTTTAGATTTCCGTGGCATAATTTTTAAAAATCATTTTATAGTATGAAAAATAAAATTGTACATAGCTGAATAAAATAACAAATACATCCAGCTATTCTGTGTTGAGCAGTTAACAATGAAACAGGTTGTAACGGCGTTCTTCGTTTGTCGAAAGAGAGTCGGACCGAAATGCAGCATGGTGGTTAATCATGATCTTTAATGAAGAAAAAGTGATGATACATGAAATAACTAATAAATACAAAAAACAACAAACGGAACGTGAAACCTAATTGCAGCCTATCTGGTGAACACTACACAGAGGCAGGAACAATCACCCACGAAAGACAAAGCGAACTCAGGCTACCTAAATACGGTTCCCAATCAGAGGCAACGAGAAGCACCTGACTCTGATCAAGAACCGCCTCAGGCAGCCAAGCCTAACTAGACACACCCCTAAACCTAGCAATCCCAAATCCTATAAAACCCCAATACGAAACACAACACGTAAACCCATGTCACACCCTGACCAAAATATATATCGAAAACACAAAACACTAAGACCAAGGCGTGACACAGGTATTCCTATATGCTTAATTTAGAGTTATTGTCACGACTTCTGCCGAAGTCGATGCCTCTCCTTGTTCGGGTGGTGCTCGGTGGTGACGTCACCGGTCTTCTAGCCATCATTGATCCATTTTTCATTTTCCATTGGTTTTGTCTTGTCTTCCTACACACCTGGTTTCAATCCCATTCATTACATGTTGTGTATTTAACCCTCTGTTTCCCATCTTGTTTTTGTCAGAGATTGTTTCAGTTTCGTGTTGTTTGTATTTGGGGCACGACAGGTCCTCATACCCAATTTGTTTCATTTGTGTTTTATAGTTTTGGAGTTATGTTTTGTTTCATTGAATTACTCCATTTACTAAGTTTATTCTCCTGCGCCTGACTTCCCTGCCACCTATACACACATTTGTGACAGAATCTCTGACCACCAATGAAGTCAGCAGGAGAAGGTACCCCGACCATGGAAGTGGAGCAGCGCGTCATGGAACATACGGCGATGATTTCCAAACTGAGCGTCGCCATGGATCGCGTTGTCCAGAATATGGACCGCTGGGAGACACAGGGAGTTTTCCCAGCGCCTCCACCAGCACAACCAGGGTCTCCCCTGAACGCCCCTTTCCCACCTGAACCTAACAGGATCCAGCTATCCATGCCACAGGGATATGACGGAGATGCTGCCGGCTGCCAGGGTTTCCTTCTTAAACTAAGCCTGTACCTGGCCATGGTCCACCTAGCTCATCGGACCGTGAGAGGGAGGCCCTCGTTTCATGCCTCACCGGGAAAGCCCTGGAGTGGGCCAGCGCTGTGTGTGGAGGGGGAGATGCAGCGTTGGATGATTTTGAGGAGTTCACCACCCATCTGATGGCAGAGCGGCGGGTGAGCGCCTCTACCTTATGAGGCAGGAGAAGAGGAGCGCCCAGTAGTTTGCCCTGGAGTTTAGGACCCTGGCTGCCGGAGCTGGATGGAACAACCCTTAATCGACCATTACTACTGTAGTCTATGTGAGGATGTCCGTCAGCCTCTGCTGGCTTGCAGAGACACCACTCTCACCTTCGACCAGCTGGTGGACCTGTCCATCCGGCTGGACAACCTGCTGGCTACTCGCGGACGTTCAGATCAGGGTCTGGTTGTTCCATCCTCCCGCACACCCTCTCCGATACCTATGGAGCTGGGAGGTGCGCTGCACAGGGAGAACGGAAGGGGTTCCCGCTCGTGCACCATATGTGGCCACAGAGGTCACACTGCTGGTTGGTGCCGGGTTGGTTCCTCTGGGTATTGAGGCGAGAGGCAGGGCACTCTGGCGGCACCCCAGGTGAGTAGGCATCATTCTCATCCAGAGCCCTCTGTTGCACATATGTTTCTCTGTTACCTTTCCTGAATTTCCGCGTTCTCAGCATAAGGCGCTAGTAGATTCAGGCGCGGCTGGGAATTTCATTAATAAACGATTAGCTCATAGTTTAGGGATTCCCATTGTTCCTGTAAATATGCCTTTCCCCGTTCATGCCTTAGATAGTCGACCATTAGGGTCAGGGTTTATCAGGGAGGTCACCGCTCCTTTGAGTATGGTAACACAGGGAAAAGATTAGTCTTTTTCTTATTGATTTTCCTGCGTATTCTGTGGTGCTGGGCCTACCCTGGTTAGCTTGTCATAACCCTACTGTTTGGTGGCCACAGAGGGCTCTCACGGGGTGGTTGCGAGAGTGTTCAGGTAGGTGTTTAGGGTTTTCCTTTGGTGCTACTACGGTGGGAAGTCCAGACCAGGTCTCCACCGTCCACATCCCCCAGAATATGCCGATTTGGCTCTCGCCTTCTGTAAAAATGTGACTCAATTACCACTCCATCGACGGGGGGGGATTGTGCGATAGATCTCCTGGTAGACGCTGCATTTCCCAGGAGTCACGTGTATCCCCTGTCACAAATGGAGACGGTGGCTATGGAGACATATGTCTCTGAATCCCTATGTCAGGGGTACATTCAGCCCTCCATTTCTCCCGTCTCCTCTGGTTTCTTTTTTGTGAAGAAGGATGGAGGTTTGCGCCCGTGCATTGATTATCGAGGTCTCAATAAAATCACAGCGAGGTATAGTTACCCGCTACCTCTTATCGCTATGGCGATTGAGTCAATGCACGGGGCGCGCTTCTTCACTAAACTGGATCTCAGGAGTGCGTACAATCTGGTGCGTATTAAGGGTGACGAGTGGTAGACAGCATTTAGTACCACCTCAGGGCATTATGAGTACCTAGTCATGCAGTATGGGTTGATGACTGCTCCATCAGTCTTCCAATCATTTGTGGACGAGATTTTCAGAGACCTGCACGGGCAGAGTGTAGTGGTGTATATCCACGACATTCTGATATACTCCAATACACGCGCCGAGCATGTGTCCCTGGTGCGCAAAGTGCTTGGTCGCCTGTTGGAGCATGACCTGTACGTCAAGGCTGAGAAATGCTTGTTCTTCCAACAGTCCGTCCTTCCTGGGGCATCGGATGTTGGCTGTCGTCAAGGCCTTGAAGGTGTGGAGACATTGGCTTGAGGGGGCTAAACACCCTTTTCTCATCTGGACTGACCATCATAATCTGGAGTACATCCGGGAGGCGAGGAGACTGAATCCTCGCCAGGCAAGGTGGGCCATGTTTTTCACCCGTTTTGTGTTTACCCTCTCTTACAGATCAGGCTCCCAGAATGTGAAGGCAGACGCACTGTCCCGGGTGTATGACACAGAGGAGCGGTCCATGGATCCCACTCCTATACTCCCAGCCTCTTGTTTGGTGGCGCCGGTAGTGTTGGAGCTGGACGCGGACATTGAGCACGTGCAGAGCCCTCTCCCCCTCAGTGTCCAGCTGGGCGTCTGTACGTTCCGTCTGCTGTCCGCGACCGACTGATCTATTGGGTCCACATGTCACCCTCCTCTGGTCATCCTGGGATAGGTCGGACAGTGCGCTGTCTTGATGGGAGGTACTGGTGGCCCACTCCTGCTCAGTGTGTGCCCAGAGCAAGGCTCCTAGACACCTGCCCTGTTGGTAGATTTCTTAACTGATCTTCCACCTTAACTGATCTTCCACCTTCAAAAGGTAACGATCCTGGTCATTGTGGATCGTTTTTCTAAGTCCTGTCGTCTCCTCCCTTTGCCCGGTCTCCCTACGGCCTTATAAACTGCGGAGGCTCTGTTTACACACATCTTCCGGCACTATGGGGTGCCTGAGGATATAGTTTCTGATCGGGGTCCCCAGTTCATGTCAAGGGTCTGGAAGGTGTGCATGGAGGTGGGGGTCTCGGTCAGCCTTACCTCAGGTTTTCACCCCGAGAGTAATGGGCAGGTGGAGAGTTAACCAGGATGTGGGTAGGTTTCTGCGGTTTTATTGCCAGGACCGGCCGGAGGAGTGGGAAAATTTGTGCCCTGGGCAGAGATGGCCCAGAACTCACTAAGCCACTCCTCCACTAACCTTTCTCCCTTTCAATGTGTATTAGGGTATCAGCCGGTTCTGGCTCCATGGCATCAGAGTCGGGCCGAGGCTGCTGGGGTGGACAATTGGTTCCGTTGCGCGGAGGAAACCTGGGAGGCCGTCCACCTTCAGCGCACCATACTGCGCCAGAAAGTTGGTGCAGACCATCACCGCAGTGATGCCTCGGTGTTCGGGACAGTCGTCTCCATGAAAGTCGTTATTGATTATATATAGAATAATTGAAGAATGTTGATCACTGGCAACAGCTGCAGTGTTGCTCATCGAATTGACCTCCATATCATGGAATAGGCTACATGTGGGAAAGTTTATAAAGACAAAGGGCGGACAATTGGAATTATTTGATTTGGATGGATGGTTGACATGACAGGAAACAACTTTATAGCCTATTGCACAATATATTCCACAATTCAAACAAAATACACCAGCGGCCCCATTTAGGAGATAAAGGTTGTAAGCACAGTATTTCTGATCAGATCTACAATTATCTTCTGAAGTATTTGTGTGGCTACAATGTCATCTTTAGAGCACAGCATTTTCTGCTTGGTTTCCAGAGCATTGAAAGAAAGAAATGAAACTAGGCTACTATCAAGGTCTGATGATGCTTCCGACATTATGGTAAAAGGATTGTTGTGTTGGGTGATGTCCTAAAGTCTGATGTATTTTGATAACTGCCAGTGACAGTGTTTGTGGTTATGAGGACTTCCCTCGTGCGTGTGTAGTTTTATGTGCAGTAAACCCAAGGGTTGCTGTTTCCTCCTTGGTTGGCAGAGATCTCAGAAAAATGTAAAATTGTGAAGCTGTGACCCAAATATATCACATAAATGTGAGTCTAGAACACAGAACATACACTGAGTGTACAAAACATTAAGAACACCTTCCTAATATTGAGTTGCAACCCCCCTCCTCCCTTTTGCCCTCAGAACAGCCTTAATTTGTCGGACGTGAACTCTACAAGGTGTCGAAAGCACTCCACAGGGATGCTGGCCCATGTTGACTCCAATGCTTCTAGAGGGAAAAGAAACGCACACCTGTTTAGGCGAGGTGCTGGCTACCAGAGTAGAACACCTGTTTAGGAGAGGTGCTGAGTAGCACACCTGTTTAGGAGAGGTGCTGGCTAGCTGAGTAGCACACCTGTTTAGGAGAGGTGCTGGCTAGCTGAGTAGCACACCTGTTTAGGAGAGGTGCTGACTAGCTGAGTAGAACACCTGTTTAGGAGAGGTGCTTGCTAGCAGAGTAGAACACCTGTTTAGCAAAATCAAAGTAATCACAAGAATGGCTTCAGATCAAAGTCTACGTTGAGACCGAAGGGAGCAAGGGTCTTTAAATTAGATCCCGTTTTAACAATAAATTGTCGAGACCCCCTCTCCTAGGGAGGTTGAAATCGAATGGTTTGCTTCCAAAAAGTGGGCCGCAACTGGGTACGTCGAGTTTTTGGACTTAATGGTGCTACGATGCTCCAAGATTCGTACTTTTAATTTGTGCTTCATTTTACCCACATTATTTTTACCACAAGGATGAGATATAGGATAATTAACTGCATTAGTGGAGCACGTGATAGCACCTTTGATTGGGATCTGTTTCTCTGTGTAGGTGTATTCGAGGGATCTACATTTGTAAGTTCCATTGTATTGAGCATTCAAAGATCCGATGACCGTATCAGTATCGGACCCTCCCATGGTCGTATTCTCACGGGGTAGAAATCTCAGAGATCAATTGGGAAATTCTGATTTACCATCCCAAGATACATGGTAGTGATATTACCCTTGTAGTTTCCATCCGGTAGAGGTGCAAATAGACGTTGTTACCGATACTGTCATCAGATCGTTGAATGTGCCAATGTTTGAACTATTCCCTTAATTTGTTCAGAGCACTTTGAATAGCAGGTAGTAAGATCGCAAGAGTGATTATTTTTGCGTGACTGTCCTTGAAGGAGATCATGTCTCGATTTGTTTTGGATTTTCTCAACGGCAGTATTAATTATTCGGGCTCCCGAGTGGTGCAGCAGTCTAAGGCACTGCATGTCAGTGCAAGTGGTGCCACTGCAGTCCCTGGTTCAAATCCAGGCTGCATCACATCTGGCTGTGGTTGGGAGTCCAATAGGGTGGCACACAATTGGCTGGGGTAGGCTGTCATTGTAAATAAGTATTTGTTCTTAGTTGACTTGCCTAGTTAAAAAAATTTTTTATTATTTTCTTTGCGTCTCAGCCATACTTCTGTCGAAGTCTGATTGTTTTTAGCAAATTCTTTTGATTCGACAGAATTGGCCATAGGACAAACTGTTTTTCAAGGGAAGCGGGTGACAACTAGCAGCCCTCAACAAACTGTTACGATCAGTAGGTTTCCTGTAAAGATCAATGTATAGAACATTATCTTCACACAAGATCAAAAGATCAAGGAAACTGATTTGACGTGTGTCAGATTGCATAGTAAATTTCGGGTGCTCAGAACATGAGTTAAGCATGGAATGCCTGTAGCTGTTTTGCATCACCCCTCCATAGAACAAAAATATCATCAATGTACCGTTTCCAAATAGTAATGTTCAGCAATAATTTTTTTTTGAGAGGATTGAGAATGGACTGTTTCTCCATGTAACCCATATTCACATTAGAACAGTTAGGAGCCACAGGGGATCCCATCGCAGTACCCTTCGTCTGAATAAAGAAATCATTTAGAAACATTAAATTGTTGCGTGTGAGTACTATTTCAGCCAATGTTATAATGCATGCACTGGAAGGGTCACATTGCAGAAGAAAATGTTTGATGGCTTCAATGTCACTCTCCCGTTGAATATTTGTGTATAACAACTCAACATCAAAAGTAACTAACAAAGTATTCTCAGGGAGAGGACTCCAATGCTACCCACAGTTGTGTCAAGTTGGCTGGATGTCCTTTGGGTGGTGGACCATTCTTGATAGACACGTGAAACTGTTGAGCATTAAAAAAAAACAGCAGCTTTGTAGTTCTTGACACAAACTGGTGCACCTGGCACCTACTACCATACCCTGATCAAAAGCACGTAAACATTTTTTGTCTTGCCCATTCACCCTCTGAATGGCACACATACACAATACATGTCTCAATTGTCTCAAGGCTTGTGACATCAATAAGGGATCATAGCTTTCACCAGGATTCATCATGGAAAGAGCAGGTGTTCTTAGTGTTTTGTATACACAGTGTATATTTCTCTCAAAACTGGAGGTCACAAATGTAGCCAAGTTCAAACTAACATGCCTCCAGTGTTTGTAGTTGCATTCCTCCTTCTCACCCTTGTATCCTGCATCCCTCCTGCCAAAGATATCTCATGTAGTATGACTTTGGCATTCAGATATTGAAAAGTTTTTTTTCAGCTAGCTATCAGTTGATATTCAAATATTCCTCAAATATTTCAAAATATAGATTCACCTGGTCAGATATGTCATGGGAAGAGCAGGTGTCCTTAATGTTTTGTACACTGAGTGTATATGCCTTATCTCACAATCAATTGGGGTTCCCAAATTTAGTACGTTGTGAAAGAGACCCTGGTCTCAATGGTGACTCCCTGTTTAAATAAAGATCAAATAAAAATTCTAAATGTTCGCTGTGACAGAACGTTTTCTTTCAGAGAACCTTGTGATTTAGCTCTACCTCGCTCTCCCTGAGTGAGAGAGGTGCACACTGTGACAGGCAGTCTAACTGAGTCAGACAGGTTTAGGTACTTTAACAAATGTCCCCTTTAAAGCTGCTGTCATAAACACACACATCAAATGATAGTCGAAAACATTCACACATGCAGGATGAACAAACCTTCTACACAAATGTCAGATTCTCTCACTCTCTCACACACGCACTCACACACTCACACACTGACCTCTCCTCTCAGGGTGTGGAATGTAGGGCAGGGTGTGTGATGTTGGGCAGGGTGGTGTGGGTGGGGATAGTGGGATCAGCCCTAACATTTGACTTCTGGGCTCTGACCCCCCTTTGCTCCTGGTACCGCTCAGCATAACCCTTACACACTGCCCGGCATCTGGTTACACAGAGAGACACACATTAACACACACACACACACACACACACACACACACACACACACACACACACACACACACACACACACACACACACACACACACACACACACACACACACACACACACACACACACACACACACACACACACAGAGAGACATTAAATAACACACACTAACACATTTCTTATTGGTTACTCACGTCTTCCTGCGAGGTAGAAGTGCTCCAGGGGCAGGACCTATGTGCTGTGGCCCAGTCTGGGTGCTCTCTGCTGGGTCTCGGCCGACTTGCTGTGGGGGTCCGTCCTGGATAGGGGGCAGCACTACCTGAGGAGGGAAGAGGGGCAGGTGTGTTACAGAGAGGACAAGTTAAAGGCCTGTGTGCATGTTTTCTATGCCATACTGTAAAGAGCATTGTTCTCACCTGAATTCTCATTGGTGGATGTGGACCAGTCATTTCCTGGTAAGGTGTAGCCTTGTAAACATCCTTCTCAGTTATTCCATATCCCTGCCTCTGCCCCTGGCCACATTGTTGGCCCTGGGATAACATAACAAGCAGTTGCTTGTCATATAAAACCTTTCACATATACATACTAATCAGAGCTGTCCTATTGCTTTTATAGAGATCTCACTCTGCAATATTTACAAGGATTCAGCTCCCCACATTTAAAGCGAGCATGTAGTTTGGCGGTTTTTAAACTCACGTTGAGGCCACTCTCAGAGGAGCAGCCACAGCAGTACAGGACAGGGTGCCAGGGGTAACCCATCGTTGGGTCCTACAGAAAACAAACAACAGGTAAGGTTTCCTACCTACACACAGGCCTTAGTTTATCCTTTAAAGGATATCCTTGCTTTAGTCTAATAGTGTGAGATTTCTTGTACTTATAGAGAGTTATAAAAGGCAAGTCGGGGTGTTTGTAAGCATGCCGTTGGTGTACATACAGTCAATTATAAAGGGCATTGGAGATTAGAGGGTAGTGAAGTGTTTACTCTACTCACAGGCATGTTGTTGTATCTGCAGGGATAGGGCACAGGGTGGTGGTTGGCCCCACCCCAGGCACCATGCATGGACAGACCAGAGTTACTACTGCTGTTCGTGTGGGGAGAGCTAGAGATCACCCTGCCATGGACAAGGAGAAGAAGAAGCCAGACAACCATTGTTCTGAAGTGATGTTTGTTCTACGTTGTTGTATCTTTATGATGGTACACTTTTAGTGCTACAGTATCTAGAACCTGAAAGGGTTATTTGGCTGTTACCACAGGAGAACCCTTTGAATAATAATTTTAGTTCCAAGTAGAACCATTTTGAGTTTCATGTGGAACCCTTAACACAGACTGTTCTACATGGAACCAAAAAGGGTTCTACCCGGAACCAAAAAGGGTTATCCTATGGGGACAGCCGAAGAACCCTTTTGGAACCCTTTTCAAAGAGTGAAAATAGCCTACCTCTCCAGATCTTCTAGTTTTCTCAGCAGGCGGTTGTTCTCATTGAAAAGTTGTGCTCTCTGCTGATTAAAACTCTCCTGGCTGTCCAACAGAGCCAGCTTATCTCGCCTAAAGAGGCACACAACACACTCACACCCTAACTCCGTGTAGCATGTCGTTGTGTGTTCTGGACTCACTCTGTCTTGTCAATTTGTGTTTTGTGTTCTAGACTCACTGTAGCTTGTCATTCTGTGTTCTAGATGGGTTCTAGACTGTTGCCATAGTAACAGGTTCTAGACTAACTTTAACTTGAGGCTCTATGTTATATGTTCTAAACTCACTATAGCTTGTTGTTCTATGTTCTAAATTCACTGTTGCTTGACATTCTATTTTCTGTGTTCTAGATGCACTGTAGATGCACTGTCGTTCTACACTGAGTGTACAAAACATTAACAATACCTGTTCTTTCCATGACATACAGTGCATTCAGAAAGTATTCAGACCCCTTGACTTTTTCCACATTTTGCTACGTTACAGCCTTATTCTAAAATGTATTAAATAAAACAAATTCCTCAACCATATACACACACAATACCCCATAATGACAAAGTGTAAACATGTTTTTGGAAATGTCTTAAAAAGTATTAAAAATAAAAAACAGATACCTTATTTACATAGGAATTCAGTCCCTTTGCTATGAGACTCGAAATTGAGCTCAGTTGCATCCTGTTTCACTTGATTATCCTTGAGATGTTTCTACAGCTTTATTGGAGTCCAGCTGTGGTAAATTCAATTGATTGGACATGATTTGGAAAGGCACACACACCTGTCTATATAAGGTCCCACAGTTGACAGTGTATGTCAGAGCAAAAACCAAGCCATGAGGTCGAAGGAATTGTATGTAGTACTACGTAGAACCACAGGCTTGTTGAAGAAGTTTGGAACCACCAAGACTCTTCCTAGAGCTGGCCTCCTGGCCAACTGAGCAATCGGGGGAGAAGGGCCTTGGTCAGGCAGGTTGACCAAGAACCTGATGATCAATCTCACAAAAAAGTTAACTTGGAAAGACCATAGTAACACTGCAAAAAGACTAGAAATCATGGTGAATAACAATTAACACAGGATGCAGTCGAAATAGCAATAGCCTTCAATTCCTACTTTATTGACTCTGTCAGGGTACTGACACAGAACTCCTCCACTGGTTTTTTGGGGTCAGTGCTGGTAAATGACGCTCAACCTGTCTTCATCATAAGGAAGGTTTCTGAGTCAAAGGTGAACAAGGTGAATAGCTCACTAAAGAACTCTAAAGCCAAAGATGTGTTTGGGCTGGACTCTATCTTTCTTAAAAACTACAAAGAGTCACTCATTGGCCCCATTACTAAGGTCATCAACACATCTATTGGTCTCTGGGTGTTTCCAGGGGTACGGAAGTCGGCGATAATAACGGCCATTTTTAAATCAGGCGACCCTGCTGACGTGAGTAACTACGTGAGTAACTACAAACCTGTGCTTTCAAAGCTTGTTGAAAAGTGTGTAGCAGAATAACTGATTGCCCACCTCAACAACAGTCCCTTCACATTACACTCCATGCAGTTTGGCTTCAGAGCGAAACACTCCACAGAAACGGCCAACCACTTTCTTCTGGAAAATGTGAAGTCCAAGATGGACAAAGGGAGCGTTGTTGGGGCTGTGTTTCTGGACCTAAAGAAGGCTTTTGAAACTGTTAACCATGAGATTCTCATCACAAAATTGTCCAAGTTCAACTTTTCCCCCGATGCCTTGAGATGGATGAAATCATACCTTGAAGGCAGAACTCTGTGTCAGAGTGAGCAATGAGCTGTTGCCTACTCTTAGCTATGATGTGAGCGTGCCCCAAGGGTCAATACTGGGGCCCCTCCTGTTCAGCCTGTACATTAAATATTTGCCTTCTGTCTGTACTGGGTCTGAAGTTCAAATGTATGCAGATGATACAGTGATATATGTGCATGCAAAGAGGAAACAACAAGCTGCACAAGAACTCTCTACTGTAATGGCCAGGTTACAAAGTGGCTCAGTGACTCGTGTTTGCATCTCAATGTGAAAAAAACTGTTTGCATGTTCTACACAAAGAGGGCAACAGATGCTACTGAGCCAGATGTCTATGTGTCAGGGGAGATTTTAAGTACCTTGGCATCATAGTTGATTCCAACCTCTCTTAAAAAGCTGGTGAAAAAGGTAATTCAAATAACCAAATTCAACCTAGCTAATTTCCGATTTATACGAAATTGTTTGACTACAGAGGTAGCAAAACTGTACTTCAAATCTATGATACTCCCCCACTTAAAACACTGCTTGACTAGTTGGGCCCAAGCTTGCTGTACAACATTAAAACCTATTCAGTCTGTCTACAAACAGGCTCTCAAAGTGCTTGATAGGAAGCCCAAAAGCCAACATCACTATTACATCCTCAGAAAGCATGAGCTCCTGAGTTGGGAAAATCTTGTGCAATACACCGACGCATGTCTTGTATTCAAGATCCGAAATGCCCTGGCTCCCCCTCCACTCAGTATTTTTCATTAAACAGAAAACCCAAACATATGGCAGAAGATCCACAACGTCTGCCATGAGAGGTGACTGTATAGTTCCCTTAAGGAAAAGCACCTTTAGTAAATCCGCTTTCTCTGTGAGAGCTTCCCATGTCTGGAATACACTGCCATCAGACACACATAACTGCACCACACATCACACTTTCACAAAATGCATGAAGACATGGCTAAAGGTCAATCAGATTTGCGAACATAATCCCCAGCTGTGTATTGCCGTTTTCCATGTTATCTGGAGCTTGTAAGGTGTGGAAACACTTTGTTGCTTTTATGAATTTTGTCTTGCTGCTTTTTGTTCTATGTTGCTTTGTCTGTATGCTATGTCTTGCTTGTCCTATGTTGCTCTGCGTGTGCTCACTGCTCAATGATTGTCTATATTGTAATTGTTTTTCATAACCTGCCCAGGGACTGCGGTTGAAAATTTGCCGGCTGGCTAAAACCGGCACTTTTACGGAAACGTTGATTAATGTGCACTGTCCCTGTAAAAATAAAAAATAAACTCAACTCAGCTCAGCTCCAGAGTTCCTTTGTGGAGATGGGAGAACCTTCCAGGCCTTTATGTTAGAGTGACCATGCGGAAGCCACTCCTCAGTAAAAGGCACATGACAGCCCGCTTGGATTTTGCCAAAAAGGCACCTAAGGGACTCTCAGACCATGAAAAACAAGATTCTCTGGTCTGATGAAACCAAGACTGAAGTCTTAGGCCTGAATGCCAAGCATCACGCCTGGAGGAAACCTGGCACCATCCCTATGGTGAAGCATGGTGGAGGCATCATGCTATGGGGATGTTTTTCAGTGGCAGGGACTGGGAGATTAGTCAGGATCGAGGCAAAGATTAATGGGTGGGAGGGGGGTGCAACTCAGTATTAACTTACGGACTTATCTCAGTGCTGTTGTGCTGTTTGTTGCTACTTGGCTATCTGACAAACTTTTCAGTTTTTACTTTTAAAACATTCCTCACTCAACTTTTTTCATTCAACTTTTTAAGCCCGGATGTTTTATCTGGACATGGTTCTACAGGACCTCCACCAGCCGAAGCTAAGTAGTAACATTAACACTATGCCATCTAATTGCAGTCGCTTTATTCAAAATATACAGGATAACTATCGCCTTATGATGAGGATAGCTTCAGATACAATTGTTAGGCAAGGGCAATTTAAGTGCAGGAAAGGATGAAACAGCGTCTGTGTCACCAGTAAGTACAGATAGTAGTATAAATCCCCCGCACAGTTCCTTTTTCTAATGGCTTCTGGAAAGAAATGATGTTGGGAAACTCAACCGGTGTTGCTCATTCAGCCGACAGAAACATTCAACCAGTTTTCCCCATTAAGCAACGAGTCGGAGCCAGAGGCCAAGCCTTTCTCAGGTCTCTCCTTCACCCGTTACGGGGTCTGAGCTGCCGAAGCCTCTCACCATTAGCTCTGACCAATTTAAAACCCTAGTCATTGGCAACTCCATTACCCACAATATTAGACAAAAAATAATTATCCATACACTGTTTACCAGGGGGCAGGGCTAACGACGTAAAGGCTACGTAAAGGCTGGCTAAGGCTAACACTGGGGAGTGCAGAGAGTAAAGGGATATTGTTATCCACGTCAGCACCAACGATGTTGGGATGAAACAGTCAGAGGTCGCCAAGCGCAGCATAGCTTCAGTGTGTAAATCATCTAGAAAGATGTGTCGGCATCGAGTAATTGTCTCTAGGGGGAGTGGGGGAGTGATGAGCTCTACAGCAGTCTCACAACTCAATTGCTGGTTGAAAACTGTTTTCTGCCCCTCCCAAAAGATAGAATTTGTAGATAATTGGCCCTCTTTCTGGGATTTACCCACAAACAGGACCAAGCCTGGCCTGCTGAGCAGGGACGGACTCCATCCTAGCTGAAATGATGCTCTCATCTTATCTATGAACATAGACAGGGTTCTAACTCCCCTAGCTCCACAATGTAATAGGGTGCAGGCCAGGCAGCAGGCTGTTAGCCAGCCTGCCTGCTTAGTGGAGTCTGCCACTAGCACAGTCAGTGTAGTCAGCTCAGCTATCTCCAGTGTCTGTGCCTCAATCTATGTTGAGCAAAACAAAACATGGCGGTGCTCACCTTAGCAATCTCCCTCCAACATTTCTGCCATTATTGAAAGATCTCATATTAAGGTTACTTAATGTTAGATCCCTCACTTCCAAGGTAGTTATAGTCAATTAACTAATCACTGAACATAATCTTGATATATGATTGGCCTGACTGAAACATGTCAAGACTGATGAATTTACTGTGTTAATTGAGGCCTCTCCTCCTGGTGACTCTAGTGACCATATCCCCCGTGCATTCTGCAAAGGAGGAGGTGATGCTAACATTTATGACAGCAAATTTCAATTAACAAAAAAATAAATAAAAGACTGCGTTTTTGTCTTTCGAGGCATGAAATCTATGCAGCCTACTTAATCACTTTTAATAGCTACTGGTTACAGGCCTCCTGGGTTGTACACAGCGTTCCTCACTGAGTTCCCTGAATTCCTGTCGGACCTTGTAGCCATGGCAGATCATATTCAAATTTTTGGTGACTTTAATATTCACACGGAAAAGTCCACAGACCCACACCAAAAGGCTTTCGGAGCCATCATGGACTCAGTGGGTTTTGTCCAACATGTCTCTGGACCTACTCACTGCCACAGTCATACCCTGGACCTAGTTTTTTCCATGGAATAAAGATTGTGGATCTAAATGTTTTTCCTCATAATCCTGGACTATCGGACCACCATTTTATTATGTTTGTAATCGCAACAAATAATCTGTTCAGACCCCAACCAAGGAGCATCAAAAGTCTATAAAAAAAAGTGCTAAAGTGCTAAGTGCAAAAGTGCTATAAATTCTCAGACAACCCAAAGACTCCTAGATGCCCTTCCAGACTCCCTCCACCTACCAATGGATGTCAGAATACAAAAATCGGTTAACCACCTAACTGAGGATGTTAACTTAACCTTGCGTAATACCTAAGATGCAGTCGCACCCCTAAAAACTGAACATTTGTCACAAGACATTTGCTCCCATACAGAATATACCCGGGCCCTGAAGCAAACTTCAGAAATTTGGAACGGAAATTTCCGACTAGCTTGGAAAGACACTATCGTAAACTGGCTGGCTCACTTCTCTCCACTGGGATTCTCTGCCTCTGACCCTATTCAAATCAAAAGTTATTTGTCACATGTGCTGAATTACAACAGGTGAAATGCTTACACACAAGTCCTTAACCAACAATGCAGTTTTAAGAAAAATAAGTGTTAATTCAGTTTTAAAAAATAGATAAGTAAAACATTTAAAATAAAAGTAACAAATATTTAAACAGCAGCAGTAAAATTATAATATTGAGGCTATATACAGGGGGTACCGATACAGAGTCAATGAGCGGGGGCACCAGTTAGTCGAGGTAATTGTGGTAATATGCACATGTAGGCAGAGTTAAAGTGACTATGCATAGATAATAAACAGAGAGTAGAAGCAGGGTAAAAGAGGTAGGGGGAGCAATGCAAATAGTCTGGGTAGCCCTTTGATTAGCTTATGGCTTGGGGATAGAAGCTCTTAAGAAGCCTTTTGGACCTAGACTTGGCACTCCGAGGCCGCTTGCTCGCTTTAGGGCGGGAGTATCGTCAGACACAGTGTCCTCCAACCCACCACTGTCTCAGTCGCCAGTATCTATGCTGCCGGGGGTTAGGGTCAGTCTGTTATATCTGGTATAATTTTCCTGTCTTATCTGGTGTCCTGTGTGAATTTAAGTATGCTCTGTCTAATTCAGTCTCTCTCCCGCTCTCATTCCACTCCCGGAGGACTTGAGCCCTAAGATCATGCCTCAAGACTACCTGGCCTGATGATGCCTAGCTGTCCCCAGTCCGCTTGGTCATTCTGCTCCTCCAGTTTCAACAGTTCCGCATGCGGCTAGGGAACCCTGACCTGTTCACTGGATGTGCTACCTTGTCCTGGACCTGCTGTTTCCGATTCTCTCTCTACCGCACCTGATGTCTCAACCTCTGAATGCCTGGCTATGAAAAGCCAACTGACATTTACTCCTGAGGTACTGAATTGTTGCACCCTCTACAACCACTGTGATTATTATTTGATCCTGCTGGTCATCTATGAACGTTTGAACATCTTGAAGAACAATCTGGCCTTAAATAGCAATGTACTCTTATAATCTCCACCCGGCACAACCAGAAGAGGACTGGCCACCCCTCAGAGCCTGGTTCCTCTCTAGGTTTTTTCCTAGGTTCCTACCATCATGCTTCTACATCTGCATTGCTTGCTGTTTGGGGTTTTAGGCTGGGTTTCTGTCCAGCACTTTGTGACATCTGCTAATGTAAAAAGGGCTTTATAAATACATTTGATTGATTGATTAATGTTTTGTACACTCTGTGTATGTTCTGTGTTCTAGATTCACTATAGCATGTTGTTCTACGTTGAAGACTCACTGTAAATTGTATTTTTATGTTCCAGTAACTGTAGCTTGTCGTTCTACGTTCTGTGTTCTATACTCACTGTAGCTTGTCATTCTATGTTTTTGTTCTAGAGACTCACTGTAGCTTGTCATTATGTTTTATGTTCTACACCCACTGTAGCTTGGAGTTCCATGTTTTGTGTTCTAGACTAACTGTATCTGGTCATTCTATGTTCTGTGTTCTAGACTCACTGTAGCTTGTCGTTCTCTCTCATCAGCTCCTGCAACAGGCTCCTGAGGCTGGTCTCAGAGCAGGAGGAGCCTGTCCTGACCCCGGCCAAGCCTTTTGCATGCTGAGGAGAAGAACTCATATTCCCAGGGTACTTTGTCTCCAGCCCAGAACCCCCTGCCCCAGCCTTGTGGGCTGAGGAGAGGTGCTGCTGTAGCAACAGGTTCTCCTGGCGCAGCCGGCAGATCTCTCTCTGGAGGCTGACCACCAACTTCTCACGCAGGTCCTGGTGTAGAAATATGATGAGTAGAATGGATATTGTAGAAATGGAATGGATTTTCTAGAATCAATATTCTAGAATGGCTAGAATGGATATTCTAATATGGGTAGAATGGATATTCTAGAATGGGTAGAGGGGAATTTGTAGAATGTATTGAAGGGATATTCTACAACTAAAATAAATAGAAAGGATTTTCTAGAATGGGTAGAAAGGATGTTTTAAAACTAAAATGTTAAGTTACCCTCTTGACCATGGGTCTATTCTTGATCCTTTTGGCTCTGCTGGAGTATCGAAGTGTGTTCAGGGTCTCCTGGAGATTGCCCAGGGTGGGAGACACACACGCAATCTAGGACAACATATACACCAGATTATTTTGGGGACAAGCCCACAGTCGTAAAGATTTTTTTTAAATACACACACAAACTATAGATCTACAATACCATGAGAGTGATACCAGATCCTCCCAGCGAATCAGAGAGCAGCTTGGTGAGTTTACTGTCGCGGTAGGGAATATGGCCATTCCTCTTAATAGGATCCACCAGAGACGAGATACACTTCCCTGTAGAACACACACACACACACACACACACACACACACACACACACACACACACCCACACACACACACACACACACACACACACACACACACACACACACACACACACACACACACACACACACACACACACACATTCAAACGTTTGGGGTCACTTAGAAATGTCCTTGTTTTTGAAAGAAAATACAATTTTTTGTCCATTAAAATAACATCAAATTGATCAGAAATACAGTGTAGACATTATAAATTACTATTATAGCTGGAAACGGCAACTTTTTTTATGGAATATCTACACAGGCGTACAGAGGCCCACTATCAGCAACCATCACTCCTGTGTTCCAATGGCACGTTGTGTTAGCTAATCCAAGTTTATCATTTTAAAAAGCTAATTGTTCATTAGAAAACCCTTTTGCAATTACGTGAAAACATCTGAAAACTGTTGTCCTGATAAAAGAAGCAATAAAACGGGCCTTCTTTAAACTAGTTGAGTATCTGGAGCATCAGCATTTGTGGGTTCGATTACAGGCTCAAAATGGCCAAAAACAAAGACTTTCTTCTGAAACTCGGCAGTCTATTCTTGTTCTGAGAAATTAAGGCTATTCCATGTGAGAAATTGGCAAGAAACTGAAGATATCGTACAACGCTGTGCACTACTCCCTTCACAGAACAGCACAAACTGCCTCTAGCCAGAATAGAAAGAGGAGTGGGAAGCCCCGGTGCACAACTGAGCAAGTGTACAAGTACATTAAAGTGTCTCGTTTGAGAAACAGACGCCTCACTGGTCCTCAACTGGCAGCTTCATTAAATAGTACCCGCAACACACCAGTCTCAATGTCAACAGTGAAGAGGAGACTCCGGGATGCTCCTCTTTCTATTCTGGTTAGAGCCAGTTTGCGCTGTTCTGTGAGGGGGTGTTGTACTGTGCAAAGCGTTGTACGACATCTTCAGTGTCTTGCCAATTTCTCGCATGGAATAGCCTTCATTTCTCAGAACAAGAATAGACTGATGAGTTTCATAAGAAAAGTCTTTGTTTCTGGCCATTTTGAGCCTGTAATCGAACCCACAAATGCTGATGCTCCAATTTCTCAACTGGCCTAAAGAAAGCTAGTTTTATTGCTTCTTTAATCAGAACAACAGTTTTCAGCTCTGCTAACACAATTGCAAAAGCGTTCTCTAATGATGAATTAGCCTTTTAAAAATGCTAAACTTGGATTAGCTAACACAACGTGCCATTGGAACACAGGAGTGATGGTTGCTGATAATGGGCCTCTGTACGCCTATGTAGATAATACATACATAAATCAGCCGTTTCCAACTACAATTGTCATTTACAACATTAACAATATCTACACTGTGTTTCTGATCAATTTCATGTTATTTTAATGGACAAAAAATTGGCTTTTCTTTCAAAAACAAGGACATTTCTAAGTGACCCCAAACCTTGAACGGTAGTGTACATGCATACATACATAACATTACACACAGACAACAATACGCATTCAAACACACACACAAAAACAATGATGCTCAAACACACATTGACACGCACACTGAAAACACACACACAACAGTAACATTGGTACCCAGAGTGAGCAGACTGCGGTTGATGTTGCCTGTCTCTTCCAATAATTCCTCTATAGAGTCTCCCTCTCTCACCCTCTCACTGCCTGCCAGGTCTACTATGCACAGCTTCCCCTGGGTTGACATGCCCTGGCAGAGAGAAGGAGGGGGAGAGAGAGAAAGAGAAGTGAGGAAGAAAGGGGTAACTCTCTCCACCCAGCCTTGCTAGATCTACCATAGAGACAGAGGGAGCCTGTGTGTGTGTGTGTGTGTGTGTGTGTGTGTGTGTGTGTGTGTGTGTGTGTGTGTGTGTGTGTGTGTGTGTGTGTGTGTGTGTGTGTGTGTGTGTGTGTGTGTGTGTGTGTGTGTGTGTGTGTGTGTGTGTGTGTGTGTGTGTGTGTGTGTGTGCGTGACTGGTGTGAAATGGCTAGCTATTTAGTGGTGCGCGCTAGTAGCGTTTCAATTGGTGACGTCACTCGCTCTGAGACCTTGAAGTCATTGTTCCCCTTGCTCAGTGGAGGCAGATGTTGATGTGTTCAAAGGGTCCCTGGTTTGAACCCAGGTTGGTGCAAGGAGATGGACGAATAACAAGACTGTTACATTGGTGCTGTGACCTTGATCAATCAGTTGGAATCTGCCCAGCTGATGGGGTTGCTGTAGAGAAGGAGGAGGTCTGATGGGGCTGAGTGTAACTGGTGTGAAAAAGCTAACTGTGCGCACTAGTAGAGTTTCAGTCGGTGACGTCACTGACTCTGAGACCTTGAAATAGTTGTTTCCTTTGCACTGCAAAGGCTGCAGCGTTTGTGGAGCTATATGTATCAATGCTTTGTGGGAGGCAAGTGTTGTGTTCAGAGGGTCTCTGGTTTGAGGCAAGGAGAGGGACGGAAGACTGTGTGCGTGTACCTTGATGTGGACAGTTAGGATGGAGTGACTACGGCTGGAATGTTCATTCTGGGAGTGAGAGGAGCTCTGTCTGTTCTGCATCCCTGAGGGAGAGAAATAGGGGGTACAAATTAACTATTACACTAAGGGAAAGAGATAGGGGGGTACAAATGAACTATTACACTGGGGGAGAGAGATGGGGGTACAAATTTAACTATTACACTGAGGGAGAGAGATGGGGGGGTACAAGTTGACTGTTACACTGAGGGAGAGAGATGGGGGGTACAAATTAACAATTACACTGAGGGAGAGAGATGGGGGGGGTGCAAATTAACTATTACACTGAGGGAGAGAGATGGGGGGGTACAAATTAACAATTACACTAAGGGAGAGAGATGAGGGGTACAAATGAACTATTACACTGAGGGAGAGAGATGAGGGGTATAAATTAACTATTACACTGGGGGAGAGAGATGGGGGTACAAATTAACTATTACACTGAAGGAGAGTATTGGGGTTCAAATGAACTGTTACACTGAGGGAGAGAGATGGGGGGGTACAAATGAACTATTACACTGAGGGAGAGAGATGGGGGGTACACATTAACTATTACACTGAGGGAGAGAGATGGGGGGTACAAATGAACTATTATCCTGAGGGAGACAGATGGGGGGTACACATTAACTATTACACTGAGGGAGAGAGATGGGGGGGGGGTAAAAATTAACTGTTACAATAAGGGAGAGAGATGGGGGGTAAAAATGAACTATTACACCGAGGGAGAGAGATGGGGGGGGGGGATACAAATTAACTATTACACTGAGGGAGAGAGATGGGGGGGTACAAATTAACTATTACACGAAGGGAGACAGATGGGGGGGTACAAATGAACTATTAAACTGAGGGAGAGAGATGGGGGGTTACAACTGAACTATCACACTGAGGGAGAGTATTGGGGT
This sequence comes from Oncorhynchus kisutch, assembly GCF_002021735.2. Lineage (NCBI taxonomy): Eukaryota > Metazoa > Chordata > Actinopteri > Salmoniformes > Salmonidae > Oncorhynchus > Oncorhynchus kisutch. The sequence continues at coordinate 21,205,945 of NC_034192.2, forward strand.
TCAAATTAACTGTTACACGGAGGGAGAGAGATGGGGAGGTACAAATGAACTATTACACTATGGGAGAGAAATTGGGGGTTACAACTGAACTATTACACTAAGGGAGAGAATTGGGGTTAAAATTAACTGTTACACTGAGGGAGAGAGATGGGGCTACAAATAAACTGTTATACCGAGGGAGAGAGTTAGACTGGTACACATTTAACAATTACACTGGGGGAGAGAAATGGGGGTACAAATTAACTGTTACACTGAGGGAGAGAGATGGGGGGTACAAATTAACTGTTACACTGAGGGAGAGAGATGGGGGATACACATTAACTATTACACTAAGGGAGAGAGATGGGTGGTACAAATGAACTATTACACTAAGGGAGAGAGATGGGGGTGGTACAAATTAACTGTTACACTGAGGGAGAGAGATGGGGGGGGTACAAATGAACTGTTACACTGAGGGAGAGAGATGGGGGGGTACAAATGAACTGTTACACTAAGGGAGAGAGATGGGGGTAAAAATGAACTATTACACTGAGGGAGAGAGATGTGGGGGGTACAAATTAACTATTACACTGATGGAGAGAGATGGGGGGTACAAATGAACTATTACACTAAGGGAGAGAGATGTGGGGTAAATAATTAACTGTTACACTGAGGGAGAGAGATGGGGAACAAATTAACTGTTACACTGAGGGAGAGAGATGGGGGAACAAATTAACTGTTACACTGAGGTAGAGAGATGGGGGTACAAATTAACTGTTATCCTGAGGGAGAGAGATGGGGGGGTAACAAATTAACTGTTATACTGAGGGATAGAGATGGGGGGGTACAAATGAGCTGTTATCCTGAGGGAGAGAGATGGAGGGGTACAAATGAACTAATACACTAAGGGAGAGAGATGGGGGGGTACAAATTAACTATTACACTGAGGGAAGAGATGGGGGGGGGGGTTCAAATGAACCATTACACTAAGGGAGAGACATTGGGGGGTACAAATGAACTGTTACACTGAGGGAGAGAGGTGGGGGGTAAAAATGAACTATTACACTAAGGGAGAGAGATGGGAGGGTACAAATGAACTATTACACTGAGGGAGAGAGATGGGGGAATACAAATGAACTATTACACTAAGGGAGAGAGATGGGGGGGTACAAATGAACTATTACACTAAGGGAGAGAATTTGGGTTCAAATTAACTGTTACACTAGGGAGAGAGATGGGGGGTACAAAAAACTGCTACATCGAGGGAGAGAGATGGGGGTACACATTTAACTATTACACTGGGGGAGAGAGATGGGGGTACAAAAAACTGCTACATCGAGGGAGAGAGATGGGGGTACAAATTAACTATAACACTGAGGGAGAGAGATGGGGGTACACATTTAACTATTACACTGGGGGAGAGAGATGGGAGTAGAAATTAACTGTGACCCTGAGGGAGAGAGACGGGGGGAACAAATGAACTGTTACACTAAGGGGGAGAAATGGCGGGGTATAAATGAACTATTACACTGAGGGAGATGGGGGTACAAATGAACTGTTATCCTGAGGGAGAGAGATGGGGGTACAAATTAACTGTTACACTGAGGGAGAGAGATGAGGGGGGAAACAATTGAACCATTACACTAAGGGAGAGAGATGGGGGGGGTACAAATTAACTATTACACTGAGGGAGAGAGATGGGGGTAACAAATTAACTGTTACACTGAGGGATAGAGATGGGGGGGTACAAATGAGCTGTTATCCTGAGGGAGAGAGATGGAGGGGTACAAATTAACTAATACACTAAGGGAGAGAGATGGGGGGGTACAAATTAACTATTACACTGAGGGAAAGAGATGTGGGGGGGTTCAAATGAACCATTACACTAAGGGAGAGACATTGGGGGGTACTAATTAACTGTTACACTGAGGGAGAGAGATGGGGGGGAACAAATGAACTGTTACACTAAGGGGGAGAAATGGCGGGGTATAAATGAACTATTACACTGAGGGAGATGGGGGTACAAATGAACTGTTATCCTGAGGGAGAGAGATGGGGGTGAAAAATGAACTGTTACACTGAGTGAGAGAGATGGGGGGGTACACATTAACTGTTACATTAAGGAAGAGAGATGGGGGGCACAAATGAACTGTTACACTGAGGTAGAGAGATGGGGGGGGGAAACAATCGAACCATTACACTAAGGGAGAGAGATGGGGGGGGGGGGGGGTACAAATTAACTGTTACACTGAGGGAGAGAGATGGGGGGGGGAAACAATTGAACCATTACACTAAGGGAGAGAGATGGGGGGGGTACAAATTAACTGTTATCCTGAGGGAGAGAGATGGGGGGGTAACAAATTAACTGTTACACTGAAGGATAGAGATGGGGGGGTACAAATTAGCTGTTATCCTGAGGGAGAGAGATGGGGGGGGGGGGTACAAATTAACTATTACACTATGGGAGAGAATGTGTGTTCAAATTAACTGTTACACTGAGTGAGAGAGATTGGGGTACAATCAACTGTTACACCAAGGGAGAGAGATGGGGGTACACATTTAACTATTACACTGGGGGAGAGAGATGGGGGTACAAATTAACTATTACACTAAGGGAGAGAGATGGGGGTACACATTTAACTATTACACTGGGGGAGAGAGATGGGGGTACAAATTAACTATTACACTGAGGGAGAGAGATGGGGGGTACAAATGAACTGTTACACTAAGGGGGAGAAATGGCGGGGTATAAATGAAATATTACACTGAGGGAGATGGGGGTACAAATGAACTGTTATCCTGAGGGAGAGAGATGGGGGTGAAAAATGAACTGTTACACTGAGGGAGAGAGATGGGGGGGTACACATTAACTGTTACATTAAGGGAGAGAGATGGGGGGGTACAAATGAACTGTTACACGGACGGAGAGAGATGAGGGGGTACAAATTAACTGTTATCCTGAGGGAGAGAGATGGGGGGGGGGGTACAAATTAACTAATACACTAAGGGAGAGAGATGGGGGGGTACAAATGAACTATTACACTGAGGGAGAGAGATGGGGGGAGGGGAACATTTGAACCATTACACTAAGGGAGAGAGATGGGGGGGTTACAAATTAACTGTTACACTGAGGGAGAGACATTGGGTGTACAAATTAACTGTTACACTGAGGGAGAGACATTGGGGGTATAAATTAACTGTTACACTGAGGGAGAGAGATGAGGGGGGAAACAATTGAACCATTACACTAAGGGAGAGAGATGGGGGGGGTACAAATTAACTATTACACTGAGGGAGAGAGATGGGGGTAACAAATTAACTGTTACACTGAGGGATAGAGATGGGGGGGTACAAATGAGCTGTTATCCTGAGGGAGAGAGATGGAGGGGTACAAATTAACTAATACACTAAGGGAGAGAGATGGGGGGGTACAAATTAACTATTACACTGAGGGAAAGAGATGTGGGGGGGTTCAAATGAACCATTACACTAAGGGAGAGACATTGGGGGGGTACTAATTAACTGTTACACTGAGGGAGAGAGATGGGGGGGAACAAATGAACTGTTACACTAAGGGGGAGAAATGGCGGGGTATAAATGAACTATTACACTGAGGGAGATGGGGGTACAAATGAACTGTTATCCTGAGGGAGAGAGATGGGGGTGAAAAATGAACTGTTACACTGAGTGAGAGAGATGGGGGGGTACACATTAACTGTTACATTAAGGAAGAGAGATGGGGGGCACAAATGAACTGTTACACTGAGGTAGAGAGATGGGGGGGGGAAACAATCGAACCATTACACTAAGGGAGAGAGATGGGGGGGGGGGGGGGTACAAATTAACTGTTACACTGAGGGAGAGAGATGGGGGGGGGAAACAATTGAACCATTACACTAAGGGAGAGAGATGGGGGGGGTACAAATTAACTGTTATCCTGAGGGAGAGAGATGGGGGGGTAACAAATTAACTGTTACACTGAAGGATAGAGATGGGGGGTACAAATTAGCTGTTATCCTGAGGGAGAGAGATGGGGGGGGGGGGTACAAATTAACTATTACACTATGGGAGAGAATGTGTGTTCAAATTAACTGTTACACTGAGTGAGAGAGATTGGGGTACAATCAACTGTTACACCAAGGGAGAGAGATGGGGGTACACATTTAACTATTACACTGGGGGAGAGAGATGGGGGTACAAATTAACTATTACACTAAGGGAGAGAGATGGGGGTACACATTTAACTATTACACTGGGGGAGAGAGATGGGGGTACAAATTAACTATTACACTGAGGGAGAGAGATGGGGGGTACAAATGAACTGTTACACTAAGGGGAGAAATGGCGGGGTATAAATGAAATATTACACTGAGGGAGATGGGGGTACAAATGAACTGTTATCCTGAGGGAGAGAGATGGGGGTGAAAAATGAACTGTTACACTGAGGGAGAGAGATGGGGGGGTACACATTAACTGTTACATTAAGGGAGAGAGATGGGGGGGTACAAATGAACTGTTACACGGACGGAGAGAGATGAGGGGGTACAAATTAACTGTTATCCTGAGGGAGAGAGATGGGGGGGGGGGTACAAATTAACTAATACACTAAGGGAGAGAGATGGGGGGGTACAAATGAACTATTACACTGAGGGAGAGAGATGGGGGGAGGGGAACATTTGAACCATTACACTAAGGGAGAGAGATGGGGGGGGTTACAAATTAACTGTTACACTGAGGGAGAGACATTGGGTGTACAAATTAACTGTTACACTGAGGGAGAGACATTGGGGGTATAAATTAACTGTTACACGGAGTGAGAGAGATGGGGGGTAAAAATTACCTGTTACACTGAGGGAGAGAGATGGAGGGGTACACATGAACTATTACACTAAGGGAGAGAGATGGGGGGGTACAAATGAACTATTACACTAAGGGAGACAATTGGGGTACAAATTAACTGTTACACTGCGGGAGAGAGATGGGGGTACAATTAACTGTTACACCGAGGGAGAGAGATAGGGGGTAGAAATAAACTGTGACCCTGAGGGAGAGAGATGGGGGGAGCAAATGAACTGTTACACTAAGGGGGAGAAATGGTGGGGTATGTATTAACTGTTACACTGAGGGAGAGAGATGGGGGGGTACAAATGAACTGTTATCCTGAAGGAGAGAGATGGGGCGGTTCAAATGAACTGTTACATTGAGCGAGAGAGATGGGAGGTAAAAATGAACTGTTACATTGAGGGAGAGAGATGGGGGGGGGGAAACAATTGAACCATTACACTAAGGGAGAGAGATGGGGGGGGTACAAATTAACTGTTATCCTGAGGGAGAGAGATGGGGGGGTAACAAATTAACTGTTACACTGAGGGATAGAGATGGGGGGGGTACAAATTAGCTGTTATCCTGAGGGAGAGAGATGGGGGGGGGGTACAAATTAACTATTACACTAAGGGAGAGAATGTGTGTTCAAATTAACTGTTACACTGAGTGAGAGAGATTGGGGTACAATCAACTGTTACACCGAGGGAGAGAGATGGGGGTACACATTTAACTATTACACTGGGGGAGAGAGATGGGGGTACAAATGAACTATTACACTAAGGGAGAGAGATGGGGGTACACATTTAACTATTACACTGGGGGAGAGAGATGGGGGTACAAATTAACTATTACACTGAGGGAGAGAGATGGGGGGTACAAATGAACTGTTACACTAAGGGGGAGAAATGGCGGGGTATAAATGAAATATTACACTGAGGGAGATGGGGGTACAAATGAACTGTTATCCTGAGGGAGAGAGATGGGGGTGAAAAATGAACTGTTACACTGAGGGAGAGAGATGGGGGGGGGTACACATTAACTGTTACATTAAGGGAGAGAGATGGGGGGTACAAATGAACTGTTACACGGACGGAGAGAGATGAGGGGGTACAAATGAACTGTTATCCTGAGGGAGAGAGATGGGGGGGGGGGGTACAAATTAACTAATACATTAAGGGAGAGAGATGGGGGGGTACAAATGAACTATTACACTGAGGGAGAGAGATGGGGGGAGGGGAACATTTGAACCATTACACTAAGGGAGAGAGATGGGGGGGGTTACAAATTAACTGTTACACTGAGGGAGAGAGATGGAGGGGTACACATGAACTATTACACTAAGGGAGAGAGATGGGGGGGTACAAATGAACTATTACACTAAGGGAGACAATTGGGGTACAAATTAACTGTTACACTGCGGGAGAGAGATGGGGGTACAATTAACTGTTACACCGAGGGAGAGAGATAGGGGGTAGAAATAAACTGTGACCCTGAGGGAGAGAGATGGGGGGAGCAAATGAACTGTTACACTAAGGGGGAGAAATGGTGGGGTATGTATTAACTGTTACACTGAGGGAGAGAGATGGGGGGGGTACAAATGAACTGTTATCCTGAAGGAGAGAGATGGGGCGGTTCAAATGAACTGTTACATTGAGCGAGAGAGATGGGAGGTAAAAATGAACTGTTACATTGAGGGAGAGAGATGGGGGGGGGGGAAACAATTGAACCATTACACTAAGGGAGAGAGATGGGGGGGGTACAAATTAACTGTTATCCTGAGGGAGAGAGATGGGGGGGGTAACAAATTAACTGTTACACTGAGGGATAGAGATGGGGGGGTACAAATTAGCTGTTATCCTGAGGGAGAGAGATGGGGGGGGGGGGTACAAATTAACTATTACACTAAGGGAGAGAATGTGTGTTCAAATTAACTGTTACACTGAGTGAGAGAGATTGGGGTACAATCAACTGTTACACCGAGGGAGAGAGATGGGGGTACACATTTAACTATTACACTGGGGGAGAGAGATGGGGGTACAAATGAACTATTACACTAAGGGAGAGAGATGGGGGTACACATTTAACTATTACACTGGGGGAGAGAGATGGGGGTACAAATTAACTATTACACTGAGGGAGAGAGATGGGGGGTACAAATGAACTGTTACACTAAGGGGGAGAAATGGCGGGGTATAAATGAAATATTACACTGAGGGAGATGGGGGTACAAATGAACTGTTATCCTGAGGGAGAGAGATGGGGGTGAAAAATGAACTGTTACACTGAGGGAGAGAGATGGGGGGGGTACACATTAACTGTTACATTAAGGGAGAGAGATGGGGGGTACAAATGAACTGTTACACGGACGGAGAGAGATGAGGGGGTACAAATGAACTGTTATCCTGAGGGAGAGAGATGGGGGGGGGGGGGGTACAAATTAACTAATACACTAAGGGAGAGAGATGGGGGGGTACAAATGAACTATTACACTGAGGGAGAGAGATGGGGGGAGGGGAACATTTGAACCATTACACTAAGGGAGAGAGATGGGGGGGTTACAAATTAACTGTTACACTGAGGGAGAGACATTGGGTGTACAAATTAACTGTTACACTGAGGGAGAGACATTGGGGGTATAAATTAACTGTTACACGGAGTGAGAGAGATGGGGGGTAAAAATTACCTGTTACACTGAGGGAGAGAGATGGAGGGGTACACATGAACTATTACACTAAGGGAGAGAGATGGGGGGGTACAAATGAACTATTACACTAAGGGAGACAATTGGGGTACAAATTAACTGTTACACTGCGGGAGAGAGATGGGGGTACAATTAACTGTTACACCGAGGGAGAGAGATAGGGGGTAGAAATAAACTGTGACCCTGAGGGAGAGAGATGGGGGGAGCAAATGAACTGTTACACTAAGGGGGAGAAATGGTGGGGTATGTATTAACTGTTACACTGAGGGAGAGAGATGGGGGGGTACAAATGAACTGTTATCCTGAAGGAGAGAGATGGGGCGGTTCAAATGAACTGTTACATTGAGCGAGAGAGATGGGAGGTAAAAATGAACTGTTACATTGAGGGAGAGAGATGGGGGGGGGGAAACAATTGAACCATTACACTAAGGGAGAGAGATGGGGGGGGTACAAATTAACTGTTATCCTGAGGGAGAGAGATGGGGGGGTAACAAATTAACTGTTACACTGAGGGATAGAGATGGGGGGGTACAAATTAGCTGTTATCCTGAGGGAGAGAGATGGGGGGGGGGGGGGTACAAATTAACTATTACACTAAGGGAGAGAATGTGTGTTCAAATTAACTGTTACACTGAGTGAGAGAGATTGGGGTACAATCAACTGTTACACCGAGGGAGAGAGATGGGGGTACACATTTAACTATTACACTGGGGGAGAGAGATGGGGGTACAAATGAACTATTACACTAAGGGAGAGAGATGGGGGTACACATTTAACTATTACACTGGGGGAGAGAGATGGGGGTACAAATTAACTATTACACTGAGGGAGAGAGATGGGGGGTACAAATGAACTGTTACACTAAGGGGGAGAAATGGCGGGGTATAAATGAAATATTACACTGAGGGAGATGGGGGTACAAATGAACTGTTATCCTGAGGGAGAGAGATGGGGGTGAAAAATGAACTGTTACACTGAGGGAGAGAGATGGGGGGGGTACACATTAACTGTTACATTAAGGGAGAGAGATGGGGGGTACAAATGAACTGTTACACTGAGGGAGAGAGATGGAGGGGTACACATGAACTATTACACTAAGGGAGAGAGATGGGGGGGTACAAATGAACTATTACACTAAGGGAGACAATTGGGGTACAAATTAACTGTTACACTGCGGGAGAGAGATGGGGGTACAATTAACTGTTACACCGAGGGAGAGAGATAGGGGGTAGAAATAAACTGTGACCCTGAGGGAGAGAGATGGGGGGAGCAAATGAACTGTTACACTAAGGGGGAGAAATGGTGGGGTATGTATTAACTGTTACACTGAGGGAGAGAGATGGGGGGGTACAAATGAACTGTTATCCTGAAGGAGAGAGATGGGGCGGTTCAAATGAACTGTTACATTGAGCGAGAGAGATGGGAGGTAAAAATGAACTGTTACATTGAGGGAGAGAGATGGGGGGGGGGAAACAATTGAACCATTACACTAAGGGAGAGAGATGGGGGGGGTACAAATTAACTGTTATCCTGAGGGAGAGAGATGGGGGGGTAACAAATTAACTGTTACACTGAGGGATAGAGATGGGGGGGTACAAATTAGCTGTTATCCTGAGGGAGAGAGATGGGGGGGGGGGGGGTACAAATTAACTATTACACTAAGGGAGAGAATGTGTGTTCAAATTAACTGTTACACTGAGTGAGAGAGATTGGGGTACAATCAACTGTTACACCGAGGGAGAGAGATGGGGGTACACATTTAACTATTACACTGGGGGAGAGAGATGGGGGTACAAATGAACTATTACACTAAGGGAGAGAGATGGGGGTACACATTTAACTATTACACTGGGGGAGAGAGATGGGGGTACAAATTAACTATTACACTGAGGGAGAGAGATGGGGGGTACAAATGAACTGTTACACTAAGGGGGAGAAATGGCGGGGTATAAATGAAATATTACACTGAGGGAGATGGGGGTACAAATGAACTGTTATCCTGAGGGAGAGAGATGGGGGTGAAAAATGAACTGTTACACTGAGGGAGAGAGATGGGGGGGGGTACACATTAACTGTTACATTAAGGGAGAGAGATGGGGGGTACAAATGAACTGTTACACGGACGGAGAGAGATGAGGGGGTACAAATGAACTGTTATCCTGAGGGAGAGAGATGGGGGGGGGGGGTACAAATTAACTAATACACTAAGGGAGAGAGATGGGGGGGTACAAATGAACTATTACACTGAGGGAGAGAGATGGGGGGAGGGGAACATTTGAACCATTACACTAAGGGAGAGAGATGGGGGGGGTTACAAATTAACTGTTACACTGAGGGAGAGACATTGGGTGTACAAATTAACTGTTACACTGAGGGAGAGACATTGGGGGTATAAATTAACTGTTACACGGAGTGAGAGAGATGGGGGGTAAAAATTACCTGTTACACTGAGGGAGAGAGATGGAGGGGTACACATGAACTATTACACTAAGGGAGAGAGATGGGGGGGTACAAATGAACTATTACACTAAGGGAGACAATTGGGGTACAAATTAACTGTTACACTGCGGGAGAGAGATGGGGGTACAATTAACTGTTACACCGAGGGAGAGAGATAGGGGGTAGAAATAAACTGTGACCCTGAGGGAGAGAGATGGGGGGAGCAAATGAACTGTTACACTAAGGGGGAGAAATGGTGGGGTATGTATTAACTGTTACACTGAGGGAGAGAGATGGGGGGGGTACAAATGAACTGTTATCCTGAAGGAGAGAGATGGGGCGGTTCAAATGAACTGTTACATTGAGCGAGAGAGATGGGAGGTAAAAATGAACTGTTACATTGAGGGAGAGAGATGGGGGGGGGGGAAACAATTGAACCATTACACTAAGGGAGAGAGATGGGGGGGGTACAAATTAACTGTTATCCTGAGGGAGAGAGATGGGGGGGTAACAAATTAACTGTTACACTGAGGGATAGAGATGGGGGGGTACAAATTAGCTGTTATCCTGAGGGAGAGAGATGGGGGGGGGGGGGGTACAAATTAACTATTACACTAAGGGAGAGAATGTGTGTTCAAATTAACTGTTACACTGAGTGAGAGAGATTGGGGTACAATCAACTGTTACACCGAGGGAGAGAGATGGGGGTACACATTTAACTATTACACTGGGGGAGAGAGATGGGGGTACAAAATGAACTATTACACTAAGGGAGAGAGATGGGGGTACACATTTAACTATTACACTGGGGGAGAGAGATGGGGGTACAAATTAACTATTACACTGAGGGAGAGAGATGGGGGGTACAAATGAACTGTTACACTAAGGGGGAGAAATGGCGGGGTATAAATGAAATATTACACTGAGGGAGATGGGGGTACAATGAACTGTTATCCTGAGGGAGAGAGATGGGGGTGAAAAATGAACTGTTACACTGAGGGAGAGAGATGGGGGGGGTACACATTAACTGTTACATTAAGGGAGAGAGATGGGGGGGTACAAATGAACTGTTACACGGACGGAGAGAGATGAGGGGGTACAAATTAACTGTTATCCTGAGGGAGAGAGATGGGGGGGGTACAAATTAACTAATACACTAAGGGAGAGAGATGGGGGGGTACAAATGAACTATTACACTGAGGGAGAGAGATGGGAGGAGGGGAACATTTGAACCATTACACTAAGGGAGAGAGATGGGGGGGGTTACAAATTAACTGTTACACTGAGGGAGAGACATTGGGTGTACAAATTAACTGTTACACTGAGGGAGAGAGACATTGGGGGTATAAATTAACTGTTACACGGAGTGAGAGAGATGGGGGGTAAAAATTACCTGTTACACTGAGGGAGAGAGATGGAGGGGTACACATGAACTATTACACTAAGGGAGAGAGATGGGGGGGTACAAATTAACTATTACACTAAGGGAGACAATTGGGGTACAAATTAACTGTTACACTGCGGGGAGAGAGATGGGGGTACAATTAACTGTTACACCGAGGGAGAGAGATAGGGGGGTAGAAATAAACTGTGACCCTGAGGGAGAGAGATGGGGGGAGCAAATGAACTGTTACACTAAGGGGGAGAAATGGTGGGGTATGTATTAACTGTTACACTGAGGGAGAGAGATGGGGGGGGTACAAATGAACTGTTATCCTGAAGGAGAGAGATGGGGCGGTTTCAAATGAACTGTTACATTGAGCGAGAGAGATGGGAGGTAAAAATGAACTGTTACATTGAGGGAGAGAGATGGGGGGGTACAAATTAACTGTTATCCTGAGGGAGAGAGATGGGGGGGTACAAATTAACTTACACTGAGGGAGAGAGATGGGAGGGTACAAATGAACTGTTATCCTGAGGGAGAGAGATGGGGGGCACAAATGAACTGTTATCCTGAGGGAGAGAGATGGGGGGGTACAAATTAACTGTTACATGGAGGGAGAGATATGGGGGGGTACAACGAACTGTTGTCCTGAGGGAGAGAGATGGGGGGGGTACAATTAACGGTTATCCTGAGGGAGAGAGATGGGGGGGTTACAATGAACTGTTATCCTGAGGGAGAGAGATGGGGGGTACAAATTGACTGTTACACGGAGGGAGAGATATGGGGGGGTACAACAAACTGTTACACTGATGGGGGGTAAAAATGAACTGTTATCCTGAGGGAGAGAGATGGGGGGTACAAATTAACTTACACTGAGGGAGAGAGATGGGAGGGTACAAATGAACTGTTATCCTGAGGGAGAGAGATGGGGGGCACAAATGAACTGTTATCCTGAGGGAGAGAGATGGGGGGTACAAATTAACTGTTACATGGAGGGAGAGATATGGGGGGGTACAACGAACTGTTGTCCTGAGGGAGAGAGATGGGGGGGGTACAATTAACGGTTATCCTGAGGGAGAGAGATGGGGGGGTACAATGAACTGTTATCCTGAGGGAGAGAGATGGGGGGTACAAATTGACTGTTACACGGAGGGAGAGATATGGGGGGGGTACAACAACTGTTACACTGATGGGGGGTAAAAATGAACTGTTATCCTGAGGGAGAGAGATGGGGGGGTACAAATGAACTATTACACCGAGGGAGGAGAGATGGGAGGGACCAAATGAACTGTTATCCTGAGGGAGAGAGATGGGAGGGTACAAATTAACTGTTGTCCTGATGGAGAAAGATGGGGGGTACAAATGAACTGTTACACTAAGGGAGAGAGATGGGGGGGTACAAATGAACTATTACACTGAGGGAGAGAGATGGGGGTGGTACAAATTAACTATTACACCGAGGGAGAGAGATGGGAGGGACCCAAATGAACTGTTTATCCTGAGGGAGAGAGATGGGAGGGTACAAATTAACTGTTGTCCTGATGGAGAAAGATGGGGGGTACAAATGAAACTGTTACACTAAGGGAGAGAGATGGGGGGGTACCAAACTGAACGTATTACATACTGAGGGAGTAGAAGAGAGATGGGGTGTTACAAATTAATATATACCTAGGGGTAGAGAGATGGGGGGTACAAATAACCTGCTACATCTAAGTGAGAAGAGATGGGGGGGTACAATAAACTGTTAGCATCCGAGTGGAGCGAGGATTGGGGGTACACATTTAATTAACCTAGTTACACCTGGGGAGAGAGATGGGGGACAACATTTCACCTCTTTACACTAGTGGGGGAGAGGATGGGGGTACAATAACTATCTACACTAAGGGAGAGATGGGGGTACAATTAACTGTTACACCGAGGGAGAGAGATGGGGGTACACATTTAACTATTACACTGGGGGAGAGAGATGGGGGTACAAATTAACTATTACACTAAGGGAGAGATGGGGGGTACAAAAAACTGCTACATCGAGGGAGAGAGATGGGGGTAAAATGAACTTTAACTGAGGGAGAGAGATGGGGGGTACAAATGAACTGTTACACTAAGGGGGAGAAATGGCGGGGTATAAATGAACTATTACACTGAGGGAGATGGGGGTACAAATGAACTGTTATCCTGAGGGAGAGAGATGGAGGTGAAAATGAACTGTTACACTGAGGGAGAGAGATGGGGGGTACAAATTAACTGTTACACGGACGGGAGAGAGATGAGGGTGGGGTACAAATTAACTGTTATCCTGAGGGGAGAGAGATGCGGGGGGGGGGGTACAAATTAACTAATACACTAAGGGAGAGAGATGGGGGGGTACAAATGAACTATTACACTGAGGGAGAGAGATGGGAGGAGGGGAACATTTGAACCATTACACTAAGGAGAGAGATGGGGGGGGTTACAAATTAACTGTTACACTGAGGGAGAGACATTGGGTTGTACAAATTAACTGTTACACTGAGGGAGAGACATTGGGGGTATAAATTAACTGTTACACGGAAGTGAGAGAGATGGGGGGTAAAAATTAACTGTTCCACTGAGGGAGAGAGATGGGGGGGGTAAATGAACTGTTATCCTGAGGGAGGAGATGGGGGGGTACAATGAACTATTACACTAAGGGAGAGAGATGGGGGGGTACAAATGAACTATTACACCGAGGGAGAGAGATGGGGGGGGATACAAATGAACTATTACACGAGTGAGAGAGATGGTGGGTACAACTAAACTGTTACACTGAGGGAGGGAGATGGGGGTTACAATTAACTTGTTACACCGAGGGAGAGAGATAGGGGGGTAGAAATAAACTGTGACCCTGAGGGAGAGAGATGGGGGGAGCAAATGATCTGTTACATTAAGGGGGAGAAATGGTGGGGTATGTATTAACTGTTACACTGAGGGAGAGAGATGGGGGGGTACAAATGAACTGTTATCCTGAAGGAGAGAGATTGGCGGCGGTTTCAAATGAACTGTTACATTGAGGGAGAGAGAGGGAGGTAAAAATGAACTGTTACATTGAGGGAGAGAGATGGGGGGGGTACAAATTAACTGTTATCCTGAGGGAGAGAGATGGGGGTACAAATTAACTTACACTGAGGAGAGAGAGATGGGAGGGTACAAATGAACTGTTATCCTGAGGGAGAGAGATGGGGGGCACAAATGAACTGTTATCCTGAGGGAGAGAGATGGGGGGTACAAATTAACTGTTACATGGAGGGAGAGATATGGGGGGGGTACAACGAACTGTTGTCCTGAGGGAGAGAGATGGGGGGTACAATTAACGGTTATCCTGAGGGAGAGAGATGGGGGGGTACAATGAACTGTTATCCTGATGGAGAGAGATGGGGGGTACAAATTGACTGTTACACGGAGGGAGAGATATGGGGGGGGTACAACAAACTGTTACACTGATGGGGGGTAAAAATGAACTGTTATCCTGAGGGAGAGAGATGGGGGGGTACAAATGAACTATTACACCGAGGGAGAGAGATGGGGGGGTGCAAATTAACTATTACACTAAGGGAGAGAGATGGGGGGGTACAAATTAACTGTTACACTAAGGGAGAGAGATGGGGGGTTACAAATGAACTGTTACACCGAGGGGAGAGAGATGGGGGGTTACAAATTAACTGTTACACCGAGGGAGAGAGATGGGAGGGCCCAAATGAACTGTTATCCTGAGGGAGAGAGATGGGAGGGTACAAATTAACTGTTGTCCTGATGGAGAAAGATGGGGGGTACAAATGAACTGTTACACTAAGGGAGAGAGATGGGGGGGTACAAATGAACTATTACACTGAGGGAGAGAGATGGGGGTGGTACAAATTAACTGTTACACTGAGGGAGAGAGATGGGGGGTTACAAATGAACTGTTACACCGAGGGAGAGAGATGGGGGGTTACAAATTAACTGTTACACCGAGGGAGAGAGATGGGGGGTTACAAATTAACTGTTACACTGAGGGAGAGAGATGGGGGGGTTACAAATGAACTGTTACACCGAGGGTGAGATATGGGGGGTAAAATTAACTGTTACACTAAGGGAGAGAGATGGGGGGGTACAAATAACTGTTACACTGAAGGTGAGTGATGGAGGGTACAAATTAACTGTTACACTGAGGGAGAGAGATGGGGGGGGTAAAAATGAACTGTTATCCTGAGGGAGAGAGATGGGGGGGTACAAATGAACTATTACACTAAGGGAGAGAGATGGGGGGGTACAAATGAACTATACACCGAGGGAGAGAGATGGGGGGGGGGTACAAATGAACTATTACACCGAGTGAGAGAGATGGTGGGTACAACTAAACTGTTACACTGAGGGAGGGAGATGGGGGTACAAATTAACTATTACACTAAGGGAGAGAGATGGGGGGGTACAAATTAACTATTACACTGGGGGAGAGAGATGGGGGGGTACACATGAACTGTTACACTAAGGGAGAGAGATGGGGGGGTACAAATTAACTGTTACACCGAGTGAGAGAGATGGTGGGTACAACTAAACTGTTACATGAGGGAGAGAGATGGGGGTACAAATTAACTATTACACTAAGGGAGAGAGATGGGGGGGTACAAATTAACTATTACACCGAGGGAGAGAGATAAGGGGGTACAAATGAACTGTTAGACTGCGGGAGAGAGATAGGGGGGGACAAATTACATCTTTACACGGGAGGTAAGAAGATTTTGCAATTTTACAGATTCTGCACGTTTCAATAGGGTGGAGAAACATTTTGGCCATGTTAATATGATCTGTGAGAATGACTAACAAAATCAATGTGGCCCGTCTAAGCAGTCGCTTATGTCGCTTTTGCCTCGGCCGCCCCTGAGCACACACACCAGGACAAAAAGTCTTAGTGGCGCAGGCAGAGACAGAAAAATAACATTATTTTTGTGGTGTAGCAATGGAGAAAATAATCAAATAAATGTATCTCCCTCACCTCCCTCCAGTATTCTCATGAAGCTGTCCAGGTTGTGGAACTCTACTACTGACAGGTTCTCTACGTAGAAACCTTGGGTTCTGCTGCCGCGCACTGCCAACGAGTACGGCAGACATGGGTTCAGCAGGTCATGCACCTAGATAGATACACACAAGTGGATTTTGAACACACAGTTACTATTGTGTGTGTGTGTGTGTGTGTGTGTGTGTGTGTGTGTGTGTGTGTGTGTGTGTGTGTGTGTGTGTGTGTGTGTGTGTGTGTGTGTGTGTGTGTGTGTGTGTGTGTGTGTGTGTGTGTGTGTGTGTGTGTGTGTGTTTGTGTGTAACTCGTGTGTGTGTGTGTGTGTGTGTGTGTATGTGTGTGTGTGTGTGTGTGTGTGTGTGTGTGTGTGTGTGTGTGTGTGTGTGTGTGTGTGTGTGTGTGTGTGTGTGTGTGTGTGTGTGTGTGTGTGTGTGTGTGTGTGTCTACCATACCATACATACATGTTCATTATAGATCTCCAGGTATGAGGCATAGAGGTGAAAGCCCTCCTCTGATTGGCCAGCCAGCTGAAGAAGGTATGACAGAGAACGCTGCATTAGACCTGCCAGCAAGGCGTCATGAGAGCCCTCCAAGAACTGGAGGAGAGGAAGCCAGGAAAGGGTGAGAGGTCAAGTACAGACGTAAGGAAATAGGGAAGGATGCATTTCTTTAAGAAGTTTAAAAGATCCTCTGAAGACAGGAGTCATGCTTCAGCTTAGAGTCTCTGTCCTTTTTTTTAACGATCAACTGTTGAGTATAATTGTATTTTTGTTGAAACAAAAGGACGAATGTAGACAAGACTCTGTCTTTGTCCTTACTAACTACTGGATGAACAGGGGTATTACTGACCCTTGTTCAGAGCCGACTTAGCTAGTATGAGGAAGCTACCTCTTAGTACTGACCAGAGAGTGTGGCCCAGTGATGGTGTATGTTTTTCCTGACCCTGTCTGTCCAAAGGCAAACACAGTACAGCAGAACCTGCCATAGAGAACAACAGATGAACAGATGAAGATGATGGTGTCCGTAGTCATTCAACTGTTGTTTCTGCATTGTGTAGCAAAATTAGATTTTGAACTAGCTTGCAAGTGAGTGACTCCAAAGACTAGAAGTAGCGTGTGTCGCCTCTGGCAAAGTTGCACAACACAATCATTTAGATTTTTATTTGATATATTCTTAGACCTTGTCTGAAGGCTTTGAAGGCCCTGACGGTATGCAACCGATACCAACTCACAAGCTATGATGTGTGTTTGACTACAACATTTTCTCCTGAACAACTGCACTACCCATGAGCCTCCTGACTGTCTCTCACCCCTGGACCGCCATGTCTATGAGACGAGTCATGCCACATTCTTGAAACATGGCATGCTGGGAACTCTCCGGGCCCAGGACCACATCAAACACAAACGCCCTCTCCTGCCCCGACGCACCCACCTGGGAGAAAGGATGTGTGATTGAGGGATGACTGAGTGAAAGGAGAGCCAAGGGAGAGAGGGTGTGTGAGAGAGAAGGATGAGAGAGAGAGAAGAGAATGTGTGGGAGAGAGAAGGATGAGAGAGAGAAGAGGATGCGTGAGAGAGAAGGGAGAGAGAGAAGAGGATGTGAGAGAGAGAAGAGGATGTTAGATAGAGAAGAGGATGTGAGAGAGAAGGATGAGAGACATAAGAGGATGTGCGAGAGAAGAGGATGTGAGAGAGAAGGATGAGAGACAGAAGAGGATGTGGAAGAGAGAAAGATGAGAGAGATAAGAGGATGTGAGAGAGATAAGAGGATGTGAGAGAGATAAGAGGATGTGAGAGAGAGAAGAGGATGTGAGAGAGAGAAGAGGATGTGAGCGAGAGAAGGATGTGAGAGAGAGAAGGATGGGAGAGAGAGAAGAGGATGTGAGAGAGAGAAGAGGATGTGAGAGAGAGAAGGATGAGAGAGAGAAGGATGAGAGAGAGAAGAGGATGTGAGAGAAGGAAGAAGATGCGAGAGAGAAGGATGAGAGAGAGAAGAGGATGTGAGAGAGAGAAGAGGATGTGAGAGAGAGAGAAGAGGATGTGAGAGAGAAGAGGATGTGAGAGAGAAGAGGATGTGAGAGAGAAGGATGAGAGACAGAAGAGGATGTGCGAGAGAGAAGGATGAGAGAGAGAAGAGGATGTGTGAGAGAGAAGGATGAGAGACATAAGAGGATGTGAGAGAGAGAAGAGGATGTGAGAGAGAAGGATGAGAGAGAGAAGAGGATGTGAGAGAGAGAAGGATGATGAGAGAAGAGGATGTGAGAGAGAAGAGGATGTGAGAGAGAAGAGGATGTGAGAGAGAGAAGGATGAGAGAGAGAAGAGGATGTGAGAGAAGGAAGAAGATGCGAGAGAGAAGGATGAGAGAGAGAAGAGGATGTGAGAGAGAGAAGAGGATGTGAGAGAGAGAAGAGGATGTGAGAGAGAAGAGGATGTGAGAGAGAAGGATGAGAGAGAGAAGAGGATGTGCGAGAGAGAAGGATGAGAGAGAAAAGAGGATGTGTGAGAGAGAAGGATGAGAGACAAAAGAGGGCATGATGTGTGTTTATGTGCTTTTCGGCATCACCAGTAGACTGTGTTGGTCTGGACAGTAGACGATGGTCTCATCTCCCCTGTTATGCTCATCTTCAGTCAGAGGCCTTACCCTGTACACACACACAAACAGACACAATAGCTCACCAATAGCTCATCACTACACATATACAGTAGTGATGAATAATAAGATACCTGACGGCCACGATAACGTTGGACTCCACCTGTATCTCGGTCCTCTGCTTCTCTCTTTCTGGCACCTGGCTGGAGAAGGAGCATTACATTATACTAAACATTTTCCCCATCCCCCTCTTCATTTAGCTTTAGCTGATGTTCTTACATAGACTTAGCAATACCTATGTTGTTGTGCTTTGGAAAGTGCAATTGTCAAAATATAAACAACTGCAGTGCAAACTCTGGAATGCTAAATGTGGGCCCCATTCTAGTAGAATGGGCTACATAGTGGTTCAATTACATCAGACTGATCTACAACATGTAATCCTTTTACAGCCAATGGAAGGAAGGAGTGGTCAGAATCAGACTAGACCTGTCCCAGTCCACTACAAACCGGTTCTTACTGGTTGGTTTGGTGTTGGTGAAGTGGGTTAGCCCCAGGTTGGATACAGTCCTGACCTGCTGGTCTCCTCCTCCTGCCCCTCATATCCCCCTGAGACACAGAAACTCTTCGGTCTCTCTGTTCTCTACTTCCAAACATCTTATGTGACATCACAATCTCATGATAGAACACTAAACACAAAGGAAGGATAGCACAGTTGAATTAGAATGCATTTATAATTTGTATCTAGAATTGTGGAGTAGAATTAACTTCACTAGACTCACTAATTTACAGAACCATTTACATCATTGCCCAGCCTTTCTGCTCAGTGCTTTCTGATGTCTTTGCTCAGCTGAAGTCAGAAGTGATGAGGAAATAGGGCAACTCTTGAAGGGCAATGGAAGCTGATAAAAGATATTCTTTCAAAATAACTGCTTCTGTACGGTTGTGGCTCGATGGAGTAAAGCATTTTAGCTAAGCCTAACCTATTTCCTAACCTTAACATAATTCTCATAACCTGCTACATTAATTATCCTAACCTGCTATGTTAATTCTCCTAACCTGCTACGTTAATTCTCCATCTAGCCACAACCGTAGCAGCCTTTAGTTCTGAGAAAGCATCACCACACCGGTTTAAAGATTGAAGAATGAAGGAGGATTTTATATTATGGGATATTGGCATAGAGAATGATAGAGATATCACCTTTATATATGTCCCATTATGGTGTCTGTGAGCGCACGGGCAGTGCCATTGAGCCAATCACCATTTTGAAGTCGTCAATTTTCGTCTTCTAATATTTCCATGAGTTGGCAAACAAACTGAAGCAAACTGCATACTGCCACCTAGAGTGTGTTGTTTAAACAGGTATAAAGCCAAGGTTGGGAATTTACTGCCACCTACAGTTCTGGAACATTTGCTCACAAGTATAATTCATTGGCTGATCCCTCCTGATGACCATGGACTCATGTGATCCTTTCTTAACCCATAGAAAGTCCAACCCAATTGACTACTTTAAAATGGTGGTAGCCCTCAATGGAAATGTCCATGCCAAAACGTTTTTTATTATCCATCTAGAGTCCTCTAACTCTATGGATATTGGTAAATGAGTTAGACATAGGTCCCGTTCAACTGCTTAGAAGTTGCATGCATCAACCAATGGTTGCGTGCCATGTCATCAACTGTGTCATGGATAGTCTGATTGCTATAACATATGATGTGGTTAGCTGATATGTAAACTACCTATCCAGGTGTTGTAAGATCTTGTAACATCTAAACAGTGGAACGCGACCATAGACACCAATTAGGTTTGGTTTTATAGCCTAATCACATTGTGATTACGTCATATGGGTCCAGGGACCAATTTTGAACTTGATTTTGCTAAGTGGGATGGAAAAGTCGAAGTGGGTTCCTTGGGACGCCCAACTCTGACATCATCTCACTGAAGTTGAAATTTAAAATGGTAAATTCTAAGTGGGATCCTTGGGACGACCATTCCCTAAACCCTAACCCTTACCCTTACCCTAAACCCAACCATAAATCTTACCTAACCCTAACCTTAACCCTGTTTTACATTTCAACTTCAAAGAGGTGATATCAGATTTGGGTCGTCCAAAGCACCCCACTTCGGTAGATGCCACAAGAATTACTTAAGTTCCTCTCTTCACTTCAGTTTGTCCTACATTCATGAAGAGCGAGGTAACGGCAGTGGTCCCTTCCATTTTCTCAGTTTGAGCTTGAGTCAGAGCACAGATAGAACAGTGTTTCTGTTTCATGTTTCAGCAGATGTATTAATCTGAAGCATCTGGTTGGCGTTTCCACTCACCACCAAATATGGTTATGAGAGGAAGCCCAGTGGCTGGCAGTGGGAGAAGATCGAGCAAGATAGATTTTGGCTGACATTATGCTAATTTCCTCATCAATGAAACGTTTGATCACAATACAGTTTTCTGTTTCCTAAACTAAACTCAGCAAAAAAAGAAATGTCCTCTCACTGTCAACGGCATTCATTTTCAGTAAACTTAACATGTGTAAATATTTGTATTAACATAACAAGATTCAACAACTGAGACATAAACTGAACAAGTTCCACAGAAATGGAATAACGTGTCCCTGAACAAAGGGGGGGGGGGGGGTAAAATCAAAAGTCAGTATCTGGTGTGGCCACCAGCTGCATTAACTCACGCACAGAACAAGCAGTATGGCTGGTGGCATTGTCATGCTGGAGGGTCATGTCAGGATGAGCCTGCAGGAAGGGTACCACATGAGGGAGGAGGATGTCTTCCCTGTAACACACAGCGTTGAGATTGCCTGCAATGACAACAAGCTCAGTCCGATGATGCTGTGACACACCGCCCCAGACCATGACGGACCCTCCACCTCCAAATCGATCCCGCTCCAGAGTACAGGCTCTTTTCTTAGGTCCTGCTTCCTGTATCCTTGGCCTGTGGAACAACTCCAATACGACCTCTGCCGCTGTTTGTTGTTTTAACAAAAATAAAACAAATAAACAAGAACTTGTGAGTATTGATTCAATGAACAATTATTGCTAATCACTTTATATGCTAATATATACAGAACTTCCTTCTGAAGTGTTTTCTTACCAACATTCGGAGAAAGGTTACTGGAGACCTGTGGGTGCTGGGTAGGCTGTGGGGTGGAAGTTGTGGCAAGGGTAGAGATCACGGTGGGAGTGAAGCCAACAGCTCGAGCCAGAATGGTTGCTTATGGAATACGGATGGATAATTCTGGGTGGTGTTTATTTGTAAAGGACCACAGGAGGCGGCCGGTAGCTGGGTCAGGGGCAGACAGATGGTCATACACAGGGGGTCAAAAAAGGCAACAGTACAGGTTGATGATAGGAAATCCGATAGGCTCTGTTGCTGCGACTGGGAAGGCCCAGGGGGCGACGCACAGTTGGCCTAGCGTCGTCGGGTTAGGGAAGGTTTGGCCGGTAGGGATATCCTTGTCTCATCGCGCTCCAGCGACTCCTGTGGCAGGCCGGGCGCAGTGCACGCTAACCAGGTCGCCAGGTGCACAGTGTTTCCTGGGACACATTGGTGCGGCTGGCTTCCGGGTTGGATACGCGCTGTGTTAAGAAGCGGTGCGGCTTGGTTGGGTTGTGTTTCGGAGGAAGCATGGCTTTCGACCTTCGTCTCTCCCGAGCCCGTACGGGAGTTGTAGCGATGAGACAAGATAGTAACTACTAACAATTGGATACCACGAAATTGGGGAGAAAAGGGGGTAAAATTCAATAAATAAATAAATCAATTAAATTAAATTAAAATAAAGTACATTACAATGATATATTTCACTTTATGCAGACTGAATGCGGAGTTAAGGCTCCCAGACTTGCAAGGACAGACCAGATACAAATTCTATTAGCACCAATGTGTGAAGTTAAAGGTGTCGAGGCCATTGGGCCCAACAAGTGGCAGGAGTCTTTGAACAGCAGGAGGGGGCTTGAGAGGACGCTTCAAAGACCATTCAGTGGCATTTTCTACAAGAAATCTGGCACTAGAAATAAAAGCTTCTCCCAAGTGTGTGACACCTAGTCCCGTTGCCTGCTGCAGTGCTGCTTGGATTCCACCTGGCGATATGATCACAATCTGCTCTGGTCTGTCTCCCCCTGTCTGGTACAGGTACCTCCACCACACTCACCCCTCTCTCCGAGCTTTCGCTCGCCTCCAGCACACATGCACTGTTGGGGCGAGTGACT
Organism: Oncorhynchus kisutch; assembly: GCF_002021735.2. Classification (NCBI taxonomy): domain Eukaryota; kingdom Metazoa; phylum Chordata; class Actinopteri; order Salmoniformes; family Salmonidae; genus Oncorhynchus; species Oncorhynchus kisutch. The sequence continues at coordinate 21,229,084 of NC_034192.2, forward strand.
CTGAACCTACAATGGCCAAGTTGTTATGTATTTTATTTTTTTCTTGTGCATTTTGCTATTTGTCTCATGACTCCTGAATACTTTGTTGACGACAAAATTTCCCCCAACCGTGGGACAGACATTTGGGACTCTGACTCTCTATTGGTTACACTGACTTTTGGCCTCAAATCTTATTCTAACCACCTCTTGCCAGCTTTGCATTCATGTTACCTGATGAAATATGACTATGACGTTGGAAACCGGGAACTCCTAGAAGTTAAGATGGCTCTGCAGGAGTGGAAGCACTGGCTGGAACATCCCTTTTTGGTTTGGACTGACCATAAGAATTTAGAATACCTCCACACTGCCAAGCGCCTTAACTCAAGGCAAGCCCGTTGGGCCCTGTTATTTATCTCCTACTGCCCAGGGTCCAAAAATGTGAAGCCGGACTCCCTTTCCCGCCTGTACAGTTCTGCTGCCACACCCTCTGAATCAGAGACCATCCTCCCTGCCTCATGTTTGGCGGCTTCGGTTGTCTGGGGTATTGAGGCGCTGATCCGCAAAGCACAACGTTCCCAGCCGGACCCTTGTTCATTCCTGATTCGGCACGGCCTCAAGTCCTAGAATGGCTCACTCCTCCAGCCTTACCTGTCATCCTGGTGCTCGTCGTACCCTGGCCTTCCTCCAACAATGCTTCTGGTGGCCCACCATGGCTCCTGATGTCTCGGCTTTAGTCGCCGCATGCATGGTGTGTGCTCAAAGCAAGATTCCGTGGCAAGCTCTGTCTGGCCTCCTTCAGCCACTCCCTGTTCCTCATTGCCCCTGGTCCCATATTTCCCTTTTTGCTAGCCCTCCCTGTTTTGACCCCTGCCTGCCTCTACTCTGAACCCGCCTGCCTGACCATACTGCCTGTCCTGACCTCGAGCCTGCCTGCCACCCTGTACTTCCTGGACTCTGATCTTGTTATGATAATTTGCCTGTCCACGACCATTCTCTGGCCTGCCCCTTGGATTATAATAAATATCAGAGACTCTAACCATCTGCCTCCCGTGTCTGCATCTGGGTCTCGCCCTGTGCCCTCATAATGTTGTTGTCTTAGGTCTCTCTTTATGTAGTGTTGTCTCTCTTGTTGTGATGTGTGTTGTCTCTCTTGTTGTGACATGTGTGTTTTGTCCTATATTTATATTGTATTTTTCATTTTTAAACTGCAGGCCCCCGTCCTCGCAGGAGGCCTTTTGGTAGGCCGTCATTGTAAATAAAAATGTGTTCTCAACTGACTTGCCTAGTTAAATAGAGGTCAAAATAAAGGTTATAAAAATAGTGAGGTTGCTCATTAGCTAACTGGACTAGCCAGTGCCTAAATTACAGCTAGAGACAAATGATCAGCCATTGGAGGGAGGCATCTTTCCCATAACATATTACTACTTAGCTCAAAAACAACAACAAACATTTCTAAACAAGCTTAAGGCTTTCCTACATGTATATAAAACATAAAACAATGGATCAAACTTTATTGGACTATATCTAACTAAATTTAGAAATGTCAGATTTGATACATTTATCTTAAAATGATTTTGATGGAATGGCTTTATGATACAGATTCAACTTCTTGCCCCATAGTACCCTAATGTTAGCTGCACATGAAGATATTGACTAATAAAACTCTATGTAGTAGGTTTTTGTAAATTAAATAAATATACAGTACCAGTCAAAAGTTTGGACACACCTATTTATTCCAGGATTTTTCTTTATTTTTATTATTTTCTACATTGTAGAATAACAGTGAAGACATCCAAACTATGAAATAACACATATGGAATCATGTATTAACCAAAAAAGTGTTAAACAAATCAAAATATATTTTATATTTGAGATTCTTCAAAGTAGCCACCCTTTACCAACTTCATGAGGTAATCACCTGGAAAGCATTTCATTAACAGGTGTGCCTTGTTAAACGTTAATTTGTGGAATTTCTTTCCTTTTTAATGTGTTTGAGCCAATTAGTTGTGGTTACAGCCTACAATCTATTATCCCACGCGTTAGTGGGTGAGAGGCTGTAAACACAAAATATGTCTATCGCTCAAGATTTCTTAGTCTTATTTCAGTTCGTATAATGTTAAATATCACTGTGTGAGTTATTACTATTAAGGCTCTAATGGGATTCAAACTCATGGTCTCCCGTTTACTAGACAGCCAATTTAAGCAACTAAGTCATAGCACCACATAATATGAAGGGATATTAACAGCATATGTATCATGCACTACGAGTTTACAGATTCGTTATGATTTTATTTGTAGGCTAGTTTGGGATCTAATATTTATACAATCAAACCAATACTATGGAACAATATTTGATTGAATAAAATACAATAGCGTAATCATAAACTGCTTGTATATAAAACAATTGCTAGCTAATAGGCCAAGAATGCGTGTTCATGTCTCCTTAGACCTCTATTCACATATGATTATAAATCTTATTTATCTATAAATATTAACAATAATTTGCATTTTTTTTTAAATATTTTACCCTTTGTAAAAACTCAGCTGAGAATATAATCGATCATAGCAGTTGAAACCTCCAAATCAGTCAAATTCAAGTCGTCGAGATCCTGCTTGTAGAACTCAGGCAGGTCTTCTGAAATTTCAGCTTTCTGGCTCCAACAGGTGGCGAAGCTGAAGTACTGCATTGGCATGTTGTGTGCATGCAAGCACTGGTCAGATGCGCCACTTCGGCTCCCGGGGATGGCGTGTTGCCACTGCGTGTCCCCGGCTAAAGCCTCATAGACACTGAGTCCCTCTGAAAACTCCCAGGTACTCTGTGTCGCTTTACACTGCACCGCTTCATTGTTAGAATACCCTAAATACAGGCTCTGAATACTGCCCAGTGGGTAGCCCGTGGCCTGGTCTCTGGGGGTTTGAGAGGTAGGCAGTGGCAGGTACATTGTCTGGCTCCCTGGAACACAGCCTGAAGAAAGCTTGGAGTCCTTGGCTACACCTGGGGAAGTGTAGCGAGGAGGGGGAGATGTGTATTGGCGAGGTGGGGAAGGATAGCGGGGCGGCATGGTCGTGGGGTTGGGGGTTGGAGCGCAGGGGAACTGTGGAACTGAACGGTCAATTGCTGGTGGTAATTGGTCTTCTTGTGGTTTCTTGTTCTTGAAGTAGCGCGCACGGCGATTTTGGAACCACACCTGAGAAAGAGGAAGATCAAGTTGTTAGGTTGGATGCTTTGTTTGCAATCTCTCTCTCTCTCTTTCCAGTTAGGCCTACTCATCATCCATTAGTCTATGCATACTCCTCCATTTCCAAACAGTTATTATTTTGGTCATCCCTAAACTTAAAAACACAGAAATAACACATCTGTAATACCTGGATCTTGGACTCGGGGAGCTCCATGAGGGACGCGAGAGACTCCTTCACTTTGACGTCAGGGTAGTGCGTGAGGGAGAAGGCCCTCTCCAGCTCGACCAGCTGCGCTTTGCTGAAGGTCGTGCGCTTCCGGCGCCGGCGAGTGCCCTCGTGCACACCGCAGAGAGCATCCTGGCTTACTGTAAGGAGGAGGAGAGATATAGTCTTTGTAGGTTTTCTGTTTAGAGACACCTTTTTTTCTATTCACTTTGTTACAGTTTCCAACCAGGTTGGAGACATAAAATACTAATTTACGCAACGGGATATGTCGCCTAACCCTGACAGTTTCACATAAAGTTATAGGCTACATCAACAACAATGTTTGAAAATATAACTATTTTAGACTGTTTCACTTTGTAAGAGCCATAACCTGTCATTTTTAAGTAAATGGTCTTACCTCTGCAGGAGTCCTGTGCGTAATCCGTGTTGTTGTTGGTGGTATCCACGTAGGAAGTTGACCAGTTATGGCCAGTGTAAAACGCGATCATCTCGCTGGCACAACTCACGTAATCTTCACCAAATGACATCGCTACAATATTATTCTACAGACGGGAGGGAACTTGCTGCAACGACATGGAATGGTGTGACCTGAGTATTTAAAGACACGACACCTCGATATCCAAGGACAATGAGGCCATGGTCGGAATATCAGTTTTTTATACCATGGGAGGGAGAGATCTACCTGTTCTCATAACCCCCACCCCCCTCCTCATCCTCGGCCTCCCCAGACGTGGGGAGCTATGCGTGCCTATGAAGCGCACACGCTCCTAAAAGTCGTTAACTCTAGCCGGCTAATAAGGTGTCCTTTTTGAAGTCCAATGAGTTTGTAATGGGCCCGTTTACGCCACTGAGCCAGATGGACACATTGCCAGCCCTGAAACGATCAGGGATAACAGTGATCACTCCCTGACACATTTTGTTCAGAGAGATGTGGAGGGGATAGTGTCATAGGGAAGTGAGTATGTCTGCGCATAATCTTTCCATCTAGACCAGACCACCAAAAGACAATATAGTCTAGGGTAGACTACCACCAGAGAAACGACCCACTGGGCCAAACACTAGTTGAATTATCGTTGTTTCCACATCATTTCAACAAAAAAATATTTCAATGCGATGTGGAAAACTGATTGGATTCGCAAAAAGTCATCAATAAGGGCATTTTTTCACCCAACTTTGTGTTGGGTGAAAAAACTTAACATTTTTTGGTGATTTCACTTTGAGTTCACATCAGTTGACTACTAAAACAAATTAAAATTAAAATAAAACAAATAGACGTTGAACTGATGTCTGTGCCCAGTGGCTAAAGTGTATATTGAGAAGGCCTTGGGAGTGTCGGATCAGTTAGGTCTGAGTGGATGTGGCAGGTCGGGCTACTAGTCGTTGTTTTGGCTACTTGGTCGTGTTCTTTTCCATCGATTTGAGATCAAACCGTCGGATAACGCAGGTTGTTAGTGATTCTGGACTTTCACAACAAGTCTATGGCTGTAACAGTGCCGGACACACACTGTAGAATAGCCCCTGTTCTGAGCCCTGACCATCTAATGATTATTGAAGATGAAATATGACAACAAAACCGCAGATATTTCTATGTAATGCATAAATTGATGCTGTAGTCCACTGACCATAATAGTATGTACATTCGTAAAATGTAAATGTTGATGTACATTTATAGGCTAGGCTCACTGTTATTCTTGCTATTCGAAATTAATTAAATGTTTGCTTTCATCTTGAGACAGGGCCCGCCAGTAGCCTATGAAACAGTCCAATGATATGTCTCCTTAAAGAAAACAGCCGAACGAATTGTACATAGCCCTATGTCTCCTAAAAGCACTGTATTTATGTTTCAGTGTTGTAGGCTAATTACGCAACATTCGAGGAAGACACTGAGGAATAATAATATTGTATACTTGTTATTGCTATAAATCAGTGCAACATGATAAATCTGAACAAAAAACACTTTTATTTGTATTTTAGTTTGTTGGTTACAAACTGAATTAGTCACAAAACGTCTACAGGCATATCAAAGAACATGGGAAATTAACTTTATTAAATCAAGTTGGATTAAATTTACAACACATTCTCACTTAGAGCCTCACGTGATAAACCAGAGTATCGTTAATCCCTCACATGACCGAATTATAATGGCTCTGTCATTCATAAACTACATCGAAACCATTTAGGCCTATCGAAACTTCCATCGGAGACTGGGCCCATGTCACCCCTCTGTAAAGAGGACTCTCGTGTTCAGGCAGGTCCAAATTAAAGTGGATAATTAGGAACAATATGCGTTCAGTCCCCATCAGTTCATAATTATAATGTTGTCTTAATTATCAATCTACAATATGGTTTACTGTATAACCGTGTATCAATCTTTATACAATGGCATTGTTGAATACTCGGCTTGAAGGGCATTCTAGATAGTGCATTATTTCCCTATAAGCAGAATTGTAGAATACAATGGTTATAGTTCATTCTTACATGTTTGATCTGCTTTTAAAAAACAAAAGTCGAATTGAAAATGTTGTTGGCATTGTTGAATTCGATTTCCATAATAGTAAAATAGGACTGACTGGTTTGGTGAGCGAAACCAACGGTAAATGTGTTCAATTATAGCCATGTTAAAAATGAATTATCAACTCGAGGCTCTATGTGTTCTATGGAAAATAATGCAACTCAGTTGAAGGTTATTTATTTATTTTATTTTTTACCTTTATTCAACTAGGCAAGTCAGTTAAGAACAAATTCTTAACGCGTCGTGAAACACACCTTCCACATCTGAATTATTCTCCAGCGAACGCATAGCCCCTCATGATTATCCCTTATATCAATCTATAATATTACATCACAATCACATCACTGAGAATAGGCTATACCGATCTTGAAATTCACATGAGTGACACCTGTCTACCTCTAGCTATTGGAATAGCTATGAGCTATAGATACAAACCCCGACAGTTCATGTTTAAAAACTGGTGGCAAAAATGTGACAATCCGATTATGTAATTGGAATATGCCTACATTTCAATGGATCATAGAACTTGTTATTTTAGGGATAGTGGTTTGGTATGAATGCCAGGCTCATGTTCATATTTTAGCCACTGTGCCATCTAATAGAATAATTAAATAATGTTATGATTTCAAATACGTACCTGAAAAGGAGTTTTAGACATTTCGAGAGTTTGGGACTATAAGGTTGTATCGGCAAAAATAGGATTCTGAGACAATTGGCTTAAATGGTGTTATTTTGTATTCTTTTGAATAAAAAAAACATGAACTGGGGTATTTAGAGTATTATTTAGTTAGAGAATATTGAACAAAACAAGGCTATGGCATTAACTCAATTTAGGCAAAAATGCAGATAAAACCAACGTTCCCGATGTATCATAAGGTTTAGTGTCTACAAAGGGTTTGGAATGTCTCAACTGGCACTTTTAATAACATAGCATTACATTTCTTATAAGACAACATTAGGGTTGGAGCAAGCCTTGTCTTGAATAGAAGCCTACTGCTTCTCACTTTCCAGGTCATCATTGTAAATAAGAATTTGTTCTTCATTGACCTGCCTGGTAAAAAAATAAAGGTTGAATAAATAAATACAAATCTAAATGTAAAAGGGAAATCTGTGATTGCTACATCCATGTTTGGAGTTGAAAATTAGTTATATATAGCCCACCCACTGATTCTTAAAGAATAAAAGTACAAATGCCTTGTGAGCTTTAGTTCATCTGTCGTACTGTGTCAGAACCCAAAATATAAGATCATTTGAAAACAATGCCAGTGTAAACAAACACTGTATTTCCACAAAACATTGTTACAACTCTAATATTGATGTTATGAATAGGTCAGTCCTTGCATCTCTGTCTATGAATTTGAAAGTTATCAAATGTTTCCAGCCTAGTCCCTCAGTTGTTTACCAAAACAGCAGCAGATTGACAGCTTTTGTTATTGTTTGAATGCAGATTGCCCCTTTAAAGCTCTTTCATAGATTCACAACTTTAATTCCACCTGTGCTCTCATGGCCCCAGCACGGAGCGAGGTAAATGGATTAGCTGTTAAGGTTTTCTGTCGAAGGAGAGGAGGACCAAAATGCAGCGTGGTTATCTTTATACATCTTTAATAAAGATAATAACGAACAATACAAAAACAATAAACGTAACGTGAAAAACCGAAACAGCCCTATCTGATGCAAACAAACACAGAGACAAGAACAATCACGTGGACCCCACTCCAACATAGTCTTAGTCCGCTTAGTCCGCGTCCTTAGATTGGCGATCCTCGCCGCCGACCTTGGCCTAGTAACCCTAACAAAGGGCCCCACTGGACTGAGGGGCAGCTCCGGACTGAGGGGTAGCTCGGGACTGAGGGGTAGCTCAAGACTGAGAGGAAGCTCAAGACTGAGAGGAAGCTCAAGACTGAGAGGAAGCTCAAGACTGAGAGGAAGCTCAAGACTGAGAGGAAGCTCAAGACTGAGAGGAAGCTCAAGACTGAGAGGAAGCTCAAGACTGAGAGGAAGCTCAAGACTGTGTCCCCCCCACCCAAGACATTTTTGGGGCTTACTCTCGGGCTTCCATCCACGCCGCCGTGCTCGTCTCTCCAACTCCATTCTCCTATAACCCTCCTCACACTGCTCCAGTGAATCCCAGGTGGGCTCTGGCACTCTCCCTGGGTCGACCGCCCACCTGTCTATTTCCTCCCAAGTCGTATAGTCCATACTTCGCTGCTCCTACTGCCGCTGCCTGTCACCACGCCGCTTGGTCCTGTTGTGGTGGGTGATTCTGTCAAGGTTTTCTTCCGTCGTAAGAGAGGAGGACCAAAATGCAGCTTGGTTATCTTTATACATCTTTAATAAAGATGATAACGAACAATACAAAAACAATAAACTTAACGTGAAAAACCGAAACATCCCTATCTGGTGCAAACAAACACAGAGACAGGAACAATCACCCACGAAATACCTATAGAATATGGCTGCCTAAATATGGTTCCCAATCAGAGACAACGATAAACACCTGCCTCTGATTGAGAACCACTCTAGGCAACCATAGACTTTTCTAGACAACTCCACTAACCACAATCCTATTACCTAAAAAAAAACCTAGACAAAACCAACACATAATTCACCCATGTCACACCCTGGCCTGACCAAAATAATAAAGACAACACAAAATACTAAGGCCAGGGCGTGACATTAGCCATGGTTTCGCCACTAGATGGAATCAGATGCACATGCACGCGTGTGCACACACACACACACACGTTACGTTCTTCTATCCTCGTGGAGAACTCACATTAATTTCCATTCAAAATCTTATTTCCCTAACCCTAAACACAACCCTAATTCTTATTGTAACCTTAACCATAACCACTAACCCCCCCACACACATACACATCCCCTCACAAGCCAAGACCCACAGTCCAATAACAATCACAGGTGTGCAAACACAGCTAATGAAAACTAACCTACTAACAAACAGACAGCAACAAGTTGAAAACACTTAAACACAATGGTACAATGGTATGAGTTTGTCTCTGTTTGTGTATCGATTGTAGTTTGCTGAACCTTGCTTGAGACCCGAACACTAGGCTTTTGCTCAGCAGCTCAACAACCTTGTTGCACACAGGAAACCCGGTTGGAATACAGTCGGTCACATTTGACTGAAGTTGAAGTAGAAGGGTCCAGAGCCAGAGCCAGAGCCTTGTATTGAGAATATAAAGCTATTTTGAGTGATATAAATCAGAGATTAACTTCTGGATGAAGGGTCTACTGTGTAATAATAGTTGGCATAGAACAAATGTTTTTTTTATTCATGACATTCCTGATGATTTATATATTTTTTGCTTTCAGAGGGCATAGAGAGAGTAATGAGTTGAGCCATCTCAAACATTACACAACAAAACCACCAGTGTTTGTCACCAGTGAAAGTGGATCCTCAGGTGTGATTGACGTTCCCCCTCCTCTTCTCCTCCTTCCCTTTCCCCCCTTCCCCAGTACACAAACACCCCTCCTCTCCTCTGCGTTTGATGTGGAATCTCCATCCATATTTCCTGTTATCCTGAGAGATTTTGAGGCCTAATTCGTGTGTGTGTGTTGAAGGGGAGAGTCCTGGCCTGCTACCAAGGCTTCAGAGAGCCTCTGTGGGCATCAATAGGGCCCCTGGAAACCCTGAGAGTATGAGATCCAGAGCCTGAGTGTGATCCATCCCAACCTGGCTACAGATGAAAGGCAGAGACCCGGCATGGCATAGGAGATATACTGCAGAATGCCTAGGGGGATGACCCACATATGAATGGACTTGGTTTAAGCTTGAATCGCAAACGTACTGTATGCTCTTTACGTGTGTGTGATGAATATAAAACCATAAAATTGTTTAAATAACTAGATATCAACTGTAACTAAAACACAAAATATTTTTTCAGGATTCCCACCTGGGTCAGGACAAAGTTGGCCTACCATAATGGAAATTAACCCCTAAGGAGCGCAGGGGAAGAATATTATTATTATTTTTTATAATAAGAAAGTTTTTCTTGAAAAGGGAAATCACAAGACATGACAGTAAAACTACAATAGCAACATTCAGATCAGTCTAGCAAGAGCTTTATTTTAAGTTGAATGTGAAATGAGAATCTGATGGTCACCTATCGCAAGCACGCAAATCCTTCTAAATATGTCCGTTTTTTTTCTGTGGCTGAAACATGGGCTACTCACAGAATGAGGTTTGGCTATGGGGAATTAAATCTGAAAAGACTTGGAATTTAACGTAACTCTCGTGTCTGGGACTATGTTTCTCTGTCATGTGTGATAGGCCAAGAAGATGGTTGGCATATTTCTGCCCGAATTAGATTCATGTGAAATCAATGTGGCTTTTATCAGCTCAATCATGGTTCACAGATTTTTGTAATAGTTCGGTCATACTTACACCTTGGCCCAAACCCTTGAATCTCTAAATAGATGGTGCTTTCCATTCACATTATTTGGGGTCTGAGATTACGCAATTTTTCTAATGCAGTAGGCACCAACCTTGGTCACAAGGAGCTAAGCCTATAGTGTTGCATGGAAATGTGCATGCAAAGGACAATTGACATCACATTGTATTGCACAAAGCATGGGGTTGTGGCAGCCACATTCAACAGTTGGCAACTTTGCAAAATATTGTAACATATCACTCAGCTACTAAAGCATTGTTTTTTTTGTTCTTAAATTCTTAATGGAAATAAGAACTTGTTGGCCTATATCTTTAGAATCCTACAGCACCCGTTGTCACAGGAAGGCCAGAAAGATCATGAAGTACAACAACCACCCAAGCCACTGCCTGTTCATTCTGCTACCATCCAGAAGGCGACGTCAGTACAGGTGCATCAAAGCTTGGACTGAGAGACTGAAAAACAGCTTCTATCTCAAGGCCATCAGACTGTTAAACAGCAATCACTAACACAGAGAGGCTGCTGCCTACATACAGACTTGAAATCATTGGCAACTCTAACAAATGAGTTGTCACTGTATTAATGCCACTTTAATAATGATGTTTACATATTAATGTAAACATACTAATGATGTTTACTGCATCTTGCCTATGCCGCTCTGTCATTGCTCATCCATATATGTATATACATATATTCTTATTCCATTCCTTTACTTAGATTTGTGTGTATTAGGTATCTGTTGTGGAATTTTTAGATTACATGTTAGATATTGCTGCACTGTCGGAACTAGAAGCACAAGCATTTCGTGTCACGAGAATTTTCAATTCCAATTATAATAACAATCAATCAATAACTCTGACCAATCCCCGAGATCTGTAAAACCACGGGTTTAATTATAATTAGTCAAAGACTCAGCTTATGCAAAAAGATAGTACCGTTTATTCGGAGAACGTTCTAAAGTCAAGAATACAAAAACATCAATTTTATAGCTGCGCAGATACTTCCACACAAACAGTAGGTATCCTATGCACATACATACACACAAACAGTAGGTGAGTATTATCCTTCTCCAGAGTTCTCACCACTTTGTATCACTACCCAGCCGACAGTTCCATTCCCCCGAGATTAGGGAGACCTTGAGAAGTACTCACTGTCCTCTCCCAAGTCTCTCAGAGGCCTAGCCAGGTCAGTCCAAACACAGTTTTAATTGTTCTTCGGAATTTTACTAGGCACACACACACAAGTTCAAATCCTAAGCTACGCCTTGCTCAGACAGTCTGTGTTTTCCCATTATACAGATACATTGTTTAACATAACTCTGACTAAACCTACACACATCATCAGATTATAATTGTATTATTCTAATCAATTTCATACAGTTAAAAAGTTTCATAGTGCAATTATTCTTTCACATATACATTATTTTATCATTTCGCTACACTCCCAATTACATCTGCTAACCGTGTGTATGTGCCCAATAAAATTGGATTTGATGTATTAATCATTAGGCTATAGAAGCATTGGGCTCTCGAGTGGCACAGCAGTCTAAAAGCACTGCATCTCAGTGCTAAAGACGTCACTACAGACCCTGGTTCGATTTCAGGATGTATCACAACCAGCAGTGATTGGGAGTTCCATAGGGCTGCGCACAATTGGCCCAGCGTTGTCGCTAACCAGGGTAGGCCGTCATTGAAAATATTAAATTGTTCTTTAACTTACTTGCCTAGTTAAATAAAGGTTTAAAAAAATGTGCTTTATTCGCGATAGGCCTACCATTCTGCAGTGCAAAAAGTTTGGAAAACAAAACAACATCATAAAATAAAGATCAAGTAAGGGATTATGCGTCACCGCCAGGTAATAACCATGTAGGAAAACATGGTTATAATATCATTGTGCTGGACGCTTGAGTGACAGGCAAACTAACCATTAACTACCCAACCAGCGTCCACCAATAGCAGAGGGGCAGAATTAACGGAGATCCAGCCTTAGCAGCGGTGGAAAAAGGGATGTTTATGATTTTCAGGGATTCAGTCATTTCAACCTAACTTCGCTTTTCACTGTAAAACAGAAGTAGGTACTCCGCTCACGCGTCTTTCTTTGGGTGCCACATTAAGTGAATGGAGATCCGTATTTCATGTTTACTCTATAGTGGTTCGGACTGAGTTTGCGGATCATTTCTAACGTCGTTGATTCGGCATTTAGCAATTTTGCGAATAATCTGAGTGAGATTTGGAATAACAGCCCGTCAGGTAAGTGTTGACGTTGTGTTTGCGAGTAACATATTCATTAAATTAGTGATAACCAAGAAACGTTACAGAATGGCCTGCTGCAGGCCAGTACAACGTTACTGTGTTAAGGGTTGTGGTCAAGCCTTTTCTACATGTTGACTCAGCAGAATAGAATCATGAACAACACCTTCTCTCAAACGGATGTTTTTTTTTGCCATAACGGAGAGCTGTCACTCAAACTCAAAACTACCATGTAATTTAACGGCTCAGAATTATTCTATGATTTGATCTCTCATGGAGCCAGTGTTGTTACATAGTCTACAATGCGCTGTTCTTTAGTTCACATGTAGTTACGCCGTTGTAATGGGATAATACAAGTCATTTACTTTGTCTTGTCTTGTTTTAGCCTTTTGACAGCATTTCATCATAGCTGTTATTGCCGACAACACCAAAGCAGGCAAAGTCGGTTGACCAAGGCAAACAGAGCAACCTAGTAATTTGTGGATGTCCAAAATCAATTTATCAATTTCGTATGATATATTACAAATTGCAAATCGTACAATATGTTACGAATCTAATTTGCAAACGTATGATACGTTAATAATTCCATTGTGTGGTGGCTAACGTTTGCTTGTTGCCTAGGTGGCACCGAGTACCTACTTCCGTTTTACAGTTAGCTAGGCTAGGGGTTAGGGCAGAGCTGGCAACTCACGAATTTGCGGTGAGACATCCGCATTTGACCCTCTTCTCACGCTCTCACGGCACACCTCTCACAATATATCTCACACGCATTGAAAAGTACGGCTTTTATTTGTCTAATTAGTCAGCGCGTTAACTTTTCAACTGTGCTCCAAATCGATGATACGAAACTGGAAAACAGTGGCAGTTGTTACTGAGTGGACTATCCTGGCTAAATAAATGAGCGCAGTTTTAAAATAGGAGCACCTGAGTCTCCAATTTAACACCATGAGTGGAACCTTTATCATTGTCCTGTCCTACCACAGCACTGTCAACCGCGGCATATTGAAGCATATGATTGGTCTAGTTATGTAGGGTAATCAAGGGGATTGGACGCATGTTTTAAAGAAACGCCCCTCAAGATTAGAGTGAAGTTGAATGGAGAGAAACAACGACATCGATTTAATCCGCATTTGCATTAGTCCCCTTGTTTGGTGATGATTTGCATTTAGGCTGTGACTAGGAAAAGGCAGCAGACAGAGACCTACAGCATGTTTTAGCAGGGACGTTTGGTAGGGTGACCTGATTTGTTAACTATGAAAATAATTTTGTCTAAAAGATTGTGAACCCAAAGCGTACATTTGATTCTAGAGGGGGGACAATACATATAACAGCTATTTGATTAGGAAGTGGGGGCAGATTAATGGCATTTTGTCTTCAGGAGATTTTATTTTTTATTTACTTATTTTAGTCGGATCATTCTTAACAATGGGCTAAAATATAGGGTAATTAGTGTGCTTGTCAGCAAGAACACTACTGCTATTCCCCAATTTTGTCACATTAGTCATTTGAAATCCGATATGCCTACCTTTGTCTTTGAAAATGAATTATATGAGGCTATGTATCGTCTGAAAAAAGTGCCCGCACTTTAAATGTCATCCCTCAATCTAAAAGTAACAAAGTCATAACATTTTGAGTTTAATGATTAATATTTCATTTAATGTTCAAAGCATCCTGAATACACCTGACTTGTGGTTTTTATTAGGGTTAGAGGTTAAGGTTAGGGTTAATATTAAGGGTTAGGAGTTAGGATTAGGGGAAAAGTTAGCTAACATGCTAAGTAGTTGCAAAACAGCAAAAATGTACTAAGTAGTTGTAAAGCTAAAAAAAAAAAGCTAAAGTTGTCTAAGATGTGATTCAAACGCACAACTTTTGGGCTGCTAGAAGTTTGCGTTATACACCCACCCATCCTCCCTGACCAGGCTCCCCTCCTTTTGTTTTTGGCTTAAGTAACCTTCAGTCTTATGTAACTATAACATATAACATACGTAACATATTGACTAATTTGAGTGTCCCAGATTTACATTTACTATGTTACGTCTTCGAGCCCAGGATGAACATAGTTAGCCTACTCATATCAGTATGTTGACTATTTAATATTATAGCCAATAGATTAAATCATCCCTCCCTGATACACAACCTTGTTGTCATCAACACAGCATGACTCAGGAGTATAAAATGGTTGTGAGTAGTGCCGTTCGTTTGCAGTAGAAACATTTATGTTATTTTGTGGGGCGTGTTTGTAACATCCAGCCATCCATCACCTCTTGTAGAATGTCCCGTGAGCAGAAGGCGGTGGAGTGCGCGAGGAAAGCGTTCCTCACTGGGAGGTCGAAGCCCTTAGAACACCGGATCCGCCAGCTGAAGAACCTCCAGAGATTCCTCTTGGAGAGAGAGAAGGAGATAGCTGAGGCGATCAAGAAAGACCTGAACAAGGTAGAGAGACAAACTGACAGACACAGCGTGAGTGAGAGAGGAGTATGTGTGTGTGTGTGTGTGAGCATGTGCATAAATATATTCGTGTTTGTCTTTGCAGCGTATGTTTGCACACGCACTAGTGTGTCTGTGTGCATGTATCTATCCTCATCTATGTCCATATCCATCTTCTATCCTCCATTCATCCAGAGTGAGGCAGGCACCCAGCTGTATGAGACACTGGGCCTGGAAGGGGAGATTGTCCTTGCAGTGAAGAAGCTGGCAGAGTGGGTTGCCCCCCGGCCTGTTGAGAAGAACCTCCTGACCATCTCAGACACTGTTTACATCCAGCCTGAACCGCTGGGAGTGGTGCTCATCATAGGAGCATGGAACTACCCCTGGGCCGTCACCATACAGCCACTTATAGGGGCTATCGCTGCAGGTAGGGGGGAGTGGGGGGGGGTTGGGTAGTGTGTGTCTGTGTGTGTGTGTTTGTGTGTGACCTATCCCCAGACCATTCATCCATCTCTGCTTCTCTCAGGCCAGTTCCTTTTAATCAGTATTACATAATTGTCCTCTCAGCCTCTTACCTATCAAAGACAGGTTCAAAGTTCCTTGATTGTTATTCATTTGTGTGTGTGTGTTTGTGTGTGCTTGCATGCATGCATGCATGCGAACTCTGAGCACTGACACCATCAGGGACTTTATCCTCCAAGGGTGAGACTCCGTCCTTGTATTGTGTCAGTCATGATCATCTAGCCCTCCATCTTTCCCCCTTCCAAGATGGCCACCAGTGAATGTACTTCTGAATTATTTACGTTTGTTTTATTCACGTTTGTCTGTTTTAAAAGCTTGTTGCCAATGATCACTCTGTTGTTTGTATACAAGCAGCACCACACTAAACACCTGAGAGGTATACTACAACGTTAGCCAGCTAAAGTTGATAAACAACCAGAAATAACCACACATTTTCTGGTTAATTAAGAAAGCTTCACTTAGACATGTGTCTTTGTACTCCCTGACGAATGATATGCTACCGAAACGGGTCAGAGTTTTAAAATCGTTGTTCCATTGAATGAAGGCATTTTAATTATATGAAGAGTGCCTTGATCCTCCTTTCTTTTTGATTACCAATTTATCCCAATTTATGACCAATTTACACCTTCTACCTACAAAGACCTAGCAGGGTTATATCATCCAATATCATACACAGCACATCCAATATCATACACATCAACCTATTCAGATTTACGACACACATGATATCTTGACCCAATTTTCTAACATCTGTGGCATTGGCTCACAGGCAAACAGGCAATGGAATAAAACACATATTGCTAGAACCTGTTTCTTTAATTCTAAATATCAGACATTTGAAATCTCTCATTTTGACCGTAATACCTCTTATGGCAGTAACTTTACAAGCACTAATTATGGTCAATTTAGACTGAGAATAGTATCTAGTTATAATAAGGGGTGAAATAAGTATAGTCAGTTATAATTGTAATGGTTTATCAGATTATAAAAAAAGATGATCAGTCTTTACGTGGCTAAAAGAAAAGGAATATAACATATACTGTTTACAGGAAACTTACTCTACATCCTTAGATGAAGTTGCGTGGAAAAAGGAATGGGGTGGTGAAATAATTTTCCATCATGGACAAAGGAACTCAAAAGGTGTGATGATTTTAATTAACAGAAAATTGGATCTGAATGTGCAAATATGATTCGCAAGGAAGGTGAATCTTTTTGAATATGAAAGTGGACAAAAAAGTGATTTGGCTCATTAATCTATGTGGTCCAAATTAGGATGATCCATACTTATTCGAAAATATTTATACCAATTTATTGAATTTACAGGCAACAAATAATCAAATCATTATGAGAGGAGACTATAACTATAACTGTTAAAGAAATCACACATATTATGGACACCTTAGAAATAGTGGATATTTGGAGACTAAAAAACCCTGACCAAGTGAGATATACATGGAGGAGACTTAATCAAGCTAGTCGCTTTGACTACTTTTTTTTGTCTCTTTCTCTCTTGCATCAAAGGTTAAAAAGGTTTTAATAGGAGACAGAATGCGATCGGATCATCATCTAATTGGCCTTCACATATCTCTTATAGAATTACCATGTGGATGGGATATTGGAAATTTAATCAATGTTTACTGGAGAACCATTTATTTTTTAACTAAGACAAAATAATTTATAACTGAATTTTTCCAGTATAATATAGATTCAGCAAATCGCCTAATTGTTTGGGATACCTTTAAATGTACCTTCAGAGGTCATTCAATTCAATATTCATCAATAATAAAAAAGCAGTTTCTGGCTAAAGAGACAAAACTAACAAGGGAAATATATGAACTAATTAGTACAGGTAGATAGCAATAAAAACAATACTACAGAGATTCAAAATAAGTTAGAGGAAAAACAAAAAGAACTGGAGGAACCTATTCAAAAACAATCTAATGGAACGCTAACAAAAATCATTTGCAGAAACTCGTTACTGAAGACGGAGTCATCTATGATTTTCCTCAAATTATATTTTAAAAGAGGAAGCTAAATAATTTAAGCAGATGTTCTCTTTTCCTTCTCATCCTCACCCACTGAATGACTATTATTGTAAGGAAATCTTTCCAAATAATACAAAAATGGAAAATGAACAGATACCTTGTACCTTGTCGATTTGAACTTGCAACCTTCCGGTTACTAGTTCAACGCTCTAACCACTAGGCTACCCTGCCGTCCGAGTTCTGACAATGCAGTAATAACCAACGAGTAATCTAACCTAACAATTCCACAACTGCTACCTTATACACACAAGTGTAAAGGGATAAAGAATATGTACATAAAGATATATGAATGAGTGATGGTACAGAATGGCATAGGCAAGATGGTATAGAGTACAGTATATACATATGAGATGAGTAATGTAGGGTATGTAAACATTATATTAAGTGGCATTGTTTAAAGTGGCTAGTGATACATTTTTACATCAATTTCCATTATTAAAGTGAGCTGGAGTTGAGTCAGGATGTTGGCAGCAGCCACTCAATGTTAGTGGTGTCTGTTTAACAGTCTGATGGCCTTGAGATAGACTGAAAAACAGCTTCTCTCTCTGTCCTGACCTCGCCTTCTGAATGATAGCGGGGTGAACAGGCAGTGGCTCGGTTGGTTGTTGTCCTTGATGATCTTTATGGCCTTCCTGTGACATCGGGTGTTGTAGGTGTCCTGGAGGGCAGGTAGTTTGCCCCCGGTGATACAGCCTTACGGTTGTGGGTGGAGCAGTTGCCGTACCAGACGGTGATACAGCCCGACAGGATGCTCTCGATTGTGGATCTGTAGAAGTTTGTGAGTGCTTTTGGTGACAAGCCAAATTTCTTCAGCCTCCTGAGGTTGAAGAGGCACTGCTGCTCCTTCTTCACCACGCTGTCTGTGTGGGTGGACCAATTCAGTTCGTCCGTGATGTGTACTCCGAGGAACTTAAAACTTACTACCCTCTCCACTACTGTCCCGTCGATGTGGATAGGGGGTTGCTGTGTTGTTGTTTGTGTCGCACTGCATTGTTTTATCTTGGCCAGGTCGCAGTTGTAAATGAGAACTTGTTCTCAACCGGCCTACCTGGTTAAATAAGGGTGAAATCATATTTTTTTAACCAGTCCTACAATTGGAAGAGAGTGGTGGGTCTATGTAGCATCTAGATCTTTGGAGTTTAAGTGGTTTGGCCCACATCCAATTATCTATATTTCACTGGTTAAGCCTTAATTGAGACGTAACAGTTGAGTCTTCCAGTAACAAGTTCCCATTCTGATTGGATTGGTAGTGGAAACACTTTGAGGAAACATCTTTTCTGGTTTTCTTTCGTCCTAGTTCCTCCTGGTTCTTGTAATGGAGAAATGGCATAATACATTTAACAGACATTTAGCATTCAGCCAAGTAAATAGCTGTTGGCATTGAGCTTGGACTGTTATTGATTAATGTGTGTGTGTTGGGCTGGACTTTATTCTCTAACCCTGCTATCAGTTACCAGAGGCAAGGTTATGGCCGTTCACTCGGTGAGAGTTCTGCCTTGCCTTACAGAAGGCCCTTTGCACACACACACCAGTCATCCCGGTGGATGGTGGCTGCAGAGGGACATATAGTACTGTAATATCATATGTGATAAATATATTTTGTAAAATGGTCTATTGCAATGACTGTGGTATGTGGTTGTTTTCCCTACTAAACTTCTTAAATACACTTAAGAGTGTCTGCTAACTCAGAGTTTCCCAAACTTGGCATAGGCCCCCCCCAACTGAATAAAATGTCAATGTAATGTCATAATGGCTCTGCAGGTGTGAACCAAACATTGGATTAGACTGAATAAGAGATAAGTAAACATGTAAATAGAATAAGGATCTCTTTCTATATCAGTAAATGCCAACACATTCTGTCTGTCCGACTCATAAGGTATCACTCCAACTCCAACTTTATTTGTCTGCCCCAAGACTCATTACCCAGTGCTAACCAATAACTCCATTGTTTGTCTTAGCATCCTTAAGCTAATGCTAATGACAACTGTACTATTCTCTGTGACAGGCAACGCTGCTGTGGTGAAGCCGTCTGAGGTGTGTGTCCACACCGCCAAGGTTATGGAGGACCTGCTGCCCGCCTACATAGACAAGGTAACACACATGCACACGCAGTCACACACTAGGGGGTTGAACGTTTAAACATCTTAATGCTAAGAAAAATCCCAAATAGAAAAAATATATTTATTTCCCCCCCCCCCCAAAATTAAAATCACAGTGCAGCTGGCTCACCTGTGCTTTCTCAGTCTTTGGTCTGTTGCGTGTAGAATATTCTAGCCTATTCATTGATGATAGGCCCAAGAAATAGCAAAATACAGCATTCCATTGCGATATGTAGCTTTTGATTGCCGATAGATAGGCCTAATGCATTGTTCTGACTCTGTCTGCCTGGTGGCCTACCTGCCTATACTGTGCCCCTTTCTCTCCGTCCCTCGCTAGCTCGCTATGAAAAACGGTTGTGTTCTCGGGAGTACAGCAACTAATCAGTCATCTCCGTTCCAAAAATACTGAATCTTAGGAGTCGATTCCAAGCAGGAAGATGTATTTTCTTTCTACTAAATGTCTTGGTAAGACACGGTATTTAACTAACTTTAAAGTACTTTTTTTTTAGGAGAGAGTGGTCTGACTCTGCATGCAGGCAGGCTGTCTACAAGCAGCTCGAGATTATTTGAGTCCCATTTCAGAAATGGCATTCCTTTATAGACAAGTAAAATGCCTGTTCAATTGCGCTTCGAAAGTTTCTTGAGAGAAGGTTTAGTGTCGGCATTTAAAAAGCCGTATTGTACCCTTACCGCTGTAGGGGTGGCAGATAGCCTAGCGGTAAAGAGTGTTTTGCCAGTATCCGTAAGGTAGCTGGTTCGAATCCCTGAGCCTACTAGGTGACAAATCTGTTGATGTATAAACAGTGTGTATCTACCTCTCTGTTGTGGTGGCAGGTAGCCTAGTGGGAAAGAGTGTTGGGCCAGTACCTGAAAGGTAGCTGGTTCAAATCCCCTCAGTGACAAATCTGTTGATGTGTCCTTGAGCAAGGTACTTATCCCTAATTGCTCCTGTAAGTTTTCTGGACAATAGCATCTGCTAAATGATCTGTTATGTAATCTGTATATAACATCATGCATAATGTGTTGTAAATAACAATGTGTTTTCCCTGCATCTCTAGGAGTTGTACCCAGTGGTGACAGGGGGTGTATCAGAGACCCAGGAGTTGCTGCGTCAGCGGTTCGACCATGTGTTCTACACAGGGAACAGCATGGTGGGGAAACTGGTGATGGAGGCAGCAGCCAAACACCTCACCCCCATTACCTTGGAGCTGGGGGGCAAGAGCCCCTGTTACATCGACAAGAACTGTGACATCCCCATCGCCTGCCGGTAAGAGAACAGATACAGAAACGGACAGACCGATACAACTTTCTAAATCTCTTCTGTTTCTCGCCTTTTCCCTCCCTCTCTTCCCTCTTCTCTCTCCTGTAGTCGTGTGACATGGGGGAAGTATTCTAACTGTGGGCAGACGTGTATCGCTCCAGACTACATCCTGTGTGAGCCCAGCATCCAGGACCGCGTGCTGGAGGAGATCAAGAAGTCCATCAAAGTACAACTCACTATGTTGGGAGTATAAAAAGGAGTATATATCTGGCTTCACTAACTAAGCATTGAGTAGCAACCATAAAGGTAGTGACAGTTTTTGTTGGAGTGAAAAAGGAGGCCTTTTCCCTGATGTTTTTTTCCCACAAAACCAGTGCTCTCACAAGCTTATTATAATTATAGACAGGTGGGTTGTTTAGCAACAAAAACTTTGGTGCAAAACAGACGGCGTTGGTTTAAAATCAAAAGGAAATCAACTATATTTCATCTCCAAATGTTTATTGAAAACATAAATACATTTGCACAATGAGCACTTGTTATCGCTCAAATACATTGTTACTAGGGATGCGCCGATATTACATTTTTAAATATTTTTTCAACTTTATTTAACCAGGTAGGCTAGTTGAGAACAAGTTCTCATTTGCAACTGTGACCTGGCCAAGATAAAGCAAAACAGTTCGACACAAACAACACAGAGTTACACATGGAGTAAACAAACATACGATCAATAATACAGTAGAAAATCTATATACAGCATGTGCAAATGAGGTAGGGTAAGGGAATAAATAGGCCATAGTGGTGAAGTAATTACAATATAGCAATTAAACACTGGAATGGTAGAATGTGCAGAAGATGAATGTGCAAGAAGAGATACTGGGGTGCAAAGGAGCAAGATAAATAAATACAGTATGGGGATGAGGTAGATTGGATGGGCTATTTACAGATGGGCTATGTACAGTTGCAGTGATCTGTGAGCTGCTCTGACAGCTGGTTCTTAAAGCTAGGTGAGGGAGGTAAGAGTCTCCAGCTTTAGTGATTTTTGCAGTTCGCTCCAGTCATTGGCAGCAGAGAACTGGAAGGAGAGGCGGCCAAAGGAAGAATTGGCTTTGGGGGTGACCAGTGAGATATACCTGCTGGAGCGCGTGCTACGGGTGGGTGCTGCTATGGTTACCAGTGAGCTGAGATAAGGCGGGGCTTTACCTAGCAGAGACTTGTAGATGACCTGGAGCCAGTGGGTTTGGCGACGAGTATGAAGCGAGGGCCAGCCAACAAGAGCGTACAGGTCGCAGTGGTGGGTAATATATGGGGCTTTGGTGACAAAACGGATGGCACTGTGATAGACTGCATCTAATTTGTTTAGTAGAGTGTTGGAGGCTATTTTGTAAAAGATATCTTTGAAGTCGAGGATCGGTAGTTTTGGCTGATACCGATATCCAATATTTTCCTTGCCAAAAAACCTGATACCTATACCCGATATTTACAATTTTAGCGACCTTTTAAGCATTCTAGTACAGTTAAATAGTTGAAACACACACACACACTTACCAAAAAAAAGTTATTTTGTTGGCATTTATGTCCCCATTACCAGTAAAACATAATCAAAGCCTATTTCTTTCACTTACTTGCTGTGCTGTTTCGATTTCATCATACATCAAGCAGTGAGGTTTCAGCTCTGTCTGTCCGTGGCCTCTCTTCCTCGTTGCGCACTGTCACTGTGTCCTTTTTCCATCTTGTCCAGCTGTGTCTAACATTTCACGTAAACCCTGTTTCTTGTCTGCATCGAAGTAGCGGTCCTTGTACCTTGCATCGAGCATGGTGGTGACACAGTAAAAAGGCTCAGAGAGAATTAAACCAAATTGCTTGTTCAGAGCCTCTAGTGGAGTACCTTTCTAAGTTAACCCAACGGTCTGTGTTGGCAGTTTCAATGGTTCCAATGCCATGACAGAGGGTATCACGTCTGCTGCAGATGCAGTTGATGAGCTTATTTCTCCAGTCATTTGATCGAATGGCGCTAGGAGTGTGTTCATGTTTCCAAGTTTCAAACATGTTCTCAAATGCCATTGAAATGGCAGCAGCGGTATGAGAACCAGCACATTCTTGAGCATGCAATACGGCTTTCCTCAGTACAAAATCCTTTGTCGACCACTGTGCTGTCAAGCTAATAGCAGCGACGCCCATAGCAAGTAGCCATGGATGTACGTTTAAGCAATACTGTGTAACTCTGGTAGGGCAACATCTGAAAAATAATTCCTACTTGGTATTGTGTACCAGGGATAGAGGTGCTTGACCAGTCAGCGAAAGCCAACATCATCCACGATAGAGAAAGGTTAATTGTCAAGGGCAGTGAATTCCATTATCTTGAATGGATTTCGCCTTTGAGTTGTCTCGCTGAAATATTCTTCCTCTTTCAAATGACTGCTCGACTTATTGACTGCTCGATCCACACAGCAGACATTGTGGGCTAGGTTAGGAATGCTGTGTTGCACGTGTAGCGCTATAATTTTCGTGGCGCCATTACATCATCTAACTACGTTATGTAGGTATGCACGTCAGCTTTGACATCAATTATGCACATCAGCGTTAAACTAGACATCGGGCCGATGCCGATGTTTGTATTTTTAGCTAATATCGACAGATTCCGATATGCTTACCGATATATCGTACATCCCTAATTGTTACAGTTTTAGTTAGTGATCCAATTTTTGACATAATGGCATATACGTGACATAAGTCAAGATACCATGTCTTGTTTTCAGGTGTTAAGAACAAAGATGAAACTAGCTAAAATAATCAACCTACGATTTCCCACATTACAGCCTCTTGGCATCATTTTCACGTCATCATTTTCGTGACTTTGTCAGGCAACCCATCTATTATGTAATGTACAATTGGTCAATTGTGTACATGTATTTTCCTTTCAGGCCTTCTACACAGAGGACCCCAAGACCTGCCCCGACTACGGACGCATCATCAACCAGCGCCACTTCAAACGCATCATGGCCATGACAGAGGACAGCACCATCGCTATAGGAGGGGATAGTGATGAGTCAACGTGCTACATAGGTACTACTTATGACAAGCATAATGCTACATAGATACTGTACTACTTATGATCGGCATAGCTACCTAAGATGGCGCCAGAGAAGAAGGCTGACGTTTTATGTGCCCCCAACCAGTTGTGTTTTTTGTTAGTTTCTTTGCATTGTTGTTTTTTAAAACTTATTTTGTACATAATGTTGCCACTACAGTCTCTTATGACCGAAAATAACTTCTGGACATCAGGACTGTGATTACTCACCACGGACTGGCAGAAACCTTTTTTCCCTTTAACGAGTCTGACGAGCCCGACTTGAATGATATACTGCTCTCCCAGGAACAGGCCCAGACCACCATGATTTGCGTGAAGAGAAAAAGTGGCCAAAGGGCGGGCTGCCTTCTGAGAATTTGTAGGCAATCAAATGAACCCCCATTTCCTTCCATTCTGCTAGCAAACGTGCAATCTTTGGAAAATAAAATAGAAGACCTACGTGGAAGATTAAACTCTCGAGCTATTGCTAGCCTGAGGTAGAGTATCTCATGATAAGCTGTAGACCACACTATCGACCTAGAGAGTTTTCATCTGTATTTTTCGTAGCTGTTTACATACAACCACAGACTGAGGCCTGGCACTAAGATAGCATTGAATGAGCTGTATTCCGCCCTAAGCAAACAAGAAAATGCTCACCCAGAGGCGGCACTCCTAGTAGCTGGGGACTTTAATGCAGGGAAACTTAAATCATTTTTCTATCAGCATGTTAAATGTGCAACCAGAGGTGGAAAAAATTCTGGACCACCTTTACTCCACACACAGAGATGCATACAAAGCTCTCCCTCGCCCTCCATTTGGCAATCTGACCATAATTCTATTCTCCTGATTCTTGCTTACAGGCAACAATTAAAGCAGGAAGCACCAGTGACTTAATCAATAAAATAGTGGTCAGATGTGGCAGATGCTAAACTACAGGACTGTTTTGCTATCACAGATTGGAATATGTTCCGGGATTCCTCCAATGGCATTGAGGAGTACACCACATCAGTCATTGGCTTCATCAATAAGTGAATCGATGACGTCGTCCCCACAGTGATTGTACGTAGATACCCCAACCAGAAGCCATGGATTGCAGGCAACATCCGCACTGAGCTAACGGCTAAAGCTGCCGCTTTCAAGGAGCGGGAAACTTATAAGAAATCCCGCTATGCCCTCCGACGAACCATCAAACAGGACTAAGATTGAATCGTACTACACTGGCTCTGACGGTCGTCGGATGTGACAGGGCATGCAAACCATTACAGACTACAAAGGGAAGCACAGCTGAGAGCTGCCCAGTGACATGAGCCTACCACATGAGCTAAACTACTTCTATGCTCACTTCGAGGCAAATAACACTAAAACATGCATGAGAGCAGCAGCTGTTCCGGAAGACTCTGATCACGCTCTCCGCAGCCGATGTGAGTAAGACCTTTAAACAAATCAACATTCACAAGGCCGCAGGGCCAGACGTGTACTGCGAGCATGCGCTGACCAACTGGCAAGTTTCTTCACTGACATTTTCAACCTCTCCCTGTCCGAGTCTGTAATACCAACATGTTTTAAGCAGACCACCATAGTCCCTGTGCCCAAGAACACTAAGGTAACCTGCCTAAATGACTACCGACCCGTAGCACTCACATCTGTAGCCATAAAGTGCTTTGAAAGGCTCGTCATGGCTCACATCAACACCATTATCCCAGAAACCCTAGACCCACACAATTTGCATACCGCCCCAACAGATCCAGAGATGACGCAATCTCTATTGCACTCCACACTGGCCTTTTCCACCTGCACAAAAGGAACACCTATGTGATAATGCAATTGATTGACTACAGCTCAGCGTTCAACAACATAGCGCCCTCAAAGCTCATCAATAAGCTAAGGACCCTGGGACTAAACACCTCCCTCTGCAACTGGATCCTGGACTAACTGACGGGCCGCCCCCAGGTGGTAAGGGTAGGTAACAAGACTTCTGCCACACTGATCCTCAACACAGGGGCCCCTCAGGGGTGCATGCTCAGTCCCCTTCTGTACTCCTTGTTCACTCATGACTGCACGGTCAGGCACGATTCCAACACCATCATTAAGTTTGCCGATGACACAACAGTGGTAGGCCTGATCACCGACAACGACGAGACAGCCTATAGGGCGGAGACATGGCCATGTGGTGCCACGACAACAACCTCTCCCTCAACGTGATCAAGACAAAAGAGATGATTGTGGACTACAGGAAAAAGAGGACCGTGCACGACCCCATTCTCATTGACGGGGTTGTAGTGGAGCAGGTTGAGAGCTTCAAATTCCTTGGTGTCCACATCACGAACAAACTAACATGGTCCAAGCTAGAGGTCGACCGATTATGATTTTTCAGCGCCGATACCGATTATTGGAGGACCAAAAAGGCCGATACCGATTAATCGGCCGATTTAAAAAAAAAATGTATTTGTAATAATGACAATTACAACAATACTGAATTAACACTTATTTTAACTTAATATAATACATCAATAAAATCAATTTAGCCTCAAATAAATAATGAAACGTTCAATTTGGTTTAAATAATTCAAAAACAAAGTGTTGGAGAAGAAAGTAAAAGTGCCATGTAAGAAAAATAACGTTTAAGTTCCTTGCTCAGAACATGAGAACATATGGTGGTGGTTCCTTTTAACATGAGTCTTCAATATTCCCAGGTAAGAAGTTTTAGGTTGTAGGTATTATAGGAATTATATGACTATTTCCCTCTATACCATTTGTATTTCATTAACCTTTAACTATTGGATGTTCTTATAGGCACTTTAGTATTGCCAGTGTAACAGTGTAGCTTCCGTGCCTCTCCTAGCTCCTCCATGGGCTCGAACCAGGAACGACAACAGCCACCCTCGACGCAGCGTTACCCATGCAGAGCAAGGGAAACAACCACAGGCTCAGAGCGAGTGACGTTTGAAACGCTATTAGCACACGCTAACTCGCCAGCCATTTCACTTTTTACACCAGCCTCATCTCGGGAGTTGATATGCTTGAAGTCATAAACAGCTCAATGCTTGACACACAACGAAGAGCTGCTGGCAAAACGCACGAAAGTGCTGTTTGAATTCATGTTTACACGCCTGCTTCTGCCTACCACTGCTCAGTCAGATACTTAGATACTTGTATGTTCAGTCAGATTATATGCAATGCAGGACACGCTAGATAATATCTAGTAATATCATCAACCATGTGGAGTTAACTAGTGATTATTGTTTTTATAAGATAAGTTTAATGCTAGCTAGCAACTTACCTTGGCTTACTGCATTCGCGTAACAGGCAGTCTCCTTGTGGAGTGCACAAGGACTAGTTCACTGTAAGCTTGCAAGATTGGATCCCCCGAGCTGACAAAGTGAAAATCTGTCGTTCTGCCCCTGAACGAGGCAGTTAACCCACCGTTCCTAGGCCGTCATTGAAAATAAGAATGTGTTCTTAACTGACTTGCCTAGTTCAATAAAGATTAAATAATGGTGTAAAAAATAATAAATTGGTGTCCAAAAATACTGATTTCCGATTGTTATGAAAAGGAAAACTTGAAATCGGCCCTAATTAATCGGCCATTCCGATTAATCGGTCGACCTCTAATCCAAGCACACCAAGACAGTCGTGAGAGGGCACGACAACACCTATTCCCCCTCAGGAGACTGAAAAGATTTGGCATGGGTCCTCAGATCCTCAAACGGTTCTATAGCTGCACCATCGAGAGCATCCTGACTTGTTGCATCACTGCCTGGTATGGCAACTGCTCGGCCTCCGACCGCAAGGCACTACAGAGGGTAATGCGAATGGCCCAGTACATCACTGGGGCCAAGCTTCCTGCCATCCAGGACCTACCACTATACCAGGCGGTGTCAGAGGAAGGCCCTAAAAATTGTCAAGGACTCCAGCCACCCTAGTCATAGACTGTTCTCCCCCTTCACCGCTGCTTCTCTTTGTTGTTATTCTTTATTTATTCTTTAATAACTCTAACTACATGTACATATTACCTAAACTAACCGGTGCCCCCGCACATTGACTCTGTACCGGTACCCCCCTGTATATAGTCTCGCTATTGTTATTTATTGCTGCTCTTTAATTACTTGTTATTTTTATTTTTATTCTTGTCCGTATTTTTTAAAACTGCACTGTTGGTTAGGGGCTTGTAAATAAGCATTTCACTGTAAGGTGAAATGTTGTATTCACCTGTTGGTTTTCCATGTGACTAATAAAATTTGATTTGATTTGATGATACATACTTGTAGGTTTCACTTTTCCTATCAAAACTGCCTCAACTCCTTCCAACATTCATAGCTGGCTAGAGACACTATTCAATCTCCATTTTTACAATTTGTTGATTGTTTGTTTTGCCTTTTGTTTTCCTTTGAAATTCTTTCTGTAATACAAGTTGAATAACTTATTTGTATTATATGACTGTCATAGGACTCCATAGGTATCACATACACTACAG
Organism: Oncorhynchus kisutch; assembly: GCF_002021735.2. Lineage (NCBI taxonomy): Eukaryota > Metazoa > Chordata > Actinopteri > Salmoniformes > Salmonidae > Oncorhynchus > Oncorhynchus kisutch. The sequence goes on from NC_034192.2 coordinate 21,257,533, forward strand.
GCCCATGGTTATTATATACACAAACAAACCCCACTACATTATTTAGTACCAAGCAGTTAGTGTTAAGCCCTTATTTGTAGATCTAGTTGATGTATATCTATGCTCAGGGCATCGCATACCCAACAGTTGGTTACCCTGACACATCTAGTTGTATATCTATGCTCCCCTCCTCAGCTCCTACAGTACTGCTAGGGGGTTAAAGTTGGTGTCCCATCTAGTTGATGTATATCTATGTTCTGTCCACTACATGCCCTGCTGTTGGTTACCCTGACACATCTAGTTGTGTATCTCTGCTCCCCTCCTCAGTTCCTACAGTACTGCTATGAGGTTAACGTTGGTTCCCCATTTAGTTGCTGTATATCTATGCTCTGGCCACCACATACCCTGCTGTTGGTTACCCTGACACATCTAGTTATGTATCTATGCTCCCCTCCTCAGCTCCTACAGTACTGCTATGGGGTTAAAGTTGGTTTCCCATCTAGTTGATGTATATCTATGCTCTGGCCACCACATCCCCTACAGTGGGTTACCCTGACACATCTAGTTGTGTATCTATGCTCCCCTCCTCAGTTCCTACAGTACTGCTATGGTGTTAAAGTTGGTTTCCCATCTAGTTGATGTATATCTATGCTCTGGCCACCACATCCCCTACAGTTGGTTTCCTTGACACATCTAGTTGTGTATCTATGCTCCCCTCCTCAGTTCCTACAGTACTGCTATGGTGTTAAAGTTGGTTTCCCATCTAGTTGATGTATATCTATGTTCTGCCCACCACATGCCCTACAGTTGGTTACCCTGACACATTTAGTTGTGTATCTATGCTCCCCTCCTCAGCTCCTACAGTACTGCTATGGGGTTAAATTTGGTTTCCCATCTAGTTGACCTCTAAATATATTATCCCCTACTCAGACCATACAGTGCTGCTACTGGTTTCCCTGACACATCTAGTTAATCCATATCTGTCCTCCTTCTCAGCTCCTACAGTACTGAAGGACGTGCAGGTGAACTCCAAGGTGATGCAGGAGGAGATTTTTGGTCCCCTGCTCCCCATCCTGACGGTCAGTGGAGTGGACGAGGCCATCAACTTCATCAACAAGGGAGAGAAACCCCTCGCCCTCTATATCTTCTCACCTGATGACAAGGTAACTACTCACACATGCACACATATAGAGAACACACAAGCACATGCTCAGCAACTATTTATTTTTAAAACAATAATGGTGGGCAGTTTTTTTTTCATTAAAATGTGTCATTCTCTCTCACTCCTCTCACCCCTCCTACTCAACCCTCCCTCCCTTGCTCTTCTCTCTCTGCATCCCCCTTCTCTCTCTCTCTCTCTCGTCCCATCTCTCTCTTTAGGTGATAAAGAAAGTGATAGCAGAGACCTCCAGTGGAGGAGTGTTGGCTAATGACTGTCTTGTGCACTACTCTGTCAGTGCACTGCCCTTTGGTGGAGTGGGTAAGTAAAGTTCACTATATAACACAACAACAACAAAAATTCTGTTTCACACGGAGTCAAATGAGAAGAGATATGTGTTCTTCATGTTTCCCCCTATAGGTAACAGTGGAATGGGCAGCTACCACGGAAAGTTCAGCTTTGACAACCTGAGCCACCTGAGGGGCTGTCTTATCAAGCAGCTGAAGATGGAGGGGGTTAACGACATGCGCTACCCTCCCCATACTGCCAAGAAACTGTTCTGGGCACGCTTCTTCATCCTCAAAAATCCAGACCTGGGGTGGTTAGGACGCATGACGCTGCTCGCTATCATCGCTGTGGTGGCTGCTGTGGTGCTACAGGTTAGGGGGAAGGAGGAAACTGTGTGTGTGGGGGGGGGGTGATTTGGGAATTTTAGATTGAGTTTCACTGATTGGTGGATGTGTGTGTTTCTGTGTGTTTCTTCAGAGATATCTTCAGTGAGATCAAACAAGTCTACGCGTACTTCTGGCCTGATGTTACTCTGGTGACCCGCTGGACCCTGGAACAGAGTTGGGTCTAAAAGTGCTAAATGAACTTTGACGCGGTTAAGATTCTGTCTGCTTCAAGATAATACTCATCCGTAACCATAGTAATGTCAGGTTCAACCTTTAACCCCTCCCCAATAACCCCTATCAGAATTATTATGCAATTCTGCATGAAACCGTTTCAGAAGGATTAGCTTGCTAATGCTTACTAACATTAGCTAGCCGCAACAGATTTTATGAATGTGATTTTTTTATCTGATTTATGGCACTTTAATCAGTGTAATATTATGTGAATTTGTTAGTTAAACCTGTCCGCTTTTTATTTTAAGCCTTAAAACGTTGAAATGTTTGCTGCTTATTAACTTTTTGGAAAATGTATCAAAATAAACAATGCATACCTCTTATAAAAGGTTATAACTGGTCATATCGCTGCGCTATGAAGAAGCATAGCTGACCTATATGCAAGGTTCTCTAAGGATTGCATAAATTCCTTTCATATGAATGAATAATCATGAAGTATTGTGTGTTAATATTGTACTATTATTACACATGCTTGTATGTTTCAGTCAGCCTCAGAGAAGCACAACTCTAGTTCTGTTATCATTTCAGTTTTTAATTTCAACTGTTAGAAAGAGATTGCAATGGAGATGTATTTTATTTGAAGTAGAACTTTAACATTCCCTGTCAGTGATTTACCATGCTTTTCCAGGGCAATTGTTCTGATTGTTGCATTGTATTTTTTATGTTTCACATTCACACTATGTGCCTGAAACAAAACCAAATAACCAATCAAGTACCTTTCGAGAATTACACCTTCCATTTCACCACAGAGTTCTTAAAATATTTGCCTGAAGAACTTGTATTCAATAGCTCAGGGTGTAACAAAGTATGACAACTACTATGCCTGAGCAACAATGAAGGATTAACAGCGTATAATGTCAATGTTTTGGTATTACCGTCAGAGCATTCCCATGGCATTGATTGTAATTAATTTGTAATAAATCCGTTTTTATGTCCTTCACTTATTGATTGCGGTTGTGTTATTGATAGGGAATGAGAGGAATATCCAGTGCCGATTTTAGCATGTAAATCTTGGTGGGGCAAACTGCCCCCAATTTTTTTTAATGCATGCCAGCAAAGGCACTACACAACACAAGACTAAACAATACATGGATTGCACTATAACGGTGACAAACGGTGCCCACAAACGGTTAGGGCCTACATAAAGCTGTCCCAACAGCAGAGCTTTCTTTTCAGCACCATTGAGTGAATCCTTACCACCGCTACACCTGGCTTTCAGCGGAACCTTGTCTGGAAGCGAAAGAGTTCATTCAGCCTCATTTACTGCCTTTTGTTCTACTGACAATTGATATGTACAAACTATGGCATAAGGGAACAATGAGCGGAGAGGAAATCCGTAATTTCGATTAAGACATTAATGAGCGAGCTAAGACGGACGTAGTCGTAACAATTTGTTCAGCACTTTTTAAATGTAAAATGACAGAATTCAGAACATGGGCCGTTCTTACAGTATTCTCCCTGTACACCAAGTCAGAACTGTAGGATAAGTAAAGGGGGCATAAAAGCAGACAATGAAAGCTCTTAAGAGTATTCGATGATGACATTTCTCTAAAACAGGCTACATGTAAACCACCAAGTCAGAAAAGAAGGCTAAGTTATGAGGGGGAAAGGAACCAAATTATTATGGTGAGGCACATGGGCTACTAACAGTTTACTACACAACATATACTTATAATTACTTTCTTAGCTACATTATACATATCTCACTGGCATATTACATCATTTTTGCAGCAGCATTCAAGACATTTTCAAGATATTTGGACTCACCTTGTTGTGCTGTCCTCACTTGAACAGGAAGGTGGCGCAGTGGTCCTTTTTGTGGCATATTTTGTCATAGAACTTTCAAGACAACTAGGAACTCTGAAAAAATCAAGGTTGAATCATGTCAGAGATCTTCGGGTCGGAGCTCTAGAAAGAGGCCCGAGTTCCCAACTTCAAATTCACAGACTTGGACAACATACCCTCTCCACCGAATAGCAGGCTAGTGCTTATGTACCGAATAGCAGGCTAGTTAGCCACTGATTCCTTCCAAATCACATATTTTTTTATTTGAACTTGTCTAATGTTTATGTCCAATGGCCGAAGGAGCACCAATATGTTTCATCTATAATTTCTCTTCATATGACAAGGATTGAAAAGGATTTGCAAGAGATTGTCGACTTGATTCATGAAGACTGCTTGTCTAGCTTGCTAGCTAAGATTTTGAAAGTATGATGTTGACATGATCAGTCCAATCAAAGCTCCAGTACATAAAACATGATTTGACATCATTTAATCTGTGGCCAATGACCTTGAGCCTTCTTGGATGTGCACTTCTAATGTAAATCTATGGCAACAACCAAGTGGCTTGAACTTTCTAGCTGTCCTGTAGATTTGGCAGTGACGTAGTGTCCCTATGAGTGAGAGAACACTGAGCCAATCACGGTGCAACTTGAGAACATTATCAACCACTATGCTCTGTATTTTCTGCTGGCTGCCCCACCACCAAAGAAAGCACTGAGCTAGGCTGAAACAACTGCATTTTGGAGCTGCCTTACTCAAGAAAGCAAGAAAAGAAACTATGTTTGCATGCAGCTTTATTAACTCAATCAGTTTGCCAACTGAAATGTGATTGTTAAGGGAATTCTTATCAATGATGACTAATTATGTATACATTTCAATCAGGACTGACTAGTCCAAATGCTATTATGTACTGTACATATGAATTTTCTCTCTTGCTCCCATTCCCAATTGTATATAATATAGTCAGGAGTTTAGTAACAATGACGGTCTGTTCCTTTGTACAAATGAATGAACTATCTCCAGATGGCAGGGACGGACTATCTCCAGACTGTCTAGAATGCTGATTTATACTGACTGACCTTGGCTTCAGGCGAGGAGGGAAGGCTCGAGAACTATAGGGCCTCTCTACCGGTGTAATGAAGAGATAGAACATTTAGAAAACGCTGACGTCATTTTCAGTTTATAACCTGTGGAAAAATGTGTATGTAACCAGTACTCTCTTGAATTAAACGCTGTTACCTGACTTTTAAGACCGGGGCTCTGTCTATTCTTATAAAAATATAGGGTCTTACAAGCCCTTCGAATGCATTGACAGAGTATTGAATTCTGATTGGGAAATAATACAGAGGAATTTAGAATTCCTTCAACAGTGATACGTATTATTTTAATGTATTTATTTATTTGCTTAATGGGGGGCTCTGCCCCACCTCCCTTGAATGACGGGTCGCCACTGGGAATATCAGATGTTCGGGTTTCTAAATAGATCCACAATGTCAGTAGGACATTCCATTTGTGTGGTTTGCTATGATAAATATGGCCAGTAGGTGTTGCTCTAACTACTTGACTACAACTTTGAAGAAACCTGCCAGTAGTTATTTTCTCCACCTTCTCTGTCTCTACCTCCCTCTCTCCCTCCCTCACTATCATTCCCTTTCTTCATCTCTCAGGTGGAGGGTCAGAGAGTGTGCGTCAGAGTGTGTGTTTTCATTCATGTATGCCTCTATCTGGCTCCTGGGAGTGTGCAAGTGGTAGTCATGGATTTTCCTCTTTACCTCTCCAATCTCCTCTCTGTTTTCATCCACTGCTCAGGTAAGACATTTGAGGTTTTTGTGATTGTGTATTTCTGAAATAATCAAAACTTGGAAAATGGCGCAGAAGACGATGGCTGTCATTTTACATGCCCGTAATCAATTGTGCTATTTTTGTATTTTTTTTGTCATTGTTCGTAACTTATTTTTGAACTTATTTTGTACATAATGTTGCTGTTACCATCTCTTATGATCAAAAATAACTTCTGGACATCAGAACATGGATTACTCACCACAGACTGGAAGAAGCTTTTTCCTTTAACGAGTCCGATGAGAAAGAAATACTGCTCTCCCGGGAACAAGCCCAGATCCACGTCATTTGTGTGAAGAAAAGACAGAGGAAAAGAGGATGCAGATCAGGCTGCCTTTTGAGAATCTGTAGGCGAGCGAGTAAACTCCCACTGCCATCAATTCTACTTGCTAACATGCAATCATTGTAAAATAAAATGGATGACCTACAATTACGATTATCCTACCAACAGGACATTAAGAACTGCAATGTCCAATGTTTCACCGTTTCGTGGCTGAAAGACGACACGGACAATTTATGCTAGAAGGATTTTCAATGCATCAGCAGAACAGAGAAGGTACGTCTGGGAAGATGAGGGGTGGGTGTGTGTGTCTTTTTGTCAATAACAGCTGGTGTGCGATGTATAATATTAAAGAAGTCTCGAGGTATTGCGCGCCTGAGGTAGAGTACGTTATGACGAGCTGTAGACAACACAATCTACAAAGAGAGTTCTCATCTATATTATTCGTAGCCGTCTATTTACCACCACAGACCGATGCTGGCACTAAGACCGCTCTCAACCAACTCTATAAGACAATAAGCAAACAAGAAAATGCTCACCCAGAAGCAGCGCTCCTGGTGGCCGGGGAATTCAATGCAGACAAAATTTAAATCAGATATACACCATTTTTACCAGCACGTCACATGTGCAACCAAAGGAAATAAAACTCTAGACCACCTTTACTCCACAAACAGAGATTCATACAAAGCTCTCCCTCACCCTCCATTTGTCAAATCTGACCATAATTATATCCTCCTGATTCCTGCTTACAAGCAAAAACTAAAGCAGGAAGTACCAGTGACTCGCTCATGGTCAGATGGCGCGGATGCTACTCTACAAGACTGTTTTGCTAGGACAGACTGGAATATGTTCCGGGATTCATCCACTGGCATTGAGGAGTGTTCGACCTCAGTCATCAGCTTCATCAATAAGTGCATTGACGACGTCGTTCCCAAAGTGACAGTATGTACATACAGTATCCCAACCAGAAGCCATGGATTACAGGCAACATCCGCATCAAGCTAAAGGCTAGAGCTGCCGCTTTCAAGGAGCGGGACACAAATCCGGACGCCTATAAGAAATCCTGCTATGCCCTTAGACAAACCATCAAACAAGCAAAGCATCAATACAGGACTAAGATTGAATCCTACTACACTGGCTCTGATGCTCGTCGGATGTGGCAGGGCTTGAAAACTATTATGGACAACAAAGGGAAACCCATACACTAGCTGCCCAGTGACGCGAGCCTACCAGACGAACTAAATGGCTTTTATGCTCGCTTCGAGGCAAGCAACACTGAAGTCCCTGTGCCCAAGGAAGCGAAGGAAACTTGCCTAAATGATTACCGCCCCGCAGCACTCATGTCAGTAGCCATGAAGTGCTTTGAAAGGCTGGTCATGGCTCACATCAACACCATTATCCTAGAAACCCTAGACCCACTCCGATTCGCATACCACCCCAACAGGTCCACAGATGACACTCAGGATAAATTTGTCCAGGATGGCTGTAGTGCTCCAAGCAACAAGGCACACTTGTTGGGGCAACATGAGATGCAGTTCAGCCTTTAGAGGAAGCAGAGCTTCAAGTAGGTTGTTGAAAATTCTCTCTGGTATGCTGGGTGTTTGGTGGTATAGGTGAAGACTGATGCAAAAAAACATGCTGTCAATCAGATGACTTTGACTTTGAAAGAGTACCTGCAGGTCCAACCCCACCATTCAGCATCCAGTCCACACATCTACCCGCATCAGTCCTCCGCTCCTGTATGGACTACTCTACCCCCAGCTGGGCCTCTGTCCATGGCCATGACACCAGTGCCCGGCTGGGCCTCTGTTCATGATCTCCACCTGTCCCTCGGTTAGACCCATCCTCTGCTCCTTACGGGCTAGGCATTATGATGGAGCCAGCGATCAGTCGCTCTCCATTTTCAGTTAATTATATATACTTGTAATTATTTGTGTTGAATTGTTTGTCCCTGTGGTGTTTATTTAACTGTATATACTCAAAAGTATTCTCCCCTTCCTCTTAATTCACTCTGTAATTACATTTCACCCAATTAATGTCAGTCTTTGAATGGTGTATGAACTATTTAATGTTTCTGCTTGTGTGCTATGTGCACTGATTTCAAACAATTAAGATTATGTTTATCATTCTCAGTCTTCCTCCAATTCTGTCTTCAATTACTTCCTTGATTTACAATCAAAACAACTTAGCTAACAAAGAGACAGGTTTTCATAATAAAAAGTTATGGATGATGATGATGACAGATTTACAGGCTGAGAGGAACGAGGATTGGAAAAGAAAGCAATAAAAACGAATTCAAGGCTAAATACCGTGTTGGGATCAAATAAAATAAAATGTATTTATAAAGCCCTTCTTACATCAGCTGATGTCACAAAGTGCTGTACAGAAACCCAGCCTAAAACCCCAAACAGCAAGCAATGCAGGTGTTGAAGCACGTTGGCTAGGAAAAACTCCCTAGAAAAGCCAGAACCAAAGAATAAACCTAGAGGAGAACCAGGCTATGAGGGGTGGCCAGTCCTCTTCTGGCTGTGCCGGGGTGGAGATTATAACAGAACATGGCCAAGATGTTCAAATGTTCAAAGATGACCAGAGTTGTCTAATAATAATCACAGTGGTTGTCGAGGATGCAACAGGTCAGCACCTCAGGAGTAAATGTCAGTTGGCTTTTCATAGACGATTATTCAGAGTATCTCTACCGCTCCTGCTGTCTCTAGAGAGTTGAAAACAGCAGGTCTGGGACAGGTAGCACGTCCGGTGAACAGGTCAGGGTTCCATAGCCGCAGGCAGAACAGTTGAAACTGGAGCAGCAGCACGGCTAGGTGGACTGGGGAAAGCTAGGAGTCATCAGGCCAGGTAGTCCTGAGGCATGGTCCTAGGGCTCAGGTCCTCCGAGAGAGAGAAAGAAAGAGAGAAAGAGAATTAGAGAGAGCATACTTAAATTCACACAGGACACCGGATAAGACAGGAGAAATACTCCAGATAAAACAGACTGACCCTAGCCCCCCGACATAAACAACTGCAGCATAAATACTGGAGGCTGAGACAGGAGGGGTCGGGAGACACTGTGGCCCCATCCGACGACACCCCCGGACAGGGCCAAACAGGCAGGATATAACCCCACCCACATTGCAAAAGCACAGCTCCCACACCACTAGAGGGATATCTTCAGCAACCAACTTACCATCCTGAGACAAGGCCGAGTATATCCCACAAAGATCTCCGCCACGGCACAACCCAAGGGGGGGCGCCAACCCAGACAGGAAGATCACGTCAGTGACTCAACCCACTCAAGTGACACACCCCTCCTAGGGACGGCATGGAAGAGCACCAGTAAACCAGTCCCTCAGCCCCTGTAATAGGGTTAGAGGCAGAGAATCCCAGTGGAGAGAGGGGAACCGGGCAGGCAGAGACAGCAAGGGCGATTCGTTGTTCCAGTGGCTTTCCTTTCACCTTCACATTTCTGGTCCAGACTACACTCAATCATAGGACCTACTGAAGAGATGAGTCTTCAATAAAGACTTAAAGGTTGAGGCCGAGTCTGTCTCTCACATGGGTAAGCAGACCATTCCATAAAAATGGAACTCTACAGAAGAAAACCCTGCCTCCAGCTGTTGGCTTAGAAATTCTAGGGACAGTAAGGAGGCCTGCGTCTTGTGACTGTAGCATACGTGTAGGTATGTAAGGCAGGACCAAATCGGAAAGATAGGTAGGAGCAAGCCCATGTAATGCTTTGTAGTTTAGCAGTAAAACCTTGAAATCAGCCCTTGCCTTAACAGGAAGCCAGTGTAGAGAGGTTAGCACTGGAGTAATATGATCACATTTTTGGGGGATCTAGTCAAGATTCTAGCAGCCGTGTTTAGCACTAACGGAAGTTTATTTAGTGCTTTATCCGGGTAGCCGGAAAGTAGAGCATTGCAGTAGTCTAACCTAGAAGTGACAAAAGCATGGATTAATTTTTCTGCCACATTTTTGGACAGAAAGTTTCAGATTTTTGCAATGTCTTGATATGTTCGTCAAAAGAGAGATTAGGGTCCAGAGTAACGCCGAGATCCTTCACAGTTTTATTTGAGACGATTGTACAACCATCAAGATTTATTGTCAGATACAACAGAAGATCTCTTTGTTTCTTGGGACCTAGAACAAGCAACTCTGTTTTGTCCCAGTTTAAAAGTACATTTACATTTGTAGCCATCCCCTTCCTTATGTCTGAAACATAGGCTTCCAGGGAGGGCAATTTTGGGGCTTCACCATGTTTCATCGAAATGTACAGCTGTGTGTCAACTGCATAGCAGTGAAAGTTAACATTATGTTTCCGAATGACATCACCAAGAGGTAAAATATATAGTGAAAACAATAGTGGTCCTAAAACAGAAGGTTGAGGAACACCGAAATGTACAGTTGATTTGTCAGAGGACAAACCATCCACAGAGACAAACATATCTTTCTGACAGATTAGATCTAAACCAGGCCAGAACTTGTCCGTGTAGACCAATTTGGGTTTCTAATCTCTCCAAAAGAATGTGGTGATCAATGGTATCAAAAGCAGCACTAAGGTCTAGGAGCATGAGGACAGATGCGGAGCCTCAGTCTGACGACATTAAAAGGTAATTTACCACCTTCACAAGTGCAGTCTCAGTGCTGTGATGGGGTCTAAAACCAGACTGAAGCGTTTCGTATACATTGTTAGTCTTCAGGAAGCAGTGAGTTGATGCGCAACAGCCTTTTCAAAATTATTTGAGAGGAATGGGAGATTCGATATAGGCCGATAGTTTCTAATATTTTCTGGGTCAAGGTTTGGCTTTTTCAAGAGGCTTTATCACTGCCACTTTTTGTGAGTTTGGTACACATCCGGTCGATAGAGAGCCGTTTATTATGTTCAACATAAGAGGGCCAAGCACAGGAAGCAGCTCTTTCAGTAGTTTAGTTGGAATAGGGTCCAGGAGGCAGCTTGATGGTTTAGAGGCCATGATTATTTTCATCAATGTGTCAAGAGATATAGTACTAAAAAACTTGAGTGTCTCCCTTGATCCTAGGTCCTGGCACAGTTGTGCAGACTCAGGACAACTGAGCTTTGAGATTGAGATTTAAAGAGGAGTCCGTCATTTGATTTAAAGAGGAGTCCGTAATTTGCTTTCTAATGATCATGATCTTATCCTCAGAGAAGTTAATGAATTTAGCACTGCTGAAGTGAAAGCCATCCTCTCTTTGAGAATGCAGCTTTTTAGTTAGCTTTGCGACAGTATCAAAAATACATGTATATACATTGTTCTTATTTTCCCCAAATAAATTGGAAAAATAGGATGATCGAGCAGCAGTGAGGGCTCTAACAGCCTGCTGCCTGGCCTGCACCCTATTCCATTGTGGAGCTAGGGGAGTTAGAGCCCTGTCTATGTTCATAGATAAGATGAGAGCACCCCTCCAGCTAGGATGGAGTCCGTTACTCCTCAACAGGTCAGGCTTGGTCCTGTTTGTGGGTGAGTCACAGAAAGAGGGCCAATTATCTACAAATTCTATCTTTTGGGAGGGGCAGAAAAAAGTTTTCAACCAGCGATTGAGTTGTGTGACTGCTGTAGAACTCATCACTCCCCCTAACTGGGAGGGGGCCAGAGACAATTACTCGATGCCGACATATCTTTCTAGCTGATTTACAAGCTGAAGCTATGTTGCGCTTGGTGACCTCTGACTGTTTCATCCTAACATCGTTGGTAACAATATCCCTATACTCTCTACATTCGCCAGTTTTAGCTTTAGCCAGCACCATCTTCAGATTAGCCTTAATGTCGGTAGCCCTGCCCCCTGGTAAACAGTGTATGATCGCTGGATGATTCGTTTTTAAGTCTAATACTGCGGGTAATGAAGTCGCCAATGACTAGGGTTTTCAATTTGTTAGAGCTAATGGTGGGAGTTTTCGGCGCCTCAGACCCCGTAACGGGAGGAGTAGAGACCAGAGAAGGCTAGGCCTCTGACTCCGACTCACTGCTTAATGGGGAGAACCGGTTGAAAGTTTCTGTCGGCTGAATGAGCGACACTGGTTGAGCATTCTTACAGCATTTCCTTCCAGAAGCCATGAGAAAGTTGTCCGGCTGCGGGGACTGTGCGAGGGAATTTATACTACTATCTGTACTTACTGGTGGCACAGACGCTGTTTCATCCTTTCCTATACTGAAATTACCCTTGCCTAACGATTGCATCTCAAGCTGGGCTTGCAGCACAGCTATCCTCACCGTAATGCAATCGTTCTCCTGTATATTATGAGTACAGCGGCTGCAATTAGAAGGCATCATGTTAATGTTACTACTTAGTTTCGGCTGGTGGAGGTCCTGACGAACCACGTCCAGATAAAGCGTCCGGAGTGAAAAAGTTGAATGAAAAAAGTCAAGCGAGGGAAAAACTAGAAATATAAAAGTAAAAACCGTAAAGTTGGCAGGTAGAAAAGTAAGGTTAGCAACAAAACGCACGGCAGCACGTAAACAAGTCTACAAGTTGTGACTGGAAATGACGAGAGGAAAAGGAAGACGCGTTCAGAGTGAAAGAGGATGTTGGGTCGGCAACGGTGAGTATGTTCATTCTTGGTAGAAATTGCATCCCGAATTCGCTACACTTGTTAATTGCTGGTGGCACAACCTCGATTAACTTGTTGGACGACGGCTTCTTGAATATATCCTCTGTAAATTTACCCCGAATTAGCCTGGTAAAGGTACTGCTTTTTTCTCCATTCTTCTTCACTTCATATATTTATCGTCAATGTTTGAATAATGTTCATTGTTAAAGTTAACACTGCTCCCTGGTGGTCTAGTGGTTAGGATTTGATGCTCTCATCGCTGTAATCCGGGTTCGATTCCTGGTTAGGGAATTTTATTTTCGCCTCTCGGCGTAATGTTTTTGATGGTGATAAGTAGAAGACATATATGCTACATAGGCTACAACGAAAAATGTCATATATTTTTTTTGTGTCAATGGGAGAATTACATCCTAATGAATAGCCAGCTGGCTCTGGTTCATGACATTGGTGGGACCTACAGATTCTCAGACTACCCATCCATCACCATCCATCCAAAGACAACCATTTTATTTTCCTATTTCAGAGGAAATTATATTATAACTCAATGCATTCATGCAACACTGAGATGAAACCTGGCAGCCCTTGCCTTAACAGTGCCCTTTGCGTGTTTATTACAGCCTGAGCATGTGTGTGAAAGGGGCTGATGAATTGTGATATCCACTTTATCTAGACCAATAGTCAGATTCAGACTCTCTCATAATAAAGAGGAAAGAAATCTTTCTGACTAGGCTACTGTTGGTGCTCAGCTCACCCCTTCCCTCTCTGTCTTATTTCTTCTGTCTTTCTTCCCCCTGCAGAGATGGATTGCGTGCCTTGGCTGAGCTGCGCAGCTGCTGCAGAGATCTCACGGCGGCGCAGATGAAAGTATCGGTCTGGGCTTTGTCGCAGCACCGAGAGCTCGCTCCTTCGGCCCCGTCTCGTGATCATCATCACATCCATCGCCAAAAACGCCGTGCCGTGCACACCCACGACAACCAACATTCGAGCGGATAATAAGAGAAAAGCCGATAGGTCGATAAATAGCCTAAATATGGCGTCTATAACCGCGTTATAACCGTAAACATCGACTGACGGTAGGGACTAGTGCCTCGATAACCTAACCGCGCAACAGAAGAGGAGGAAAGACGCACTTGTTCAGGAACATCACTTGTGTAGGTCGGGTCGGAAGATGTATGCAGCAATGCAGACTTTACTCAATTATGCTTGTCAATGAATCGAGGCTATATCAATCTGCATGCCCCTCTGTCCATCGCGCTCTCGCTCTCTCTGTTCTGATTAGATCCGTCCATTGAGGTTTGTCTGTCTGTCTGTGTTTCCATACAGAGGCTGCTCACTGGCCCAAAGAGACATGAGACAACTGCAGGAGGCAGGTAACTAGGCAACAATAGAAACACTGCACGCGCCACGGCGGGATAACATGGGGTACAAGGTAAGCGCGCGACCCCCCCCCCCCCACTGTATCCTATAATGACAAGTTGTCGTTGATTCAACATGCATCTAACGTGCTTTGAATATATATGTTGTTATGGAACAGTGCCTTATTGTATATTATGGAAGGAAAGTAGGTAGGTAACCAACTACTGGAAATGTACCAGTGTTGATGGAAATGATGTTATTTCATGTTGAAAAGCAGGGCTATGTTGGTATATTGGATTTGATAGCTAACGGTTAATCGTTTTCAGGGTTTCAGGTGTGTCTTAACACTTAGTTTTTTTTGTGCGGTGGTGGTGAATGAGTTTGGTCCCAGATCTGTTGGTCCTCTTGCCAACTCCATTGCTCATTATCAATCCAAACATCATTGGCATGACAATGAGTGACAAGGAGTTGGCATGATAGCAAAAACAAACTGGTATTCAGGTTAGTACATGAGAGCATTATGAGGCATACCCAAATCCACGAGAGGGCAAGTTGAAACTTGCCCATTTTAGTTTTATGTCCCTATGTAAAAATAGCAAAAAAGCTCTAAATGATTGAGTGACACAGGTTGGCGCAAAATCTGTATCTTCGCTGAGCTGTGTCAGCACCATGGACAGAGCGTTCAGCTGTATGTGTAAGGGGGCTGTGGAGAGCCACTTGGGCGGTTAGGTATGACTCTTTGGGTTTCCATAAAACGTGGGAAAATCTCATCTGTGGTAGGCTAAGTGAATAAATGATAGGCCTCAGTCTGTAAAATCTGATTTTAATTTATTAGGGCAAGGTCAAGTTTACTCTTGAAGCTGCTTCACTCAACTCTGCCTCACGCCCCACCATTACAGAGTTTAGTTTGCTTCTTAGCTAGCTGTAAAAATTGTTAGTTTTATTAACCTTAGCCTATTTAGCTAGCGCGAACCAGCTAATCTGCCACTACCATGTTAGAAATCAGAAATTGGCTTCGCAAAGTACTAAAACAAAGCCAAAAGAGAGCGATGAGCAGCAGCATCAAACCACCTAGCCCAGCATCCAAGCTCTAGCTATTTCTGAGTGCAGAGCCTTCCCCCTCTTCCACAAGCGTCGCCAGGATAATAGCTCCACAGCCCCCTCCACCTCCAACTGTTCCTGACGATCATGGAACAGAGGTACCAGCCCAGGTTAGCCTAGAATCCTACCATAGCCACAGGTTTTCTGTCCCAAAACGTTCATTAAATAACAATTGGAATGGCATCAAACACATGGACACCATGTGTTTGATGTATTTGATACAATTCCACTCATCCCGCTCCAGCCATTACCACAAGCCTGTCCTCCCCAATTAAGGTGCCAACAACTGAAAAGGTAAGAAAAGGTAAGAAAGAATCTAGCTGTTTTTAAACATGTTTTTAATCTGCTTTAGTTTGTAGTGCTCTGTCCATGGTGCTGCTAGAGAGCAGCTGAGATTTCGCGCCAACCTGTTACTTCTTGGTCAAATGCATTTAAACTTTTAAGTTTATTGTGGAATAGTGTGATATAAACAGAATACGTTTTTTGTGGTATAGTGTGATGTAAGCAGAATTCAATATAATTCCAATGCAAAATTCCAAATGACGCCCCTGGGTATAGCTACATATATAAGGAGGTCCTACATATGCTGAGCACTAGTTGGCTGCTTTTCCTTCAATCTGCGGTCCAACTCATCCCAAATCATCTCAATTCGGTTGAGTTTGGGTGATTGTGGAGGTCAGGTCATCTAACGCAGCACTCCATCACTCTTCTTGGTCAAATAGCCCTTACACAGCCTGGAGGTGTATTTTGGGTCATTGTCCTGTTGAAAAACAAATGATAGTCCCAATAAACGCAAATCAGATGGGATGGTGTATCGCTGCAGAATGCTGTGGTTGTAATGGTCTGTCACGCCCGACTAGCATCACCACCCTGGATGGTTCCGAACTAGAATATGTGGACATCTATAAGTACCTAGGTGTCTGGCTAGACTGTAAACTCTCCTTCCAGACTCAGATCAAACATCTCCAATCCAAAATCAAATCTAGAGTCGGCTTTCTATTTCGCAAAACAAAGCCTCCTTCACTCACACCGCCAAACTTACCCTAGTAAAACTGACTATCCTACCGATCCTCAACTTCGGCGATGTCATCTATAAAATAGATTCCAATACTCTACTCAGCAAACTAGATGCAGTTTATCACAGTGCCATCCGTTTTCTTACTAAAGCACCTTATACCACCCACCACTGCGACCTGTATGCTCTAGTCGGCTGGCCCTCGCTACATATTCGTCGCCAGACCCACTGGCTCCAGGTCATCTACAAGTCCATGCTAGGTAAAGCTCCGCCTTATTTCAGTTCACTGGTCACGATGGCAACACCCACCCGTAGCACACGCTCCAGCAGGTGTATCTCACTGATCATCCCTCAAGCCAACACCTCTGTTGGCCGCCTTTCCTTCCAGTTCTCTGCTGCCTGTGACTGGAATGAATTGCAAAAATCGCTGAAGATGGCGACTTTTATTTCCCTCACCAACTTTAAAAATCTGCTATCTGAGCAGCTAACCGATCGCTGCAGCTGTACATAGTCCATCTGTAAATAGCCCACCCAATTAACCTACCTCATCCCCTTACTGTTTTTATTTATTTACTTTTCTGCTCTTTTGCACACCAGTATCTCTACTTGCACATGATCATTTGATCATTTATCACTCCAGTGTTAATCTACTAAATTGTAATTATTTGCTCCTATGGCCTATTTATTGAAACTTTCAATGTTTTGGAAATTTTATGGATTGACTGACCTTCATGTCTTAAAGAAATTATGGATTGTAGTTTCTCTTTGTTTATTTGAGCTGTTTTTTTTCTCCATACTATGGACTTGATCTTATGCCAATAGGGCTATATTATATATACCACGCCTACCTTGTCACAACACAACTGATTGGCTCAAACGCATTAAGAAGGAAAGAAATTCAACAAATTAACTTTTAACAAGGCACACCTGTTAATTGAAATGCACTTCAGGTGACCTTCTCATGCAGCTGGTTGAGAGAATGCCAAGAGTATGCAAAGCTGCCATCAAGGCAAAGGGTGGCTATTTGAATAATCTCAAATATAAATATATTTAGGTTTGTTTAACACTTTTTTGGTTACCTCATGTTTCCATATGTGTTATTTCATAGTTTTGATGTCTTCGCTATTATTCTACAATGTAGAAAATCGTCAAAAATAAAGAAAAACTCTTGAATGAGTCGGTGTATTGAAGGGGGCTTATAGGCCTATTTATTTGCAAGACAGATGTGCATGGCTGCTTCTCACTGTGTTAGGCTGTAGGCTATGCTTTGGTTATTTGGATCTCCATTCACCTTTTCGTTACTGCGTTTGTTAACTGTTAATGCAATATAGATTGTTTCATACCTTTATCAACCTGATATTTTGTTTACTAGGCCTACTACTTGGTACCGCTGTTTTGTTCTGTTAACATTCATTAATTCACATTCGCAGTTGTGTCGGTATTCTAAGCCAAACTGCTGTCTGGAAATTCTTACACAGGGACACTCAAAGTCAGTTAAATTAATACTTGTTTATTGTCAGCGCACTGGAGAGGTTCCAACCAACTCAATGCACCATAGTACACATGTCAATCAGGACCTCTGCCTGGGCAGACCCAGCAGTTGTCTTATATACGGCTATACACAGACAAATTATATTTACATGATTTAGCATAATTAATCAATCATTATCGTTTTGTTTCATAACATGTGACAGACCAACACCTCACGAGGCTTCTTCTCTCTAAGCTGAGACCTTGAAACTGAGATATCTTTAGTTCATTCTCAAAACACGGTCTGGGTGTACTGCCAAATTGCAGCTACTGATAGTGGGTATTTGTACAGTCAGCCACTTGCATGAACACAGAAATTGGTTATTAGAACAGCACATGAATAGAAGACAGAAGTTAGTTATAAGAAAAGCACAAACATTAACATTTCCTTTACACTGCTATTCAGTATTTTTTTTGCATGCATGAGTAACTAGGCTGTTACTTTAAGCATACAGTTTGCATTATTTTGTTAAGACAGCTGTATGTTTGGCTGCATTCACTGTTCTTGTAGCCTATGTTCATTACTAAAATAGCCTTGTTTTAAAACCTCTTGGGGCTAGGGGGCAGAATTTTCACTTTTGGATAAATAGCGTGCCCAATTTCAACTTCCTGCTACTCATGCCAAGAATATAAGATATGCATATTATTTGTAGATTTGGATAGAAAACACTCTGAAGTGTCTAAAACTGTTTGAATCACGTCTGTGAGTATAACAGAAGTTATGTAGCAGGCAAAACCCAGAGGACTAACAGTTCAGAATTTTTTTTTTTTGAGGTCTGTCTGTTCAGTGATTTCTCGTTGGCAAACAATATTTCTTAGGAAATGGTTTTCAGTTCCTACCGCTTCCACTGGATGTCACCAATCTTTGGAATTTGAAATATTTTAGCAAAGTTTATAGGCAACTTTTGAAATATTTTGTAGTGACGTTGCGTTGTTTGTAAGCTGTTTTTTTCTGGATCAAAAGCGCTTTATAAATTGACATTTGGATATATATGGACGGAATAAATCTAACAAAACGACCAATTGTGATGTTTATGGGACATATTGGAGTGCCAACAAAAGAAGCTCGTCAAAGGTAATGCATGTTTTATATTTTATTTCTGTGTTTTGTGTAGCTCCTGCAGTGTTGAAATATGCTACCCTCTTTGTTTACTGGTTGTGCTATCATCTGATAATAGCTTCTTATGCTTTCGCCGAAAAGCCTTTTTAAAATCTGACATGTTGGCTGGATTCACAACGAGTGTAGCTTTAATTGAGTGTCTTACATGTGTGATTTAATGAAAGTTTGATTTTATATAATTTTTATGAATTTGCCGCGCTGCATTTTCCCAGTTTTTTGCCCAAGTGGGACGTGACTGTCCCGCCTATCCGTAAGAAGTTTTAATGTCCATTGTGCTGATACAGATTTCGTATGGAACGCTGTTTGGGTCTTTGCGTGTCAAATAAGCTTGTTGATCAATGAGGTCCTGAATATGACTGCACGTCACATAATAATTTAACGCGTTCCTACATTTTTTACATAGTTATTACACATTGATTACACTATCACTCGTATTTCATATGTCACAACGAGCACCTACAGTGCTGGTCATAAAAGAAAGCAAGCTAGCTCATGGATGCAAACAATGTTCTTCCCCAAAAACATAGCAAAATCTGTTTTAGTAGCTATAGTAGTTTTAGTAGTTCTCATTTGATTAATGGTGGTCTGACCCATATATGTGAAGCTAGCCACAATAGTGGACTTTGCAGTTAGCTTTCAAAATAAAAGTATGTAATTGACAATGATGCAAATTAATACAAATAGAATTATGCCAAAATTGAATAATTCTCAACGAGGTTGAAATGTTGTTATATAAAATCAACAAAAGACAATTTGTTAATTTGACAAAAAGCTGTTGAAATCACACTGGATGTATTAGACTTTAGAATTGCATTGGGTGCATATTTATTTCACTGTACAGCCTTACCTATGGATTGTGGATCAAGGGTATCAGTCTACTCAGTGACACCCAGAGAAACATTAGCGTCATAGCTCTTATTGCGGGACTCTGAAACAACTGTGAATTGAGCCACATTTATTGTCAAGCCATGTGTATTGAACACTATTCCAGAGGAAAAGTGATGTTTTGGAGTGGGAAAAAAATATCTTGGGTAATTGAGTAGACTGCTACACCATTTCATTGATCCCCAATACATAGGTAAAGCTGTACAGTGCAATATGAATGTCAATACATACAATAGGCTGACTGGGGAGGTGATTTCACATGGTCACAGTCCTGCGATAAGAGCTACAACACTAATATTTGCGTAAACTCTTCACAGTTGTGTTCTGCGGGTGTAACCGAGTAGACTGGTAACCCATTTCATTGCTTCACATTCCAACCATGTTTAACATTATCTAGTCTAAACATGGCATAATTCCACCAATTGTAACCTTCTGCGTCACTTTCAGAGGTTATTTTATTTTGAAGGCAAACCGCAAATTCAACTATTGTGCCTAATCCTTATTTTTCCAATTTCACAACACATAACCCAGTCAGGTCAAGCCTCATTAGCCAGATTAAACTAGCTGGCTGTTTATAATGTTAGCTTTGGGCAACAGGATTAAGTAGCTGTCTAGCTAATTATTTTAATAACTGAAGTTCAATTTCAATAGGCGAACAACAAGTGGCTAACTAGCTAATATTTACTCACAAGGATTCCTAAATCATTGTTAAGGACAATGAAAATGACTGCAGTTTCTAGTGGTCATTGTTTTTAGGCTTGATGTATTGGTGCAAGCTAGGTACCAAGAAGTTAGCTAACCCAGAAGTTGCGGTCGAACAAATAATGCTTTATTACCAACGCGTATTGTAAACACATCATTCGTGGCCGGTGTTTGCCTGTTTGCAGACCTTTTTGTACTGCTTTGACAGTGCTACTGATAGTTGTGGCGCTTGGCTTGCATGTGCAAATTCATCACACACAACATTCTAATAGAATTGTTATTTGACAAGTCAAATTGGAAGCTTATTTGACGTGTCAAATAGTGTAATTTGACGTGAATTGTTTTGACACGTAAAGACCCAAACGGCGTTCCATAATTTTGAGACAACTGTCACTTGAAAAGCACTCAATGGTCTCTATGTCTCGACATTTGAACATGTTTATTGTGGTATAGTGTGATATAAGCAGAATTACAAATAATTCCAATGCAAGAACCCCAGAAAATTTTTCTATTTTAACTTCCCCTTTAGTCACTTTATCCTGGTGCTGGGTCTGTTATGAGGTGAGATCATGTGTGATGCCTCCTCTTGGCACCATGGTGCTGGTGGTGCCATTTACATAACTACTTCCTTTAAACCATATTATGCAATTTCACTAAATGGTTTAAAGGGGAATAATGTCAAAGTTTGAAAATGTGTCTAAATTCCTAAACCCCTCTGACTTGTAGGTTCGCAGTGTATGTTCACTATGTCTGTTAACAAAACAATTTTTGGACTCTGTCAGGGAACTGGCTCAAAGATTTCCAACCAAGACCACAATTCTCACTCTCATGGATGATAATTAACCAAAATTCAGAAATCCTGAAACCTCAGCGTCAGCAGTGGACAGTATTATTAGCTTCTTCAGGATCTCTAGAACAAAATATGTACAGTTGAAGTCGGAAGTTTACATACACCTTAGCCAAATACATTTAAACTCGGTTTTTCACAATTCCTGACATTTAATCCCTGTTTTAGGTCAGTTAGGATCACCACTTTATTTGAAGAATGTGAAATGTCAGAATAATAGTAGAGAATGATTTATTTCAGCTTTTATTTATTTCATCACATTCCCAGTGGGTCAGAAGTTTATATACACTCAATTAGTATTTGGTAGCATTGTCTTTAAATTGATTAACTTGGGTCAAACGTTCCACAAGCTTCCCACAATAAGTTGGGTGAATTTTGTCCCATTCCTCATGACAGAGCTGACGTAACTGAGTCAGGTTTTTAGGCCTCCTTGCTCACGTACGCTTTTTCAGTTCTGCCCACAAATTCTTTATTGGATTGAGGTCAGGGCTTTGTGATGGCCACTCCAATACCAAGACTTTGTTGTCCTTAAGCCATTTTGCCACAACTTTGGAAGTATGCTTGGGGTCATTGTCCATTTGGAAGACCCATTTGTGACCAAGCTTTAACTTCCTGACTGATGTCTTGAGATGTTTCTTCAATATATCCACGGAATTTTCCTAACTCATGATGCCATCTATTTATGTGAAGTGCGTCTCCTTCCTGAAGCAAAGCACCCCCACAACATGATGCTGCCACCACCGTGCTTCATGGTTAGGATGGTTTTCTCTGGCTTGCAAGCCTCCCCCTTTTCCTCCTAACATAATGATGGTCATTATGGCCAAACAGTTACATTTTTGTTTCATCAGACCAGAGGACATTTCTCCAAAAAGTATGATCTTTGTCCCCATGTGCAGTTGCAAGCCGGGAGTCTGGCTTTTCTATGGTGGTTTTGGAGCAGTGGCTTCTTCCTTGCTGAGCGGCCTTTCAGGTTATGTCGATACAGGACTTGTTTTACTGTGGATATAGATACTTTTGTACCTGTTTCCTCCAGCACTCCAGCATTTCCACAAGGTCCTTTGCTGTTGTTCTGGCATTGATTTGCACATTTCACACCAAAGTATGTTCATCTCTTTTCATTTTCCCATAATGTCAAGCAAAGAGGCACTGAGTTTGAAGGTAGGCCTTGAAATACATCCACAGGCACACCTCCAATTGACTCCAATTATGTCAATTAGCCTATCAGAAGCTTCTAATGCCATGACATACTTTTCGGGAATTTTCCAAGCTGTTTAAAGGCACAGTCAACCTAGTGCATGTAAACTTCTGACCCACTGGAATTGTAGACAATTGTTGGAAAAATGACTTGTGTCATGCACAATGTAGATGTCCTAACCGACTTGCCAAAACTATGGTTTGTTAAAAATAAATTTGTGGAGTGGTTGAAAAATGAGTTTTAATAACTCCAACCTAAGTGTACAGTGGGGAGAACAAGTATTTGATACACTGCCGATTTTGCAGGTTTTCCTACTTACAAAGCATGTAGAGGTCTGTAATTTTTTATCATAGGTACACTTCAACTGTGAGAGACGGAATCTAAAACAAAAATCCAGAAAATCACATTGTATGATTTTAATTGATTTGCATTTTATTGCATGACATAAGTATTTGATCACCTACCAACCAGTAAGAATTCCGGCTCTCACAGACCTGTTAGTTTTTCTTTAAGAAGCCCTCCTGTTCTCCACTCATTACCTGTATTAACTGCACCTGTTTGAAATCGTTACCTGTATAAAAGACACCTGTCCACACACTCAATCAAACAGACTCCAACCTCTACACAATGACCAAGACCAGAGAGCTGTGTAAGGACATCAGGGATAACATTGTAGACCTGCACAAGGCTGAGATGGGCTACAGGACAATAGGCAAGCAGCTTGGTAAGAAGGCAACAACTGTTGGCGCAATTATTAGAAAATGGAAGAAGTTCAAGATGACAGTCAATCACCCTCGGTCTGGGGCTCCATGCAAGATCTCACCTCGTGGGGCATCAATGATAATGAGGAAGGTGAGGGATCAGCCCAGAACTACACGGCAGGACCTGGTCAATGACCTTAAGAGAGCTGGGACCACAGTCTCAAAGAAAACCATTAGTAACACATTACGCCGTCATGGATTAAAATCCTGCAGCGCACGCAAGGTTACCCTGCTCAAGCCAGCGCATGTCCAGGCCCGTCTGAAGTTTGCCAATGACCATCTGGATGATCCAGAGGAGGAATGGGAGAAGGTCATGTGGTCTGATGAGACAAAAATAGAGCTTTTTGGTCTAAACTCCACTCGCTGTGTTTGGAGGAAGAAGAACACCATCCCAACCGTGATGCATGGAGGTGGAAACATCATTCTTTGGGGATGCTTTTCTGCAAAGGGGACAGGATGACTGCACCGCATTGAGGGGAGGATGGATGGGGCCATGTATCGCGAGATCTTGGCCAACAACCTCCTTCCCTCAGTAAGAGCATTGAAGATTGGCCGTGGCTGGGTCTTCCAGCATGACAACGACCCGAAACACACAGCAACTAAGGAGTGGCTCCGTAAGAAGCATCTCAAGGTCGTGGAGTGGCCTAGCCAGTCTCCAGACCTGAACCTAATAGAAAATCTTTGGAGGGAGCTGAACGTCCGTATTGCCCAGCGACAGCCCAGAAACCTGAAGGATCTGGAGAAGGTCTGTATGGAGGAGTGGGCCAAAATCCCTGCTGCAGTGTGTGCAAACCTGGTCAAGAACTACAGGAAACATATGATTTCTGTAATTGCAAACAAAGGTTTCTGTACCAAATATTAAGTTCTGGTTTTCTGATGTATAAAATACTTATGTCATGCAATGAAATGCTAATTAATTACTTACAAATCATACAATGTGATTTTCTGGATTCTTGTTTTAGACTCCGTCTCTCACATTTGAAGTGTAGCTATGATAAAAATTACAGACCTCTACATGCTTTGTGAGTAGGAAAACCTGCAAAATCGGCAGTGTATCAAATACTTGTTCTCCCCACTGTATGTAAACTTCTGACTTCAACTGTATTTGTTCTAGACACTGTCTTCCTGAAGAGAGAAAAATAATCTCTTATTGCCCCTATTGTACATCTAGTTAATCTGTCAATGAAATATGGGTTCTTCCCCAATGCTTGGAAGTCTGCTGCAGTGATACCTGTTTAAAATCTGGTGACCCAACACTGGTGGATAATTACTGACCTGTAAGCATTATTCCAGTGCTATCAAAAGTAGCTGAAAGATGGTTGGCTGATCATCCTACTGATCACCTCAATCAGGGCAACACCATACATCAAATGCATTTTGGATTCAGAACTAACCATTCTACTGAAACAGCCAATTGCTATTTTCTGGAGTGCATTAAATCCAACCTGGACATAGGTGGTGAAGTCAGCACAGTCTTTTTGGAACTTAAAAATGCATTTGATACTGTGAATCATGAGGTCTTCCCAGTGCTTAATTTGTGGTGCCAGAATTTGAGGTGCCAGAACAAAAAGTGAGCCTGAGAGGGGGGTGACCTGGATGGCTATGAGGTACTTGAACGCATGAAAGAAAAAGGCACTCTTATAATAAAGCATTACATGCATTATCATCTATTTTGCGTACTGGCATGGAGTAGTAGAGTAGAGAGAGGCCTTTGCAGAAGTTACACACATATGGACATTTTTAGTGGCCTAGGGTCCGGGGAAAAAATTGGCCTTCATAAAAGCATTTCATACAATTCTACCTAATTTTAGATGACTGGAGGAGACTTTAGCAGAATCTTTTTTAATACCTAATAAAATTATCGAGATGACAGGCTATACTTTGACACTGACAAACTGAGAATCTGAGACCAATGAAAACGACCTTGTCTTGAATCTATCAATAGCCCAGACCTAGCTGTTTGGAGACACATATTGTACAATATGAGGAGGGAATTATAGTCCTAAAAAACCTTTTGTTTCATTGACTCAACTCAATAATGTACAGCTCACTCATCAGCGATGGCCGTTGCGCTTGAGCCAAAAGCTCTCTTGTTTTACTTTGAAAAACAATGCTGTTCGCTCTGTAAGTCTATTTGGAAGTTGATAACATGGTAGCCTACAGAGAAACTAGTCTTCTCTTTTCAGCAGGATCCATTTGCTTTCCAACCTGTGTTTTCCAGTGAGTGAATTTGAAATATCCTGAATATTCCTGAATAGTCACAATGAATGAAAGATTACATGTAAAGACATTTTCCCCATTTTTGTCCCCCTTCAACCTGAACTGGTTTTGAACTTTTGCCTGTCCACGACCATTCTCTTGCCTACCCCTTTTGGATTGTTTAATAAATATCAAGACTCAAATCATCTACCTCCCGTGTCTGCATCTGGGTCTCGCCTTTTGCCCTTATAGTACAAACTGGCCATGACAGACCCAGCAGACTTGGACCAGCTCCGCCACACTGTCTCCCTGCAGGGAGCCACCATTGTGAGGCATGAGGAGTTACTGCAGGATCTTTTGGAAGGACTTCGTTTCCCTGACGGAACACCACGACCAAGGGTTTAAGTCTATTATGGAGCAAATCAGGGAGTTAGCTCATAGGCAGCCTGCCACCTCTGAGAACCCCCAACCACCCACTAACTTTTTCCCTATTAGTGCTGAGTTTGTACAGCCTACCTCGGCTCCCCGAGAACCCCGCTTACCTCCTCTGGAGCGAAATTCTGTGGATCCTGGTACCTGCCAGGGTTTTCTTTCTCAGTGCTCTGTTATTTTAGAGCTACAGCCATCTTCGTTTCCTTCGGACCGATCGAAGATCCGACATTTGTCATAATCTGGAGGATTTCATGGCAGAGGTGAGGAAGGTATTCGATTCTTCGGTATCCGGGAGAGGCGGCCCGAAAACGTTTTGAATTACATCAAGACTCCCATAGTGTGGCAGACTACGCTGTTGACTTTCACACATTGGCCGCCGAGAGTGCCTGGAATCCAGAGTTTCTTTTCGATAACTTTCTTCAAGGATTATCTCAGGTGGTGAAAGATGAGCTAGCTGCTCGGAAATTGCCGGTGGACCTCGATTCCCTCATCGCCTTCACCATTAGAATTGATGGACGTCTAAGGGAATGCAGGAGTGAGAGGAGGTCTGGCCTAGGTCACACTCGTACATCCGCTGCGGCTCGCTCACCTCTGAAGGAATCCGGAAGTCGCCGAAGGCTGTTTTTCCGAGAGAATCCAAAGCCACCCGAGCTCCCTCGAGAATCATCGGCGACGGTGAGTCAGATACTCCGAACCTATGCATCTGGGCAGAGCTAGGTTATTGCCTAGGTAACGTTCAAGTAGGCTAAGTTCCAACAGTTGTCTGTACTGTGGGGCTGCGGGACATTATATAGCCACATGCCCAGTTAAGAGACCTATTTCTGTAGTAGGTACAAGTACTCTGGTGAGCCAGACTGCGAATCCTCTAAATCCCATCAAGCACACTCCTTTTTGTGTGATACTGCTGTGGGGAGACCAGTCTAAATCTCTCCGGGTGCTCATTGACTCTCGGGCAGATGAGAGCTTTATGGACGCTACCCTAGTTTCTGAATTAGGTATCCCCACAGACGCTAGAGCACTGGGCGGCCGCTCCATTGGTAGAGTTACCCACAGCACTGTTCCTGTTTATCTGCGGGTTTCAGGAAATCAGTGAGGCTATACAGCTTCTCCTCATTGAGTCTCCCCATGTTCCTGTTTTGGGATTTTCTTGGCTCAAAAAACACAACCCCATTATTGACTGGACCACAAGTTCCTTCCTGGGTTGGAGTCCGTTCTGCCATTCCCATTGCCCTAAAGCAGTTCAGCCTTCCCACGAGACGGCCTCCTCAGGGCTTAAGTCAAGTCTCTGATTTCTCTGGCTACTGGGGCCGTCCGACCGTCTGCATCTCCTGCTGGCGCAGGTTTTTTTTTTGTGGAGAAGAAGGACAAGAACCTGCGTCCGTGCATTGACTACCGGGGTCTAAATTACATTACGGTTAAGACTCGTTACCCCCTACCACTCCTCTCCTCGGCTTTTTAACCTTTCCAGGGGACCACCATTTTTTCCAAGCTGGACCTTCGGAACGTCTACCACCTGGTTCAGATACGCAAAAGAGATGAGTGGAAGACAGCATTCAACACAGCCAGCAAACATTGAGTACCAGGTCATGCCGATTGGATTCACCTAACGGCAACTGTCTTCCAGGCTCTGGTAAACGATGTGCTCCGGGACATGCTAAACCATTTTGTGTTCGTCTACATTGACAACATCCCAAGAACATGTTCTTCATGTCAGACAGGTCCTTCAGAGCCTCCGGGAGAACCAATTGCTCTTGAAAGCCAAGAAGTGTGAGTTCCACCGTTCTACAATCTCCTTTCTGGGATATGTCATCTCTGAGGGAAATGTCCAGATGGATCCTGGAAAGGTGAAAGCAGTGGTGGATTGGCCTCAACCTACATCCAGGGTGCAGTTGCAATGTTTCCTGGGTTTAGCTAACTTCTACCGCCATTTCATTTAGGGTTACGGCACCCTGGTGGCTCACCTCTCCCAAGGTATCGTTCAGCATGGCTGTTAACCTCTCTAGGGTATGTGGGACGCTAGCGTCCGACCTGGCCAACATCCAATGAGATTGCAGAGCGCCAAATTCAAATACAGAAATACTCATTCTAAAAATTCAGAAAAGATACAACTATTTTACATAGGTTTAAAGATGAACTTCTTGTGAATCCAACCACGGTGTCAGATTTGGAAAATGCTTTACGGGAACGCATACCTTACAATTATTTGAGAACATAGCCCAGCAGACAAATCATTACAAACAGTAACCAGCCAAGAAGAAGAGTTACACAAGTCAGAAATAGAGATAAAATTATTCACTTACCTTTGCTGATCTTCATATGGTTGCACTCAGAAGACATTAATTTATTCAAAAAATGTTCCTTTTGTTTGATAAAGTCTCTCTTTATATCCTAAAACCTCTGTTTTGTTCACGTGTTTTCTTCAGTAATCCACAGGCTCAAACGCAGTCACAACAGGCAGACAAAAAAATCCAAATTGTATCCGTAAAGTTCATAGAAACATGTCAAACGATATTTATATTCAATCCTCAGGTTGTTTTTACCCGAAATAATCGATAATATTTCAACCGGACAATAACATTGTCAATATAAAAGGTAAACAAGAAAGGCACTCTCTCGGTCGCGCGCATGAAAAAGCACTGTGACACGCAGGGTCCACTCATTCAGACTGCTCTTATCCCTCATTTTTTAGAATACAAGCCTGGAACCATTTCTAAAGACTGACATCTAGTGGAAGGCATAGGAACTGCAATTTGAGTCCTAAGTCAATGGATACTGTAATGGCATTGAATAGAAGACAACAAAAAAACATCCTACTTCCCGAATGGATTTTTCTCAGGTTTTCGCCTGCCAAATCAGTTATGTTATACTCACAGACATTATTGTAATAGTTCTGGAACCTTTAGAGTGTCTTCTATCCAAATCGACTAATTATATGCACATTCTATCTTCTGGGCCTGAGTAGAAGGCAGTTTAACTTCTTACGACTAGGGGGCAGTATTTGAATTTTTGGATAGAAAACACAAAGATATTGTCTGTGAGTGCAACAGAACTGATGTTACAGGCGAAACCCAGATACAAATCCAATCAGGAAGTGCCACATTTTTTGAAACCGCCTCATGCCAATGACTCCTTATATGGCTGTGAATGAGCTACGAATGAGCTTACGTTTTCTATGTATTCCCCAAGGTGTCTACAGCATTGTGACGTCGTTTTACGCATTTATGTTGAAGAATAGCCATAAGGGACCACATTTAGCAAGTGGTCACATGATGTCTCCCGCAGAAAATCTTGCGTAAAGTACTGAGGTAGCCATTTTTCCAATCGCTTCTTATGAGAAACCAATTGTCTCGACGGATATATTATCGAATAGATATGTTAAAAACACCTTGAGTGTCACGCCTTGGTCTTAGTATTTTGTGTTTTCTTTAATTATTTGGTCAGGCCAGGGTGTGACATGGGTTATTGTGGTGTGTTTTTGTCTTAGGGGTTTTGTGGGGTGTCTAAGTAGTCTAGGGCTGCCTGAGGCGGTTCTCAATCAGAGTCAGGTGATTATCGTTGTCTCTGATTGGGAACCATATTTAGGCAGCCATATTCTGTGAGTGTTTTCGTGGGTGATTGTTCCTGTCTCTGTGTTAGTGTTCACCAGACAGGCTGTATAGGTTTTCACATTTTCCGTTTGTTTTTGTATTGTTCGTATTCGTTTTCATTAAACATGTATCGAACTAACCACGCTGCATTTTGGTCCGACTCTCCTTCAACGGAAGAAAGCCGTTACATTGAGGTTTGATTCTAAACAACGTTTGCCATGTTTCTGTCGATATTATGGAGCTAATTTGGAAAAAAGTTTGGAGTTGCAGTGACCGCATTTTCCGGTCGATTTCTCAGCCAAATGTGACGAACAAACGGGGAGCTATTTCGCCTACAAAAATAATATTTTGGGAAAAAAGGAACATTTGCTATCTAACTGGGAGTCTCCTGAGTGAAAACATCTGAAGTTCTTCAAAGGTAAAACGATTTAATTTGATTGCTTTTCTTATTTTCGTGAAAATGTTACCTGCTGCCAGCAGAGCCTAGCATAGCATGATCAACTTAGCATAGCATGATAAACTTACACAAATGCTTGTCTAGCGTTGGCTGTAAAGCATATTTTGAAAATCTGAGATGTCAGTGTGATTAACAAAAGGCTAAGCTGTGTCGCAATATATTTCATTTGTGATTTTCATGAATAGGAAGATTTTGTAGGAAGATTTATGTCCGCTGCGTTATGCTAATTAGTTTGAGGCGATGATTACGCTCCCGGATCCGGGATGTGTAGATCAGAGGTTAATTTGGGCACACTTTTCATCCAAAATTCCAAATGCTGCCCCCTATCCTAAAGAAGTTCCAGAGCCTTTTTGGATCTGAAGGATCGGTTCACCACAGCACCCATCCTTATCCGTCCTGTCAATTTGTGGTAGAGGTTGATGCTTCTGATGTTGGAGTGGGGGCCATCCTGTCCCAATGATCTACCCAGGACCAAAAGCTTCATCCCTGTGCCTCCCTGTCCCATCGTCTCAATCCTGCAGAGAGGAACTACGATGTAGGCAACTGAGAACTCCTGGCGGTCAAGATGGCATTGGAAGAGTGGAGGCACTGGTTGGAAGGAGCAGAACAGCCATTCCTGGTCTGGACCGACCATACAAATGTTGAATATCTCCGTACAGCAAAGCGCCTTAACTCCAGGCAGGCCCGTTGGGCTCTCTTGTTTACAAGATTTAACTTCACAATTTCCTACTGCCCAGGGTCCAAGAATGTGAAGCCTGATGCCCTCTCCTGCCTATACAGTTCCTCTGCCAAACCCTCAGTCTCCGAAACCATTCTCCCTACCTCATGCCTTGCAGCCTCAGCGGGTTGGGGTATTGAGACCCTGGTTCACAAGGCACAACATTCCCAGCCTGGACCTGAAGGGGGACCAGCTAACCTGCTGTTTGTCCCTAACTCTGTCCGGTCCCGGCTCCTGGAATGGGCTCATTCCTCCAGGCTGACCTGTCACTACCTGGAGCCGACAGCTGGTCTGGGTGAAGTATGCCCGGGAACAGCCTTCCCTGTTCAGCCACGGGACTCCCCCCTTTTGAGTATTCCATTGGGTAGCAACCTACACTTTTTCCAGGACAAGAATTGGAAGTCTATGTACCCTTGGCCCAGACGTTCGTCTGCCACTGTCGACGTACCTGGAGAATTGCTCGGGTAGCACTTCTCAAGACCAATTCCAGGTATCGTCAACAAGTGGACGGCCACCGGACTCCAGCTCCCATTACCGGATTGGCTGTCCGTATGGCTGCCCACCCTGGACCTGCCCCTTCTGGTAGAGTCCCTGTAAATTGTCCCCTCGTATTATTGGTCTGTTTCCCATCTCTAGAGTCCTTAGTTCCACTGCTGTCCATCTCTTTTTACCCCGTACCCTCCGTATTCACCCTACGTTCCATATGTCTAGCCCATGTCTCACAGTCCTTTGTTTTCTGTCCCCAGGCCCCCCTCCCCGTGTCATTGATGGCCATCCGGCATACACGGTGAAACGTCTCCTGGGTGTTTGACCACTGGGCAGGGGTTTCCAGTATCTGGTTGACTGGGAGGGTTACGGCCCGGAGGAGAGGTGCTGGGTTCCCACTAGAGACATCCTGGATCCAGCCCTCATCACCGACTTCCACCGCCGACACCCCGGTCAACCAGGTATGCGCCCAGGTAGGACGCCAGGTGGTGCCCCTACAGGGGGGGCACTGTCACACCCTGATCTGTTTCACCTGTCTTGTGATGGTCTCCACCCCTTCCAGGTGTCACTTATTATCCCTGTGTTTCCTGTCTCTCTGTGCCAGTTCGTCTTGTATGTTTTTCAAGTCAACCAGTGTTTTCTCCTATACTCTTGCTTCTATTCTCTCTTGCTAGTCCTCCCGGTTTTTGACCCTTGCCTGTTTTCTGGACTCGCCTGCCGGACCATTCTGACTGCCCTGACCTCGAGCCTGCCTGCCACTCTGTACCTGGACTCTGAACTGGTTTTGACCTTTTGCCTGTCCACAACCATTCTCTTGCCTACCCCTTTTGGATTGTTAAATAAATATCAAAACTTAAACCATCTGCCTCCCGTGTCTGAACCTGGGTCTCGCATTGTGCCCTTATAGTCTATTCTAGAATAGGAGTGGTATACATGTGAAAAGAAAGCTAATTATTTTGTTACTGGGAAAAAGGAATCCATGGATCTACACATTCTCCAGGCTGACCTGGCTCATAAATGCAGACAAAGTGCTGGACATTTTTGAAGGAGATAATGATCTAGGGTTTGAGCGGTCCAAGACTGGGTTTATCACACAATTCAAGTCCCCTCCAAAAATTTAATAGTGTGAGTTGAGATTGGGCAGCAAATAAACACGTTTGTTAATAAAATCAACATCATCCCGATTGGGAGCATAAACATTTACAAGCAAAACAGAAGTGTGAAAGAGAACCAGATACCAAAACAAAATGCCCCTGTGGATCCGAGATGTCAGCAGTGGTAAATTGTACTTTCTTATGAATAAGTATTGCTGTTCCCCTTGCCTTAGCATTGGATTTTTAATGGAATATTTGCCCTACCCAAGCTTTACGGAGTCTACCATGATCTGCTGCACACAGATGTGTTTCTTCTAAGAATGCAATATCAGTTTTTACATTCTTAAGATGAGCAAATACTCTAGCCCGTTTAACCGGGCCCTTCATTGCCTTGACGTTCCAGCTTGTAAACCTAATAGCTGACCCCCCAACTCCCACCCCAATATCTGAATTTTCAGTCATTAAAAATTGAGATTACTAAAAACTGGAATAGACATGAACACCCTGTATAAGACCACCGATCATATCTTGTGACAAAGGAAAAAGCATGTACTGAACAGTTAGGCAAAATACTGTTGAAGTAGAATATGTAACAATCAAATAGTTAATGAAGGCAAACAACTTCCCCCTACCCCCTGACATAAAACCCTCAAAATAGCACAACAAAATAAACACAGAACAAAATAACACTGTCCTATGCTCGTCTCTAAGGCTCATCGCAGGGTTCCCCAAATAGAGTCAAACTCCCGGTTAACTACCTGTCACTTAACTTACCTGACACGAGGGCTCCCAATTATTAACAGAATGATTTACAACAACAGTTTTAAATTGTATAAACTCAGATTTTGACAGTTCACTCAATAGTCAATCAGTTACATCCTTCATTGGCTTTAACAACCGCAAATAGCCAAATAAAATGTTTCTGTTGGTCAAGACTTCGGCCCATGGGTTGTGTTAGGGGTGCGTTCCACGCTCCCAAAGCCGCACCGCGCAACTGCATCCACAGGTAGTAAAATATGATACTCAGGCGCAGTGCGACCACAAGGACTACAGCAGGGAATGCACCACACAAACACGAATGCCAAAATATTCCAACGTCAATGAATCTCCGTAGAGGCGAAAGCTAAATATATCCAAACACCCACTCAAACAAATAAAGGCATTACAGTCACATGAAAGCAAATGCAAACAAGAAAGTAACCCGAGTCAAACTCTGAGATTGTAGCATTAGCAAATAACGTTAGTCTTTAGGAAGGTAACGTTAAATAAATAGCTAATGCCAATTTAGTACAAACAAAAACAAACTCACG
Source organism: Oncorhynchus kisutch (assembly GCF_002021735.2). NCBI lineage: Eukaryota > Metazoa > Chordata > Actinopteri > Salmoniformes > Salmonidae > Oncorhynchus > Oncorhynchus kisutch. The sequence continues at coordinate 21,290,834 of NC_034192.2, forward strand.
TTAGATATTTAAAATGTGTTACTAGTACCAGCTAAGCTAGTCAGTCAGCCAATGTTACATACATGGATACAGGTCTTCAGATCTTCATTCAGTCGATTTTAGATGTAGCTAGCTAGGTAGTTGTCCATATGTCAAGCTATATCTCAGCTAGCTAGCCGCTAGAAATGGTGGAGAAGTGCCTAGCTAAATCCACCGCCACATTCAAATAGCCCAGTCAGTGCTTGAGCGTAGCTAGCCATGCTAGCAAGTCAGCCCAATGTTCCTGTTGTCTGAAATCTTCACAGCCAAGTACAGATGTAATACAGATATCCCTGGGTGCTCCTGGAGTTAAGCATTAATCTTGTTGTCATGTAACTATACATACAAAAAATTGTGTTAGCTAGCCAGCCAGATAGTAAACAGTCAAATGTGTCAAGCCAGCTCCCGCAAGCCAGCCAATTTGATTGTGATGTATTAGCTAGCGTTGCCACTAATCTCAGTCAGATTAAACTAAATAAAATAAAGATGTCATCGGGTGCTCCCGGAATGAGAAAGAAAAAACATTGCTTTGATGTGAAAAGTAATATCCAAGTGGGTGTCATGAAAATCAGTCAGTTCCCAGCTAGAAAATTATCCAGCCACATATTCCTTCCGCCATGGCCAGCCAACCGGGCCACTTCCTCTATCAACTTTACTCTATGCATCAGAAGTTTCTAAAGCCATGACATAATTTTTAGGAATTTTCCGAGCTGTTTAAAGGCACAGTCAACTTAGTGTACGTAAACTTCTGACCCACTGGAATTGTGATACAGTGAGTTATATGTGGAATAATCTGTCTGTAAACAATTGTTGGAATTACTTGTGTCATGCACAAAGTAGATGTCCAAACCGACATGCCAAAACTATAGTTTGTTTACAAGAAATTTGTGGAGTGGTTGAAAAACAAGTTTTAATGACTTCAACCTAAGTGAATGTAGACTTCCGACTTTAACTGTATGTGAGAATGCTATTCATTGACTACAGCTCAGCGTTCAACACCATAGTGCCCTCAAAGCTCATCACTAAGCTAAGGACCCTGGGACTAAACATCTCCCTCTGCAACTAAACTTCCTGACGGGGTGCCCCCAGGTGGTAAGGGTAGGTAACAACACATCAGCCACACTGATCCTCATCACAGGGGCCCAACAGGGGTGTGTGCTCAGTCCCCTCCTGTACTCCCTGTTCACTCATGACTGCACGGCCAGGCACGACTCCAACACCATCATTAAGTTTGCCGATGACACAACAGTGGCCTGATCACCGACAATGACGAGACAGCCTATAAGGAGGAGGTCAGAGACCTGGCCATGTGCTGTCAGGACAACAACCTCTCCCTCAATGTGATCAAGACAAAGGATATGATTGTGGACTACAGGAAAAAGAGGAATGAGCACGCCCCCATTACCATCAACGGTGCTGCAGTGGAGCAGTTTGAGAGCTTCAAGTTCCTTGGTGTCCACATCACCAACAAACTAACATGGTTCAAACACACCAAGCGGTACCGGAGCACCAAGTCTAGGTCCAAGAAGCTTCTAAACAGCTTCTACCCCCAAGCCATTAGACTCCTGAACACCTAATCAAATGGCTACCCAGACTATTTGCATTGCCCCCCACCCCCCTTTTACACTGCTGCTACTCTTTGTTGTTATCATCTATTATTTATATTTGTAATTTTACCCCCTTTTCTCCCCAATTTCATGGTATCCAATTGTAGTAGTTACTATGTTGTCTCATCGCTACAACAAGAGACGAAGGTTGAAAGCCATGCGTCCTCCGAAACACAACCCTGCTTCTTAACACAGCGCACATCCAACCCGGAAGCCAGCAGCACCATTGTGTCAGAGGAAACACTGTGCACCTGGCGACCTGGTTAGCGTGCACTGCGGCCTGCCACAGGAGTCGCTAGTGCGCGATGAGACAAGGATATCCCTACCGGCCAAACCCTCCCTAACCCGGGCGACGCTAGGCCAATTGTGCTTCGCCCCATGGACCTCCCGGTCGCAGCCGGCTGCGACAGAGTGTGGGCTTGAACCCAGAGTCTCTGGTGGCACACTGCGATGCAGTGCCCTAGACTACTGCGCCACCCAGGAGGCCAGTTATCATCTATTCATAGTCACTTTAATAACTCTACCCATATGTGCATATTACCTCAACTAACCGGTGCCCCCGCACATTGACTCTGTACTGGTACCCCCCTGTATATTGTCTCGCTATTGTTATTTTGCTGCTGCTCTTTAATTACTTGTTACTTGTATTTCTTATTCTTAAACTGCATTGTTGGTTAGGGGCTCGTAAGTAAAGTACACCTGTTGTATTCGGCGCATGTGAGTAATAACATTTGATTTGACTTGAAATCATTGGACACTTTAATAATGCCACTTTAATATTGTTGGCATATCTTGCATTACTCACCTCATATGTACAGTATATACTGTATTCTATACCATTTATTGCATCTTAGCCTATGCTGCTCTGTTATTGCTCATACATATATTTATATATTCTTATTCCATTCCTTTACTTAGATTTGTGTGTATTAGGTATCTGTTGTGGAATTGTTAGACAATACTTGTTAGATATTGCTGCACTATTGGAACTAGAAGCACAAGCATTTCGCTACACTCGCAATTACATCTGCTAACCATGTGTATGTGACAAAAACAATTTGATTTTACATGCAGATGTATGCAGACGATACACTCAAAATGTATGTTCACTCAAAAAATAGGCAACAAGTTGTTAACAAGTTAAATGAAGCTACATTATGGTACACATTTCTAAATGGATGACTGATTCTTGCCTGCATTTAAATATCGATAAGACTGAGTGTATGTACTTCTCTAAGAAATCAATTGATTCTTCGCAACCAGCTGTTCTTGTTAATTGGGAGAATCTGAAAGTTGTGTCTAACTTCAAGTATCTCTGCATAATTTTGGACTCCAACTTGACATTGAAGAAACGGGTGAAGAAGGTGGTTAACATTGTCAAGTTTAGGCCATCCAACTTTTGGTTTATAAGACCTTACCTTCCGCTGGGATGCATGTTATGATCTTCTTATGTCTGAGATATTGCCTCACATGCTGGTCACAAGCAGGAGCTACTACTCTGAAACCCATTGAATCACTCTACAAACAAACCAAACAGTTACCACCATTGTCACATCATTCACAAAAAAATAATTGATATCATCTGGATAGCTTTAAGCAGTATGTAGATGCAAGCTTTGTCTTTAGGATCTTGCATGGTCTTACCCCTCCACCCCTATGCCGGCATAGCATGCTCATGGAAAGCCCCTCCAGGATAACAAGTGCAGCAACTAGAGGGGATTGTGTTGTCCCTTTTCAACACAGTAAAATCGGTCAATCGGCCTTCTCTGTTAGAACTACAATATACTGGAATGCAATGCCCATGGACTTGAGAAGCTGCACTGATTATTGTACTTTTAAATGTAAATTGAAAACATGGCTCAAATCCATCCAAACATATACACATGTCATCTGTGGTTCCTCATAGGTAAGACAACAGCTGATGATATATGTTTTTATTATGAATAAATTGTTGTTAGAATGATATATTATTGGATGTAATGTTTTTGTATTGCTTTGGTGAGTATTTGTATTGTGGCTGTGTAATTGCCGTTACCTGCCCAGGGGCTATTGGTGCAAATTAGCTTTTGGCTAACCCCGGCACATTTACATGGATGTTGCATTATTGTAAATTGATGTTGATTAATGTGCATTGTCCCCTATAAATAAATACATTTAGAACAATAGTGTAATAATGAAGAATTGTGGGCATTGTGGGCGGTCTAATTATTTTATAATGAAAGGCTAGAAATGGTAAAAAAAAATCCCCTCAGAGAGCCAAATAAGACACTGAGTACAACACTATGTGTGTAGTTCACAATGACAAGCCAAACTAAATGCTGCAGAATTTAGATGAGTTGGAGTCGGATGGAGGATCAGATATTGAGCTTGAAATCGACGTTGTAAACAGATGAAAGAGCATGGATGTGGAGTCATTTTGGTCTGATGGGTATGGGATGGACCTTCAGAGAAATTATGCAACACCTGTGGCAGGTATACAGGAAAAAAGGCCTATGAAACCTGTGTGCAGTGCAAATGATTTGTTTGTAGGGCTTGCTCACACAAAGCCCCAAAGCTGTGTGCTGACTGTGGACCCAAGCATAAAGAGAAGACGAGATCGATTAATGCGTAAAGGCACTGGTATAAGGGCACAATTATCCCATACAATCAACAAATGCCAGTTGTTATATCTTGCCATTAATATTTTCCCACTAATATTTATTTATGCAATTCATCCTTTACAATTGTCCAGGTGCTTTTGTTTAGGAATAAAGCAAATAATTTCACCTGTGACCTGGCTGGTTATATTATTAATATCTTTTCAGTTTCTACTTTGTCAAAAGAAACTGTAACTGGGCTTTTTTAATTACTATAACTATATTACTAATCAAATCTACAAATAAAGTTGATCAAATGGATTACACTGTAATGTTTTTATTGTATGGGAAAACGAAAAAAGGATATAGGCCTGCATTTATTCTAGGACTTTGTAGAATTATACAAAACATATCATTGACTCTATCTAAACAAACAACCTTTGTTGTTCATTTTTTAAATGTATAGATTTCCACAAATATTTCTTCATCCAATTAATCCTTTATGATAGTTTATGCACTATTTATCAAGTGCTGGTGCTTATGTTTGCTGTACCTTGCGGGTTGATATGCATCTGATGCATATGCTAAAGGGGACGCCTGGCAAAGTTCTCAACATTCTCTAGCGGGTACTTATTGGCTGAAAGCCCAGGCGGTTCTAGTGTTAAAGGCCAACTCACAGCTACCACTCCCCCATCTCTCAGACTGTATTCTCTCTTTCTCTCTGTCTGGTCCTGCTCTACTTTCTCTCTCCGTCACTACATCTCGTTTCTGTTTAGATTTTTCTTATGAAGCATTGTTAGCTAAACCTTTGTCTTCTTTGTGCCATTTCGCTTCCTTGTGCCATTTTTAAAGCACTGTAGAGAATAGGAAGCCATTACACAGCTATAGCCATTAAGCCTGTAGCTGTGTTACCAGGCCAGTGGGATGGCTGGAGTAGGCCTATACACTGGATGTACATTGTACATTGTGAATGTGAGGATGGCTGAGAGAGTGTGACCACTATTAGCTACTGGACCTGCATCCCAAATTACACACTATCCCCTATTTAGTGCACTACTTTTGAGCTCGGCCCATATGGTGCAATTTGTGATGCAGGCCTACTAAGCCTGTGGCTTTGCTCTGGGCAAGGGTGCCTGTTCACTACAGCAGATAAATCATGTAACATGAACATATTGATTTCAAAGGTTCCCTACAGTTCCATGTAGCTTTAGCTCAGCCAATGTGTCTGTGTAAGATAACAAGCAAGCAGGAAGTTCCATGATGGTACAAACACACAATGTTAAAGGCTCACCATCGATCTCCACCTGCTCCCATTTCATTAACTCTTTAATTAGTCTCTCCCTGTCTCTCTCTCTCTCATATATATATACTCTAACTCAGATTGATTTATGCAGGGCTGCAGTTTTGCCAATGATTTTCTCTGAGACGCTTGTGTCCATACTAATCCAGATTCTCAGAATTGCTTTCCAACCAGCCTCTCCTCTGGTGCCATTAAATGTGTGAGTGTGTGTGTGTGCTTGTCAAAAATCGAATGCTATTCTGATCGTGTGTGGGATTTTCTCTCTAAAGTCTAGTCCAGATTTGACCGAGTAACAACAACCATTCGTCCCCTCAGCTCTCTGTCTCTCTCGTTCTTTCTCCCTCACTCTTTCCTTCTCCCTCTCGCTCTCTCTGATGAAAGATCAGATTTACATTAGATGAGTTCAAGAAACAGCCTCGTAGAGTTTAAACAGGGCTACTGCAACATCGTCTCTTTAATAAAATGTTCAGCAGCACTATTCAAAAAAGCTAATTCAATAAATATAATAAATTACATTTGTAAAGCTCTTTTCATTATACAAAAATTATCTAAATACTTAAAATAAAAATATAAAATAGAGAAATAGTAAAACATTATATACAGTTGAAGTTGGAAGTTTAAATACACTTTAGCCAAATACATTTAAACTCAGTGTTTCACAATTCCTGCCATTTAATCCTAGTAAAAATTACCTGGTTTAGGTCAGGTAGGACCACCACTTTATTTTAAGAATGTGAAATGTCATAAAAATAGTAGAGAGAGAGAGTAGAGAGAATGATTTATTCAACTTTTATTTCTTTCATCACATTCCCAGTTGGTCAGAAGTTTGCATACACTCAATTAGTATTTGGTAGCATTGGCTATAATTGTTTAACATGGGTCAAACATTTAAGGTAGCCTTCCACAAGCTTCCCACAATACGTTGGGTAAATTTTGGCCCATTCCTTCTGACAAAGCTGGTGTAACTGGTTTGTAGGCCTCCTTGCTCGCATACGCATTTTCAGGGCTTTGTGATGGCCACTCCAATGCCTTAACTTTGTTGCCCTTAAGCCATTTTATGGAAGTATACTTGGGGTCATTGTCCATTTGGAAGACCCATTTGTGACTGAGCTTTAACTTCCTGACATGTCTTGAGATGTTGCTTCAATATGTGCACATAATTTTCCTCTTTCATGATGCCATCTATTTTGTGATGTGCACCAGTCCCTCCTGCAGCAAAGCACCCCCACAACATGATGCTGCCACCCCCGTGCTTCACGGTTGGGATGGTGATCTTCAGATTGCAAGCATCCCCCTTTTTCCTCCAAACATAACGATGGTCATTATGGCCAAACAGTTCTATTTTTGTTTCATCAGACCAGAGGACATTTCTCCAAATGTACGATCTTTGTCCCCATGTGCAGTTGCCTCACTGCGGGAGTCCTGCCAGAGCTGGAGTAGCCTCCGGGCAGTCTCTCCCCCGGAAAATGTGGCATCAAACACCATCTTGAATCAGTATGCAGCCCCTCTCTCCCCCTCTGTCCTGTCTTTCAGAGAGTGAAATGCGGTTTTCCTCCTTCTCTGGGTCCAGTCCAGCTTCTTCACTTGTTTAAAGGTCAACTCACACCTACCCCTCCCCCCATCTCTCTGACTGTATTCTCTCTTTGTTACTGTCTTGCCCTTACTCTCTCCCCCCATCATTCCCATCTCATCTCAGATTTTTTTCATAGGTCTGTCTGAATCAAGCTCTTTCTCTTTTCCTCACTGGCCATTCCCTCTCTCTCCCTCCTTCCTTCAACCCGCATCTCTCTGTAGAACAGCCTCTACTACCTCCACTCCCTCCCTCTCCAGTGTCCATCCTTCGCTTGGCCCGATTGGCTATAGGCAGTCTTAGTGACGAGGCTCTATTTCTTTCATCGCTGCACCTCATTGTTATCCTCCTTTCTATTCTGACCCTTCTTTCCTCTCTCATCCCTCTTTTCTGTATCAACCTAACTCACAGGATTTAACAGAAAACATGTCTGTCAGCACTGTGTAGAAAGGGCAGGCCCACTCTTGTACTGTAGATGAAAACAGAGAGTTCCAAATGTGTTTTCCCATACAGTGTGAATATACAGCATACTGTGGGTGAAAAGGGGTGAGTCATCAAAATATGCATTTTGTCCATGTAGATACAGCATTCTGTAGTTGTATTTCTGCTTGTCTGATCAATGTTATCCTCCTGTGATACAGTATTGTCTTGTTCGCGTTGCCATGGGATGTTGAAAGTAAGCAATTTGTCGTCGGAAGGCTCATACTGTCGTCTCATCACTTTAACCCCCCACCCTCTCCCCCTTCTCTCCTCTCTCCCTACCTCTTTGCCGTTCTCTTTCCAACCCTCAATTCCTCACTTTCTCACCCCTCCTCTCTACCCCTCCTTCGGCACCCGTTTCTCTCTTACCTCTCCCCCTCTCTCCATCGAACCCCCTGCATCCTCTCCACCTCTTCCTCCCCCTTCTACATCCACCCAACCACCTCTCCAGTACCCCGGGGCAGCGATGGACCGCGTCAGCTTGCTGTGGCGTCTACGTCGTCGGGCTCGTCGCGGGGCGCTGTGTATGGGCCTCTTCTGCATCTCCATGGCAATGCTCTATGCCCTCTGCGCCGAGAACAGCGTACCCGTCACCGATGCTATCTTCGGGGTGCGGGCACGGACCCGTGCCCAGCCCCGGGCACACTCCATCATCAAGGTCTGTTTGTCTGTCTAGAGTGGTCACGGAGCATCATCAGCAGAACATGAGCATGTCCGAAATGGCCTATTCCCAATTTAGTGCACTACTTTTAAACCCATCGGACATACTCATAGCCATAGGCTCATGAATCCTCACACTGTATCATACAATAGAATCTATCCATTCTTCTATTTCATGTAATCTTCTTCTTCCACAGGTGCTGAGAGGTGGGGCCAAGCCCATGTACCTCGACCCCCAGAAGCTCCCCGGCATCGTCCCTGGCAACGCCCACCGTCCAATCCCAGTCCTCTCCTCCCCAAACCACACACAGGAAGTCACAGCTAAGGAGACACACCCCAAACACCCCAAGAGAGAGCGAGAGTCTTCGGGATTCTTCGCCTGGCTCTTGCCGCGCCCCTTCAGGCGGGCCATGGAGACCCTGTTTGGGGGTCGTCGTCGGGGGGAGCTTAGTGGAACAGTCGGGGACGCAGAATTTTTTGGTCCTCACAGAGCTCTGGGGGAGGTCTGGGACGACGAGATGTCCAGTAGCATGCTGGGGAAGAGGCTGAGGAAAGTGGTGCAGAACTATCAGGTGAGGGAGATAGAGAAGAGAGAAAGAGTCCAGCTAGCACATAGCGTGTATTACTTTAACAGAACATTTCCTAAAAGGAACTTAAAACCGATCAGAATTCTGAAGGAATGTCAATGTCATGCTGTAAAAAGTTTTTGCCGAGGACGCTCCGCAAAAATAGCCTATCAGCCAGCCTTTTCCCTATAATGTAAACTCCAACAGAAATAACTTCAAATTAAACAAAGGTTGCTAGCCAACTAGCCTGCTAATGTTAACCCTACTCCCCTGCGAATTGTAGCACTACTTGATTGTGTAAATCAACCAGTTGCTAACAACACTTAGCTGACAGCCAAAGTTTGAGAAACGAAATGCCATCTAACCAGTTATTAAATAATGTTACCAGTACATGCAGTTATCTTAGCCAACAAGCATGCCAGCTGAAGTTTGTTATTTTAGCCTGCTAGATAGCCTAGACAGTTAACTAGCCTAGCTAGCCAACCACCAGGGTTGACATACAGTATATCACAAAATTGAGTACACCCCTCACATTTTTGTAAATATTTGAGTATATCTTTTCATGAGACAACACTGAAGAAATGACACTTTGCTACAATGTAAAGTAGTGAGTGTACAGCTTGTATAACAGTGTAAATTTGCTGTCCCCTCAAAATAACTCAACACACAGCCATTAATGTCTAAACCGCTGGCAACAAAAGTGAGTACTGTAATTTCTGGACTATTAAGCGCACCTGAATATAAACCGCACCCACTGAATTATAAAAAAATATGTATTTTGTACATAAATAAGCCGCACATGTCTATAAGCCGCAGGTGCCTACCGGTACATTGAAACAAATGAACTTTACACAACCTTTAAACGAGACATGTCTTGTAACAAAAATAAATAGGCTTTAACGAAACACGGCTTGTAACAAAAATATAAAAAAAATAGCAGTAAACAGTAGCCTACCAAGAAAGTCATTGGTCACTATCTTCCTCCTCCTGTGCAATGAAACCACTGAAGTCATCAAAATAAATAGGCTTTAACGAAACACGGCTTGTAACAAAAATAAAAAAATAGCAGTTAACAGTAGCCTACCAAGAAAGTCATTGGTCACTATCTTCCTCCTCCTGTGCAATGAAACCACTGAAGTCATCTCCTTCGGTGTCAGAGTTGAATAGCCTCAGAATTGCTTCATCCGATGTTGGATCGTTTTCATTGTCGCTCTCGTCACTTTCATCCGGTGGCAAATTCCCCGCTGAGCTCATGCTGCCCCTTCAACACGCAGCAGTCCAGCCTTTCGAAACCCGTTGATGATAGTGGATTTTTTGACAATGCTCCACGCTGTCAGGACCCACTGGCAGACTTGACCATAAGTTGCTCTTAGCATGCGGCCCGTTTAGTGAAGGATTTCTCCCCACTTGTCATCCAAGCCTCCCACTGAACACGGAGCGCCACCTTAAATGCACGATTTACACTGATGTCGAGTGGCTGCAAATACTTTGGGCCATCTGCTTTTCTTCCCTCTGAAAGCTTTTGTTGTTTTTTTGCACTGAGTCAGTTCCTCACGCTGCTGTTTCCAACGTCTTATCATCGACTCATTAAGGCCAAGCTCCCGTGCAGCATCTCTATTTTTCTTTTCCAACAGCCAGATCGATCACCTTCAACTTGAAAGCTTCATCATATGCATTTCTCTGTGTCTTTGCCATGATGAGGGTGATAAAATTACTGACACTGTAGTTCTTGTAATCAGAATGATGGGAAGTTTGAGCGCGCTCGATTTACGTCACATTATGTGACGGTGCTCAGTTTTTTGGCGGCATGAATCTTGTGAAAGCAGGAAAAATCCATAAATTAGCCGCGTCATTGTATAAACCGCGAGGTTCAAAGCGTGGGAATAAAGTAGCGGCTTATAGTCCGGAAATTACGGTACACCCCTAAGTGAAAATGTCCAAATTGGGCCCAATTTGCCATTTTCCCTCCCCGGTGTCATGTGACTCATTAGTGTTACAAGGTCTCAGGTGTAAATGGGGAGCAGGTGTGTTAAATTTGGTGTCATCGCTCTCACACTCCCTCATACTGACTGGTCACTGGAAGTTCAACATTCAACACTCTTCTAAAGATGATGCACAAGAACTACAGTTCATTGAGGGAACCATGAATGCCAACGTACTGAGACATACTGAAGCAGAGCATGATCCCCTCCCTTTGGAGACTGGGCCGCAGGGCAGTATTCCAACATGATAACGACCCCAAACACACCTCCAAGATGACCACTGCCTTGCTAAAGAAGCTGAGGGTAAAGGTAATGGACTGGCCAAGCATGTCTCCAGACCTAAACCCTATTGAGCATCTGTGGAGCAACCTCAAACGGAAGGTGGAGGAGTGCAAGGTCTCTAACATCCACCAGCTCCGTGATGTCATCATGGAGGAGTGGAAGAGGACTCCAGTGGCAACCTGTGAAGCTCTGGTGAACTCCATGCCCAAGAGGGTTAAGGCAGTGCTGGAAAATGATGGTGGCCACACACAATATTGACACTTTGGGCCCAATTTGGACATTTTCACTTAGGGGTGTACTCACTTTTGTTGCTAGCGGTTTAGACATTAATGGCTGTGTGTTGAGTTATTTTGAGGGGACAGCAAATTTACAATGTTATACAAGTGTTGTCACACGAAAAGATATACAAAAATATTTACAAAAATGTGAGTGGTGTACTCACTTTTGTGATATAGCTAAGTAGTACGCCAGAGAATAACACCAACTAGTCTACAGGGGCAGAACCACAGAACACAAAAAAATGGCAACAGATATAAAGTAGAGAGAGCAGAGACTTACCGATTGACGGCTAAGTTAGCTACCAAAGAAGGGCCAAGAAGGGGCACTTCAGAGGGAGAGGATATTCCAACAGCCGAGGGAGAGTCAGCTAATCCAATAGCGATATAGTGAGGTAAATCCAAAGTTGATAGATTCCAGAGGCAATAATCCAGAGGCGGCGTTGGGTACAGGAGACGAGGGGAAGAGTGAACAATAAGACAGTGATCGGAAGAAGGCTCCAGCAGATGGAAATGATCACAGCAGCACAGTCAGTCAACTACTGTACCGCGCTAGTACTAAGCCAGGGTTGGAAAACGCTGGTAGCCTACTTCAAAAGAGAACAGGATGAAAAGTTGACCAAACAAATTGGAGGATGAAAAACAACTAAGAACAGGTGAGGTACTAAGCAATTAGAGCAGGCAGATTTTCCACTTTTCTTTTGATCCACAAGCAAGTCTGCTGGTGGTGCAGGAGAAGTCAGAGCTGCCAGGAGATACCGACTCTACCATCAGGCTTGTTTAAAACTGTAATTTTTGTCCTCATGCTAGCTAGAAGTAGTCACTGCAGCTAAGTTTGACCACACTGAGTTGTTACTTTGGTGAGTAAAAACGCAGGGTTCAAACTCATTCCAGGAAGGGCCGACTGTCTGCGGGTTTTCGCTCCACCCTTGTACTTGATTGATGAATTAAGGTCACTAATTAGTAAGGAACTCCCCTCCCCTGGTTGTCTAGGTCTTAATTCAAAGGAAAAAACAAAAAACCCACACTCGTCCCTCGGTGGAATGAGTTTGACACCTCTGCTTTAAAGTCATATTCTCAAATTGTTCCAAAATAATTAATAAAAAACACTCTTCTGTGGGAATTTCAGTACTTCAGCATAACGTTTCGTACAGGTTTCATCATGGTTATTTTTAAAGAGGCAATCTGCAGTAGCTACATACATTTTTGAACATTTTTGGCCAATTGATTTTTGAAGATTATAATTTATAAATGCCTCATGAGCCTAGTTCAACCATCAGAACCCCAAATATAACCTTGTTTTACTCCAATGTTTGTAAATAAAGTAAATGTAAACACACACTGTATAGCCTCAAAACATGGTTAAAATTGTAATGTTGGTACAGTGGTTCTTCCTGTAAAAGTTGTGTTGTACTGCAGCACACCTTCGGGGCTGCCGCAGAATTCTATGGCACGTTATTTAATTGTCAGCCATTGTTACCATTAATGCTAGTTAGTGCTAGTTTGATCACCATAGGGCATCTTTGAGAAGCATTTGATAGCCTTCAATATTGGCTGTTTCCGTCAGGAAAATATGGCCCTGTACAACATGACAGTTGGGAGTAGGCTACAGTAGTCTAACCAATACCCAAACGGAGATTCAGTGAAAATAAAAATCTCATTGACTTATTAAAACCAGTCCCCATGCTTGTCTCAGAGGAGCACGAAACAGTGCTGAAATAGTTGACCACGGCGGGTAGACTATTGTTTCAAATCCTATTGCTTCTAACTTCAATATGCTTTAAATGCCACAATGTCACAAATAATTGAACACACTCAATTCTTAAAACTCTGAGAAGGGTAATAAGAGGTGGTCTGCTGTTTCGATCCTCTCTCTCTCACACATACGCTCTTGCTGTCTTGACCTCTGAATGGTCGGCTATGAAAAGCCAACTGGCATTTACTCCTAAGGTGCTGACCTGTTGCAGCCTCTATAACCACTCTTTATATTATTTGACCATGCTGGTCATCTATGAATGTTTGAACAGCTTGAAAAATGATCTAGCCTTTATGGCCATGTACTCCTCTAATCTCCAACCAGTTTGGATATAAGTATAACTTTTGTATGATTAAAGCCTTTAGTGAGAGGTCTAATACTTTAATATTTAATCATATTTATTATATAAATAGGGCCATGTGGACCTTGATATTGGGGATGCACCATGTGGCTGTGCCTAACGGGGAAAGGGGGGGGTGGAGCCGGTCGGCTCAACCCAGGCAACATGGAGATACAGGAATCCGAGCTCGTACGAGAACCCAGCGCCAACGGAAGTGGGAAGTGGAGACCGTGGGCCCCCTACCCTACCCAGTCCTCAGAGAGGCATAGATACTCCCGCCGTTTACCCCGTGCTTCATTGGTCTGTTTTGCTTGATGGACTTCCGTTCTGTACTTGTTAGATGGCCCTCCGACCTGCAACCGTTTTCTACGGTTATATATGCATTCCCATTCTTGTAGTGTATCTTATTGCCCGTTTTACTATCGTCCTTGGCTTATAGATCGAGTCAATCCTTCATCAGATGAACCACAACATGTCGGCTAAAGCGATTTAATTCATGAATGCGTTTGAAAGTTTTTAATATTGTGATAGTGAAGAGAAAATTCGCTTGAGAGGAATTTAACATTACATTTACACCAACTGGTAGACTAATCACACAACTGTACAGCCCCCACTGTACAGCCCCCACTGGTGAAGAAAGTTACCCTCTACATACACATTCCTTACCGGAATCTCTGAAGGAAAATACTGGCAGATCCATAAAACGTCCTTGTACAGTAGTATACCTAATAAAAATTTGGATGATTCTAAATTAATCTAATTGGCTTTTATACAATTAAAATGCAGGGTTAATAAAAAAAATGTTTTAAAATGTATGTTTATTAAGAGGGCCTCCCGGGTGGCGCAGTGGTTAAGAGCACTGTACTGCAGCGCCAGCTGTGCCACCAGAGACTCTGGGTTCGTGCCCAGGCTCTGTCGCAACCGTCTGCGACCAGGAGGTCTGTGGGGCGATGCACAATTGGCCTAGTGTCATCTGGGTTAGGGAGGGTTTCGCCGGTAGGGATATCCTTGTCTCATCGCGCTCCAGCGACTCCTGTGGCGGGCTGGGCGCAGTGCGCGCTAACCAAGGTTGCCAGGTGCACGGTGTTTCCTCCGACACATTGGTGCAGCTGGCTTCCGGGTTTTATGCGCGCGTTGTTAAGAAGCAGTGCGGCTTGGTTGGGTTGTGTATCGGAGGACGCATGACTTTCAACCTTCGTCTCTCCCGAGCCCGTACGGGAGTTGTAGCGATGAGACAAGATAGTAACTACTAAAACATTTGGATACCACGAAATTGGGGAGAAAAAGGGGTAAAATCCCCCCCCCCCAATTTTTTTAAATAAATAAATAAGTATGTTAATTAAGTAGTCTTGCTTGTCTAAAAGTAGCGCAAAGCGGTTCTGAAATAGTTGATAATTGTCACATCCTGACCATATAGAGCTGTTTATTCTCTGTGTTGGTTGGGGCGTGACAGTAACTAGGGTGGGTTATCTAGGTAAATTATATATCTATGTTGGCCTGGTATGGTTCCCAATCAGAGGCAGCTGTTTATCGTTGTCTCTGATTAGGGATCATATTTAGGTAGCCATTTCCCCATTGTGCTTTGTGGGATCTTGTCTTGGTATAGTTGCCTGCGAGCACTACTTTGAGCTTCACGTTTCGTTTTACGCTTTATTGTTTTTGTCTTTGAGTTTCTCTTCCTAAAACAAAGAGGATGGAAACATACCACGCTGCATCTTGGTCCACTCCTTATAACGATCGTGACAGAAGATCCCACCACGACTGGACCAAGCAGCGTGCCCGGGAGGAGATGGCATCCTGGTCATTAGAGGAGGTTGAGGAGAGAATATCCTGGACTTGGGAGGAAATCTTGGAGAGATACGAAGGCCGGCCATGGAAGCAGACGGAAGCAGCGAAGGAGGATCAACGACGACTCCGGGATTCTCAACCACGACGCAAGCACGAGAGGCAGCCCCCAAATTTGTTTTGGTGGGGAGCAACGGGGTGGTTGGCGGAACCAGGTTTCAGACCAGAGCCAACTCCACACACTCGCTTTAAGGAGCGAATGCTACGCAAAAACACATTCACGTTTTTTTAAAGAAAATGCACTGAAACCAAAATACCTTTAGTTTTGGTGATCCTCTCAGCTCCGGCTCATTTTCAAGTACTCCGGTGGTTACAGTCCTAACCGTGGAACGGATAGCACCATAGAAAGAAGCTGGCTTGATGAAAACTGTCTGTAAGCCGGAAAAGGGTCTGCTCGGAACATATCACAGGGCCACCTGGGTTTGCATTGCAAATGAGCAATAAACTGGGTCAAGATGCCAGCAAAGTAGACCTTTATTTAGTAAAATAAAGGTAGAATTAATGCCTACAGTATATCTACAAATATTTTTTGAATCTCTACATGTAGGTCTCCTGATTTAAATCCGATCGAACTTGTTTGTTAAACCCGATGGAACTCGTTTGGCATCAACTGAAAACATTCATCCCTAACTCTGCCAAGCCTACAGTACAAGCAAATATGAACTGGTGAAGGCCATCAAGATATTTTGGCTTGAGATATTGACGATACAATTCTCCCCCTACCCTCCTCCTTGGAAAGAGTCTATTGTCCTGCTAATGACCATAATGGATGGATGGCTTCTTTTGTATTCCAATATATTGAATTAATGTATTAATTACAGTCATTTACTGTTCTCATTCTCAGACTGGAAACGTTGTTTGCGGAGTACACAATCTCAATTTCAAGTCCTTGTTTAAAGAAAATATATATTTGAGATATTATTTCATTTTCAAATGACCTAAAATGAGCAGTTATAATCTGAATAAATATCAAATCAAATTGATTTATAAAGCCCTTATTACATCAGCTGATATCTCAAAGTGCTGTACAGAAACCCAGCCTAAAATGCCAAACAGCAAGCAATGCAGGTGTAGAAGAAGACAATATGCCCTTTTAATTTTGTCTGGCTTGCCATTCCAACTAAAATATAATATGTTTTTCTCAAATTATTTAAACAGGTCGCTCTCCGCCTGACTCTGCGCTTATTTTAGTTAATCGCTCTTAACAGACTGTGCTTATTTGAGACCAAAACTAGTGATCAATTGTAGAGTCGTGACTTTTATAATCACTTCTATTTTCTATTTTTCACTGCCAGACTATCAGGAAGAATGTTGGTACTTATTTTGATCCAAAGCCATGAATGAGTGAGTCACTCAGCTTCATGTAGGTGCCGAGGCTATATGCCTGCGCCATCAACTTGATCATTTTGCAGACACCACTTGCTGCTTATATTCAGTCAACACATACTGTATATCATGGAATATAATTGAACATTTTCATTTTTCTTAGAATAAAAACCTTAGTGTAACAACAGTTTTAGTAAGTAATATGCTACAGTCCAGTTACAGCTCCTTCTGACCAAGTAGAAACAAGTGGGGTTTTTTCGGGTGTGTGTGCAGAACAGAGGAATAGCAATTCTTACACTATTGTACTATATTCAATCACCTTCATCCTCATCATTCAGTTCAATTAAATTACATTTTGAAGTAGTGAACAATTATCACTTTCTATTTGGTTTATATCGCCCAATTCATTGTCAGGTAGAGACACATTAGTGCCTTAGGACCCAAATGCACAATCAGTGCTCTAACTCCCCCTTGTGGTGTTCTGGAGCAATGAAGCAGTGACGCAGGGTAATGTACAAAACCACAAAGTCCTGAGGCATAATTTCAAAACATTTAATTGAGGAACCACTGTATCTTGGATAGTCAGTCCTTGCTCATGGATAGCTCTTGTCTATGAATTTGATAGTTCCATTTTTCGAGCCCCTTCCCTCAGTTTTTTAGAGAAACAGTGGCTGGAAGTTTGTTATTTATTTTAAATTTCACCTTTATTTAACCAGGTAGGCTAGTTGAGAACAAGTTCTCATTTACAACTGCGACCTGGCCAAGATAAAGCAAAGCAGTGTGACACAGACAACAACATAGAGTTACACATGGAATAAACAATAAACAAGCCAATATCACAATAAACAAGTCAATGACACAGTAGAAAAAATAAAGTATATATACAGTGTGTGCAAAAGGCATGAGGAGGTAGGCCATAGTAGCTAAGAATTACTATTTAGCAGATTAACACTGGAGTGATAAATGAGCAGATGATGATGTGCAAGTAGAGATACTGGTGTGCAAAAGAGCAGAACAGTAAATTAAAACAGTATGGGGATGAGGTAGGTAGATTGGGTGGGCTATTTACAAATGGACTATGTACAGCTGCAGCGATCGGTTAGCTGCTCAGATAGCTGATGTTTAACTTCTTGTGTCGAGCCATCCCGGATCCGGGATCGTGAATACAGCCTCAAGCTCATTACCATAACGCAACGTTAACTATTCATGAAAATCGCAAATGAAATGAAATTAATATGCTAGCTCTCAAGCTTAGCCTTTTGTTAACAACACTGTCATCTCAGATTTTCAAAATATGCTTCTCAACCATAGCAAAACAAGCATTTGTGTAACAGCTAGCGCAGCTAGCGTAGCATTTAGCGTTAGCATTAGCAGGCAACATTTTCACAAAAAACAGAAAATCATTCAAAGGAAATCATTACCTTTGAAGAACTTCAGATGTTTTCAATGAGGAGACTCTCAGTTAGATAGCAAATGCTCAGTTTTTCCTGAAAGATTATTTGTTTAGGAGAAATCGCTCCGTTTGGTGCGTCACGTTTAGCTACGAAAAAAACCTGTATCCAGGAGTGTAATTATCCCCGCAGCTCATTAGCATAACCCAACGTTAACTATTCATGAAAATCGCAAATGAAATGAAATTAATATGCTAGCTCTCAAGCTTAGCCTTTTGTTAACAACACTGTCATCACTGTCATCAAATAAAATCATTACCTTTGAAGAACTTCAGATGTTTTCAATGAGGAGACTCTCAGTTAGATAGCAAATGCTCATTTTTTCAATGAGGAGATTCTCAGTTTTTCCTGAAAGATTATTTGTTTAGGAGAAATTGCTCCGTTTGGTGCGTCACGTTTGGCTACCCAAAAAAAATGAAAATTCAGTCTTCAAAATGCCAAACTTTTTTCCAAATTAACTCCATAATATCGACTGAAACATGGTAAACGTTGTTTAGAATCAATCCTCAAGGTGTTTTTCACATATCTCTTCATGATATATCGTTCGTTGAAAGCCTCCTCTCTCCTCTCAATCACTAGATGACTGCGTGCAGCTTGTAGATTACGCCTCAATTTAGACAAAGGACACCGGGCGGACCCCTGGTAAATGTAGTCTCTTATGGCCAATCTTCCAATGATATGCCTACAAATACGTCACAATGCTGCAGACACCTGCAGAGAAACGATAGAAAGGGCAGGCTCATTCCCGGCGCATTCACAGCCATATAAGGAGACAATTGAAAACAGAGCTTCAAAAATTCTGCCCATTTCCTGGTTGAAGTTTCATCTTGGTTTCGCCTGTAGCATGAGTTCTGTGGCACTCACAGATAATATCTTTGCAGTTTTGGAAACCTTAGAGTGTTTTCTTTCCAAAGCTGCCAATTATATGCATAGTCGAGCATCTTTTCGTGACAAAATATTGCGCTTAAAACGGGCACGTTTCTTTATCCATAAATTAAAAGAGCGCCCCCTATATCCAAGAAGTTAAAGTTGGTGAGGGAAATATAAGTCTCTAGCATCAGCGATTTTTGCAATTCGTTCCCATCACTGGCAGCAGAAAACTGGAAGGAAAGGCGGCCAAATGAGGTGTTGGCTTTGGGGATGATCAGTGATGATTTGGGGATGATGTTATCATGACTAGTATTCCCTAGCATAGACTTATAGATGACCTGGAGCCAGTGGGTCTGGCGACGAATGTGTAGCAAGGGCCAGCCGACTAGAGCATACAGGTCGCAGTGGTGGGTGGTATAAGGTGATTTGGTAACAAAACAGATGGCACTGTGATAGACTGCATCCAGTTTGCTGAGTAGAGTATTGGAAGCTATTTTGTAGATGACATCTCCGAAGTCGAGGATCGGTAGGATAGTCAGTTTTACTAGGGTAAATTTGGCGGTGTGAGTGAAGGAGGCTTTGTTGCGAAATAGAAAGCCAATTCTAGATTTGATTTTGTATTGGAGATGTTTACTATGAGTCTGGAAGGGGAGTTTACAGTCTAGGCAGACACCTAGGTATTTGTAGTTGTTGTCACGTTCTGACCTTAGTTCCTTTGTTTTTGTCTTTGTTTTAGTATGGTCAGGGCGTGAGTTGGGGTGGGTAGTCTGTCTTTTCTATGTTGGTTTTTGAGTTTGGCCTGGTATGGTTCTCAATCAGAGGCAGGTGTCGTTAGTTGTCTCTGATTGAGAATCATACTTAGGTAGCCTTTTTCCACCTGTGTTTCGTGGGTGTTTATTTTCTGTTTTGTGTGTCATTACTAGACAGGACTGTTTCGTTTGTTCGTTCTTCCTAGTTGTTATTTTGTTTACTGTTCAGTTTTGATTATATTAAAAATCATGAACACTTACCACGCTGCACCTTGGTCCTCTTCTCCTTCATACGACGACCGTTACAGTTGTCCACATATTCTAGGTCAGAACCGTCCAGGGTGGTGATGCTAGTCGGGCTTGCGAGTGCGGGCAGCGAACGGTTGAAAAGCATGCATTTGGTTTTACTAGCATTTAAGAGCAGTTGGAGGCCACGGAAGGAGTGTTGTATGGCATTGAAGCTCGTTTGGAGGTTAGTTAGCACAGTGTCCAAGGAAGGGCCAGAAGTAAACAGAATGGTGTCGTCTGCGTAGAGGTGGATCAGGGAATGACCCGCAGCAAGAGTGACATCGTTGATATACAGTCGGGAAAACAAGTATTTGATACACTACCGATTTTGCAGGTTTTCCCACTTACAAAGCATGTAGAGGTCTGTAATTTTTTGCATAGGTACACTTCAACTGTGAGAGACGGAATCTAAAACAAAAATCCAGAAAATCACATTGTATGATTTTTCAGTAATTAATTAGCATTTTATTGCATGACATAAGTATTTGATCACCTACCAACCAGTAAGAATTCCGGCTCTCACAGACCTGTTAGTTTTTTATTCAAGAAACCCTCCTTTTCTCCACTCATTACCTGTATTAACTGCACCTGTTTGAACTCGTTACCTGTATAAAAGACACCTGTCCACACACTCATTCAAACAGACTCCAACCTCTCCACAATGGCCAAGACCAGAGAGCTGTGTAAGGACATCAGGGATAAAATTGTAGACCTGCACAAGGCTGGGATGTTCTACAGGACAATAGGCAAGCAGCTTGGTGAGAAGGCAACAACTGTTGGCGCAATTATTAGAAAATGGAAGAACAAGATCACCCTCGGTCTGGGGCTCCATGCAAGATCTCACCTTGTGGGCATCAATGATCATGAGGAAGGTGAGGGATCAGCCCAGAACTACACGGCAGGACCTGGTCAATGACCTTAAGAGAGCTGGGACCACAGTCTCAAAGAAAACCATTAGTAACACACTACGCCGTCATAGATTCAAATCCTGCAGCGCACGCAAGGTCCACCTGTTCAAGCCAGCGCATGTCCAGGCCCGTCTGAAGTTTGCCAATGACCATCTGGATGATCCAGAGGAGGAATGGGAGAAGGTCATGTGGTCTGATGAGACAAAAATAGAGCGTTTTGGTCTAAACTCCACTCGCTGTGTTTGGAGGAAGAAGAAGGATGAGTACAACCCCAAGAACACCATCCCAACCGTGAAGCATTGAGGTGGAAACATCATTCTTTGGGGATGCTTTTCTGCAAAGGGGACAGGATGACTGCACCGTATTGAGGGGAGGATGGATGGGGCCATGTATCGCAAGATCTTGGCCAACAACCTCCTTCCCCTCAGTAAGAGCATTGAAGATGGGTCGTGGCTGGGTCTTCCAGCATGACAACGACCCAAAACACACAGCCATGGCAACTAAGGAGTGGCTCCGTAAGAAGCATCTCAAGGTCCTGGAGTGGCCTAGCCAGTCTCCAAACCTGAACCCAATGGAAAATCTTTGGATGGAGCTGAACGTCCGTATTGCGCAGCGACAGCCCCGAAACCTGAAGGATCTGGAGAAGGTCTGTATGGACGAGTGGGCCAAAATCCCTGCTGCAGTGTGTGAAAACCTGGTCAAGAACTACAGGAAACGTATGATCTCTGTAATTGCAAACAAAGGTTTCTGTACCAAATATTAAGTTCTGCTTTTCTGATGTATCAAATACTTATGTCATGCAATAAATGCAAATTAATTACTTAAAAATCATACAATGTGATTTTCTGGATTTTTGTTTTAGATTCCGTCTCTCACAGTTGAAGTGTACCTATGATAAAAATTACAGACCTCTACATGCATTGTAAGTAGGAAAACCTGCAAAATCGGCAGTGTATCAAATACTTGTTCTCCCCACTGTATATATAGAAAGGAGTCGGCCTGAGAATTGAACCCTGTGGTACCCCCATAGGGACTACCAGAGGTCCGGACAACAGGCCCTCTGATTTGACACACTGAACTCTGTCTGCAAAGTAGTTGGTGACCCAGGCGAGGCAGTCATTAAAGAAACCAAGGCTATTGAGTCTTCCGATAAGAAATCTGTGATTGACAGAGTCGAAAGCCTTGGCCAGGTCGATGAAGATGGCTGCACAGTTCTGTCTTTTATCGATGGCTGTTATGATGTCAATTAGTACCTTGAGCGTGGCTGAGGTGCACCCGTGACCAGCTCGGACACCAGATTGCACAGCGGAGAAGGTACGGTGGGATTCGAAAGGGTCAGTGATCTATTTATTAACTTGGCTTTCAAAGATTTAGAGAGGCAGGGCAGGATAGATATAGGTCTATAGCAGTTTGGGTCTTTGAAGAGGGGGATAACCGCGGCAGCTTTCCAATCTTTAGGGATCTCGGACGATATGAAAGAGGTTGAACAGGCTGGTATTAGGGGTTGCAACATTGGCGGCGGATAGTTTTAGAAAGGGAGGGTCCAGATTGTCTAGCCCAGCTGATTTGTACGGGTCCAGGTTTTGCAGCTCTTTCAGAACATCTCCTATCTGGATTTTGGTGAAGGAGAAGGAGGCTCAGGCGAGTAGCTGTGGGGGGTGGGGGGGTGGAGCTTTTGGCTGGGGTTGGAGTATCCAGGAGGAAGGCATGGCCAGTCGTAGAGAAATGCTTGTTGTCAATTATCATGGATTTATCGGTGGTGACCGTGTTACCTAGCGCTCTTGTTCTCCATGGACTAAAGTGTCCCAAACCTTTTTGGAGTTAGAGCTACAGGATGCAAATTTCTGCTTGAAAAATCTAGCTTTTGCTTTCGTGACTGACTGAGTGTATTGATTCCTGACTTCCCTGAACAGTTGTATATCGGGGGGACTATTCGATGCTATGGCAATACGCCACAGGATGTTTTTGTGCTGGTCAAGGGCATTCAGGTCTGGAGTGAACCACGGGCTATATCTGTTCTTAGTTCTGCATTTTTTGAAAGGGGCATGCTTATCTAAGATGGGGAGGAAATTACTTTTAAAGAATGACCAGGCATCCTCGACTGACGGGATGAGGTCAATATCCTTCCAGGATACCCGGGGAAGGTCGATTAGAAAGGCCTGCTCGCAGAAGTGTTTTAGGGAGCATTTGACAGTGATGAGGGGTGGTTGTTTGACCGCAGACCCATAGCGTATACAGGCAATGAGGCAGTGATCGCTGAGATCCTGATTGAAAACCACAGAGGTGTATTTAGAGGGCAGGATAATGTCTATGAGGGTGCCCATGTTTACGGATTTAGGGTTGTACCTGGTGGGTTCCTTGTTGATTTGTGTGAGATTGAGGGCATCTAGCTTAGATTGTAGGACATCTGTGGTGTTAAGCATATCCCAGTTTAGGTCACCTAACAGATCGAACTCTGAAGCTAGATGGGGGCGATCAATTCAGATATGGTGTCCATTGCACAGCTGGGAGTGGAGGGGGGTCGATAACAGGCAGCAACAGTGAGAGACTTATTTCTGAAGAGATTCATTTTTTGTTTGGGTATAGACCTGGAAAGTATGACAGAACTTTGCAGGCTCTGCAGTAGATTGCAACTCCTTCCTCTTTGGCAGTTCTATCTTGATGGAAAATGTTGTAGTTGGGTATGGAAATCTCCACATTTTTGGTGGCCTTCCTAAGCCAGGATTCAGACACAGCAAGGACATCAGGGTTGGCGGAGTATGCTAAAGCAGTGAGTAAAACAAACTTAGGGAGGAGGCTTCTGATGTTAACGTGCATGAAACCAAGGCTTTTTTGATCACAGAAGTCAACAAATAAGGGTGCCTGGGGACACACAGGGCCTGGGTTACCTCCACATCACCTGAGGAACAGAGGAGGAGTAGGATAATGGTATGGCTAAAGGCTATCAAAACTGGTCTTCTAGAGCGTTGGGGACAAAGAATAAAAGGAGCAGATTTCTGGGCATGGTAAAATGGATTCAGGCATTATGTGCAGACAGGGGTATGGTGGGGTGCCGTACAGCGGATGTAAGCTCAGGCACTGAGGGATGATAAGAGAGGTTGCATCTCTGGACATGCTGGTTATAATGGGTGAGTTCACCGCATGTGTGGGAGGTGGGACAAAAGAGGTATAAGAGGTATGATGAGTGGAACTAGAGGCTCCATTGTAAACTTAAACAATAATAACTAGGGTGGTGGGCCTGGCCTGGCTCAGGGATAGCTTTGGTACTGGGTCACTCGGTGACAGCTAGCTAGCTGTGAAGATCAGGAGTAATGGTCCAGGGTTTACGGCAGGAATCCGGCGTTGTAGTGGAGAAACAGTCTGGTAGGCTGGTGAGTATTATCCAGGCTAAAAAAAGGGCTGGTATCTGTGCAGAAGGTAAAGACCGCTAGCAGTGGCTAAAAATGACTAAATAGCTTGTAGCTAATTAGCTGGTTAGCTTCTGGTTATAAGAAATAAAAAATAATAGCGGTTCCGTATCACATCGGGTGAGGCAGGTTACGGGAAGGTATAAGAGATTGAAATATATACAAAAAAGGACGAAAATACAAAAGTACACGAGAGGACGAACAAAACACATCTGCACTGCTACACCATCTTGGACTCTATCAAGTACAATTTGTTATTGTTTCAACTGTCGATTGCAGTTTGAAAGTCAGGTAATCAAACTGCTCCGAGAACGTTAAGAAAACGTGGCATAAAAACCATAAGAAAACTTTTGTAACGTTCAAAAAACATTCTAAGAATGTTATTTAAAAACATTTAGATTCCGTTCTTATCATCATCAAAAAAATATATCCTTTAACTTGTGTTCAGGTGTGTTGGCCGCACCCACTAATTGGCCACACCTGATCTTAATGAGTGCTTGTTTCCTTTTGAAATGGGCTCTGTTTGAATAGACTAAAATGAAAAAACGTTGTATCTGTGAATGAAAGAGGGCATGCTAGCTCCGTCCTGGTAGCGCAGTGGACTAACTCCATGGATAGGGAACATAATAGTATAGGTTTGAATGCCGTGTTACAATAAAAAATACATGTTTTTGCATGATGAATGCCTGTGTAAAAAAAAAAAAAAAACTTTGAAGGATGCAGAATAAAACTAACCCTCTAAACTATGAATAAACGTTCCTAGAACAGGCAACCTTTTCACTTCTGTTCTCGGAACGTCAGGAAACATAGGGCTTTGTTCCCACAACCAATGTGAAACCAAAAACATACGTTTCCACAACTTACAGAGAAAGATGGAAACAGAAAACTGGATTTATTTCATATTTTTTGTCCAAAGTTATCTTTTCTATTTTGTCCCTCTTTCCGTCCCTCTTTCCAACTGCCTCTCTTCTTCTCCATCTCCCCCATCTTCTTCTCCATCGACATTACCGTTCCCTCTCACCATAATATCTCTCTCTCTCTCTCTCTCAGGCGATGAATAAGTATGGTGTGGAGTTCTCTGGTCCTGGGGGAGTGGCCACTCGTCCTAAAGTGAGCGGCTCAGAGTTGCTGTGCCAGCTGAAGTACAAGGTAGACGTTGCGACCCTGACCCCTGACCTCGAGCCCTTCTCCTCTCTGCCCTGGGCGTACCAGTTGCCCCTACAACCCATTACCTCTGACCTTGGACCCTACAAGAGCTGTGCAGTGGTATCATCGGCTGGGTCACTACGCTACTCTGGACTGGGCAAGGAGATTGGTAAGTGTTGTTGTACTAAACACATTAAAGTTGTATAGAAGTTGTGTTATCGTACTATTAAAAGTCACCTAAGTGTACTTCTAGGTACTAAAATCACCCCACTTAAAGTATACTACTGGAAGTGTACTTGTAAGACATCATTTGAAATGTACTCTATACACACTTAAAATATACTTTTACTGACACTGAAAGCTATTGTCAAGTAGTATGGAACCAACATTTTTGGTTACACCAATAGTAAAACCACCCTAATCTGTGAGGTGTAAGGCTAGTTGAGGGCTCCATGAACACGATTATGCCTAACATTTTTAGAAACATTAGACCAGAACCTTGATACTGTTTGACGTCTAAATTTGAACATTAGTCATGAAGATTAGGCTATTTTGGATTTATTTAGCATCAGAAGTGTGTTAATAATGTCAGTAGCATATCCCATTTATACTAAAAGTGCACTTTAATTATCTTTGGAGCAGTCTTTTAGTTGCAAAATAATTGTACATGGTAAACATATTTTATTTACATCTAATCAGACACTCTTATCCAGAGCAATTTACAGATTGCCTACATTTTCATACTGGTCCCCCGTGGGAATCAAACCCACAATCCTGACGTGACAAGTGCCATGCTCTACCAACTGAGCCACACGTGACTATGTGTACATGTATTTTTATATTTCTAATGTACTAACGCTGGGATTGACGTTAAACGCTTGTCCGCTTGCCTGGGGCAAGTATGTCGGACAAGCAGATTATAGATTTAAGTTGTCCAAATGGAAAAGTCATTTAAAAAAAATCACAATATCAAACAATTAGCCTACTCCGAACAGAATTGTATTAGTGTACCCTGTCTGCGATGTGTTGAGCACTGTCCTCCCAATTTTTACAGAGCGCATTGCAGTATAATTATTGTAGGTCTGCATTGACAGGCATGAGCGGTCTTTCAATCATGCAGTCTCGAGCTGCGTTTTAGAGATAAAAGTGAGCGTTTGCACTTTTGTTGATATTCATAGCTAGTTAGTGAGTTATTTGCCCAGTTATAGCAAATATTTGGTCAGCAATGAAAATTCTGGAAATGTCATGGTGTGTGCATCACATGCATGCGTGCCAGTATTTCACTGGTTATCTTGCTATTTAACTATTTAGCTATTAGCATGTATTATTGTCATTGTCATGTCCAATGCCATAAACAACTTTCCACCGGCACTCATGAACAGCCTTAAATGGCCGTCACAAAGTTGATATGGGTGCACAGTTGATAAAACCAATTGTAATGTTGCAGGGTCGCCAACCACCCTCCAGGATAGTCCTCGACAGCTACTGGGTGTGCATGTTTTTGTTCCAGCCTGCTCTAACACATTGTAAAAAATCAGCTGCTCAACAGCTGATAAGTTGACTCGGGTGTGGTTTTGCAATGTTGGACCAAAAGCCTGCACACCCAGTAACCCTCCAGATGGAGGGTTGGCCACATACAGTGGGGGGAACAAGTATTTGATACACTGCCGATTTTGCAGGTTTTCCTACTTACAAGGCATGTAGAGGTCTGTCATTTTTTGCATAGGTACACAACTGTGAGAGACTCTAAAACAATCTAAAACAAAAATCCAGAAAATCACATTGATTTTTAAGTAATTAATTTGCATTTTATTGCATGACATAAGTATTTGATCACCGACCAACCAGTAAGAATTCCGGAACTCACAGACCTGTTAGTTTTTCTTTAAGAAGCCCTCCTGTTCTCCAGTCATTACCTGTATTAACTGCACCTGTTTGAACTCGTTACCTGTATAAAAGACACCTGTCCACACACTCAATCAAACAGACTCCAACCTCTCGACAATGGCCAAGACCAGAGAGCTGTGTAAGGACATCAGGGATACAATTGTAGACCTGCACAAGGCTGTGATGGGCTACATGACAATAGGCAAGCAGCTTGGTGAGAAGGCAACAACTGTTGGCGCAATTATTAGAAAATGGAAGAAGTTTGAGATGACGGTCAATCACCCTCGGTCTGGGGCTCCATGCAAGATCTCACCTCGTGGGGAATCAATGATCATGAGAAAGGTGAGGGATCAGCCCAGAACTACACGGCAGGACTGTTATGATTGGTGTTTGATATATTGGAGAGTTGAGACCAAATCACGGACGCTGGACAGAGTGGATTTCAGTTGTAACAAAAGGCAGTTTTAATGAGTCAAAGATATCTTGTCCCGCAGTTTTGCGTGCACGGATCTAGTTCATATAACTCGGCAAGGAGTCAGGTGAAAAAGAGGCCTTATACAAAGGTTACATTCATTTTTATACATAGAATAAAGTAGGTAGAGTCTTGTCGTTTTTGTCTTCTGATTGGTCCCAAAAAGTTGGAGGCGGACCTGCTCTAATCCAGTGCATGAGCCCCATTGGTACAGAACAGAGTCTTGTTCTCTGAGCCTCCGACCAGTAGAGGGGGAGATGTGTTTATACTAGGAGATGTTTGTGTCAGGGGTTCGTGAGGTAGAGGGGCAGTTTTTTATGGCTGGGTGTATGTGTTCATGCGATGGAATGTCTTTGTTTCCTGGGGTCGGGAGACAACCAAGCTGAGGGGATAGTTTTAGGGGGGTAGTTTTATTGCTGGCTGTGTGAGCTAGTTCCTGTTTTAGCAAGGGTACGTAAGATGACTTGAGTCAGGCGGTTAAGCTTAGCGCTGTATAATATATGAGTCATGTGTATGAATATTTATATAACAGGACCTGGTCAATGACCTTAAGAGAGCTGGGACCACAGTCTCTAAGAAAGCCATTAGTAACACACTACGCCATCATGGATTAAAATCCTGCAGCACACGCAAGGTCCCCCTGCTCAATCCAGCGCATGTCCAGGCCCGTCCGAAGTTTGCCAATGACCATCTGGAGGATCCAGAGGTGGAATGGGAGAAGGTCATGTGGTCTGATGAGACAAAAATAGAGCCTTTTGGTCTAAACCCCACTCGCCGTGTTTGGAAGAAGAAGGATGAGTACAACCCCAAGAACACCATCCCAACCGTGAAGCATGGAGGGGGAAACATCATTCTTTGGGGATGCTTTTCTGCGAAGGGGACAGGACGACTGCACCGCGTTGAGGGGAGGATGGATGGGGCCATGTATCGCGAGATCTTGGCCAACAACCTCCTTCCCTCAGTAAGAGCATTGAAGATGGGTAGTGGCTGGGTCTTGACCAGGCAGTTAACCCACTAGGCTGTCATTGAAAATAAGAATTTGTTCTTAACTGACTTGCCTGGTTAAATAAAGGTTAAAAAAAAAGTGTACCTATGATAAATATTACAGACTTCACATGCTTTGTAGGTCGCAAAATCAGCAGTGTATCAAATACTTGTTCTCCCCACTGTATGTTTTATACAGTGGGGGAAAAAAGTATTTAGTCAGCCACCAATTGTGTAAGTTCTCCCACTTAAAAAGATGAGAGAGGCCTGTAATTTTCATCATAGGTAAACTATGACAGACAAAATGAGAAAAAAAATCCTGAAAATCACATGTAGGATTTTTAATGAATTTATTTGCAAATAATGGTGGAAAATAAGTATTTGGTCAATAACAAAAGTTTATCTCAATACTTTGTTATATACCCTTTGTTGGCAATGACAGGACAAACGTTTTCTGTAAGTCTTCACAAGGTTTTCACACACTGTTGCTGGTATTTTGGCCCATTCCTCCATGCAGATCTCCTCTAGAGCAGTGATGTTCTGGGGCTGTTGCTGGGCAACACAGACTTTCAACTCCCTCCAAAGATTTTCTATGGGGTTGAGATCTGGAGACTGGCTAGGCCACTCCAGGACCTTGAAATGCTTCTTACGAAGCCACTCCTTCGTTGCCCGGGCGGTGTGTTTGGGATCATTATCTTGCTGAAAGACCCAGCCACATTTCATCTTCAATGCCCTTGCTGATGGAAGGAGGTTTTCACTCAAAATCTCACAATACATGGCTCCATTCATTCTTTCCTTTACACGGATCAGTCGTCCTGGTCCCTTTGCATAAAAACAGCCCCAAAGCATGATGTTTCCACCCCCATGCTTCAAAGTAGGTATGGTGTTCTTTGGATGCAACTCAGCATTCTTTGTCCTCCAAACACGACGAGTTGAGTTTTTACCAAAAATATCTATTTTGGTTTCATCTGACCATATGACATTCTCCCAATCTTCTTCTGGATCATCCAATTGCTCTCTAGCAAGCTTCAGACGGGCCTAGACATGTACTGGCTTAAGGAGGGGGACACGTCTAGCACTGCAGGATTTGAGTCCCTGGCTGCGTAGTGTGTTACTGATGGTAGGCTTTGTTACTTTGGTCCCAGCTCTCTGCAGGTCATTCACTAGGTCCCCCCGTGTGGTTCTGGTATTTTTGCTCACCGTTCTTGTGATCATTTTGACCCCACTGGGTGAGATCTTGCGTCTGGAGCCCCAGATCAAGGGAGATTATCAGCTGTCTTGTATGTCTTCCATTTCCTAATAATTGCTCCCACAGTTGATTTCTTCAAACCAAGCTGCTTACCTATTGCAGATTCAGTCTTCCCAGCCAGGTCTACAATTTGGTTTCTGGTGTCCTTTGACAGCTCTTTGGTCTTGGCCATAGTGGAGTTTGGAGTGTGACTGTTTGAGGTTGTGGACAGGTGTCTTTTATACTGATAACAAGTTCAAACAGGTGCCATTAATACAGGTAATGAGTGGAGGACAGAGGAGCCTCTTAAAGAAATAGTTACAGGTCTGTGAGAGCCAGAAATCTTGCTTGTTTGTAGGTGACCAAATACTTATTTTCCACCATAATTTGCAAATATATTCATTACAAATCGTACAATGTGATTTTCTGGATTTTTTTTTTCTTATTTTGTCTGTCATAGTTGAAGTGTACCTATGATGAAAATTACAGGCCTCTCTCATCTTTTTAAGTGGGAGAACTTGCACAATTGGTAGCTGACTAAATACTTTTTTGCCCCACTGTATATTAGCCTGTCAGTGCAGTATTTTACTTCGTGGGGGGGTTAAGTGCCTTGCTCAAGGCTACGGTGGCAGCATTTATAATAATTGAGTACAGAGACCCAGCAACCTTCCATTGTCAATACCAGTGATAATAATGCATTTTATTTTGTGAAGTGGTTCCTTGCATGATACAACACAATTTTCAGTCACCATTTCGTCCCATGGTCTTACAGATTATATATATTTTTCCTTTGGACAAATTATTATTATTATTATTATTATTATTATTTACCTTTATTTAACCAGGTAGGCAAGTTGAGAACAAGTTCTCATTTACAATTGCGACCTGGCCAAGATAAAGCAAAGCAGTTCGACAAAATGACTTGAGCTTTCAGACAAGTAAAAAATAAATGATACTTGTCTGATGAACAAGTGGCTAAAAAAGTTAATGTTAAGTGCTGTAATACATACATGTATTTAATGTGTACTTATATAGTGTTAGTTTGGAAGTTGTACTAAATACACTAAAGATGTGTCAGAGTACTATAAAAAGTCAACTAAGTGAACTTCTAGGCACTTAAAGTAAAGTAAGTAAACTTGTAAGACATTATTTGAGATGTTCAATCCTCCCGAAAATATTAGCAACAGATGAGAAACAACATAATATATTAAATCAAAACTCCACCTGCAGAAAAGGACACTGGGTAATATGTAAATGTTTTTAGGGGTTCACTTAATATGGTCAATGATTGGTAACTTTTTTTCTAATGGCACACAGAAACGAGAGGCCATGTGTAACTTGGTCAAAATGAATGACACCGACTAGCCTATAGGTGGCACTGCATAAGCAGTCTCACTTATACCCTCATCTGCCACTCTGTTTGACCTAGAGACTTGAAACTGTGTATGTAGGGGTCTTTCCTAATGCTGAACACATTTGCCTCAAGGACCCATAAGGTCCGTCAGAATAGATTTTCCTCTATCTTGGACATTTTGAAAACATTTTCTCATGAACCATAAATCCAAATAACACAATTCAGTATTTAGGTCCATGATTCAACCATTCCAGGTCTGCAGAATTTGCTGCGAAGAGACAGAATCATCAGATTTGTTTTGGTACTGTCTATACAGTGGTTCCTCCTTTAAAAGTTGCGAGCTTACGCCGCGGGACTTAAGAGGTACCCAGCGCCACGGCTTCATTGCTCCAGACCACCACAGGGGGAGCTAGAGCACTCATTTTGCATTTGGGTCCCAAGGTTTTTATATGACCAATCATATCGAGTGGTTCCATGTCACGCCTTGGTCTTAGTATTTTGTGTTTTCTTTAATTATTTGTTCAGGCCAGGGTGTGACATGGGTTTGTGTGTTGTGTTTCGTATTGGGGTTTGTAGTATTTGGGATCGCGGCTGATTAGGGGTGTTGTATAGGCTTGGCTGCCTGAGGCGGTTCTCAATCAGCAGTCAGGTGCTTCTCGTTGCCTCTGATTGGGAACCGTATTTAGGTAGCCTGAGTTCGCTTTGTCTTTCGTGGGTGATTGTTCCTGTCTCTGTGTAGTTTCACCAGATAGGTTTCACGTTCCGTTTGTTGTTTTCGTATTTGTATAGTTATTTCATGTATCGTCATTTTTCTCATTAAACTATCATGATTAACCACCACGCTGCATTTCGGTCCGACTCTCCTTCAACAAACGAAGAACGCCGTTACAGAATCACCCACCACACACGGACCGAGCGGCGTGGTTACAGGCAGCCACCGCAGGAAAAGCGAAAGGAGGAATGGACATGGGAAGACGTATTGGATGGCAAAGGTTGTTACACTTGGGAGGAGATACTGGCTGGAAGAGATCGCCTCCCATGGGAACAGGTGGAGGCACTGAGGAGAGCAGAGGCAGCCGGAGATAAAAGCCAAAGATACGAGGGAACACGGTTGGCAAGGAAACCCGAAAAGCAGCCCCAAAAATGTATTGGGGGGGGGGGCTCAGGGAGAGAGTGGCAGAGTCAGGAGTCAGACCTGAGCCAACTCTCCCTGTTAATCATGAGGAGCAGCGATATAAGGACTTCTGGTCTTGGGAGATGATAATAGACGGAAGAGGACCCTGGGCTCAGCCTGGTGAATATCGCCGCCCCAAGGAGGAAGCAGAGGCAGCAGGAGATAGGAGCCGACGATACGAGGGAACACTGTTGGCAAGGAAGCCCGAGAAGCAACCCAAACAAATTATTGGGGGGGGGTGCTTACAGGAAGTATGGCTATGCCAGGTAGGAGACCTGCGCAAACTCCCTGTGCTTTCCGGTGGGCTAGAGAGACCGGGCAGGCACCGTGTTATGCTAGTGAGCGCACGGTGTCTCCAGTGCGGGTGCATAGCCCGGTGCGGTTCATACCAGCCCTTCGTATTGGCCGGGCTAGAGTGGGCATCGAGCCAGGTAAGCTTGGGCAGGCTCGGTGCTCAAGAGCTCCAGTGCGCCTGCACGGTCCGGTCTATCCAGAGCCACCTCCACACACCAGTCCTCCGGTAGCAGCTCCCCGCACCAGGCTTCCTGTGCGTGTCCTCGCTCCAGTATCACCAGTGCCCGCACCACGCATCAGGCCTACAGTGCGCCTCGCCTCTCCTGCTCTGTCGGAGTCTCCCGCCTGTTCAGCGCTATCAGAGCCTTCTTTCTCTACAGCGCTGCCGGAGCCTCCTGCCTGTTTGAAGCAGCCTGATCTGCCAGTCTGCAGGGTGCTGTCAGTCTGCAAGGAGCTGCCAGCCTGCAGGGTGCTGTCAGCCTGCATGGAGCAGTCAGAGCTGTCAGTCTGCAAGGAGCTGTCAGTCTGCAAGGAGCTGCCAGTCTGCAAGGAGCTGCCAGTCTGCAAGGAGCTGTCAGCCTGCATGGAGCAGTCAGAGCTGTCAGTCTGCAAAGAGCTGCCAGTCTGCAAGGAGCTGTCAGCCTGCATGGAGCAGCTAGATCCGCCAGTCAACCAGAATCTTCCAGATCTGCTAGTCAACCTGAATCTTCCAGATCCGCCAGCCAGCCAGGATCTACCGGAGCCTACTACCTACCTGGGCTTCCTCTCAGTACTGGGCTTCCTCTCAGTACTGGGCTTCCTCTCAGTATTGGGATTCCCCGCAGTGACCGGGCTGCCCCTCAGTGACCGGGCTGCCCCTCAGTGACCGGGCTGCCCCTCAGTGACCAGGCTGCCCCGCAGTCCCGAGCTGTCCCTCAGTCCCGAGCTGTCCCTCAGTCCCGAGATGCCCCTCAGTCACGAGCTGCTCCTCAGTTCTGTGGGGTTCTGGGTGAGGACTATTAGGCCATGGTCGGCGGCGAGGGTGGATTATCCCAGGACGCGAAGGGGAGGAACTATGACATTTATGGAGTGGGGTCCACGTCCCGAGCCGGAGCCGCCACCATGGACAGACGCCCACCCGGACCCTCCCTATGGTTTTGAGGTCCGTCCGGGAGTCCGCGGCTGATTAGGGGTGTTGTATAGGCTTGGCTGCCTGAGGCGGTTCTCAATCAGCAGTCAGGTGCTTCTCGTTGCCTCTGATTGGGAACCGTATTTAGGTAGCCTGAGTTCGCTTTGTCTTTCGTGGGTGATTGTTCCTGTCTCTGTGTAGTTTCACCAGATAGGTTTCACGTTCCGTTTGTTTTCGTATTTGTATAGTTATTTCATGTATCGTCATTTTTCTCATTAAACTATCATGATTAACCACCACGCTGCATTTCGGTCCGACTCTCCTTCAACAAACGAAGAACGCCGTTACATTCCAATGACGAATTGGACGCGAGCCACCCGTTGCTGGTGACTTTCATCAGCAAAGATGTCTGGCAAAAACGTTACAGTGGAAGCAAATGTAAGTAGTTATATCATAACGAGTCAAACAAAAAAATGTACCATTGAGAGGAATCTGTTAGTTAATGTAGAGACAAACAATTGTGCATATTTTTTTGCCATTAAAGTTCATTTAAGAAAATCGCTATTTAGCAAGTTTTTTCAGTCATATCCAATACCAGATGTATCAAACTCCATTCTTTGAATTTTTTTATTTAATTTTTAATTTTACCTTTATTTAACCAGGCAAGTCAGTTAAGAACACATTCTTATTTTCAATGACGGCCTGGGAACAGTGGGTTAACTGCCTGTTCAGGGGCAGAACGACAGATTTGTACCTTGTCAGCTCGGGGGTTTGAACTCGCAACCTTCCAACGCTCTAACCACTAGGCTACGCTGCCGCCCCGGCAGCGTATGTATGTATGCATTATGTATGTATGCATTACAATTATACACTTCAACAGTGTTTACCACTCCTGCTCCTGGGACATCAATGATTACATATTGAAACTATGCAATAGACTAGAAACATGATTTAAGGAAAGCCTGATTTGTAATTCATATATACAGAAAAAAAACAGTACACTACACTTCCTATGCATATCTAACTCCCTTCATCTGAATACATCTGAGGAGGTTCTCCCAGCCATGTGGACGATTGAAAACAGGGCAGCAAAATGTGTTTGTCACCAGAGCGGTTTAAAGCATATTACTATTTGACGCGTAGAAGAGTGCGAGGAACGAGATGGGAGTAACAATCCAGGCTATTTGCCCTGTGACCGGCATAATAATGTAATGAAACAAGCAGGGAGCAGGTTTCGAACCATCAATATTCTAGCCTAATGTCCAGCACGCAATAGACTGTACCCAAATGTATTAATTGGGGTTGGGGCCGATTGTGGCAAAAAAAAAACGTTATAATTTGGAATCTTTAACATGTGGAAAGGGGAAAAAGTATTATTATTAGTTTTTCACTAGCGTAGCAGGATGGGCTATTAGCTGAACAAAAGACTATTCAACCTTTACTAAATAATTGTCTAATAGCCGAGCTAGATGTGAAACCCCTCCTCCACAGCTCGCAAACAAATACTTTTTTCTACCTTTCCACATCTACCTACACAGGGTTAATGTTCTGAAAAAAAAATTTGTATATATATATATTGGTCATGGCTCCCGAGTGGCGCAGCGGCCTACAGTCCCTGGTTCGAATACAGAACTGTATCACATCCGACCGTGATTGGGTGTGCCATATGGCGACGCACAATTGGCCCAGCGTCATCCGGGTTTGACTGGGGTAGGCCGTGATGTAAATAAGAATTTGTTATTGCCTAGTTAAATATAGGAAAAATGTTTAAAAAAAAAAAACTAGCGGGAAACGCAGCACAATCAATAGGAGGTGAACAGTGGCTGGTGCTGAAAATACAGCTAACTTGTTATGCAAGTGTTGCACACCAACAGATGGAGAGAACCTACACCAGAGGAGCAATTCATTTCAACAATCTTCATTTTAATTTGACTTTACAAACAACAAGAGGGCTTAATTAATGAATTAGTCTTTCTTCAGAGCCTAGGCCCATATAAAATAGCTTAACTGGCTGAGGTCGGCTATGAGGCTTGACAGCCTAATAGAAGTAGGATTTTTTTATTAGGCCTACTTACAATTGCAACTGGTCAAAAATGTAGCATCCTACATAAGACAATCATTTAAAGAAAAAGTCTACACGTTCGACCTAAAACAATGCAACTAATAATGAAAAGCTCACATTTGCAAATCCCAAACTCTAAAAGTAATTGGAAAGGTAGATACAAAGTATTTGTGACATTGTGGGTACAATAAAGAATGTAAACAAGATGCTGTGTTTGTATTTAGGGTAGTGATGGACAACTGGAGGCTTTTTGAAAAAGGTTTTCAAACACTTGTTTTTCACAAGTGTACTGTAGCAGGTGTAGCCCATCATGCTAATTTTTCCTATTAGCAGGACAATAGACTTTTTATAGCCCAGCTACTGGAGTGAAAATCCCGCAACTTCCAATATATTCGATGCTTAAGTACTCTAAAGTGTTACATTTCTAACTAAAAACAACAGTACAGTATTTCTTCACCAACATCTTTATGCTTTTGCTAATAAAATAACGAGAATACATTAAAATGCGGATGTTTATTTAAACTCCATTTTAGTCGCACTTCCACCCAGCTCCACGACCACAGGTAAAACCTTGCTGAGATGATCAATGTATTTGTTGCATTGTTTCATCAATTTCTCTAGCCAAAACATCTTGATGGCCTTGACCAGTTCATCTTTGCTTGTCAGAGCTACGGATTAATGTTTTCCGTTGATGCCAAACAAGTTAGATCGGGTTTAAATCAGGAGGCCTACAAGTAGATATTAAATATTTTTAGATATACTGTAGGCCTACCGAAGGTGTTGTAGGTCTTTTATTTATGTATTTTATTTAACCTTTATTTTACTACATAAATGTCTACTTACTCTGCTGGCGTCTTGACCCAGTTTATGCCCCCATTTGCAATGCAAACCCGGGTGGCAGTGTGTTCTGGGTCATTGTCTGCATTTGGAGAAGAAATAAAGACAGTTAGCCTAACAGCCAACATTAGTTACAATAATAGAAATATACATGTAAATAGGCATAAAGGTAAACAAAATATTGCTATAATCTTACCTTGAAATAAACAATGTGGTCCCAGAAACACCTCTCTGACTTAGTGGCTTGCGAAAATATTTACCCCCCCTTGGCATTTTTCCTATATTGTTGCCTTACAACCCTGGAATTAAAATAGATTTTTGGGGGGTTTGTTTAATTTGATTTACACAACATGCCTACCACTTTGAAGAAGCAAAATATTTATTATTGTGAAACAAACAAGAAATAAGACAAACAGAAATTGAGAGTGCATAACTATTCATCCCCCCAAAGTCAATACTTTGTAGAGCCACCTTTTTCAGCAATTACAGCTGCAAGTCTCATGGGGTATGTCTCTATAAGCTTGGCACATCTAGCCACTGGGATTTTTTCCCATTCTTCAAGGCAAAACTGCTACAACTCCTTCAAGTTGGATGGGTTCCGCTAGTGTAAAGCAATCTTTAAGTCATACCACAGATTCTCAATTGGATTGAGGTCTGGGCTTTGACTAGGCCATTCCAAGCCATTTAAATGTTTCCCCTTAAACCACTCGAGTATTGCTTTAGCAGTATGCTTAGGGTCATTGTCCTGCTCGAAGGTGAAGGCTTTTTTTTCTGGCCACTCTTCCATAAAGAGTAGCTATGTGGAGTGTACGGCATAAAGTGGTCCTATGGCAAGATACTCCAATCTCCGCTGTGGAGCTTTGCAGCTCCTTCAGGGTTATCTTTGTTGCCTCTCTGATTAATGCCCTCCTTGCCTGGTTTGTGAGTTTTGGTGGGTGGCCCTCTCTTGGCAGGTTTGTTGTGTGCCATATTCTTTCCCTTTTTTTAATAATGGATTTAATGGATGTTCAAAGTTTCAGATTTTTTTTTATAACCCAACCCTGATCTGTACTTCTCCACAAGCTTTGTCCATGACCTGTTTGGAGAGGTCCTTGGTCTTCAAGATGCCACTTGCTTGGTGGTGTGCCTTGCTTTTTCTTGGAATAGAAACACCATAATATTTATCAAATGAATTAAGCCAAATTAATCCTATGTTATTACAAAAACATTTTTTAATTATCTGGTAATGCCAATATGGAAGACTATCAAATTATTCTCAAAGATGCCCTCTGGTGGTCAAACTAGCACTAGCTTGCATTAACAGAAAAAATGGCTGACAATTCAATAACGTGCCTTAGAATGCTGTAGCAGCCCGCAAGGTGTGCTGCAGTATGATGCAACTTTTTAAAAAAATAAGGAAACACTGTATTTAGCTTGGTTTTGGTCACAAGTCCAGGAATGGCTGAAGAATTGCAACATTTACCTGGAGCTAACTCTGCAAATAGCACTGCTGGGTGATTTGGAAAGTCATATTCAATCAATAATACAGTATAATAATACTTTTAGCAAATATGTTTTTATGTACAATCTGTAGAAACTATAAGAATAGAAAGGTTCAGCAATTTTGTGAAACAGCACAGGTGAAAAATATGGAAAATAGTCATCAAAATGGATTGTGTTGAGATAGATGGGAGGAGTTGAGTGGAACTGAAGGGTGGGACTAAAAACAACACGATAGCCAATGTAAAATATACTGTATCTGTAAAATGTATATAGGTTCAGAACTTTTGTAACAGCACAGTTAAAAATATATGGCAAATTGAAATCAAACTGGATGGTCTTCAGAGATAAATAACAGCTGCTCTAAGTCCCGCCGTGGGACTATGCTGGTGATGTATACTTTAGTTGCATTGTGGCCACTTCTCCCAGGGCCCATACAACAGCTGCAATGGCTGAAGTGAACCCATGTAGACCTCTCTGCAACCTGCCTGGGTCGTCAAGAGCACCTGGAATGGACCAGTCCAGCGATGTTGGTGCCAAGTCTTTCTGCGGAGGTCCTTGATGACCAACCAATCTCCTGGTTGAAGATTTGTGTAGCTGTCCTCCCTTTGGTTCAGGCAAAGCTGCTTCAACTCCGGGGAAAATAGACTTCAAAGCATTGTTAAGTGCAGCACAGAGCATAGTAACTTACCATTCCAGCTGTGTACTTAAACAGTTCATCATTATGCAATTTGTTCATTCAATCATTCGGTTATTGCTTGCGTCAAATCAAATTGTATTGGTCATATACACTCGCAATAACATATGCTAACCGTGTGTAACGAAATGCTTGTGCTTCTAGGTCCGACAGTGCAGCAATATCTAACAAGTAATCTAACAATTTCACAACTGCCTAATACACACAAATCTAAGTAAAGGGATAGAATAAGAATATATACATATACATTTATGGATGAGCAATGAACGAGTGGCATAGGCAAGATGCAATAGATGGTATAAAATACAGTATATATGGGGCGGCAGGTAGCCTAGTGGTTAGAGCGTTGGGCCAGTAACCGAAAGGTTGCTAGATGTAAACCCTGAGCTAACCAGGTAAAAATCTGTCGTTCTGACCCTGAACAAAGGTAGTTAACCCACTCTTCCTTGGCCGTCATTGTAAATAAGAATTTGTTCTTAACTGACTTGCTTAGTTATATAAAGGTTAAATAAAAAAATACATTTGGGATGTGTAATGCAAGATACGTAAACATCATTATTAAAGTTACTAGTAATCCATTTGTTAGTGGCCAATGAGGCAGCAGCCTCTCTGTGTTAGTGATGGCTGTTTAACAGTCTGATGGCCATGAGACATAAGCTATTTTTCAGTCTCTCGGTCCCAACTTTGATGCACCTGTACTGACCTCGCCTTCTGTATGATAGCGGGGTGAACAGGCAGTGGCTCGGGTGGTTGTTGTCCTTGATGATCTTACTGGCCTTCCTGTGACATCGAGTGCTGTAGGTGTCCTGGAGGGCAGGTAGTTTGCCCCCGGTGATGCGTTGTGCAGACCACACAACCCTCTGGAGAGCCCTGCGTTTGTGGGGGGTGCAGTTGTCAAACCAGGCAGTGATACAGCCCGACAGGATGCTCTCAATTGTGCCAAATTACCAAATTACTTCAGTCTCCTGAGGTTGAAGAGGCACTGTTGCGCCTTCACCACACTATCTGTGTGGGTGGACCATTTCAATTTGTCCGTGATATGTACACAGAAGAACTTAACTTTCCACCTTCTCCACTACTGTCCCGTCAATGTGGATAGGGGGGGTACTCCCTCTGCTGTTTCCTGAAATCCACGAGCATTTGTTTTGTTGACGTTGAGTGAGAGGTTGTTTTTCTGACACCCCACTCCGAGTGCCCTCACCTACCTGTATTATCCTCAAAGCGGGCAAAGGTGTTTATTTTGTCTGGAAGCAAGACGGTGTCTGTGACGTGGCTGTTTTTCTTTTTGTAGTCTGTGATTGTCTGTAGGCCCTGCCACATAAGTCTCTGTGCCTGAGGCGTTGAATTGCGACTCCACTTTGTCCATATACTGACATTTCGCTTGTTTGATTGCATTGCGGAGGGAATAACTACACTATTTGTATTCGGCCATTTTCCCAGTCACCTTTCCATGGTTAAATGCGGTGGTTCGCGCTTTTCAGTTTTGCACGAATGCTGCCATCTATCCAAGGTTTCTGGTTAGGGTAGGTTTTGTCTCAACATCGCCTATGCACTTCTGTATAAACGCACTCACCGAATTAGCGTATAAATCTATATAATTATCTGAGGCTACCCAGTCCGCGTGATCAAAACAATCTCAAAACGTGGATTCCGATTGGTCAGACCAGCGTTGAATAGTCCTTTTAACGGGTACATCCTGGTTGAGTTTCTGCCTATAGGACAGGAGAAGAGAAATGGAGTCGTCAGATTTGCTGAAAGGAAGGCGGGGGAGGGCCTTGTATGCATCGCGGAAGTTAGAGCAGCATTGATCCAGTGTTTTGCCAGCCCGGGTAAGACAATCAATATGCGTCCACACATTAAACAAATAGGGAGGAGTCCCCCATTAATTAGTTATTTAACGGTATCTACATTTCTTAACAGCAGTCAACTCTTAGATCAATCAGTTAACTCATACCAGGCCTTTTTTAAATAACATTTTGTACACTTAAATTCAATTTCAATGTCAAAATGCATGCTCTAGTGAGAGCAAACAATTCTGCAGCTTGGGCTGACAGCCGCAGTTACAGCATAAGCCACAAATGGTTCTTCTGGAGTCCCCCTGGAGTCCACTGTATCTTGTCATTTATCGCCATCTTGTGGTCAGAGGGTGGCTGTACAACTTCAGCATAGTCAGGCAGCCAGGCTCTACAATAGCCTGTCATTCCTGTGAGTGTCAACATATGGGGTTCAAAGATTTCCAGCCACACACTCTCGACACAATTTCCTACCATTTGGTGTAATATCATGTAAACCAAACACAAGCATCCTAAAAATATAAAATACAGCCTGTTCTTTAGACATCTTAATACTAAGAGCACAAAACAAAACTGAGGCCCACTATAATCTTAAGGTTGTGAGTATCACTGCATTGTAAGCTTTCTTTCAGACAATTTTTTTCAGAAATCTCTCAAGGTGTAAATCTCTCTTCAATGGTGAGAAATGGGTGGTGCAATGTAGGTCTGTCTGGCATGAAACTGCCTTTTTTTCCCCAACAGCTAATGTCCTGTATGTCCCATGCATATTAACAATCACACATTTGGATAAAATAATATGAATTCCCAATTTACAGAGAAGATCTCTTCCTGCCAAATTTGCAGGGCAACATGCAGAGGCAATACATTGATGTGTCCTGCACATATCAATTTTAACTGGCAGGGGCATTGTGAGTAACTCTTTCATAATTACTCCCAAGGCCCCCACAGTGCTGAATAGTTAATTTGACACGGGAGGATTGGACATAGTTTT
This sequence comes from Oncorhynchus kisutch, assembly GCF_002021735.2. Lineage (NCBI taxonomy): Eukaryota > Metazoa > Chordata > Actinopteri > Salmoniformes > Salmonidae > Oncorhynchus > Oncorhynchus kisutch. The sequence goes on from NC_034192.2 coordinate 21,332,596, forward strand.
AGAATTTATGACAGACATTGCAGTGCCAGTATCTACTAGAGAATTGATTGACTCAGCATTGACGAAGAGACAAACCATTGCCTCCTCACGGGAGCTTGAAAAATCTTTAAACACTGTCCAAGAGTGTCAACTGTCTCAACCTCGCGTCAGTCTGTGTGTGGGTTGTAGATGGTCGTTTTTGTTGTCGGTCCTGTTCTCCAGCCCGACCCCGGCCCGATCCAACAGCAAAATATCCATTCTTTCCACAATTAGAGCAGGCACAGTTCCTACGCTGTGGTTGCTGTTGTCCAGCCGGTCCGTCCGCACTGTCTCCCTCTACTTCTTCCTTTTCCTTTCTGTTCGTCGTTTTGAGGTCCTCCCTGAGCCTGCCACTGCTGGCCCGGTCCTTGAGAATGCTAGCTGGGCAGCTTGTAGTTTCACACCATCCCTTTTCATTCTCTGGTTTCATCTTTTCTTCTCGAGACAGTTGCTGCCTCTCAGCGTGTTTACAGTGTTCAATGACTGTTTGTAGGGTAGTAGTTTCCCAGCCAATGCAGGTTATCTTTAACATGAGGCAAAAGTCCATTTATCAGGACAGCCTTCAAGACGCTCTTGTAGTTATCGGTTGCTGGTCTGATGCCATATTATTTGTGGAAACAGTTCTCCAATCGATGCCTGTAGTCCTCCAGTGAAACTGTAGTCATTATAGGCGGGGGGGGGGGGTTGCTGGTGTATTGAATACAGGGGTATAATAGGGAGGTGAAAAGTCATTGTTGTCAGAGTAGAGTTCCACATATTAATGATAGTGTAACTTCGAAAACAAAACAACAAAAAAATTGACACACTAAGTATGATCCCCAATTAGAGGTAACGATTATCAGCTGCCTCCAAGTGGGAACCATACATACACACCAACATAGAAATATAATACCTAGAAACCCAACTAGTCAGGGCGTGACAATTGTTTCTCCTTCTTTTCTTATCATTCACTATTATTCCTTTAATTTTATTTTCTGCCCTTCTCTCTGATTCTCTTTCCCACTTCCTAAAATCATCCCAGTCTATTATACTTCCCTTGCCTTTCCTGGTTCTTCAAAGTCCTGTAACTTATTTCTACATTCTGCTAATAAAACTTCACTTAATGTGCCTTTTAAGGGAAAATCTGCTACCTTGTGCCAGAGCAGAACCTGTTCCAGAATGTCCCTGTGCCACTTCTCCACCATTACCTTCACCTGTCCGGTCAGTGGGTTGGGCAGTCGGTTCCCCCCTGGTGCTCTTGGCTCCCATTGAGAAAATCCATTTACACACACACACACTTAGAGAGAAACTAAAACAAACACACAAAACAAAACAGTATTTAGTTAGGAAAGTTTTTCCCTTTCTTAAAATTAATTATGGGTTAACTCAAAAGGGAGTGTTTCTTTGCCATCAAAAATATTTTTAATTTAGAATTCTGTACCCATACAGTATTTCCCCCTGTACAAAATGTTGTGTGTTTTATGCACGTAACCAATTACCAATTATTTCCCAAGTATATCCAATTCTCCAACGGCTCCATGGGTCAAACTGCGGCCTTCTAAAATAATATTTTCTTACTTCTATCTCAGGGACCCTGTCCTGGAATCATGTAGCTCATGCTTTTACATCTGACGATTGCAAACCATGGCATATCAATTAATATTAATTTAGTACCCGGGAATACCTCTGTTATAAAACAGAGTTGTCTTTGCTTCAACAAAGACCTAATGTGCAGAACGTTTCCCAGAACAGGATTTTCTATGATGTTTGAAAGAAAATCACCCTTCATTTATTTTGCCTGTTCGGGATGGTGTATCCGTCCACTGACACTCCCTGCCGGGTGCGAGAAGGGTCCCTTCTGCTCCTTTAAGTGGAGTGTGGGCTCCCTGAGACACGCCTAATGTAGCCACTGTGCACAGTTAACCTTGGGTGTCCCCTGGAATGATCAGCAAGCAGAGCTAGCAATCTCATCCTTGTCGCCAGGAGTTGTAGTGGAAATTCTAATCAGAAAGGAAGAGAGACTGCAGTTTCTTCAAAACAGCAACTTTTTATTATACGATTTGCAAATCTGGAGCTGAAAATCAATCAAAATATGCAAATGTAGGGGCCCAACAAACAAGAGTTGGGTCTCAGCTTGTATAATCTTAGTCTACTTGGCAGTTTACCAGCTGTGTGAGATCATGATGGGAACATAGTGTACAAACAAGTGAAACCGCCAGTTTTGTTACTCCTTTCTGCTGTCACTGGTGCTCATACTAGCCTCTTCTCTTTTCTCCACACAGCTTTTTCTGAAAGAAACAAATAGAACAGGTTGGACCAAAAACTGTGGTCACTCTCAGAAGCTCTTTGTCTTTGGCCACGTGGCCAAGTAATTTTTCCACCATAACAGTTGATGTTGAGATGTGTCTGTTACTTGAACTCTGTTAAGCATTTATTTGGGCTGCAATCTGAGGTGCAGTTAACTCTAATGAACTTATCCTCTGCAGCAGAGGTAACTCTGGGTCTTCCTTTCCTGTGATGGTCCTCATGAGAGCCAGTTTTATCATAGCGCTTGATGGTTTTTGCAATTGCACTTGAAGAAACTTTCAAAGTTCTTTAAATTTTCCGGATTGAATAACCTTCATGTCCTAATGTAATGATGGACTGTCGTTTCTCTTTGCTTATTTGAGCTGTTCTTGCCATAATTGTAACCAACCTCTTCCTCCTCTTCTGAGGAGGAGTAGTGAGAAGGATCGGAGGACCAATTTGCAGCGTGGTAAGTGTCCATAATGTTTATTTTAATACTGAACACTACGAAATACAAAACGATAAACGTGAAATGAACGACACAGTCACGTGTGGTACGAACACTAACACGGAAGACAAACACCCACAACTCAAAAGTGAAATCAGGCTACCTAAGTATGACTCTTAATCAGGGACAACGATTGACAGCTGCCTCTGAGAACCATACTAGGCCGAACACAGAAATCCCAAAATATAGAAAAACGAACATAGACAACACACCCAACTCACGCCCTGACCATACTAAAACAAAGCTATAATAACAGAAATAAGGTCAGAACGTGACAGTACCCCCCCCCCCCCCCCCCCCCCCAAAGGTGCGGACTCCGGCCGCAAAACCTAAACCTATAGGGGAGGGTCTGGGTGGGTGTCTGTCCGCGGTGGCGGCTCTGGCGCGGGACATGGACCCCACTCCACCATAGTCATTCTACGCCTTTCTATTCGCCTCCGTGGCCTCTTAAGAGCGGTGACCCTCACCGCCGACCTCTGACTGGGGACCCTCGCCACGGGTCCCGAATGGACGGGAGATTCTGGCAGCGCCGGACGGACAGGAGATTCCGGCAGCGCCGGAGTGAAGGACGACTCCAGCAGCGCTGGAGAGGAGGAAGGCTCTGGCAGTGCTGGACAGGTGGGAGCACCTGTAGGGAGGAGACAGCCTGGTGCGGGGGGCTGCCACCGGAGGGCTGGTACATAGAGGTGGCACCGGATAGACCGGACCGTGAAGGCGCACTGGAGCTCTTGAGCACCGAGCCTGCCCAACCTTACCTGGTTGAATACTCCCCGTAGCCAAGCCAGTGCGGCGAACCGGGGACACCATGCGTAAGGCTGGTGCCATGTACACCGATACGAGGCGCTGCAATGTACCGCACCGGGCTATGCACACGCACCGGGGACACCGTGCGCCTCACAGCATAACACGGTGCCCGCCCGGTCCCTCTCGCTCTCCGGTAAGCACGGAAAGTTGCCGCAGGTCTCCTACCTGACTGCGCCACACTCCCCGTGTGCCCCCTCCAATACATTTTTGGGGCTGCCTCTCGGGCTTCCAGCCGAGCTGCCGTGCTGCCTCCTCATAGCAGCCTTCAGCTCAGCCTTGGGGCGGCGATACTCTCCAGCTTGTGCCCAATGTCCCATGCCGTCCAGAATCTCCCATGTCCAGGAGACCTGCAATTCCGTCCGCTGCTGCTGCTGCCCGTTACCACGCTGCTTGGTCCTTTGGTGGTGGGTGTTTCTGTATCGAACCTCTTCCTCCTCTTCTGAGGAGGAGTATCGAGAAGGATCGGAGGACCAATTTGCAGCGTGGTAAGTGTCCTTAACCTCTTGAACCTCTGGGGGCAGTATTTCATTTTTGGATGAAAAACGTTCCCGTTTTAAACAAGATATTTTGTCACGAAAAGATGCTCGACTATGCATATAATTGACAGCTTTGTAAAGAAAACACTCTGACGTTTCCAAAACTGCAAAGATATTGTCTGTGAGTGCCACAGAACTAATGCTACAGGCGAAACCAAGATGAAATTTCATACAGGAAGTGAGCCAGATTTGAGGCGCTGTGTTCCAATGTCTCCTTATATGGCTGTGAATGCGCAAGGAATGAGCCTACACTTTCTGTCGTTTCCCCAAGGTGTTTGCAGCATTGTGACGTATTTGTAGGCATATCATTGGAAAATTGACCATAAGAGACTACATTTACCAGGTGTCGGCTCGGTGTCCTCCGTCGAAACTATTGCGTAATCTCCAGGTGCGTGCATCTTTCCATTTTGAACAGCGGAGAAACCAAACTGCCACGAGTGACTTATCATCGAATAGATGTGTGAAAAACACCTTTAGGATTGATTCTAAACAACGTTTGCCATGTTTCTGTCGATATTAAGGAGTTAATTTGGAAAAAGTTTGCGTTGTGATGACTGAATTTTCGGGGGGTTTTCTTAGCCAAACGTGATGAACAAAACGGAGCGATTTCTCCTACACAAATAATATTTTTGGAAAAACTGAACATTTGCTATCTAACTGAGAGTCTCCTCATTGAAAACATCCGAAGTTCTTCAAAGGTAAATTATTTTATTTTAATGCTTTTTGTTTTTGTGAAAATGTTGCCTGCTGAATGCTAGGCTTAATGCTATGCTAGCTATCAATACTTTTACACAAATGCTTGTGTAGCTATGGTTGATAAGCATTATTTGAAAATCTGAGAGGTTAACAAAAGGCTAAGCTTGTGAGCCAATATATTTATTTCATTTCATTTGCGATTTTCATGAATAGTTAACGTTGCGTTATGGTAATGAGCTTGAGGCTATAATTACGCTCCCGGATACAGGTTTTTTTCTTAGCCAAACGTGATGAACAAAACGGAGCGATTTCTCCTACTGTAACGGTTTTCTAGGTGTGAAGGAGAGTCGGACCAAAATGCAGAGTGTAGATTGAGATCCATGTTTAATGAACAAACGTAACACGAATCTAAATACAAAACCTACAAAACAATAAACGTAACGAAAACCTAAACAGCCTAATACTGGTGCGGAGAATCAGATAAGAAGGAGAATCGTTCGTCTTTACCGGAGATAAACAACGAATTACGCGCTCTCATCCACGCTCATGAAAACACTAAGCTGAAAACTTAAATTATTGTTAATCTAACTGCACTTTGCGATTTACAGTAACTATTACAGCAAAAACATGCCATGCGATTGGTTGAGGACGGCACTCCACATCAAAATATTTTTCCACTGGCACAGGTTTCATACATTCACATATAACGATTAAATATTCACTTACTTTTTGAAAATTGTCCTCTGATTTGTCATCCTAAGGGTCCCAGCTATAACATGTAGTGTCATTTGGTAGAACTGATTTAAGTTTCCCTGCATTAAAGTCTCCGGCCACTAGGAGTGCCGCCTCTGGGTGAGTGGTTCCATGTTTGCTTATTTCCTTATACAGCTGACTGAGTGCGTTCTTAGTGCCAGCATCTGTCTGTGGTGGTAAATAAACAGCCATGAAAAGTATAGCTGATACCTCTCTAGGCATGTAGTGTGGCCTGCAATTTATCACAATATACTCCTGTGCTTCCTGTTTTTTGCCGTAAAATATGGTTGCAGAAACATTATGTACAAAATAAGTTACAAATAACATGCAAAAAAACACAATAGCACAACTGCTGCCATTTCTTCTGGCGCCATTTTTTCGGACTTTGATTGGGAGTCCCATAGGGCGGGGGTAGGCCGTCATTGTAAATAATAATTTGTTCTTAAACTGACTTGCGTAGTTAAATAAAGGTTACATTGTTGCCAATACAATAATGCCGAAAATACTTCACAAACCTTAACATAAACCATTAGTCAAATTGACCCCAGAATTAGTATATAAACGTAATACCTTTAAAAGCCCAGTGCAGTCAAAAACGTGATTTCCCTATGTTTTATATACCGTGCCTTCGGAAAGTACCCCTTTACTTTTTCCACATTTTGTTGGTTTACAGTGTTATTCTAAAATATATATATTTAATTCCTCAATCTACACACAACCCCCCATAATGACAAAGCAAACCTTTAAAAAAAAAAGAAAAAAATGAAATAGTGACATTTACATAAGTATTCAGACACTTTATTCAGTACTTTGTTGAAGCACCTCTGGAAGCGATTGCAGCCTCGTGTCTTCTTGGGTATGACGTTACAAGCTTGGCAAACCTGTATTTGTGCAGTTTCTCCCATTCTTCTCTGCAGATCCTCTCAAGCTTTGTCAGGTTGGATGGGGAGCGTTGCTGCACGGCTATTTTCAGGTCTCTCCAGAGATGTTCGATTGGGCTCTGGCTGGGCCATTCAAGGACATTCAAAGACTTGTCCCAAAGCCTCTCCTGCATTGTCTTGGATGTGTGCTTAGAGTCGTTGTCCTGTTGGAGGGTGAACCTTCGCCCCAGTCTGAGGTCCTGAGCTCTCTGGAGCAGGTTTTCATCAAGGATCTCTCTACACTTTGCTCCATTCATCTTTCCCTCGGTCCTGACTAGACTCCCAGTCCCTGCTGCTGAAATACACCGCCACAGCATGATGCTGCCATCATGCTTCCCCGTAGGGATGGTGGTAGGTTTCCTCCAGACATGACGGTTGACATTTAGGCCAAAGACTTTCATCAGACCAGAGAATCTTGTTTCTTGTGGTCTGAGAGTCTTTAGGTGACTTTTGGCAAACTCCAAGCGGGCTGTCATGTGTCTTTGCTGAGGAGTGGCTTCCACCTGGCCACTAGGGAAAGGGGGATACCTAGTCAATTGTACAACTGAATGCTTTCAACTGAAGTGTGTGCCTTTCCAAATCATGTCCAATCAATTGAATTTACCACAGGTGGACTCTAATCAAGTTGTAGAAATATCTCAATGATGATCAATGGAAACAGAATTCACCTGAGCTCAATTTCGAGTCTCATAGCAAAGGGTCTGAATACGTATGTAAATAAGGTAATTCTGTTTTTTGTTTCTAAATAACCTTTTTTTGCTTTGCCATTATGGGGTTTTGTGTGTAAATTGCTGAGGAAAATGTTTTATTTACTACAATTTTGTAACAAGTCTAATGTAACAAAATGTGGAAAAAGTCATGTGTCTGAATACTTTACGAAGGCACCGTATATTTCCACACTGAGGCTGGAATAATACTGTAAAATTGTGAAAATGATGATAATGCCATTTAGTTTAAGAGCTGTTTAAAAATACCACCTGATATTTCAGCCTGTTTTTGTGGGATGGAGTATTGGCCTGCCTTGGAGACATCAGCAGACGGTAAATTATTTAGACTAATAAGAGAGTGTTCCAAACCTCTCTGCCAATAACAGCCAGTTTTCAGTTTTCCCCTCCCCACCCAGACCACTCCCAGACAGTCCTAGCTAAATTCTTACTTCAGAATAGTCTCTTTGCTAAGAAGATATTTGTTTTTCTTGACCATTTTAATTGAAAACAATCACAGTAAGGTATTTAATTGTTACCCAGAAATGATTTGATATTGAGATAAAAACAGCTGCAATGGACCTTTAAGTAATTGCTACTAATAATAATAGTAACGTTTACCTGCTGCATTCAAAGATAACCATCCTACAGTACTAGACCAATCTTCACTTGTGTCATGCTTGTTGTATTGAGTGATAAACATGGTAATGCATTCACCGATTGCACGTAAAGGAAGATACTTTTGTATATATATTGTATTTGCACACCCCTTCAAATGAATAGATTCGGCTATTTCAGCCACACCCATTGCTGACATGTGTATAAAATCGACCACACAGCTATGCAAGCTCCATATACAAACATTGGCAGTAGAATGGCCTTACTGAAGAGCTCAGTGACTTTCAACGTGGCACCGTCATAAGACTCCACCTTTCCAACAAGTCAGTTCGTCAAATTTCTGCCCTGCTAGAGCTGCCCGGTCAACCATAAGTGCTGTTAATGTGAAGTGAAAATGTCTAGGAGCAATAATGGCTCAATCGCAAAGTGGTAGGCCACAGAACGGGACCCCTTAGTGCTGAAGCGTGTAAAAAAAAAATCACCTGTCCTTGGGTGTAACACTCACTTCCGAATTCCAAACAACGACAGCACGAGAACTGTTTGTCGGGAGCTTCATGAAATGGGTTTCCATTGCCGAGCAGCTGCACACAAGCCGGAGTGATGCCCTTTCCTGTTTCAGCATGAAAATGCCCCCGTGCACAAAGCGAGGTCCATAGAGAAATGGTTTGACGAGATCAGTGTGGAAGAACTTTACTGGCATGCACAGAGCCCGAAACTCAACCCCATGAAAGACCTTTGGGATGAATTGAAAAGCTGACTGAGAGCCAGGCCTAATCGCCTTGTCCTTTCTGTCATCCTGTGAACCCCGTTCATTGCTGCTATTTTGTACATACCTTTTTGAATGTATCCTTAAGTATATTTTGTGGACATTCAAATTAAATCTTTTTTTGAAAGTACTATATACTTAAAGGAAAGTTTATTTTTAATTTTTTGCCAAATCTCTGTTTGATTTTAATGTCATACTATAGAAGTGCTCAGACATGTTTCTTTGTGTGATTTCACTTGGTGAAGGTTAGGGTTAAGTTTAGGAGTTAGGTTAAGGTTAGAGGAAGGCTTAGCTAAACGGGTTAGCTAACATGCTAAGTAGTTGCAAACTAAACAAAAAACAGTAAGTAGTAAAAAAGTTGCTAATTATCTAAAAGGCTAAAGTTGTCTGTGATAAGATTCCAACTTGCAAGCTTTGGATTGCACCCACCCACCCCAACCAACCACCCTACTTTAGTTGTTGCCTTAATTAGCCAAACTAATTTGAATGTCTAAGATTTACATTTACTATTTTATATCTAGTCTATCACCTCAAGCTTGTTCTGCAGTATGTGGGCACACATAACACATAAACAAAGTCTTGAAAAACACCAATACATCCTTTTATTTAGATGTTGTCATGACTGCATGGCCAGACACCAACACCATCATTAAGTTTGCCGATGATGCAACAGTGATCACCGACAAGACTGCCAATAGGGAGGTGGTGAGAGACCTCTCCCTGAATCATATTTTTTTGTTTATTTAACTAGGCAAGTATGTTACCAACAAATTTGTATTTTCAATGACAGCCTAGGAACAGTGGGTTAACTGGCTTGTTCAGGGGCAAAATGACAGATTTTTACCTTGTCAGCTCAGGGATTCAATCTTGCAACCTTTCGGTTACTAGTCCAACGCTCTAACCACTAGGCTACCTGCTTCCCCAATGTGATCAAGACAAAGGAGATGATTGTGGACTACAGGAAAACGAGGACCGATCACTCCCCCATTGTCAATCAGTAGAGTTTAACAACGGATGTAGGCTCCATTACAAGTGTGTACGCACTCTCAACCATTGTGATATAATTAATTGGCACAACCATTGTTGACAAATGTATTGCATATCTGTTGTTCCACCCGAGTGTAGACGAAGCCAGTTAATGCTCCAATTCATGTCAGTCACACTAAATTTAGATATTAACTTGAGTGATCTTAATTTTACTCAACACGAAGTCATACAGTGCCTTAAGCCAGCACTTTTTCTTGGTCCTCCCTGCTGGGGTCAGGGGGCTTCACGTTCTAGAATCGAGGACAAATGGAATGGAATATTAACTAAGTATGCATAATGTATAAAGATATCCACATAGTAAATTAATTGGCCACATTTATGAATGAAAATTTAATTTGAATGAAATATTTACCACCATTGTCTATACGGCACCCACAGTAATGGTGGGCAATAACAGATATGGAAATCATCTGTAAATGAATGAGACCAGGTGTGCCTCGTCTGATTGCTGATACTATCTTTGTATATTTTCTTTTGAAATCTGCCACTGAACCACACACTTCTATCTAGTGAGAGCGAGAACACAACATTGCATCGTTAATTAGCTGGTTGTCCCATTGAAGTCAACATTACTTTCATGGGAGACCTTTTAGTATGGATAAAGGCTTGAAAGCAGGTAGATAGACAAAAGAGTGACACCACCACAGCTGCATGAATGTGTGTTCTCTCCATATGTTCATTTATCAATTTCCAAGCTCAACTAACTAGACAGAACAGTGTTCAGGCTACATTGTTGTCATTCAGTAAAGGTGTAGCTAGCTACTGTAACATTACTGTACTAGCTTACTGCAGCTTGTAGACTACAACCAAGCTAGATAACTACAAACAAACAATCCATTTCATCAACAGGCTTTTTATTGGGAGAGTGACACATTTTTTGTGGTTTTGGCTATCAGCTTTAATTCGAAGGTATTTTCATCCATATCGGGTGAACCATTTAGAAATTACAACAGTTTTTGAACATAGCCTACCCATTTTAGGGGACGAAAAGTATTGGGACAAATTCACTTGTGTATTAAATATCCGGAAACAACTTTATTGACCTCTGAATAGATCTAGTTCTAATCTTCAACAAAACCCAAGTCAGTAATTGAGGAAGTCATTATATATGCGCGCATGTCTGTAAGTCAATCAATCAAATGTATTTATATAGCCCTTTTTACATCAACAGATGTCACAAAGTGCTATACAGAAAGCCTAAAACAGCAAGCAATGCAGATGTAGAAGCACTGTGGCTAGGAAAAACTCCCTGGAAAGGCAGGAACCTAAGAAGAAGTCACTTTGGATAAAAGTGTCATATATGATTATATATTTCATTCTTTAGAGTCTAAGACGTTGGGGGAGGTGGGTTGCTAAGCTGACATATGGAATTGTTTTAAGATGGTCATACTATGTATCATTTAGCTATTTGATTTGGAATTTTAGGTATCAACAAAAATATATAAATACATGATTTGATAAAATATAGATTTTGGCCTTTACTATTAAAACCAATATAAACGCATTGAATAATACATGCATAAATGGGAAAACAGACAGTAAAATAAGAAATCATAAGAAACAAGGTTTTTGAAGTATCTGTCCTAAAATCTAGGAGATAAAAGAAAGCTCAGGAAACCTGTTTTGTCATTATGGGGTATTGTGTGTAGATATGAGGGGGAAAAAAACAATTTAATCCATTTTAGTATAGGGCTGTTACATAACAAAATGTGGGAAAGGTCAAGGGTCTGAATACTTTCTGAAGGCACTGTATATGTATTTGACACATATTTAATGTCAGTGAGTCCAGTGACACTTGTGGGGGTTATAGAGCAAAACCGAGTTTTGTAGGTCAAACCGTTTGGACACTACAATCATTTTTGTGACCGATTTCTGTGATGTTCTGACCAACACCGCTCTAGCTCTGTCACCGTCCACCACAGATGTGGAAGTACAACACTGGTGGATGCGGTGGACTGAGACGCATCCAAAGTGTCCCATTTGGCTCAGTTGGTAGAGTATGGTGCTTGCAATGCCACGGTTGTTGGTTTGATTCCCATGGGGGACAGTGTGAAAAAAGTATGAAAATGTATGCACTCACTACTGTAAATCAGTATGGACAACAGTGTCTACTGAAATGTAATGCAAAAAAACCTGATATCTCTAGCTTGAACTGACACATTTTGACGGGGCGTCAATCGACTCTAGGGGGTTAATTAAGAAATAAGGCCCAAGGGGGTGTGGTATATTGGTCATTATAAACACAATACAATATACAACCATACACTCCACCTGAATCTAAATACAGATTCGGATGCAAAACTGAAATATGTGGGCATCTCAGAAATGCATTCAAAAAAGCTTATAAGCCCACTTTAGTACAGCATCTGTAGCTTCAAGGATTCCAAATGAATGATGTATATATAAATACTGTACTTATTTATCATTGTCCAACCACAGACTCCCATGATGCAGTGCTGCGGTTCAACGCAGCGCCCACCGTGGGGTACGAGAAAGACGTCGGCTCCAAGACCACCGTCCGCCTCCTTAACTCCCAGGTAACACACACACACGCCTAGTATCTACGTTTAACCACACACCTACACCACCTAATTTTTTTTATATATATTTTTTATTTCCCCTTTATTTAACCAGGTAGGCTAGTTGAGAACAAGTTCTCATTTGCAACTGCGACCTGGCCAAGATAAAGCATAGCAGTGTGAACAGACAACACAGAGTTACACATGGAGTAAACAATTAACAAGTCAATAACACAGTAGAAAAAAAAGGGGAGTCTATATACATTGTGTGCAAAAGGCATGAGGTGGGAGGCGAATAATTAAAATTTTGCAGATTAATAACACTGGAGTGATAAATGATCAGATGGTAATGCACAGGTAGAGATATTGGTGTGCAAAAGAGCAGAAAAGTAAATAAATAAAAACAGTATGCGGATGAGGTAGGTAAAAATGGGTGGGCTATTTACCGATAGACTATGTACAGCTGCAGCGATCGGTTAACTGCTCAGATAGCAGATGTTTGAAGTTGGTGAGGGAGATAAAAGTCTCCAACTTCAGCGATTTTTTTTTTGCAATTCGTTCCAGTCACAGGCAGCAGAGAACTGGAACGAAATGAGGTGTTGGCTTTAGCGATGATCAGTGAGATACACCTGCTGGAGCGCGTGCTATGGATGGGTGTTGCCATCGTGACCAGTGAACTGAGATAAGGCGGAGCTTTACCTAGCATGGACTTGTAGATGACCTGGAGCCAGTGGGTCTGGCGACGAATATGTAGCGAGGGCCAGCCGACTAGAGCATACAAGTCGCATTGGTGGGTGGTATAAGGTGCTTTAGTGACAAAACGGATGGCACTGTGATAAACTGCATCCAGTTTGCTGAGTAGAGTGTTGGAAGCAATTTTGTAGATGACATCGCCGAAGTCGAGGATCGGTAGGATAGTCAGTTTTACTAGGGTAAGTTTGGAGGCGTGAGTGAAGGAGGCTTTGTTGCAGAATAGAAAGCCAACTCTTGATTTGATTTTCGATTGGAGATGTTTGATATGAGTCTGGAAGAAGAGTTTACAGTCTAGCCAGACACCTAGGTACTTATAGATGTCCACATATTCAAGGTCGGAACCATCCAGGGTGGTGATGCTGGTCAGGCATGCGGGTGCAGGCAGCGAACGGTTGAAAAGCATGCATTTGGTTTTACTAGCGTTTAAGAGCAGTTGGAGGCCACGGAAGGAGTGTTGTATGGCATTGAAGCTCGTTTGGAGGTTAGATAGCACAGTGTCCAAGGACGGGCCGGAAGTATATAGAATGGTGTCGTCTGCGTAGAGGTGGATCAGGGAATCGCCCGCAGCAAGAGCAACATCCTTGATATATACAGAGAAAAGAGTCGGCCCGAGGATTGAACCCTGTGGCACCCCCATAGAGACTGCCAGAGGACCGGACAGCATGCCCTCCGATTTGACACACTGAACTCTGTCTGCAAAGTAATTGGTGAACCAGGCAAGGCAGTCATCCGAAAAACCGAGGCTACTGAGTCTGCCGATAAGAATATGGTGATTGACAGAGTCGAAAGCCTTGGCAAGGTCGATGAAGATGGCTGCACAGTACTGGCTTTTATCGATGGCGGTTATGATATCGTTTAGTACCTTGAGCGTGGCTGAGGTGCACCCATGGCCGGCTCGGAAACCAGATTGCACAGCGGAGAAGGTACGGTGGGATTCGAGATGGTCAGTGACCTGTTTGTTGACTTGGCTTTCGAAGACCTTAGATAGGCAGGGCAGGATGGATATAGGTCTGTAACAGTTTGGGTCCAGGGTGTCTCCCCCTTTGAAGAGGGGGATGACTGCGGCAGCTTTCCAATCCTTGGGGATCTCAGACGATATGAAAGAGAGGTTGAACAGGCTGGTAATAGGGGTTGCGACAATGGCGGAGGATAGTTTCAGAAATAGAGGGTCCAGATTGTCAAGCCCAGCTGATTTGTACGGGTCCAGGTTTTGCAGCTCTTTCAGAACATCTGCTATCTGGATTTGGGTAAAGGAGAACCTGGATAGGCTTGGGCGAGTAGCTGCGGGGGGGGCGGAGCTGTTGGCCGAGGTTGGAGTAGCCAGGCGGAAGGCATGGCCAGCTGTTGAGAAATGCTTGTTGAAGTTTTCGATAATCATGGATTTATCGGTGGTGACCGTGTTACCTAGCCTCAGTGCAGTGGGCAGCTGGGAGGAGGTGCTCTTGTTCTCCATGGACTTCAGTGTCCCAGAACCTTTTGGAGTTGGAGCTACAGGGTGCAAACTTCTGCCTGAAGAAGCTGGCCTTAGCTTTCCTGACTGACTGCGTGTATTGGTTCCTGACTTCCCTGAACAGTTGCATATCGCGGGGACTATTCGATGCTATTGCAGCCCGCCACAGGATAAATTTGTGCTGCATTTTTTGAACGGAGCATGCTTATCTAAAATGGTGAGGAAGTTACTTTTAAAGAATGACCAGGCATCCTCAACTGACGGGATGAGGTCAATGTCCTTCCAGGATACCCGGGCCAGGTCGATTTAGAAAGGCCTGCTCACAGAAGTGTTTTGGGGAGCGTTTGACAGTGATGAGGGGTGGTCGTTTGACTGCGGCTCCGTAGCGGATACAGGCAATGAGGCAGTGATCGCTGAGATCCTGGTTGAAGACAGCGGAGGTGTATTTGGAGTCGACTTAAAACAATCAAGGCAAACAGCTGCAATTCGATTTCTACTGAACTGAGTCATGGCGCTGGAGGGAATAGCAGCCATTTTACGGGCTCCTAACAAATTGTGCTATTTTGTGTTTTTTTTTTACACAATATTTCCGCCATCGTTTCCTATGGCCGAAAAGAGCTTCTGGACATCAGAACAGCGATCATTAACCTCAATTTGGATGATGATTTCTACTTCAATGAGTCAGAGGAGAATGACATACCGCTCATCCTCGACCAGGCCCAAATCCCAGACACTGGAAAAAGGAAGAGGCGCCGTTATAGAGGACCGCGTGTGCGATACCTGATGAGACTATGTCTGAAAGTGAATAAACTGCCTCGACCCTCGTGCAATTACTGGAGAATTAACTGGACAAGCTCCATTGGAGACTATGCTATCAACGTGATCTGAAGAACTATAATATCCTATGTTTCTAAAACAGATTACCAGGGCGTGTACTTAGAGCATGCATGCACTCTCCCTGACCCAGTCTGTAATACCTACATGTTTCAAGCAGACCACCATAGTCCCTGTGCCAAAGAATGCCAAGGTAACCTGTCTGAATGACTATTGCTACATAGCACTCACATCTGTAGCCATGAAATGCTTTGAAAGGCTGGTCATAGCTCACAACACCATCATCCCAGACATCCTGGACCCACTCCCAATTTGCATACCTCCCAAACAGATCCACAGATGACACAATCACTAATGCACTCCACACTGCCCTTTCCCACCTGGACAAAAGGAACACCTACGCGAGAATGCTTTTCATTGACTACAGCTCAACATTCAACACCATAGTCCTCTAGCCCCCTACTGTACTCCCTGTTCATCCATGACTGTGTGGCCACACACGATTCCAACACCATCATTAAGTTTGTCCATGACACAATGGGGGTATGCATGATCACGGACGATGATGAGACAGCCTATAGGGAGGAGATCAGAGACCTGGCAGTGGTGCCGGGACAATAACCTCTTCCTCAATGTCAGAAAGACAAAGGAGCTGATCGTGGACTACAGGAAAGCGAGGGTTGAGCATGCCCCCATTTAGAGTTGGAGTCATTAAAACTCCACAAATTTCTTGTCAAACTATAGTTTTGGCAAGTCGGTTAGGACATCTACTTTGTGCATGACACAAGTAATTTTTCCATCGATTGTTTACAGACAGATTATTTCACTTATAATTCACTGTATTACAATTCCAGTGGGTCAGAAGTTTACATACAATAAGTTGACTGTGCATTTAAACAGCTTGGAAAATTCCAGAAAATTATGTCATGGCTTCTGATAGGCTAATTAACATCATTTGAGTCAATTGGAGGTGTACCTGTGGAGATATTTCAAGGCCAACCTTCAAACTCAGTGCCTCTTTGCTTGATATCATCGTAAAATTAAAAGATATCAGCCAAGACCTCAGAAAAGAATTGTAGACCTCCACAAGTCTGGTTCATCCTTGGGAGCAATTTCCAAACGCCTGAAGGTACTACGTTCATCTGTACAAACAATAGTTTGCAAGTATAAACACCATAGGACCACGCAGCCGCCATACCGCTCAGGAAGGAGACTCATTCTGTCTCCTAGAGATAGATTAACGTACTTTGGTGCGAAAAGTGCAAATTATTCCCAGAACAACAGCAAAGGACCTTGCGAAGATGCTAGAGGAAACAGGTACAAAAGTATCTATATCCACGTTTAAACGAGTCCTATATCGACATAACCTGAAAATCCTCTCAGCAAGGAAGAAGCCACTGCTCCAAAACCGCCATAAAAAAGCCAGAATACAGTTTGCAACTGCACATGGGGACAAAGATCGTACTTTTTGAGAAATGTCCTCTCAAAAATAGAACTGTTTGGCCACAATGAACATTGTTATTTTTGGAGGAAAAAGGGGGATGCTTGCAAGCCAAAGAACACCATTCCAACCATGAAGCACGGGTGTGGCAGCATCATGTTGTGGGGGTGCTTTGCTGCAGGAGGGACTGGTGCACTTCACAAAATAGATGGCATAATGAGGACGGAAAATTATGTGCATATATTGAAGCAACATCTCAAGACATCAGTCAGGAAGTTAAAGCTTGGTTCCAAATGGGTCTTCTAAATCGACAATAACCCCAAGAATACTTCCAAAGTTGTGGCAAAATTGCTTAAGGACAACAAAGTCAATGTGTTGGAGTGGCCATCACAAACCCCTGACCTCAATCCTATAGAAAATTTGTGGGCAGAACTGAAAAAGCGTGTGCGAGCAAGGAGGCCTACAAACCTGATTCCGTTCCACCAGCTCTGTCAGAAGGAATGGGCCAAAATTCATCCAACTTGTTGTGGGAAGCTTGTGGAAGGCTACCCAAAACGTTTGACCCAAGTTAAACAATTTAAAAGGCAATGCTACCAAATGCTAATTAAGTGCATGTAAACATCTGACCCACTGGGAATATGATGAAATAAATAAAAGCTGAAATAAATCACTCTACTATTATTCTGACATTTAACTTTCTTAAAATAAAGTGGTTATCCTAACTGACCTAAGACAGGGAATTTTTACTAGGATTAAATGTCAGAAATTGTGAAAAACTGAGTTTAAATGTATTTGGTTAAGGTGTGTGTAAACTTCCGAATTCAACTGTATATCGACGGGGCTGTAGTGGAGCGGGTTGACAGCTTCAAGTTCCTCGGTGTCCACATCACTAAGGACCTATCATGGTCCAAACACACCAACACAGTATTGAATGCAACAACAATTCCTCTTTCCCCTGAGTAGGCTGAAAGGATTTGTCATGAGCCCTCAGATCCTCGAAAGTTCCACAGCTGAACCATTGAAAGCATCTTGACTGGCTGCACCACCGCTTGGTATGGCAACTGTTTGGCTGTAAGGCGCTACAGAGGGTAATTCGTACAACCCTGTACGTCACTGGGGCCAAGCTCCCTGCCCTCCAGGACCTCTATACCAGGCGGTGTAATAAAAGGCCCTAAAAATTGTCAAAGACTCCAGCCACCCAAGTCATACACTGTTCTCTCTGCTACTGCACATTTGGCAATACCTCAGCGCCAAGTCTGGGACCAAAAGGCTCCTGAACAGCTTCCACCCCCAAGCCATAAGACTGCTGAACAGTTAATCAAGTGGCTACCCTGACTATTTGCACTGACTCTCTAGCACCGGCTCTATGCACACTCACTGGACTCTATCCACACACTCAGACATGCTACATTGTCACACCATAACACACATACTCACACACACAAAACACACAACTTGTACTTACTTTTTAACTTTGCATTGTTGGGAAATGGCTCATAAGTAAGCATTTCATGGTAAAGTCTACACCTGTTCTATTTGGCGCATGTAACAAATAACATGTTATTTGATTAGTTCACTCAACTTTGGGGTAGAAAGGTTTTGCTAACTTTAGGGATGTGCATCTTTCCCTTTCATATGTATCTATCTAGATACATGCCCTCCTATACAGCAATGATACATTTTAGTTTGAACTTTGAATTTAAGACTTTAAGTACTTTTTAATGCTACTTGCAATGCAATTTTGAGGTCTGCGCACGTCACAAACCTAGAGAGGTCATCCATAGTGTCATTAAATGTGAAGACTGTTATTTTAACAAATCAATGCTCTGTGTTTAACTATTATTATGTGATTAAATTAATCATGTAAACTTTAATTAACTAGGAAGTTGGGGCACCACAGACAAATATTTATAGAGTCTCTATTTCCCGAATCGACTCTTCGGATATTTTCATATCTTATCTTAGTCTTCCATGAATGATTATTAATTGTTACCTCATTAGTCTCATTCCATATGTTGTACAATTATTGGTTATCTGCACAAACCCTAGTTTCCGTAATGAATCAGCATATTCAAATGTATTAACTAACTAAATAATCACAGAAATACATAAAACAAACATTAGATGTTGGTTACTAACAATGATAGGAAAGTCCCTTAGTCAGATATGATGGCTTTTCCAGCCGTGTAGCAAATTCTCCACATGGTATGGTCTTTGTCCTTTGGTAGAGCTGTAGTGCCAATTATTTCTACATGTCGCATCAGGAGTGGGTTTTATACTCTGTCGAAGGGGCGGTTCTATGACGCCTAATGTGATGTCTGAGCTCACGGGGGTGTGGCCACTGACTAGTTAATCTTTACATGAAAATCCATGCTCTCATTTAGAAGGTTAATATCACTTTACATCTTTTCACAAATACGTTTCACAATATTTAGATGTAAACCTGACAGCTAGGAAATGTACACTTTAAGCGATACAGTTATGTGAGTTTCCTGTCCTTCATGAGATCACCAAATGAAACACACTCTTCATAACTGTGCCTTAAGTGTCTACGGACCATTCCCACATTCTCAAAAGTAAAAATATAGTTTAATTCTCCCATTTTGGGGATTAGGAGTTTGGCCAAGAGAGGTGCTTTGTTCTCTTAGACTCTCTCAATACGGCATTGCAGTTTCTACCAGGTATTTATGACCTGTCGAAGCACAAACCGACCCCCACAGAGCCCCAGGACAGCAACACAATTAGACCCAACCAAATCAAAAAGATAATTACTTGACACATTGGAAAGAATTAACAAAAAACAGAGCAAACTAGAATGCTATTTGACCCTAAACAGAGATTACACTGTGGCAGAATACCTGACCACTGTGACTGACCCAAAATGAAGGAAAGCTTTGACTATGTACAGACTCAGTGAGCATAGCCTTGCTATTGAGAAAGGCCACCGTAGGCAGACCTGACTCTCAAGAGAAGACAGGCTATGTGCACACTGCCCACAAAATTAGGTGGAAACTGAGCTGCACTTCCTAACCTCCTGCCAAATATATGACCATATTAGAAACACATATTTCGCTCAGATTACACAGATCCACAAAGATTTAGAAAACAAACCCAATGTTGATAAACTCTCATATCTACTGGGTGAAATACCAGTGTGACATCACAGTAGCAAGATTTGTGACCTGTTGCCACAAGAAAAGGGCAACCAGTGAAGAACAAACACCATTGTAAATACAACACATATTTACGTTTATTTATTTTCCCTTTGCACATCGTTACAACACTGTATATATACATAATATGACATTTGTAATGTCTTCATTCTTCTGTGAGTGTAATGTTTATTGTTTATTTCACTTTTGTATATTATCTACTTCACTTGCTTTGGCAATATTAACCTGTTTCCCATGCCAATAAAGCCCCTTGAAGTGAATTGAGAGAGGGGGGGGCTATGATCCTCCCCTTAGGGCACGTCATGACAATAGCTAACATACAGTGCCTTCGGAAAGTATTCAGACCACTTGACTTTTTCCACATTTTGTTACGTGACAGCCTTATTCTAAAATGGATTAAATAAATAAAAATCCTCATCAATCTACGAACAATACCTCACAATGACAAAATGAGAAAAAAAAAATGAAATCGAAATTGAGCTCAGGTGCATCCTGTTTCCATTGATCATCCTTGAGATGTTTCTACAACTTGATTGGAGTCCACCTGTGGAAAATTCAATTGATTGGACATAATTTGGACGGGCACACACCTGTCTATAAGGTCCCACAGCTGACGGTGCAAATCAGAGCAAAAACCAAGCCATGGGCCGGCAGGTGGTCGGATGGTCGGTTAGATGGTCGGTCCAGTAACCGAAAGGTTGCTAAACTGAGCAAAAAAAGAAACAACCCTTTTTCAGGACCCTGTCTTTTATTTATTTTTATTTTACCTTTATTTAACTAGGCAAGTCAGTTAAGAACAAATTCTTATTTTCAATGATGGCCTAGGAACAGTGGACTAACTGCCTTGTTCAGGGGCAGAATGACAGATTTTTACCTTGTCAGCATGGTGATTTGATTTAGCAACCTTTCAGTTACCAGTCCAATGCTCTAACCACTACGCTACCTGCCGTCTTTCAAAGATAACTCGTAAAAATCCAAATAACTTCACAAATCTTCATTGTAAAGGGTTTAACACTGTTTCCCATGCTTTTGCCATGAACCATAAACAATTAATGAACATGCACCTGTTGAACGGTCGTTATTAAGACACGAACAACTTACAAACAGTAGGCTGTTAAGGTCACAGTTATGAAAACTTAGGATACTAAAGAGGCCTTTCTACTGGCTCTGAAACACAAAAAGAAAGATGCCCAGGATCCCTACTCATCTGCGTGAACGTGCCTTAGGCATGCTAAAAGGAGGCATGAGGACTGCAGATGTGGCCAGGGAAACAAATTGCATTGTCCGTACTGTGAGATGCCTAAGACAGTGCTACAGGGAGGCAGGATGGACAGCTGATCATCCTCGCAGTGGCAGACCACGTGTAACAATGCACAGGATCGGTGCATCACACCTGCGGGACAGGTACAGGATGGCAACAACAACTGCCCGAGTTACACCAGGAACGCACAATCCCTCCATTAGTGGTCAGACTGTCCTCAATAGGCTGAGAGAGGCTGGACTGAGAGCTTTTAGGCCTGTTGTAAAGCAGACATCACCGGCAACAACGTCATCTGTGGACACAAACTCACCGTCACTGGACCAGACATAACTGGCAAAAAGTGCTCTTCACTGACGAGTGGCGGTTTTGTCTCAACTGGGGTGATGGTCGAATTCGCGCTTTTCGTCGAAAGAGTAAGCATTTCACAGAGGCCTGTACTCTGGAGCAGGATCGATTTGTAGATGGAGGGTCTGTCATGGTCTGGGGTGTGTCACAGCATCATCGGACTGAGCTTGTTGTCATTGCAGGCAATCTCAACGCCATGCATTACAGGGAAGACATCCTCCTCCCAAATGCGGTACCCTTCCTGCAGGCTCATCCTGACATGACCCTCCAGCATGACAATGCCACCAGCCATACTGCTCGTTCTGTGCGTGATTTCCTGCAAGACAGGAATGTCAGTGTTCTGCCATGGCCAGCGAAGATCCCGGATCTCAATTCCATTGAGCACGTCTGGGACCTGCTGGATCGGAGTATGAGGGCTAGGGCCATTCCCACCAGAAATTTCCGGGAACTTGCAGGTGCCTTGGTGGAAGAGTGGGGTAACATCTCACAGCATGAACTGGCAAATCTGGTGCAGTCCATGAGGAGGAGATGCACTGCAGTACTTAATGCAGCTGGTGGCCGCACCAGATACTGACTGTTACTTTTGATTTTGACCCCCACTTTGGTCAGGGACACATTATTCCATTTCTGTTAGTCTGTGGAACTTGTTGTTGAATCTTGTTATGTTCTTACAAATATATACACATGTTAAGTTTGCTGAAAATAAATGCAGTTGACAGTGAGAGGACTTTTTCTTTTTTTGCTGAGTTTAGTTCAAATCCCAGAGCTGACAAGGTAAAAATGCAGTTAACCCACTGTTCCCATGCCGTCATTGTAAATAAGAATTTGTTTTTAACTGACTTGCCTAGTTAAATAAAGGGTAAATAAAAAATCATATGAGTTAGAAGGAATTGTCCATAGAGCTCAGAGGCAGGATCGTGTCGAGACACAGATCTGGGGAAAGGATCCAAAACATTTATACAACATTGAAGGTCCCCAAAAACACAGTTACTTCCATAATTTTTCAATGGAATAAGTTTGTAACCACCAAGACTCATCCTAGAGCTGGCCGCCTGGTAGAAGGGCATAGGTCAGGGAGGTGACCAAGAACCCGATGTTCACCCTAAAAGGTTCTCCCATCTCCATTCCAGAAGAACAACCATCTCTGCAGCACTCCACCAATTGGGCCTTTACAGTAGAGTGGCCAGACGGAAGCCACTCCTCAGTAAAAGGCACATGACAGCCCGCATGGAGTTTCCCAAAAGGCACCTAAAACTAAATTATTTGGCCTGAATGCCAAGCCTCACTTCTGGAGGAAACCTGTTATCACCCCTACGTGAAGCATGGTGGTGGCAGCATCATGCTGTGGGAATGTTTTTCAGTGGCAGGAACTGGGAGTCTAGTCAGGATCAAGGCAAAGATGAATGGAGCAAAGTACATTGAGATCCTTGATGAAAACCTGCTCCAGAGTGCTCAAGACCTTAGACTGAGGTGAAGGTTCACCTTCCAACAGAACAACGACCCTAAGCACACAGCCAAGACAATGTAGGAGTGGCTTCGGGACACGTCTCTGAATGTCTAGTTGCCCAGCTAGATCCAGGACTTGCACCCGATCGAACATCTCTGGAGAGACCTGAAAATAGCTGTGCAGCAACGCTCCCCATCCAACCTGACAGAGCTTGAGAGGATCTACAGAGAAGAATGGGAGAAACTACCGAAATACCGGTGTCAAATGTGTAGGGTCATACCCAAGAATTCTCAAGGCAGTATTCGCTGCCAAAGGTGCTTCAGCAAAGTACTTAGTAAAGGGACATCTATCCACTGGGATTTTTGCCCATTCGTCAAGGCAAAACTGCTCCAGCTCCTTCAAGTTGGATGGGTTCCGCTGGTGTACAACAATCTTTAAGTCATACCACAGATTTTCAATTAGATTGAGGTCTGGCCTTTGTCTAGGCCATTCCAGGACATTTAAATGTTTCCCCTTAAACTACTCGAGTGTTGCTTTAGCAGTATGCTTAGGGTCATTGTCCTGCTGGAAGGTGAACCTCCACCCCGGTCTCAAATCTCTTTTAAGACAAACAGGTTTGTTTCCCTCAAGAATTTCCCTGTATATACCGCCATCCATCACTCCTTCAATTTTGACCAGTTTCCCAGTCCCTGCCGATGAAAAACATACCCACAGCATGATGCTGCCTCCACCATGCTTCTCTGTGGGGATGGAATTCTCAGGGTGATGAGGGGTGTTGGGTTTGCGCCCGACATAGCATTTTCCCTGATGGCCAAAAAGCTATATTTTAATTTCATCTGACCAGAGTTCCTTCTTCCATATTTTTGGGGAGTCTCCGACATGCCTTTTGGTGAACACCAAACGTGTTTGCTTATTTTATTCTTTAAGCAAATACTTTTTTCTGGCCACTGTTCTGTAAAGCCCAGCTCTGTGGAGTGTACGGCTTAAAGTGGTCCTATGGACAGATACTCCAATCTCTGCTGTGGAGCTTTGCAGCTCCTTCTGGGTTATATTTGGTCTCTTTGTTGCCTCTCTGATTATTGCCCTCCTTGCCTGGTCCGTGAGTTTTGGTGGGCGGCCCTCTCTTGGCCGGTTTGTTGTGGTGCCATATTCTTTCAATTTTTTAATAATGGATTTAATGGTGCGCCGTGGGCTGTTCAAAGTTTCAGATATTTTTTTAAAACCCAACCTTGATCTGTACTTCTCCACAACTTTGTCCCTGACCTGTTTGGAGAGCTATTTGATCTTCATGGTGCCGCTTGCTTGGTGGTGCCCCTTGCTTAGTGGTGTTGCAGACTCTGGGGCATTTCAGAACAGGTACTGTTCAGGTACTGAATATGTACTGAGATCATGTGACAGAACATGTGACACTTAGATTGCACACAGGTGGACTTTATTTAACTAATTATGTGACCTCTGAAGGTAATTGGTTGCACTAGATCTTATTTAGGGCCTTTATAGCAAAAGGGGTGAATAAATATGCACGCACCACTTTTCCGTTTTTATATATTTTAAAATTTTTGAAACAAGTCATTTTTTAAATTTCACTTCACCAAGGTGGACTATTTTGTGTATGTCCATTACATGACATCGAAATAAAAATGCAAAATCCAAATAAAACAAAGTAAGAAAAATGCCAAGGGAGTGAATCCTTTTGCAAGGCTTATTTTGCTCACTTGATTCCTTTTGTGTGTCTTGCTTTGGCCACTCATATGAATACAGTATTTATTTGAACTTGAATATGTAGCTTGGTTTGAGATTAAAGATGATTGTTAATGAGTGGTGGCCAGTGCGGGTATACTGTTATTCATTTTATTATTTATGAGAGTTACATTCGTGCTAATATGGCTGGTGTTGGGTCTGACCGTAGCCATTTAGAGGTACAAACAGACATTGACCAAGGGCAAGATGAAGCAGGCCAAGATACACCACCCTTCATCCCTGGGCTTGGTGTTATCTTGAAATCCTTTGGCTGAAATATTATCACTTGAGTGAGTTGTATCTGAAGAGTATGTTGATGGTGGTGGAAATGTCAATGATGCCAAACTTATTACTACAGTTGATTTGGAGGAAGTCAACAACATTGTCAAATAATTGCAAGACTCTGAATAGTGTTTTCAAGGCTTCTCTGGAACGTGCTGTGAACAGAAATACCAGCCTCATAGAGTAGGTGGAGCAAAAATTTGAGGGCATGGTAGTGACACTGAAAAACTCACTAGCCCAATTTGAGCAAGCAGTGGTGGAATGTATGCTCAGAAGAGAGGAGAAATGGAACAAGGAGATATCTAAAGTGAAATCCACAAGCACCCCATCCCCTAATATAGCTTTCTGCTGTCATACCCCTGATGTGAGTGGTATACCAAGAGAAGCTGCATCACGCTCCCATTCCATGTTCTCAAAGCCCCCTATCCGTATGGAGTTTTCTACGTTTAGTGAAACAAGGGATACTACAGAGGTTTTGAATTTCATTGAACAGTGTGAAAACTTCCTGTCACTGATACCTGTTTCTGATGCAGAGCTGGTTGCAACCTTGTCCGCAGTCCTCACAGGCTCTGTCAGGAGCTGGTGGATAGCTGAAAAAAACAAGATAACAACTGGGCAGAATTCAAGTGTTCCTGGCTGCTTTCTTACCAACAAAAACTATAAGCCCACCGTGCCTATTTTATGGACAAGGACATCCCATCCGGCCAAACCTTCCCCTAATCCGAACGATGCTGGACCAATTGTGCACCGCCCTATGGGACTCCAAATCATAGTTGGATGTGACACAGCCAGGATTCAAACCAGGGACTGTAGTGATGTCTATTGCACTAAGATGCAGTGCCTTAGACCACTGCGCCACTCAGAAGTCATGACCCATATGACCAATATATATTGTCCTGCTAATAGCCCATCCTAGAACCGTTGTTTACAGAATTCACAGCCTGCTCCGCTTGTGAAAAACAGGGTTAATAATAATAATAATACTTTTCCCCTTCCACATGTTAATCAATTAGTATATTTGAGTTTAACCACAATATTTGTTGTATTATTTATGCTGTCTTTTCTGGTGGATTAAACTGGAATTGCAAACAACTTTCCATGGCTTGTAAAAAAATATATAATATTTTGCAGATTGTTTTGTTTAAAAAAAAAGGCCCTTCTTGAACATGAGGTAAGACATTCTTAGTAATTTGTAAACAAAGCAAGTTTATTATTTTGAATGATTTATTTATGTTTTTAGAGGGAGAGAAAAAGAAAGCCCACCATCAGCTCATAAATCTTTTTGTGTAAGAACATAGTATGTGGGATTCATTTTAAGAAATGTAGCTTTATTTATATTATGGTGTTTCTATTCCAAGAAAAACAAAACCCTCAGGGTTACCTTTAGGAAAATATGGCGCTGTACATCGTGACCTTTATTTAACTAGGCAAGTCAGTTAAGAGCAAATTCTTATTTACAATGACGGCCTACACCAGTCAAACCTGGATGACACTGGGCCAATTGTGTGCCGCCCGAAGCGACACCCAATCACGGCCAGTTGTGAAACAGCCAACCTAACTAACAAATACATTTGATGATACAATTCTCCCCAGACCCTCCTTCTTGGCAAGAGTATTGTCCTGCTAATAGCCCATAATGGCGCTGTACAACGTGATCGGTCAGGAGTAGGCTACAGTACTACATTAAGAGTAAAATAATCCTAATGTTTCCACACCCTAATTGTAGTCTAACCAATACCCAAACGGAGATTCAGTGAAAATAAAATTCTTGTTGATTTATCAAGACCAGTCCCCGTGCTTGTATTTTCCAGTAAGCAACCATTTGTTTACCTTCTTTAGTCTACTTTGATCCAATATTTCCATCATTCAGTGATATTTATTCCCATAGTAATTTGTTATGGATCAATAATGAAATAAACATCTGCATTTTCAAAGAGTATTTTTATCATTATTTTATTAACGAAAGCACAAAGATGCTGATGAAGAAATACAGTACTGTACAGTATATGCTTTATCCGATATGTTGCGGTTGCATGAGGTCGCCCACACGCACTTTAAACTTTTGGATAATAAAGCATTTTGAAGATAGAAGCCGCCTGCATTTGTTTGTTAGGCTACTGTAAAATCTAACAAGTAAACATGGTAAAGTGCCTAATTCCTTACATAAGGGAGATCAGGTCATGTCCAGACTTTCTCTGTGACCTCAAGTGCTCATTAACTCTGTCTTTAATGCTTTTTCGGGTTGCATCAGTCATGGACAAAAACTTCTGAGAAATAGTATTAATGATGAACCCCAAAAGGCTCACTGGTTAGCCACATTGACTCGAGATCCATCCCAGTTGGTATTCTGTGTCCACTCTTTATATTTCTCTTCTGTTACACATCCTTGGAATAGCAGAACAGCATAATGGTCCGGATGGCCCTTGCTGTGTCTGGTGAGCAGTTGGTCAAGGTCTGTTGTCAGAAGAAGAATGGAAGGTTACAGTTCTAACAGGTCGCACCATAGAAAGAAGCTGGGATGAAAACGATGTCCATTTCATCTGTTCTTTTTGGTCACAATGTCATTTTTGGGTGAATTAACAGCTCGTTTTTGAATGGTAACTGTGTTAACAAACAGATCACTGACCATTTCGAATCCCACCGTACCTTCTCCACTATGCAATCTGGTTTCCAAGCTGGTCATGGGTGCACCTCAGCCACGCTCAAGGTCCTAAATGATATCATAACATCCATCGATAAAAGACAGTACTGTGACCTGGTCAAGGCTTTTGACTCTGTCACCGCATTCTTATCGGCAGACTCATAAGCATTGGCATCTCAAATGACTGCCTCGCCTGGTTCAACAACTACTTCGCAGACAGAGTTCAGTTTGTCAAATCGAAGGGCCTGTTGTCAGGACCTCTGGCAGTCTCTATGGGGCTGCCACAGTGTTCAATTCTCGGGCCGACTCTTTTCTCTGAATATACAGTTGAAGTCGGAAGTTTACATACACTTAGGTTGGAGTCATTAAAACTAGTTTTTCAACCACTCCACAAATTTCTTGTTAACAAACTATGGTTTTGGCAAGTTGGTTAGGACATCTACTTTGTGCATGACAAGTCATTTTCCCAACAATTGTTTACAGATGCAAACAATAGTATGCAAGTATAAACACCATGGGACCACGCAGCCGTCATACCGCTCAGGAAGGAGACGTGTTCTGTCTCCTAGAGATGAACGTACTTTAGTGCGAATAGTGCTAATCAATCCCAGAACAACAGCAAAGGACCTTGTGAAGATGCTGGAGGAAACAGGTACAAAAGTATCGATATCCACAGTAAAACGAGTCCTATATCGACATAACCTGAAAGAAGGTTCAGCAAGGAAGAAGCCACTGTTCCAAAACCGCCATAAAAAAGCCAGACTACGGTTTGCAACGGCACATGGGGACAAAGATCGTACTTTTTGGAGAAATGTCTTCTGGTCTGATGAAACAAAAAATAACTGTTTGGCCTTGCAAGCCGAAGGACATCATCCCATCCATGAAGCACGGGGGTGGCAGCATCATGTTCTGGATGTGCTTTGCTGCAGGAGGGACTGGTGCGCTTCGCAAAATAGATGTCATCATAAGGCAGGAAAATAATATGGATATATTGAAGCAACACCTCAGGACATCAGTCAGGATGTCAACTTGGTCGCAAATGGGTCTTACAAATGGATAATGACCCCAAGCATACTTACAAAGTTGTGGCAAAATGGCTCAAGGACAACAAAGTCAAGGTATTGGAGTGGCCATCACAAAGCTCTGACCTCAATCCAATAGAAAATGCATGGGAAGAACTGAAAAGGTGTGTGTGAGCAAGGAGGCCTACAAACCTGACTCAGCTACACCAGCTCTGTCAGAAAGAATGGGTCAAAATTCACCCAAGTTATTGTGTGAAGCTTGTGGAAGGCTACGCAAATCTTTTGACCCAAGTTTAAATGGTTTAAGGCAATGCTACCAATTATTAATTGAATGTATATAAACTTCTAACCCACTGGGAATGTGATGAAAGAAATAAAAGCTGAAATATATAATTCTCTACTATTATTTTGACATTTCACATTCTTAAAATAAAGTGGTGATCCTAACTGAACTAAGACAGGGAATTTTTACAAGGATTAAATGTCAGGAATTGGGGAAAAATTGAGTTTAAATGTATTTGGCTAAGGTGTATGTAAACTTCCTACTTCAACAGTATCAATGATGTCGCTCTTGCTGCTGGTGATTCTCTGAACCACCTCTACGCAGACAACACCATTTTGTATACATCTGACCCTTCTTCTTTGGACAAACGAGCTTCAATGCCATACAACTCTTCTTCCGTGGCCTCCAACTGCTCTTAAATGCTAGTAAATCTAAATGTATGCTCTTCAACCGATTGCTGCCTGCACCTGCCCGCCCGCCTGACTAGCATCACTACTCTGGACGGTTCTGATTTAGAATATGTGGTCAACTACAAATACCTAGGTGTCTGCTTAAACTGTAAACTCTCCTTCCAGACTCATATTAAACATCTCCAATCCAAAATCAAATATAGAATCGGCTTCCTATTTCGCAACAAAGCCTCCTTCACTCATGCTGCCAAACACCCTTGTAAAACTGACTATCCTATCGATCCTTGACTTCCGCAATGTCATCTACAAAATGACCTCCAACACTCTTGACGTAGTCTATCACAGTGTCATCCGTTTTGTCAACAAAGCCCCATACACTACCCACCACTGCAACCTGTATGCTCTCGTTGGCTTGCACTCGCTTCATATAGGTCATCTATAAGTCTTTGCTTGGTAAATCCCCGCCTTATCTGAGATCACTAGTCATCCTTGGAACACCCACCCGTAGCACAAGCTCCAGCAGGTATATTTCACTGGTCATCCCCAAAGCCATCACCTCCTTTGAACGCCCTTCCTTCCAGTTCTCTGCTGCCAATGACTGGAACAAATGGCTAAAATCACTGAAGCTGGAGTCTTAAATCTCCCTCACTAACTTTAAGCATCAGTTGTCAGAGCAGCTTACCGATCACAGCACCTGTACACAGCCCATCTGTAAATAGTCCGCCCAAATACCTCATCCCCATATTGTTAATTAGTTTTGCTCTTTTGCACTCCTGTATCTCTACTTGCACATCATCATCTGCACATCTATCACGCCAGTGTTAATGCTAAATTGTAATTATTTCGCCATTATGCCCTATTTATTGCCTTACCTCCCTAATCTTACTACATTTGTACTTTTGTTTATCCCATGTGTTGTTGTTTTTGTCACACTGCTTTGCTTTATCTTGGCCAGGCTGCAGTTGTAAATGAGAACTTGTTCTCAACTGGCCTACCTGGTTAAATAAATGTGAAATAAATGTAAAAAAAGAAAATGTTTCAATTGTCTCAAGGCTTAAAACTCCTACTTTAACCTGTCTCCTCCCCTTCATCTACACTGATTTTAAGTGGATTTAACAAGTGACATCAATAACGGGTCATAGCTTTTGCTTGGTCAGTCTGTCATGGTAAGAGCAGGTGTTCAATGTTTTGTACACTCAATATCTGTCTCTCTCTCAGATTCAATTTGAATGTAATTGATGGAGAGAGAGACTATTTCAGAGTGCTCGTGTGCACACTGATTTAAAGTAACGATATTCAGGTGATATGCTGATTTAAAAAATGCAGCTGAAATTGAAACAATCATAATCTTTACAATAAAATAAAAGGTGACCCCAGAAAGCCAGATGGAAATGTGTAAATTAGATGTGCATTCAGTCCTTATATTACTGTACCATATGCTGCAGCAACTGTAGGAACCACAATGGAAATAAGTCCCTGACTTTATTGTGCAATCTCGGTCACTTTTAAAATTTTGTATATATATATGCTGTTGTTTTTTTACTGACAAATAAAATCAATCAATAAATCCGAGCTGTGCACCAGCAATTTGATGAATGGAGAAAACACCAAAATGGTTAATGACATTCAGAGATTGTCATGCCATGCCTTCGATACTGGGTAAGCCTACAAGGTAGGAAGGGGTGTGTTTTCTGTTAGTCAAGATTGAAATTGTCTATTCATTCTGGTGTTGAAAATGCAAACCATGATACGGAAGTGCCCGAAGTCTGTACGTTTTTTGTTTATTGGTTGTGTGGTGGCACAGAAACCTATTGGTGGGGGAAAAATGGCAATATGTATTGTAATTATAAATATGGCATCAAATTGTTGAAAATCAGATTTCTCCCTAGCTGATCATTGTCTGCAACCGGCTCTGATAGTGAAGTAATGAAACAGGCAGTGAGGTTCTAGTCCATGGTGGTCAGCAAACCATTAACCTTCTGGCCCGTAGACATGCATGGCACATAGATATCTATGTTTATAAACACAGGGTCGCTACAGTTATTGTGATTATAACCATTATTTTGAGTTAATTCTATGAGGGGGGTGGGTGTTCAATGTATTTTACAGTACAAGAGGAGGGTCATGTAAAAATATTTGTAAAGTTGGGGAGGGGGTGGACAGCGTGTATGGCATCGTGTGGGCAAACGGTTTGCTGATGTAATTTATGTGAACAGAGTGCCCCATGGTGGAGGTGCGGTTATGGAATGGGCAAGCATAAGCTACGGACAACAAACACAATTGCATTTTATCAATGGCAATTTTAATGTACAGAGATACCGTGACGAGATCCTGAGGCCCATTATCGTGCCATTCATCCGACGCCCTCCTCTCATGTTTCAGCATGATGATGCACGACCCCATGTCGCAAGGATCTGTACACAATTCCTGGAAGCTGAAAATGTCCCAGTTCCTCCATGGCCTGCATGCTCACCAGAATGCCACATATTGATCATGTTTGGGATTCTCTGGGTCGACGTGTACGACAGCGTGTTCCAGTTCCCACCAATATCCAGCAACTTCACACAGCCATTGAAGAGGAGTGGGACAATATGCCACAGGCCACAATCAACAGCCTGGTCAACTCAAAGGAGACGTGTCACATTCATGAGGAAACTGGTGGTCACACCAGCTACTGACCAGTGTCACACCCTGGCCATAGAGAGGCTTTTTATTCTCTATTTTGGTTAGGCCAGGGTGTGACTAGGGTGGGCATTCTATGTCCATTTTTCTATGTTTTGTATTTCTATGTCTTGGCCTGGTATGGTTCTCAATCAGGGACAGCTGTCTATCGTTGTCTCTGATTGAGAACCATACTTAGGTACCCTTTTCCCCTACCTGTTTTGTGTGAAGTTAACTTTGTCTTTGTTCAGGGCACATAACCCAAAGCTTAACGGTTTGGTTTTGTTCTTTTGTTTTGTCGGCGTCATTTTCAATAAAGAGAGAATGTACGCTTACCATGCTGCACCTTGGTCCAGTCCTTCAGCCAGCCGTGACACCAGCCCATACTTTTTTTGAACAGATGCATATCTGCATGCCCGCCATTATTTCAATTGACTGATTTCCTTATGAACTAACTCAGTAAAATATTTGAAATTGTTGCAGGTGCATTTAGATTTTTGTTGAGTGTAGATTAACACAAAGTTCAAATGTCATAGGCCTATGTATGGTTTTATGTTATCACTTATCATAATTACATACCTTGTGAAATATGTCATACCTAGGGCTGTTGCGTTGACTATATTACCGCCACACCAGCAGTCATGTCTGCAGTAAAATTCCACGTGACCGTTGAGTCACGGTAATCTCCTCATATGCACTATGGACATTCATTGGTCAAAAGCAAGTTTAGTTTAACCATCAGGTCCTAATGGTCTGGTACTCAGGGCTCTATTGTCCCTCCACCAGATTTGAATGGTCTGGTACTCAGGGCTCTATTGTCCCTCCACCAGGTCCTAATGGCCTGGTACTCAGGACTCTATCTCAGGGCTCAATTGAGAATAGTCTGATGGGTGAAAATATGACCACTTGAGGCGAGAACTGCGTGTGCAGCCTGAGGCAAGGAACAGAGCGCAAGCTCTTTTTGGACATTCTCAAATCATCAGTAGCCAATAGTCGCATCATGGAGCAGACATGTTTGGATTTCTAAAACATTCTAAGGTTTGTATCATTCACAACTAAAGTTGCTAAATAATTCTAAATCTAGCATATAGGGCCTGTTTCAAGTCAACATAGCCACTTCATATGCGCACTCGTTTCAGAAGGCACAGGTCTACGAATACATGTTCTGCACGTGATAATATCAGTGTATTTATTTGTATTCTTATCTGTATAGGTGATATACAATACCAGTCAAAAGTTTGGACACACCTACTCATTCAAGGGGTTTTCTTTATTTGTACTATTTTCTGTAAAATAATAGTGAAGAAATAAAAACAATGAAATAACACATATGGAATTATGTAGTAACCAAAAAAGTGTTAAACAAATCCAAATATATTTTAGATTCTTAAAAGTAGCCACCCTTTGCCTTGAGAGCTTTGCACACACTTGGCATTCTCTCAACCAGCTTCATGAGGAATGCTTTTCCAACAGTCTTGAAGGAGTTCCCACATATGCTGAGCACTTGTTGGCTGCTTTTCCTTCACTCTGCAGTCCAACTCATCCCAAACCATCTCAATTGGGTTGAGGTCGGGTGATTGTGGAGGCCAGGTCATATAATGCAGCACTCCATCACTCTCATTTGTGGTCAAATAACCCTTACATAGTCTAGAGGTGTGTTTTGGGTCAGTGTCCTGTTGAAAGACAAATGATAGTCCCACTAACTGCAAACCAGATGGGAGGACGTATCGCTGCACAATGCTGGTTAAGTGTGCCTTTAATTCTGAATAAATCACAGACAGTGTCACCAGCAAAGCACCATCACACCTCCTCCTCACACAGTGGTTGGAACCAAAAATCTCAAATTTGGACTCATCAGACCAAAAGACAGATTTCCACCAGTCTAATGGCCATTGCTCATGGTTCTTGGCCCAAGCAAGTCTGTTCTTCTTATTGGTGTCCTTAAGTAGTGGTTTCTTTGCAGCAATTCGACCATGAAAGCCTGCTTCACACAGTCTCCTATGAACAGTTGATTTTGAGATGTGTCTGTTACTTGAACTCTGTGAAGCATTTATTTGGGCTGCAATTTCTTCAATGAACTTATCCTCTGCAGCAGAGGTAACTCTGGGTCTTCCTTTCCTGTGATGGTCCTCATGAGAGCCAGTTTCATCATAGCGGTTGATGGTTTTTGCGACTGCACTTGAAGAAACTTTAAAAGTTCTCAACATTTTCCAGATTGACTGACCTTCATGTCTTAAAGTAATGATGGACTGTCGTTTCTCTTTGCTTATTTTAGCTGGTCTTACCATAATATGGACTTGGTATTTTACCAAATAGGGCTATCTTCTTTATACCACCCCTACCTTGTCACAACACAACTGATTGGCTTGAACGCACTAAGAAGGAAAGACATTCCACAAATGAACTTTTAACACGCACACCTGTTAATTGAAATGCATTCCAGGTGACTACCTCATGAAGCTGGTTGAGAGAATGCCAAGAGTGTGCAAAGCTGTCATCAAGGCAAGGGGTGGCTACTTTGAAGAATCTCAAATATAAAATATATTTGGATTTGTTTAACACTTTTTTTTTTGGTTGCTACATGATTCCAAATGTGTTATTTCATAGTTTTGATGTCCCCAGTCTTCACTATTATTCTACAATGTAGAAAATAGTAAAAATAAAGAAAGACTCTGGAATGAGTTGGTCTGTCCAAACTTTTGACTGGTACTGTGAATTTGTGTTACCAACATGTATATTGATTATATAAAGCTCTGTCCTTACCTGTATAGGTGTTATAAAGCTGTGTTGTTACCTACAGTGTATTTGGAAAGTATTCACACCCCTTGACCTTTTCCAAATGTTGTTATGTTACAGCTTTATTCTAAAATGGATTAAATAGTTTTTTCCCCATCATCAATCTACACACAATACACAAAATGTTTGCAAATTTATTTTAAAAAGTGATACAACATTTACATAAGTATTAAGACCCTTTACTCAGTACTTTGTTGAAACACCTTTGGCAGCAATTACAGCCTTGAGTCTTCTTGGGTAGGACCCTACAAGCTTGGCACACCTGTATTTGGGGAGTTTCTCCCATTCTTCTCTGCAGAACCTCTC
Source organism: Oncorhynchus kisutch (assembly GCF_002021735.2). Classification (NCBI taxonomy): domain Eukaryota; kingdom Metazoa; phylum Chordata; class Actinopteri; order Salmoniformes; family Salmonidae; genus Oncorhynchus; species Oncorhynchus kisutch. The sequence continues at coordinate 21,367,595 of NC_034192.2, forward strand.
AAGCTCTGTCAGGTTGGATGGGGAGCGTTGCTGCACAGCTATTTTCGGGCTCTCCAGAGATGTTCGGGCTCTGGCTCTGGCTGGGCCAGTCAAGGACATTCAGAGACTTGTCCCAAAGGCATTCCTGTGTTGTCTTGGCTGTGTGCTTAGGGTTGTCCTGTTGGAAGGTGAACCTTCGCCCCAATCAGAGGTCCTGAGTGCTCTGGAGCAAGTTTTCATCAAGGATCTCTCTGTACTTTGCTCCGTTCATCTTTCCGTCAACCTGACTAGTCACTCAGTCCCTGCTGCTGAAAAAACGCCACCACCATGTTTCACTGTAGGGATGGTAACAGGTTTCCTCCAGAGTTGAGGCTTGGCATTCAGGCCAAAGAGTTCAATCTCGGTTTTATCAGACCAGAGAATCTTGTTTCTCATTGTCGGAGAGTCTTTAGGTGCCTTTTGGCAAACTCCAAGTGGGCTGTCATGTGTCTTTTACTGACGAGTGGTGTGGTGGTTAATTTCTGGATTATCAAATGAGGAGAGAAACTTATCACACAAGTCAGCGTTATACCTAAACTGAATCTTTATTAGTGAGAGCTTTGCAATAGCGGTGGCTGGTTGACAAATCAACCTCAGATGATCCATTGAGAGCCACCACACAAAGGCTACTGATATCTTTTATAGCAAAGATCCACCCCCTAGTCTACATAACAAACCACAGATGTTTAGAATGTGTCACAAGGTGAGACTTTTTGAATGAGAAAGGAGCATCCCGTAGCCAGATAGCATTCGCTATAAATTATTGTTCAGTTTGGCCCCTAAGACGAGGTTCCGATCTCATTCCTGGTACTGAGGTTGATTCGTCAACCAGCACAAAAATACCAACTCATCCAATGGCATAAATCAATTGTCAACTCCAGATACTCCCATCTGAAGTAAAACCCCTTCTTAACCACACTCCTCGACAAGCTCACTGAGGGGAGTGAGCCTCTAGGTCAAACACTATCCCAGGATAAGTGCAACATCAGAGAAGACATACAATGGTTCCAGACACTACCACACACATCCCCCAATGCCAAAGGAGGGAGTGACTGGACAGACATTGTGGAGACAAGTAATAGGTTCCCCATGAATCACACCATCCCTTCACATGGGTAAAGACATGGGTATAGGTAAAGACACATTCACATATGAAGACAATGTTCCCCCCTGTCCTCTTCCCTTTCTGATATTCTGCATATCACCAGGGACATGTGAAAGACAAACCTGACCTCTCCCCTGTCTGGGCCCCAGGTGACTGAAGAAGTGCAACTGCCAACACCAGAGTTCGAAAGGATCCATTCTAATAACAAGTATATCACATAAGCATATTATGCAGATAAGACATCTTAATTATCTATGTTACCCAACTAATTCTGATTCTTCCACCACAGTGGCTTCCATTTGGACACTCTACCATAGAGACCTGATTGGTGGAGTGCTGCAGAGATGGTTGTCCTTCTGGAACTTTCTCTCATCTCCATAGAGGAACTCTGGAGCTCTGTCAGAGTTACCAACGGGTTCTTGGTCACCTCCCTGACCAAGGCCCTTCTCCCCTGATTGCTCAGTTTGGCCGGGTGGCCAGCACTAGGAAGAGTCTTGTTGGTTCAAAACTTCTTCCATTAAAGAATGATGGAGGCCACTGTGTTCTTGGGGACCTTCACTACTGCAGAAATGTTTTGGTACCCTTCCCCAGATCTGTGCCTCGATACAATCCTGTCTCGGAGCACTATGGACAATTCCTTCTACCTTATGGCTTGGTTTTTGCTCTGACTTGCACTGTCAACTGTGGGACCTTATATAGACAGGTGTGTGTGCCTTTCCAAATCATGTCCAATACATTGAATTTACCACAGGTAAATGGCAACAGGATGCACCTGAGCTTAATTTTGAGTCTCATAACAAAGAGTCTGAATACTTATTGTTGAGTTTACATACACCTTAGCCAAATACATTTAAACTCAGTTCTACACAATTCCAGATATTTAATCCTAGTAAAAATTCCCTGTCTTAGGTCAGTTAGGATCACCACTTTATTTTAAGAATGTGAATTGTCAGAATAATAGTAGAGGGAATGATTTATTTCAGCTTTTATTTATTTATTCACATTCCCAGTGGATCAGAAGTTTACATACACTCAATTAGTATTTGGTAGCATTGCCTTTAAATAGTTTAACTTGGGTCAAACGTTTTGGGTAGCCTTCCACAAGCTTGTATTTTGTGAAGAGCACCAGTCCCTCCTGCAGCAAAGCACCCCCATAACATGATGCTGCCACCCCCGTGCTTCACGGTTGGGATGGTGTTCTTCAGCTTGCAAGCTCCCCCCCCCCCCTTTGTCCTCCAAACATAACGATGGTAATTATGGCCAAACAGTTCTATTTTTGTTTCATCAGACCAGAGGACATTTCTCCAAAAAGTACGATCTTTGTCCCCATGTGCAGTGGCAAACTGTAGTCTGGCTTTTTTATGGCAGTTTCTGAGCAGGGGCTTCTTCCTTGCTGAGCTGCCTTTTAGGTTATGTCGATATAGGACTCGTTTTACTGTGGATATAGATACTTTTTGTTTCTGTTTCCTCCAGTGTCTTCACAAGGTCCTTTGCTATTCTGGGATAGATTTTCACTTTTTGCGCGAAAGTACATTTATCTTTAGGAGACAGAACATGTATCTTTCCTGAGCGGTATGACGGCTGCATGGTCCTATGGTGTTTATACTTTCGTACTATTGTTTGTACAGATGAATGTGGTACCTTCAGGCGTTTGGAAATTGCACCCAATAATGAACCAGACTTGTGGAGGTCTACAGTTTTTTTCTTTTGATTTTCCCATGATGTCAAGCAAAGAGGCACTGAGTTTGAAGGTAGGCCTTGAAATACATCCACAGATATACCTCCAATTGAGTAGAATTAGGTACATTAGCCTATCAGAAGCTCCTAAAGCCGTGACATAATTTTCGGGAATTTTCCAAGCTGCTTAAAGGCACAGTCAACTTTGTGTATGTAAACTTCTGACCCACTGGAATTGTGATACATTCAATAAGTGAAAAGGTCTGTCTGTACAAAATTGTTGGGAAAATTACTTGTGTCATACACAAAGTAGATGTCCTAGCCGACTTGCCAAAACTATAGTTTGACAAGAAATTTGTGGAGTGGTTGAAAAATTAGTTTTAATGACTCCAACCTAAGTGTATGTAAACTTCCTACTTCGACTCTATGTAAGTCAGGTTTTTTTTAAATACAAAATAAAAATGACACTTTTTTTTTTTTTTTTAAGAAAAAGTTTTCACTTTGTCATTATGGGGTATTGAGTAGATTGAGGACATTTTTTTATTGAATCAATTTTAGAAAAAGGCTGTAACTTAACAAAATGTGGAAAAAGTCAGGGGTCTGAATACTTTCCGAATGCAAGGTAAGTCGCCCTGGATTAGAGTTTCTGCTAAATGACTCAAATGTAAATTTATATAAAGCATAAACCTGTGCTGTTACCTATATATGTTGTATAAAGCTGTGTTCTTACCTGTAATAGGTGATACAACGTTGTGTTGTTACCTGTCCCGCAGGTGATGGCATCAGACGACCACCGCTTCCTGTCAAGCTCTCTGTACAGCACAGGTGTTCTGGTGGCCTGGGACCCTTCCCCCTTTTCTGCTGACCTCAGCCAGGTATGACTTGGGGAGAGTAAATACCAGTAGAGATCATTAGAGGCCAGTAAATACTACTCAAGACCAATAAAAACATTTCAAAAGCAGTAAAGATTGAGTATAAAGACCAGTCAAGACTAGTCAAGAACAATCAAGACCAGTAAAGATCATTAACCCCCTAGAGTTGATGTCCATGCCCCCGCGGAAATCTATTTAGCTTAATAAAAACATCCCCGTCAAAATCTGTCTGTTTAAGCAACAAAAATGTGTTATTTTGTAACGACTCAATCCACCGCATCCACCGATGTCGGACTTTCGATCATAGCGTCATCTCTCAGTGGTGTAAAGTACTTAAGTAAAAAATTATTTAAAGCACTAGTTAAGTAGTTTTTAGGGGTATTTATACTTTACTATTTATATTTTAGAACATTTTTACTACACTACATTCCTAAAGAAAATAATGTACCTTTAACTCCATACATTTACTCTGACACCCAAAAGTTCTTGTTACATTTCAAATGCTTAGCAGGACAGGAAAATTGTCCAATTCACATACATCCCTGGTCATCTCTACTGCCTCTGATCTGGCGAACTCACTTAACAGAAATGCTTGGTTTATAAATTGTGACCGACCGGCTCAAATCAGTCTTATGTAGCAAAATTTGAAATGGTATTATTTACTTTGGATAAAGTAGAGACTCAGAGCTACAAAATGGTATAACATACACTGCATTTGAGAAACAATGGGAAAGTCATTTTTCTTTGCAAGTTGATAAACTTGTAAACTCACTTTTGAGAAAATGGCCTTTGAATGATTTGGTACTACTACTGGAGAGCCCTTCTTTAACTACACCCATTCAGCATCGTTCACACCCTCTGAAGCTTTAGCCCCACACAACTCTTTAAGGGTTGATCCGAGCGTTCTGTACTAACAACAGCAATCAAGCACCCCTGTAAAGTTCGTTATTATACACAGATTCAAACAAATGTGTATTTATGCACAATTGATAACACAATTGATAACAAATATGTATTTATATGGACCCTGATGTAACTTTCATTGTTAATTTGTTTATTTTTCATGGCAGATTTATTCATAAAATGATGTGGGCATAGAACAAACCCCTCTTCACATTCTTTAAGATAGAATTGAAATATTATTTTGAAATGATCAGTAAGTGTAAAAACAAAAATGCAATACGTTCCAGAAAACGTTTTGACAAATTGAAAATACATTTCGATATGTAATACCTCTGTCTGTTCATTTTATGTACTCTTGTTTGCATATTCCTGTTTTTGTTTTGTTCATAATAATATTAACTTCTCATGGGCAGGTGGGACGGTATTATAAATATTTAACTTCCATAAAATCAATAGTGTAATACATCAAAATAAAGCTTCACTTCTTGTTAAGCCAGCCGCTGTGTCAGATTTCAAAAAGGCTTTACGGCGAAAGCAAACCATGTGATTATCTGAGGACAGCGCCCCGCATACAAACGCATGAAAAACATATATTTCAACCAGGCAGGTGCGACACGAAAGTCAGAAATAGCGATATAAAAAATGCCTTACCTTTGATGATCTTCTTCTGGTTGCACTCCAAAGGTCCCTGTTACCCTGTTAATGGTCCTTTTGTTCGATAATGTTCTTCTTTATATCCATAAACACTCAGTTTAGCTGGCGCACTTCAGTCAATAATCCACCCATAGCCAAGTCCTCCCAGATTGCAGTTCCAGGCTGGTTTTTGGAAAAATGAGCCAGAAACTGTAATTTTTCTAGGTGGCTCCCAATTTGGCGCCCCCCTAGCAATTAAACACTGGAGTGATAGATATGCAGAAGCGGAATGTGCAAGTAAAGTTACTGAGGTGCAAAGGAGCAAAAAAATAAATAACAATATGGGAATAACGTAGTTGGATGGGCTATGTACAGCTGCAATGATCTGTGAGCTGCTCTGACAGCTGGTGCTTAAAGTTAGTGAGGGAGATATGTGTCTCCAGCTTCAGTGATTCTTGCAATTCGTTCCAGTCATTGGCAGGAGAGAAATGGAAGGGAAGAAGGCCAAAGGAGGAATTGGCTTTGGGGCTGACCAGTGAAATATACCTGCTGGAGTGCGTGCTACGGGTGGGTGCTGCTATGGTGACCAGTGAGCTGAGATAAGGTGGGCTTTACCTAGCAAATACTTAAAGATGACCTGGAGCCAGTAGGTTTGGCAACGAATATGAAGGGAGGGCCAGCCAACGAGAACATACAGGTCGCTGTGGTGGATAGTATATGGGGCTTTGGTGACAAAACGGATGGCACTGTGGTACACTGCATCCAATTTGCTGAGTAGAGTGTTGGAGGCTATTTTGTAAATGACATTGCCAAAGTCAAGGATCGGTAGGATAGTCAGTTTTACAAGGGTATTCTTGGCAGCATGGCAGAATGGTGTCATCTGCGTGGATCAGAGAATCAGAGAATCAACAGCAGCAAGAGCAACATCATTGATGTATACAGAGAAAAGAATCGGCCCGTGAATTTAACTCTGTGGCACCCCCATAGAGACTGCCAGAGCGGAGAAGGTATGGTGGGATTCAAAATGTTCGTTGATCTGTTAATTAACTTGGCTTTTGAAGACCTTAGAAAGGCAGGGTAGGATAGATATAGTTCTGTAACAGTTTGTCTAGAGTGTCTCCCCCTTTGAAGAAGGGGATGACCGCGGCAGCTTTCCAATCTTTGGGGATCTCAGACGATACGAAAGAGACGTTGAACAGGCTAGTAATAGGGGTTGCAACAATTGCGTCAGATAATTTTAGAAAAAGAGTGTCCAGATTGTCTAGCCCAGCTTATTTGTAAGGGTCCAGATTTTGCAGCTCTTTCAGAACATCAGCTATCTGGATTTGGGTGAAGAAGAAGAAATGGGAGAGGCTTGGGCAGGTTGCTGTGGGGAGTGCAGGGCTTTTGACTGGGGTAGGGATAGCCAGGTGAAAAGTATGGCCAGCCATAGAAAAATGCTTATTGAATTTCTCAATTATTGAGGATTTATCGGTGGTGACAGTGTTTCCTAGCCTCAGTACAGTGGGCAGCTGGGGGGAGGGGTTCTTATTCTACATGGATTTTACAGTGTCCTGGAACTTTTTGGAGTTTGTGCTACAGGATGCAAATTTCAGTTTGAAAAAGCTAGCCTTTGCTTTCCTAACTGCCTGTGTATATTGGTTCCTAACTTCCCTGAAAAGTTGCATATCTCGGGGGCTATTCGATGCTAATGCAGTACGTCACAGGATGTTTTTGTGCTGGTCAAGGGCAGTCAGGTCTGGAGTGAACCAAGGGCTCTATATCTGTTCCTGGTTCTACATTTTTTGAATGGGGCATGTTTATTTAAGATGGTGAGGAAAGCACTTTTAAAGAATAACCAGGCATCCTCTACTGACGGAATGAGGTCAATATTCTTCCAGGATACCCGGGCCAGGTCGATTAGAATGGCCTACCAGCTGAATGTTTTTAGGGAGCGTTTGACAGTGATGAGGGGTGGTCGTTTGACCGCAGACCCATTATGGACGCAGACAATGAGGAAGTGATCACTGAGATCCTGGTTGAAGACAACAGAGGTGTATTTAGAGGGCAGGTTGGTCAGAATGATATCTATGAGGGTGTCCGTGTTTATGGCTTTGGGGTTGTACCTGGTAGGTTCATTGATCATTTGTGTGAGATTGAGGCCATCTAGCTTAGATGTTAGGACAGCCGGAGTGTTAAAATTGTCCCAGTTTAGGTCACCTAACAGTACGAGCTCTGAAGATAGATAGGGAGCAATCAATTCACATATGGTGTCCAGGGCAAGCTGGGGGCTGAAGGTGGTCTATAAGAAGCGGCAACAGTGATAGACTTGTTTCTGGAAAGGTGGATTAAAAAAAAGTAGAAGCTAGAATTGTTTGGGCACAGACCTGGATAGTATGACAGAACTCTGCAGGCTATCTCTGCAGTAGATTGCAACTCCGCCGCCTTTGGCAGTTCTATCTTGTCGAACATTTTTATATGTTCTAGTTAGGGATGTACATTTCAGAATTTTTGGTGGCCTTCCTAAGCCAGGATTCAGACACGGCTAGGACATCCGGGTTGGCAGAGTGTGCTAAACCAGTGAATAAAACAAACTTAGGGAGGAGGTTACAGAAGTCAAAAAATGAGAGCGCCTGGGCAATTGGAGTGGAGCTAGATGCTGCAGGGCCTGGATAAACCTCTACATCCCCAGAGGAACAGAGGAGGAGTAGACGATTAGAGAGGCTTTGTCTCTAGAGACACTATTTAAACCAGGTGAGATCACCACATGTGTGGGAGGTGGAACAAAAGGGCTAGCTAAGTCATATTGATCAGGGCTGGAGGCTCTACACTGAAATAAGACAATAATCACTAACCAGAACAGCAATGGACAAGGCATATTGACATTAGGGAGAGGCATGCATAGCCGACTAATCATAGGGTCCAGTGAGTAGCTAGGTGAGCTGGAGACACGGCGATTCAGACAGCTAACTGGCCGGGGCTAGCAGAAGAGCCTTAGGGGGACATTGCGACGTAAGAGCCTGTGGAAATTCCCTCGGGCGGATTACATCGGCAGACCAGTCGTGATGAATCGGCAGGGCTTCGTGTTGGCAGTAAAAGGGGTCCAGGCCAATTGGCAAAATAGGTATTGTAGCCCAAGGAGTGGCTGATGGACCTCTTCAGCTAGCTGGGAGATGGGCCTAGCACGAGGCTAGCTCCAGGCTAACTGGTGCTTTCTTCGGGACAGAGACGTTAGCCAGGAGTAGCCACTCGCATAGCAGCTAGCTAGCTGCAATGATCCAGGTGAAAAGGTTCAGAGCTTGAGGTAGGAATCCGGAGATGTGGAAATTTGGTGGAGAAAGTCCGGTGTGCTCTGGGTTGAATCGCTCTGTGCAGACTGGCAGGAGTTGATCGGGCTAAGGTTAGCTGATGACTGCTAGCAGGGGCTAACTGACAACTAGCTAATAACTAGCTAATAGCTGGCTAGCTTCTGTTGGGGGTTCCAGTTTTAAAGTTTAGAAAATAGCAAGCAAAGGATCCTAAGGCCTTTTTGTGTTTATCGTTGACATAAAAGACTGGCATATTCCTTCATGGTCCAGTCTGTCCAGTTTCTCCTGGTGCACATGACACATGGCCACATTATTCGGCCTTGTTTGACTCATTGATGATCTAAGCCATGTCTTAAGCCTCCTCAGAGCACTAAAACTCCTCTCACGACCCCTAAGCCTTACTAAAGCTTCCACCTGCCTAAAGAGACCATCTTACCTCTGGCACCATTTCCCCAATAATGCTATCAACATCTGAGCTCGTTTTATATGTGTAATTAGCCCCAAATATGGCCAGCTGCACCTGCAGTAGTCTTGAATTTTCAAGTTGCTGCAGCTTTTGGAATCCAGCTTGACCAAACCTCTCTTTGAATTGAGTATTCAACTGAGTCCGAGGTGTTGTAGAATTGGGCTCTGTACAAAGACTGGGCATCTGGATGGATATGGACAGCAGCCTGACCAGTGTAACACTTTGTAGATTTGCGGATATGAGGCATCTGAATAAGTTGTAGGTCCAACTTTATTGCTATAGCAGTTGCTTTTACAAACAAGACATCAATGTGCTCCTCCATCCGCTTGCCCTGCATGCTTGTTTTGACATGGTCCATAGCCTCCAACATGCCTGAAACAGTCTGTTTCCTAAGCTGCAGGGAGGTGTTCAGGCACTCCAAATCCCCAATAAGGTCTTCAGTCATTACAAGGCCAAGCACAGTGTCCCCTTTTAGAAATGTTCCATGAAGATCATTAGCCTTAGTTGAAGTGTCAGATGAGCTGCATGATGCCATTTCTTCAAGGACTGTCAGCACTGACTCCTATTGGCTGAGACCTGAACGGATGGCAGGGGTGCGAACAGTCCACCTGGTTGGACAAAGGTTTGCACGAGGTGAAACCATGTGGACCACTGTGATAATATGTAGCCAGTGGTTGTTCTTTCCTTAAAATGGCTTGCACCCCCTGCAATCGTCCAGCCATGTTTGTAGCACCGTCATCGTTTGGTTGTAGATCTGCATCTACAAAGCGCAAACATATTGACTCCTGATCAACTCCTGATATATACTGGGTGCATTCAAACATATTGACTCCTGATCAACTCCTGATATATCATTGGTGCCATCAAACATATTGACTCCTGATCAACTCCTGATATATCCTAGATGCATTTAAACATATTGACTCCTGATCAACTTCTGATATATCCTGGGTGTATTCAAACATATTGACTCCTGATCAACTCCCGATATATCCTGGGTGCATTCAAACATTTTTACTCCTCATCAACTCCTGATATATCCTGGGTGCCATCAATGCCAAGTGTGAACTGGACCACTGGCATTGATGTTATTTCTGACAATTTATTTGACGATTGTAATGCCCACCAGCTTCAATAATTTTTTCGCATTTGGGGACTGGTGAAATCAAAGTGACATTTCAGCCAGGTGGTCAGCTCTGCATCGTCCTCTGCCTTGTGCTTTAGAAGCTGGCTGAAATTCCCACTCTCCTTATCAATGCCTCGAAAATCCTGACCTTGCCGCACCAAGCACTTCACACCCACAACAATTTTCACAAGATTTATCTTCGCTTGTTGCTGCTGTCTTTCAAGCTCATGTGAAAGTTGTAATTAACAGGCTTTGGCTCCTGAATCCGAGTCATCATAGCACAAAAATTTCTCCAGTGCCTCCTTCCAATTTTGAAAGCCAGTCTTGACAAAAGGTGAACTTGGACTTTTGTGTTACAAAGTATTTAGCACGATAGAAACAGAGGACCCCCTTTAAGGAGGGGCTGTAATGGAGCCAATTATAATCTTTAAAACATTTCTCCTGAAAATAGAGTGTCCTATTTGATCGGGGTTGAGTAGGTATGACATTCACATTTGGCCGATCATCTTCGCATGACTGTCCTCTCTCTCTCTCTCTCTCTCTCTCTCTCTCTCTCTCTCTCTCTCTCTCTCTCTCTCTCTCTCTCTCTCTCTCTCTCTCTCTCTCTCTCTCTCTCTCTCTCTCTCTCTCTCTCTCTCTCTCTCTCTCTCTCTCTCTCTCTCTCTCTCTCTCTCTCTCTCTCTCTCTCTCTCTCTCTCTCTCTCTCTCTCTCTCTCTCTCTCTCTCTCTCTCTCTCTCTCTCTCTCTCTCTCTCTCTCTCTCTCTCTCTCTCTCTCTCTCTCTCTCTCTCTCTCTCTCTCTCTCTCTCTCTCTCTCTCATATTGTCTCAAAGTCACTCTCCCTGCTTGATTGTATTATCTGAAATGCACATCAGAAGCCATACTTAGAGGAATATCACAGATTAAATTAACTTCAGGATTAGACTGTCGTGATGTCATTATTCGGTCTTAACCATCAATATTTGCTCCTTCTCTCACTCACCTCCATGTCACCTGCTGCACGTTGAGTCCACTCTGCACGTTGATGCTTTTATTCCTGAAGCGGCAGCGGTGCTTGCGGAAGTGTCTGAAGGACAAGAGAAGTTAATCTTGGCGACAGTATCCCATGACTCCAAGGAGGAGGGAAGATGCTCACACACAGAAACTGCTGGCTCGAAATCATGAAAATAATAGTCATTCAGGTTTGCTGATTGAATGTGAATATCTGCTTGAGTCAGATTCTACACCAAGATGTGTCGAAACGTATTTTTCTCCAGGGGTCCTTTCAACAGATACTCCTTGCGGATGACTGTGTTGCAGCCAGCGTTAGGAGAAGACAGTGTGGTCGGTGGCGAAGGCACGGTTACCTGTGACCACAATTGTTTTTTTTTCCAATCCATCAGTGGGACGAAACGATCCATCAAGTCTGCTCAAAGTATCAGATGTTCAGTTTTGAGGCTGCTAACATACACAGGGTGAACGAGCGATACGTTCTGGAAGTGTAGTTTCAGCATGAGTAGCATTGTGAGAGGCGAGGTAGTCTGAGTGAAACCTTGAAGTTTAGTGTCATGTCGCTCCTTTTTAGCTCCTTTTTTAACCAACATTTAGCTGGCTTCAAAGCCCTTTTGAGATCATTGAACAACATTTGAGAGATGAGCGATATTGTTGAACCCAAATCAATTAGCTCATCACAGGTTAAGCAGTCCTCCAGGAATGTGTTGAGGTATGGCGTCTGAGTTTTGTGGTCATATTCCCCACAAAGTGGAGTGGTTGTTCGCAATGGTGTGATGTGTAATTTGACTTAGAGTTTGAGTGGAATTGGCTATTGCGATGTGGTTGACCTTGTGCATCGCAATATTTGTATCTGAGTCTGTAGTTAAAGCCAGGGGGCCTGTTCCTTGATCAAGCAGGGTATCGTTTGAGAGCGGGATTAAGTTGATTGTTTACGCAAATGGTGTTAATTTTGGCGGACCTGTTGTCCGGCAAAGCCACGCCTAGTCATGGTGATCTTTTTCCTATTTGTGAAATTTTTGGCGCTTCTGTAGTTCTCTTAGCAGAGCTTTTAGAGAACATCGGTCTACGATTTGATCATCATTGAACCCTTTGTTACCCTTGTGCTCTGATATTTTGTGTGGGTTGGGGGCAGGAACGTAGTAATCAGGTTGATTGTAGCGGTAGTCGTTTCGCTGGCGATGTACTTTATAGTTATTTTGACCACTGTGGTTATTGGTATCATGTTTTTGTGGTACATGCCTTTGTTGTGCTCGCAAGCTCTTTGAGTTCTGAGATTGGCAAACCAAAGTGGGCTGAAGGGCCACAGTAGTTAATGAAGTTGGGATACATTCCATTCCTGTTTCAGTGAGTAGCCAAAGTAAGCTGAACAAAGCCTATGATAGTATGCTTGTGGGTGTTCCTGCCGAGATTGTTTGACAGTGAGCTGTCGTGTTTGCGTGTCACAGAAGCACAGAATTCTATTTTCAAAGCCATGGCAAATTCCGAGTAGTCTTTTTGCACCTGTTGCCGTTGTAGACGGATTAACCTTGTCACATGTCCATTCGACATTCGCTTCAAGAGGTAAAGACTGTCAGTACCTGTAGCATTCGGATAGCCATCCAAGGCATCCTCTATGTCTGCTAAGAGCGTTGCAGTGTCGTTTGGCTTCCCTCAAGTGGAAGTTTTTTTACAATTTTGTCAAGGTGTTCCATGACGTCATCTTGTGGGGACATTTGGGCCGAACGGCCAAGAGGAGAAGCCAAGCTTTGGCTTTGTTTGTGAGGAGCCGCCATATTACTCTGTGCCGAATGACCAAGAGGAGAAGACTGAGGGACACCTGAGAGAGAGGCAAATTCTGAAACCTTCTGTCTCTTCACTCCTTTGTGTACCGAGCTCCGGTTGCGAGCTTGGTTGGGTAGTCACACTGTAGCGTGTAACTGTTCTGAAATTCCTCCTAAGGGTGGTATTCTGAGTCCACTTGGGTTCCTAGTGTACTTATTTTAGATACGTGAGAGTCGCACTTGCTCCGTTCGGCCTCATACTTATCTGTCATCGTTTGCAGGTAAAGGTCTTGAGTACGGAGCAAGAGATTCAGTGATGAGATTTCCTCCGCTTGTGTAGAGATAATTTTTCTCATCTTCCTCACCTGGGTTCTCGCATCAATTATTTGGTCAGAGACTTCGATGAGTTCCGCTGTTTTGTCATCCAACTTAGTCATTGTGTTCATTAACTGATCGTCTCTGGTCTGCAGCATTTGGACTAGAACATTATTTATTTGAGTGTTGTTCAACAAAACTGCATACATGTTATCAAGTTGCGCACCCCTGTTTATAGATAACTCTTCAGATGTATCTAGTTTGGCGTGGACTATTTTGTTCAAGAGTTTGTTCTCGTTCATTATCATACGTTTTTGCATTAAAAAATATATATTGTTCCATTTTCAAACACAGTTCCTAGCAGTATTTTTTTTTCTTCGGCTTTTGTCATTAGTTTCCTGGTTCTCCCCACTGTCTCTTCATATCAACCGTTTCTTGCTTGTGCTTCTGCTGTGCATTAAGATACTGACAATAATCTCTGCTGGCGGCCATATATCAGGGCTAAACTGGAGAGAACCTTGACAAAGCATGGTTTATTTTGGGGGGCATTTTTTGCTAATGGCATAGTTGGGTTTATATCACTGCTGAGGTCAGCGATCAATCTTTCTATAGGTGAGGGTTCACTAATTAGCGGAGGAATGGGGACCACCCCCCTGATAGCTTGCTCATTATTATTTAAAAATTAAAATGCTTTTTTCAAAGTTTGGATTTTGAGTCGTTGGAAGCTGCAAACTCAGGTTCTATGCTCGCTTTGACAGTGACAACAAAAATCCAGCCATCAAAGCTGAGCTCCCCCTAGACGACCTCTCCCTCAGACTATCCATCGCAGATGTGTTGTCTGCATTGATCGTGTGCTCCGGTCATGTGCTCGAGCATGTGCTGGGCAGCTGGCCGAGGTCTTCACTGACATTTTCAACCTGTCACTGGCCCAGCCGGTTGTCCCCACTTGCTTCAAGAGCGCAACCATTGTGCCAGTGCCGAAGCAGTCGACCGCATCAAGTCTGAATGACTTCCGACCTATTGCACTCACCCCCAAGATCATGAAGTGCGAAATTGTGAAAGACTGGTTTTGGCCTACCTCATGTCCTGCTTCCCTGCAACACTGGATCCCCACCAGTTTGCCTACCGACTGAACAGGTCTACAGAGGACGCCATCTCCATAGCTTTACACTCTGCCCTGACCCACCTGGACAAAATCAACACCTTTATGAGAAGGCTGTTCATATACTCAGCATTCAATACGGTCATTCTCTCTAGGCTGGTCACCAAACTCCATGACCTAGGGATCAGCCTCTCTCTCTGTAACTACACTTTGGACATCCTAACCAACTGACCCCTGTCTGTCAAGTTAAACAACCTCACCTCCTCAACCCTGAACACCGGTGTGTCACAGGGCTGCATGCTGAACCCCCTCCTATACTCCCTCTTCACCTACGACTGCGTTCCTGTACACGGTTCCAACACCATCGTCAAGATCACAAACGACACCACGGTGGTAGGCCTGATCAGTGACAATGACGAGTCAGCCTACAGGGAGGAGGTCAAGCACCTGGCTGCATGGTGCACTGTCAACAACCTGGCCTTCAATGCAAATAAAACCAAGGAGCTCATTGTGGATTACAGGAAGCCTAAAAGCTGCAGCCACGCCCCAGTTCATAAAAAAACGATGTAGTACTTTGAATTGAAACTCCTTTGTTCAGTTACATGTAGTGGCTTTATATCATGTTTTCCATATGTTCCCCCAGCTCTCCTCTGATATCTGCACCTGTAATTCAACCTGCCATGAGTTCCTAAGATTATCTAAAGATAATATTTGCATGTTAAGGATATTGTGATAAACATTTGAAACGGTTCCAATGTTTTCCCCTTGAGAAAGTGATTCAATCATCTCGTCAATAGGCGTAATCGGCTCAGTCATTTTTTGTAACAATCCTTTTTTTAACAATGAATTGCCTTACTTGAAGATACCTATAACGTTTTTGGGGGATATAATGAATTCCTCCTGGATTTCTTTAAATTATTTAAAAATTGAGCCTTTGAATAGTTGAGAGACTCTACAAAGCCCTCTCTTTTCCCATTCCCTAAATCTTTGGGACATAGTAGCAGGGAGAAAGGCTGGGTTGTGAAATATAGGCGAGTGTCTAGAAATGTCATTACTCAGTTTATATTGGCGTTGAACCTCCTTCCATGTCTTCAATGTAAGAGTAATAATTGGGTTTTGTATAATCCTGTCAATAGAAATAGGACCTGCTATAAAGGCATATCACAATATTGACTCATGACAGCCATGACAAATCCTTCGGTTGTTGAATCCATGATGCTATGTGATTAAGTTGCGCTGCCCAGTAATATGATTTAAGGTTAGGGAGGCCAAGCCCACCCAGTTCTTTGAACAGTTGTAGTTTTTTTATAACTAACTGGGCCAAACAGGCAGGATATAACCCCAAAGCACAGCACCCACACCACTAGAGGGATATCTTCAACCACCAACTTACCATCCTGAGACAAGGCTGAGTATAGCCCACAAAGATCTCCGCCACGGCACAACCCAAGGGGGGGGGGGGTGCCAACCCAGACAGGAAGATCACATCAGTGACTCAACCCACTCAAGTGATGCACCCCTCCTAGGGACGGCATGGAAGACCACCAGTAAGCCAGTGACTCAGCCCCTGTAATAGGGTTAGAGGCAGAGAATCCCAGTGGAGAGAGGGGAACCGGCTAGGCAAAGACAGCAAGGGCGGTTCGTTGCTCTAGAGCCTTTCCGTTCACCTTCACACTCCTGGGCCAGACTACACTCAATCATAGGACCTACTGAAGGAATGAATCTTCAGTATAGACTTAAAGGTTGAGACCGAGTCTGTCTCTCACGGGTAGGCAGACCATTCCATAAAAATGGAGCTCTATAGGAGAAAGCCCTGCCTCCAGCTGTTTGCTTAGAAATTCTAGGGACAATTAGGAGGCCTGTGTCTTGTGACCGTAGCGTACGTGTAGGTATGTACGGCAGGACCAAATCGGAAATATAGGTAGGAGCAAGCCCATGTAATACTTTGTAGGTTAGCAGTAAAACCTTGAAATCAGCCCTTGCCTTAACAGGAAAGGAGGTAAGGAAGGGAGGCGGGCACTGGAGTAATATGATCAGATTTTGGGGTTCTAGTCAGGATTCTAGCAGCCGTATTTAGCACTAACTGAAGTTTATTTTGTGCTTTATCCGAGTAGCCAGAAAGTAGAGCTTTGCAGTAGTCGAACCTAGAAGTAACAAAAGCATCGATTCATTTTTCTGCATCATCCTTGAAAGTCTTGAAATGTTCGTCAAAAGAGAGATCAGGGTCCAGAGTAATGCCAAGGTCTTTCAGAGTTTTATTTGAGACGACTGTACAACCATCAAGATTTGTCAGATTCAACAGAAGATCTCTTTGTTTCTTGGGACCTAGAATAAGCATCTATGTTTTGTCCGAGTTTAAAAGTAGAACATTTGCAGCCATCCACTTCCTTATGTCTGAAACACAGGCTTCTAGCGAGGGCAATTTTAGGGCTTCACCATGTTTCATTGAAATGTACAGCTGTGTGTCATCCGCATAACAGTGAAAGTTAACATTATGTTTTCGAATAACATCCCCAAGAGGTAAAATATATAGTGAAAACAATAGTGGTCCTAAACGGAACCTTGAGGAACACCGAAATGTACAGTTGATTTGTCAGAGGACAAACCACAGAGACAAACTGATATCTTTCCGACAGATAAGATCTAAACCAGGCCAGAATTTGTCCGTGTAGACCAATTTGAGTTTCCAATCTCTCCAAAAGAATGTGGTGATCGAAGGTATCAAAAGCAGCACTAAGTTCTAGGAGCACGAAGACAGATGCAGAGCCTCGGTCTTGCGCCATTAAAAGGTAATTTACCACCTTCACACCTGCAGTCTCAGTGCTATGATGGGGTCTAAAACCAGACTGAAGCATTTCGAATACATTGTTTGTCTTCAGGAAGGCAGTGAGTTGAAAAAATATATATATATTTTTTTTAAGGAATGGAAGATTCGATATAGGCTGATAATTTTTTATATTTTCTGGGTCAAGGTTTGGCTTTTTCAAGAGAGGCTTTATTACTGCCACTTCTAGTGAGTTTGGTACACATCCGGTGGATAGAAAGCCGTTTATTATGTTCAACATAGGAGGGCCAAGCACAGGAATCATCTCTTTCATTAGTTTAGTTGGAATAGGGTCCAGTACGCAGCTTGAAGGTTTAGAAGCCATGATTATTTTCATCATTGTGTCAAGTGATATAGTACTAAAACACTTGAGTGTCTCTCTTGATTCTAGGTCCTGGCAGAGTTGTGCAGACTTAGGACAACTGAGCTTTGGAGAAATACGCAGATTTAATATGTTGAGTCTGTAATTTGCTTTCTAATGATCATGATCTTTTCCTCAAAGAAGTTCATTAATTTATTACTGCTGAAGTGAAAGCCATCCTCTCTTGGGGAATGCTGCTTTTTAGTTAGCTTTGCAACAGTATCAAAAATTATTTTTCCTCAATTAAGTTGGGGGCTCTTCGATACTGCACGGTACTGTCTTTCCAAGCTAGTCGTTAGACTTCCCGTTTGGTGTCTCGCCATTTCCATTCCAATTTTCTGGAAGCCTGCTTCAGAGCTCGGGTATTTTCTGTATACCAGGGAGCTAGTTTCTTATGACAAATGTTTTTAGTTTTTAGGGGTGCAACTGCATCTAGGGTATTGCGCAAGGTTAAATTGAGTTCCTCCCCAACTAGAGAAACAAAAGTTCACAGCATGGCTGGGTGCTAACATACAAACATAGAGCAAAGAACTGAGGAACACTAAGGGTTTAAATACATTCAAGGGAAATGAGGCACAGGTGCAACTAATAACTAGAACAAGGGAAAACAAAAGGGTCAAAAAAGCGCAATGGGGGCATCTAGTGACCAAAACCTGAACAATCCTGGCCAAATCCTGACAATATCCATGGGATAAGATGCAGTTTATAGTTGTTTTTCTTGTTTATGCTGTCCTGGGACGGAGCCTGATGTCTGATGGAATTTGGATCTGTTTACCCCGCAATTTGGTTGCTACAGTTGATTTGAACATTTTCAACAGTTTTTTTCTCTCAATGGTGGGATTTACAGGATAATGTATCTTGGTTTTGTCAATATCCACTGGGCTAGGCAAATTAGTAGGCTTAGACCTATTGCTTTTTTTCCCCCATTTACATTTCTCCTCTCCTGAATAGAGACTCAAGCAGCCCTTATTGTGGACAGTAAATATTCAGCCATAAATGTGTATTCACAAAGTTTGTTTTCAACTTAGAGAGCTCGTAGGTTTTAGTTTACACCAAGGTTTAGCTAGTAAGAGCAAGATGGAAAGTGAGCAACAGCGTATCTCTACAAGTGTTTTCATGTTTGATTGTTGGGATTGTGGTTTATGTCTGACAATCGGCATGGGTGGGGTTTCTGTTTTTTTCTATGTTAAATGTCATTTCCTTCTTAAAGTGACACAGGTCACTTCAGTGTTCAAACTAAAGTTGAAACATTACCTGACTATTTACATATGAGGAATTCCCAGTCGGTTGTATATTAGAAACCCAGCCCATGCATAATTCACTAATATATGTCACATTCAAAGTAAAAGGTCTTAACAGCACAGTTTAGAGGAAAATAGTCTATACATACCTTAAGAAATTAAAGGCTGACATTGTGTTTTTGCAAGAAACAGATCTTACAGCCAGCGAACACAAGTTAATGAGGGAATGGGTAATACAAGTATTCGCATCCTCTTTTAACTTCAAAGCAAGAGGAACTGCAATTTTGATAAGTAAACACATTCCCTTCTGTGTCAGCAACATCATGTCTGATCCCTAAGGCAGGTTTGTTTTGGTGCAAAGGCATATGTATTCGGAGTCTTGGACCCTATTGAATATTTATGCTCCTAACTTCAACTTCAGTTTATTCAGAATTTCTTCCTTCCTTCAGGTTGCTAAAGCACCATCAGTGTTAGATACTGAGTATCTCCCCAGATTGCTTCGTGACCATTCTCCTCTGGTATTATCAATCTCCATTCCTACTAAGGTAAATGGAGCATATACAGTACTGTGCAAAAGTTTTGGGCAGGTATGCAAAAACAAAATGCAAAGTGAGTAAACAGAAGAAAAATCTACATCAAATCAATATTTGGTGTGACCACCATTTGCATTCAAAACAGCATCAATTATTCTACAGTGGCGTGCGAAAGTATTCACCCCTTTGGCATTTTTCCTATTTTGTTGCCTTACAACCTGGAATAAAACATTTTTTTGGGGGGGGGGTTGTATCATTTGATTTACACAACATGCCTACCACTTTGAAGATGTAACATTTATTTTCTTGTGAAACAAACAAGAAATGAGACAAAAAAATTGAAAACTTTAACACCCCCCCCCCCCCCCCCCCCCCAAAAGTCAATACTTTGTAGAGCCACCTTTTGCAGCAATTACAGCTGCAAGTTTCTTGGGGTATGTCTCTATAAGCTTGGCACATCTAGCCGCTGGGATTTTTGCCCATTCTTCATTTAAACGTTTCCCCTTAAACCACTTGAGTGTTGCTTAAGCAGTATGCTTAGGGTCATTGTCCTGCTGGAAGGTGAACTTCCATCCCAGTCTCAAATCTCTGGAAGACTGAAACAGGTTTCCCTCAAGCATTTCCCTGTATTTAGCGCCATCCATCATTCCTTCAATTCTGACCAGTTTCCCAGTCCCTGTCAATAAAAAACATCCCCACAGCATGATGCTGCCACCACCAGTCTTCAATGTGGGGAAGGTATTCTAGGGGTGATGAGAGGTGTTGGGTTTGCGCCAGACATAGCTTTTTCCTTGATGGCCAAAAAGCAAAATTTTTGTCTCTTCTTACCAGAATACCTTCTTCCATTCTCCGACATGCCTTTTGTCAAACACCACACGTGTTTGCTTATTTGTTTCTTAAGCAATCGCTTTTTTCTGGGCATATCTTCCATAAAGCCCAACTCTGTGGAGTGTACGGCTTAAAGTGGTCCTATACTCCAATCTCCACTGTGGAGCTTTGCAGCTCCTTCAGGGTTATCTTTGGTCTCTTTGTTGCCTCACTGATTAATGACCTCCATGCCTGGTCTGAGAGTTTTGGTGGGTGGCCCTCTCTTGGCAGGTTTGTTGTGGTACCATATTCTTTCAATTTTTTAATAATGGATTTAATGTTGCTCCGTGGGATGTTCAAAGTTTTGGATATTTTTTAATAACCCAACCCTGATCTGTACTTCTCAACAACTTTGTCCCTGACCTGTTTGGAGAGCTCCTTGGTCCTCATGGTACCCCTTGCTTAGTGGTGTTGAAGACTCTGGGGCCTTTAAGAACAGGCGTATATATACTAAGATCATGTGACAGATCATGTGACACTTAGATTGCACACAGGTGGACTTGATTTAACTAATTGTGTGACTACTGAAGGTAAGCTACCCTTGGGTGGCAGGGTAGCCTATTGGCAGGGTAGCACGGTAGCCTAGTGGTTAGAGCATTGGACTAGCAAGGTTGCAAGTTCGAATCCCCGAGCTGACAATGTACAAATCTGTCTTTCTGCCCCTGAACAGGCAGTTAACCCACTGTTCCTAGGCTGTCATTGAAAATAAGAATTTGTTCTTAACTGACTTGCCTAGTAAAATAAAGGTAAAATAAAAAAATTGGTTGCACCAGATCTTATTTAGGTGCTTCTTTACAAAGGGGGTGAATACATATGTACGCAACACAACATTTTCTTTAACAAATCTTTTTTTTCATTTCACCAATTTGGACTATTTTGATTATGCCCTCTGCTGTTTCCTGAAGTCCACAATCATCTCCTTAGTTTTGTTGACGTTGAGTGTGAGGTTATTTTCCTGACACCACACTCCGAGGGCCCTCACCTCCTCCCTGTAGGCCGTCTCGTCGTTGTTGGTAATCAAGCCTACCACTGTTGTGTCGTCCGCAAACTTGATGATTGAGTTGGAGGCGTGCGTGGCCACGCAGTCGTGGGTGAACAGGGAGTACAGGAGAGAGCTCAGAAAGCACCCTTGTGGGGCCCCAGTGTTGAGGATCAGCGGGGTGGAGATGTTGTTGCCTACCCTCACCACCTGGGGGGCGGCCCGTCAGAAAGTCCACTACCCAGTTGCACAGGGCGGGGTCGAGACCCAGGGTCTCGAGCTTGATGACGAGCTTGGAGGGCACTATGGTGTTAAATGCCGAGCTGTAGTCGATGAACAGCATTCTCACATAGGTATTCCTCTTGTCCAGATGGGTTAGGGCAGTGTGCAGTGTGGTTGAGATTGCATCGTCTGTGGACCTATTTGGGCGGTAAGCAAATTGGAGTGGGTCTAGGGTGTCAGGTAGGGTGGAGGTGATATGGTCCTTGACTAGTCTCTCAAAGCACTTCATGATGACGGAAGTGAGTGCTACGGGGCGGTAGTCGTTTAGCTCAGTTACCTTAGCTTTCTTGGGAACAGGAACAATGGTGGCCCTCTTGAAGCATGTGGGAACAACAGACTGGGATAGGGATTGATTGAATATGTCCGTAAACACACCAGCCAGCTGGTCTGCGCATGCTCTGAGGGCGCGGCTGGGGATGCCGTCTGGGCCTGCAGCCTTGCGAGGGTTGACACGTTTAAATGTTTTCCTCACGTCGGCTGCAGTGAAGGAGAGTCCGCATGTTTTAGTTGCGGGCAGTGTCAGTGACACTGTATTGTCCTCAAAGAGGGCAAAAAAGTTATTTAGTCTGCCTGGGAGCAAGACATCCTGGTCCGTGACAGTGCTGGTTTTCTTTTTGTAATCCGTGATTGACTGTAGACCCTGCCACATACCTCTTGTGTCTGAGCCGTTGAATTGAGATTCTACTTTGTCTCTATACTGACGCTTAGCTTGTTTGATTGCCTTGTGGAGGGAATAGTTACACTGTTTGTATTCGGTCATGTTTCCAGTCACCTTGCCCTGATTAAAAGCAGTGGTTCGCACGTTCTAATGAACTCGCACACCAATGTTATTTTAATGAACCAAAAAATTGCATTTCTTTCAAAAACAAGGACATTTCTAAGTGACCCCGAACTTTTGAACGGTAGTATATATTAGTTGACACACCTGTGTGATGTCTGATATACATTAATAAAAATGTATTCACCCTGGACATGAGACTTGCATTTACTTTAGACCATCTGAATCATAAGCTCCAAGCTGTCTTTGTTTCAGTTACCACAGATGTTAGTAAAAGTTGGTGACAAACATGTTATGAAAATTTTATTATTTTGTAATCTAACAACATTTTCACGAGTTTATACAAAACTTTATTGCATTTGGTCATCCCCAAAATGCAGCCTTTAAAAGCCTTGATAGTTGCATCCTTCCTCAGGAAAAGCATATAGCTGACAACAGGGTGGCAGGAGTTTTGATCTGCTCTTCTAGAGTTCCATAGCCCTACAGACTCACCTTGGGATAGGAGGATGGACACGTGTTAGTTTTGATAAAAGTCTGAGACTTTTACAGGGAGGAGAGAGCATGAAATTTGGAATGAGTATGATAAATCTAATCCAACCAGTGGCTGTGGATAATATACTGTCATCACACAGGCAGACTGCCACAGTGGTTTACATGGTGCATATGAGTGTAGCTTACTATTCTGTGCTCTGGAGAGATTGCAGGTCGTTGGTTAGAAGGCTCTTGCGTGCTAGAAGGATAGTGCGTGCTAGAAAGAGAGTGAGCCCTGACCTCCCACTGGCCCAGGGCCTCCTGCCTAGTATCATGCAATGTAAAGGAAAATAATAATATCATGACTTACTGAGAGAGTGCTCCATGTTCCTGCTGGTAGCAAGCCTCAACCTGGATGCAGAGAAATGTCCTGCCTTGCAGTATTGTTTAATCTATCTCCACCTGGCTCCAAGTAATCAGATGACCAACCTGCAGAGACTAACAAGAAAATGGTACCTGTATTTATGATTCATGTATCAGTATCCACATTTCACATGTATGTCTTTAAATGACAATAGATCTGAGTATGCATGCCATTTTCTGATAACAGCTATGAGAAATTACATATACATGAGATGTGGCACCATGCCACATCTCACTAGCATTTCCTAAGTTAAACAGTAAATGCAACTATTGTGGCTAATCCATATTGTGGCTAGCTTCACATAGCTAGGTGAATTTATTCCATCATGACAACATGCTCCTCCTTACTTGACTGTAGTTAGCTAGCTGCTAGCTTATTAAGTATCCACTCTATTATTTAATAAGTGATCTAGTTAACGTGAGTTAGCTAACATGCATTGCTTCTGACATGCCACGATCCTGCTTGCTTTACATCTGATAAATATTGAGCTACCTAGAAAATAATGTTTTTTGATAATTGTTGTTAAGTTCATTAGCTAGCAAGCTAAATGTAAAACTAAGTCTGGCTATGAAACACAGCTAGCTAGCCAACTCATCTTTATCAGTTGTAGCCAAGCTAGCTAGCTTGATGCTCAGTAATGTTAGTTTACCATGCTTTTCTGGACATTCCTCTCGTCGGCTCCTTGCCTACTCTCATCCCTTTGTCTTATAGGTTCAAAACTATATGGTTGTAGTCCGGTGCCTTATTGTCAGAAGCAACCCACTTGTAACACAGCCACCTAATGCAATCAATGGCTCAGTGTTCCAAAACTGTTCACCTGTTTCTATGTCAAGGAAGGAAATTGTATTTGTGTGTGTTTTATGGTGCACGTGGGTCACAGCAGCATAGTGTAGCGACCAGCACAGACAGTTAGTTGTGTGTTATGTGTTAGGCTATTAGTTGGTTGTGTTGTACTTACCAGCACCCAGTGTTCGCGGGGTCCGCCATGCCAATCAACCTGCTATCTGCCAATCACAGGAATGCCTGGAATGTTCTGATGCCAGGCATTCTGGTCGTGGGTGGAGGGGTTTAGGCAGGGGGATGGAGCATTGGACGTTAAGACCAGGTTTAGCCATTGTTCTCTCACTTATGTCTGACTTTCACAAGGTCACGGTTGTTTTATAGGGTATCCTTCATTTATTTGGCGGGGGCTACGGCCAAACAATGGCCAGTGTGAAGTTGGGTTAATAAACCGTCAATTCGTAAACTCAATCCTCTGTCTGGACAATTGTTCCTTTATGATCTAGTCAGGTCATTACAATGGTGTCAGAAGTAAAAACGTTCATAAAAGTTACATGCTGACCAGACCGGACACGTTGCGTTTGCGAGAGTCGCAAAATAAATGTTGAAATCCATGTTATTCAATTATGGCACTCACACTGCTCGCGCATGCCAACGAGCATCTGCGTTGCCAAGGGCTAAAATAGAAATCAGTTATATTTCTGATGCAGATCGCGCTGCAAGTCCTGCCTCTCCCATCTCCTCATTGGTTTGTAGAAGCAGGTACACACGTCTCCTGTGTGCATGGACGTCGTGGGATCTGGCTGAGGAGATCGCCAGGGCATCGGAGCACAGAGGCCGCTTGAGGGAGGACAAAAGAATGATGGTGGCTGAAGCGGGCATGAGTGCTTCGTCGACTGTGCTTCATGCGGATTCTGGTGGGCGGACTGAAGGGGTGACGTTGACACGGTGGGACGAGGAATCTGGGGCTCAGGATGTAAACAAACATGGTGGCACCCAGGTCCCGATTGCATCCGTATCTGTTAAAACTTCTCAGGCTCGTGTATATTTTGTTCGATAAAGTTCATATTTATATTCAAAAATCTCATTTTACATTGGCACTTTATGGTCAGTAATGTTGTGCCTCGAAAACATCCGGCGAATTTTCAGAGAGCCACATCAATTTACAGAAATACTCATAATAAACTTTGATAAAAGATACAACTATTATGCACAGAATTATAGATATACGGCGCTCAGACACATAAACAAGACATGCAGATACCCGCCATGTTGTGGAGTCAGTAAAATAGTGTTATAAAAAATAGAAATAGTGCTATAAATATTAACTTACCTTTGATGATCTTCATCCGAATGCACTCCCAGGAATAACAGTTCCACAATAAATGTTTGTTTTGTTCGATAAAGTCCATAATTTATGTCCAAATACCTGTTTATTTCGCGTTTGGTTAACAAATCCAAGCTCACAAGGTGCGGACAAGTCCAGACGAAAGTTCAGACGAAAAGTTCAAAAAGTCATATTACAGTTCGTAGAAACATGTCAAATGAAGTATAGAATCAATCTTTAGGATGTTTTTAACATAAATCTTCAATAATGTTCCAACCGGAGAATTCCTTTGTCTTTAGAATTGCAATGGAATTGCAGGTCGCTCTCATGTGTGCGTGCGTGATCCGCTCATGGCACTCTGGCAGGCCTCTGGTTGAATCAGTTCTCATTTGCCCCCACTTCACAGTAGAAGCCTCAAACAACGTTCTAGTGGAAGCCTTAGGAAGTACAATATGACCCCATAGACACTGTATATTCAACAGGCAATGAGTTGAAAAACTACAAACCTCAGATTTCCCACTTCCTGGTTGGATATTTCTCAGGTTTTTGCCTGCCATATGAGTTCTGTTATTATACTCACAGGCGTCATTCAAACAGTTTTAGAAACTTCAGAGTGTTTTCTATCCAATACTACTAATAATATGCATATATTAGCTTCTTGGCCTGAGTAGCAGGAGGTTTCTGTGAAAATCCCAAACAGGTTTTAAACAGGTTTTAAGACCCTGAAGTATTCTGGTAAGGCGGATTGGGAAGCTTTTCATGCTCAGTTTGAACTGTTAGCTCATTTTGGGGGTGGTCATTTTGGGGGTGGATAGGGCACTGCAGTTGGCTTTGTGACTCACGGATGATGCTCTGGCCTGTTTGATATTGATTAGCTCCGACAGACGTGATTTTTGGTCTTTAGTGGGAGCATTGGACAGTGTGTACAGCCCGGGCTGCGTGCAGAGCGAGCTAGCACGGGACCAGTTCATACAGGCGCTCTCTCGAACGGAGCTGAGCATACAGGCCCAGCTGGCTCATCCTGAGTCATTGCAGATAGCCTTGGAGATGGCTATGGAGAGGGAGCTGGTGTGGGCTGGAGATTCAACTGGGGCTTTGGTGGGAGTGCAGGGAGACAGACCCACTGTGTGGGCTGGGGGGCAGAACAACCCAGAGCCGGAAAAGCCTGCATTGTTGGCTGAAATGACTGAACTAATTCGTGCTGTGTCGCTACAAGCAACACGAAACACACGCCCTGGTCCCAGGGTCTGCTGGGGTGTGGCCAGCCAGGCCATCTGCAGCAAGTTTGCCCCATGTAAAACTATCACGTGCACACCCGGGGAAGGCACTTTGTGGCTGGGAAGCTGATCTGGGTCTACAGCCCCCTGAGAAAGAAAGGCAGATGCCCCAAGTTGGACAGTCACTGGGTGGGACCTTGCAGCATCCTGGAGAGGGTAGGGGAGGTTGTTTACCAGGTGCAGCTTTCTCCCCCTGGCAATTCACCGGGACAGGTTAGCCCCATACAGAGGGGCCTCTTCTCCCCAAACCCCAGGGACCCCCACAATTCCCCTCCCCTCTCATTCTCCAGGCACCCACCCCCATGTTTTGCAGACAAGGCTCCAGACAGCCCACTCCCCCAGTCTCCCTCCCTGTGTCACCTCGTGGGTCCCCGGAGCCACGGACTGTATTCCCTGTTCCCGCATCCTTGTCCCCTATGTCCCTGCCTTCATCCTCTGGGTTCTAGAGGGGCAGCCCCCATCCATGGATGGAGCCCCTTGTTTCATATCTGGACACATCTGAATGCAGCCCAGTCAAATGTAATTGATCACTGAGCCGTGGCATTGATCTAGCAATGGTGTGTTAGATACCACCAACATATGTTTGCTTGAACCCCCTCATTATCATTTTGCAGGAAGAATTACAGAAATAATTAAAGAAATCATTTGAATGAAAAAAATTTAAGAAAGTGGGATACATTATTTAAATCATTGTTTATCTATTTATGTGTTTATTAGTTTTTTTTATCTCTTTATGTGTGGATTTATTTACATATTCATGTTTTTATCTATTTGTCTGCATTTATCTATTTATTCATTTCATTCTAATTACGGCAGCTTTGGTCCTCCATATCATGCAGGGCTCATCTGTGAAAAAGACAGTGGGCTTAAATAAAGGTTCAATAAATGAGTCCACAATTTTGTTTACAATGTTACTACCACTTTTCACATCTAAATAAATAAATGTGTTTACTTAGGTGTGTGAAAAAATTAATATGAATATCAAATGAGGGGTGGCAGGTAGCCTAGTGTGTAGAGCGTTGGGCCAGTACCGAAAGGTTGCTAGATCGAATCCCTGAGCTGATAAGGTAAAAATCTGTTGTTCTGCCTCTGAAAAAGGCATTTAACTCACTGTTCCTAGACTGTCATTGTAAATAAGGAATTGTTCTTAACTGACTTGCCTAGATAAATAAAGGGGGGAAAAATATATATATATCTATGTTGACTTGAACAGAATACAGCATAGTGTGTACACAGTAGAATATAATGCTTAAAAGAGTAGGTCCCTGACTGGGAATGGAACCTGGCTGTGACATTGAGTGCCGAATCCTAACTAGGCAGCGGTAGATGTTGTTGAATATTCAATTTAAATAACATGGACAGAAAGTACCAACACAAAAACCTTTTCTTAACTTCTCCACTTGATCCCTGTTGCTTTCTCATCTTCTCTCCTCCCCACCCATCCATTTCTCTCTCTTCTATCTCCCTTACCCCCACCCACTGCCCTTTCTCAGTGGTACAACAAGACTGACTACCCCATCTTCGCCCAGTACCAGCGGTACAGGAGGCTCCACCCCCTCCAGCCCTTCTACATCCTGCACCCCAGCTTTGAGTGGCAGCTCTGGCAGCGAATCCAGGACAACATGGCCGAGCCCATCCAGAAGAACCCGCCCTCCTCTGGACTGCTGGGTAAACTATACAGTGAATTCTACTAACCTTTTGGTTACCATATAGAGATCAAGGCAGATCAGGGGTAGAACTCAATAGTCTATCATATCAAATTGCATTTGTCACATGCTTCATAAACAACAGGTGTAGACTGCTTACTGATGGGCCCTTCCAAACATTGCAGAGAGAAAATATACACGGGGTACCAGTAAAAGTGCAGGGATATAAGGTAATTGAGGTAGGTAGGGATAAAGTGACTAGGCAAAGGGATAACTAATGAACAGTAACAGCAGCGTATGTGATGAGTCAAAAGAGATTAAAGGGTCTATGCAGATATTCCGGGTAGCGTTTGGTTAACTATTTAACTAACTATTTAGCAGTTTTATAGCTTGGGGGTAGAAGCTGTTCAGGGTCCTGTTGGTTCCAGACTAGATGCATTGGTACTGCTTGCCATGCGGTAGTAGAAAGAACAGTCTATGACTTGGGTGGCAAGGGATTTTTAGGGTCAAATCTTTTTTCAGCCTCCTGATGGGAAGTGTGTGGACCATGATACTTTCTTGGTGATGTGGACTTCGAGGAACTTGATGCTCTCGACCTTGTTCCACAACAGACCCATCGATGTGGATGGGGGTGTGCTCGGCCCTCCGTTTCATGTAGTCCACAATTAGCTCCTTTTTCCTGCTGACGTTGAGCGAGAGGTTGTTGTCTTGGAACCACACTGCCTGGTCTCGTCATCGGTGATCAGGCCGTCGTGACGTCTGCAAACTTAATACTAGTGTTGGAGTCGTGCATGGCCACACAGTCGTGGGTGAACAGAGAGTACTGGAGGGGACTAAACATGCACCCTGAGGGGCTCCTGTGTTGAGGGTCAGCGTGGTGGATGTGCTGTTGCCTATCCTCATTACCTAGGGGCGGCCTGTCAGGAAGTCCAGGGTCCTTAGCTTAGTGATGAGCTTGGAGGGCACAATGGTGTTGAACGCAGAGGTCTATTCAATGAACAGCATTCTCACGTCGGTGTGCCTTTTGTCCAGGTGGGAAATGTCAGTGTGGGTGCAATAGAGATTACGTCATCTATGGATCTGTTGGGGCGGTATGCGAATTGGAGTGGGTCCAGGGTGTCTGGGATGACGGTGTTGTGAGCCATGGTGTTGATCAGCCTTTCAAAGCATTTCATCAAATCAAATCAAATCAAATTTATTTATATAGCCCTTCGTACATCAGCTGATATCTCAAAGTGCTGTACAGAAACCCAGCCTAAAACCCCAAACAGCAAGCAATGCAGGTGTAGAAGCCCGGTGGCTAGGAAAAACTCCCTTCATGGCTACAGATGAGAGTGCTACTGGGCGATAGTCATTTAGACAGGTTACCTTGGTTGAGGTTGAAAATATCAGTGACGAAACTTGCCAGCGCATACTCTGAGTGTGAGTCCTGGTAATGCGGCATTGTGAATGTTAACCTGTTTAAAGGTCTTACTCACATTGGCTATGGAAAGTATGATTCATCGGCAATAGCTGGTGCTCTCATGCATAGTTTACTGTTGCTAGCCTCAAAGCTTGCATAGAAGGTTTTTAGCTCATCTGGTAGCCTCGCGTCACTGGACAGCTCGTGGCTTGTTTTCCCTTTGTAATCCAGGATAGTTTGCTAGCCCTGCCACATCCCATGATTGTCAGAGCTGGTGTAGTAGGATTCGATCTTGGTCCTGTATTGATGCCTTGCTTATTTGATGGTTCGTGGGAGGGCGTAGCAGGATTTCTTATAAGCGCACAGATTATAGTCCCATTTATTGAAAGCGGCAGCTGTAGCCTTTCAATTCAGTGCCGATATTGGCTATAGTCAATCCATGGCATCTGGTTGGGATATGTACAGTTGAAGTCAGAGGTTTACGTACACTTAGGTTGGAGTCATTAAAACTAGTTTTTCAACCACTCCACAAATTTCTTCAAACTATAGTTTTGGAAAGTCAGTTAGAACGTCTACTTAGTGCAAAACACATGTCATTTTTTCCAACAATTGTTTACAGACAGATTATTTCACTTATAATTCACTGTATCACAATTCCAGTGGGTCAGAAGTTTACATACA
Source organism: Oncorhynchus kisutch (assembly GCF_002021735.2). Taxonomy (NCBI): domain Eukaryota; kingdom Metazoa; phylum Chordata; class Actinopteri; order Salmoniformes; family Salmonidae; genus Oncorhynchus; species Oncorhynchus kisutch. Next base: position 21,397,724 of record NC_034192.2, read on the forward strand.
CTAAGTTGACTGTGCATTTAAACAGCTTGGAATATTCAAAAAAATGATGTCACGCCTTCAGAATCTTCTGATAGGCTAACATAATTTGAGTCAATTGGAGGTGTACCTGTGGATGTATTTCAAGGCCTACCTTCAAACTCAGTGCCTCTTTGCTTGACATCATGGGGAAATCAAAAGATATCAGCCAAGACTGATCCCGGATCCGGGAGAATTGTCAGCAACTACACTAATTAGCATAGCGCAACGGTCAAATAATCTTACTAGAGAATATTCATATTCATGAAATCACAAGTGAAATATAGCGAAGCACAGCTTAGCCATTTGTTAATCACCCTGTCGTCTCAGATTTTGAAATCATGCTTTACAGCGATAGCAAGACAAGCGTTTGTGTAAGTATATCGATAGCCTAGCATAGCATTATGTCCGGCTAGCAGCAGGAAGCTTGCTCACGAAAATCAGAAAAGCAATCAAATTAACCGTTTACCTTTGATGATCTTCGGATGTTTTCACTGACGAGACTCCCAGTTAGAAAGCAAATGTTCCTTTTGTTCCATAAAGATTATTTTTATCCCCAAAATACCTCCGTTTGTTTGTCACGTTATGTTCAGAAATCCACCGGAAATAGCGGTCACGACAACGGCGGGAAAAAAAATCTAAATTATATCCATAATATCGACAGAAGCGTGGCAAACGTTTTTTATAATCAATCCTCAAGGTTTTTCAAATATCTATTCGATAATATGTTAACCGGGAAGGTTGGCTTTTCAGTAGGACCGGGAGGAAAAATGGCTACCTCTCTCTTTTACACAAGAATCACTCTGAGAGCCATCAGCTGGCCACTTACGCAATGTGTTCGTTTACGCTCATTCTTTAACATAAAGGCGTGAAACTACGTCTAAAGGCTGTAGACACCTTAGGGAAGACGTAGAAAAAGGAATCTGTTTGATATCCCTTTCAATTGGCAATAGGGATGCATAGAAAGACAGGGGTTTCAAAATAAGGGTCACTTCCTAATTGGATTTTTCTCAGGATTTCGCCTGCAATATCAGTTCTATTATACTGAAACTTTAGAGTGTTTTCTATCCTAAACTGTCAATTATATGCATATTCTAGCATCTGGTCCTGAGAAATAGGCAGTTTACTTTGGGAACGTTATTTTTCAAACAAAAAAAAGAATAGTGCCCCCTAGCTTCAAGAGGTTAAAACATAGGATAGGCTAAAGTAATATGGTGGACTGGGCATTGATCATTCATTTGGCTAGGATAGTCGACTTAGTAACATTTGCCACTTTTTCTATCCAGTCCTCCAGGTGTTTGCTTTCACCATTCCAATTCTTACACATCTTTCAATACTTAGGAGTAAGATGAGGAGAGGAAGTTGATTGAGATTTGCACCCTATATTAATGAAAGGTACATTTCCTTGATTATCTAACAGTTCTGAAGTCTCATGGCAGCAACCAGACACCCCAATTACCCTCTGGACATGCCCCCTCTCCTGCCAACTCACTACACCTGTCCCAACTCTGCTAATCACCATTCCTATTAGAGCCCTAAATGGGTACTCATGCCCGCAACATTCAGGCCCTACCTCTGCCAAATTTAAGGCCCCGGCCCAGTCTTAACCCAAAATCTTTATTAGTATTAGTGCAGAGTGATTAACCTAAATGTCTGTTATTTCTCGTTTTTTAAACAACTTGACCGACATCGGTTAAATTTTTTATTTCCACTTTGTTCTGTTTTTTTCTGTGAGCTCAATGTGCAGTTTGTCTAGAAAAACATCAGATCAAGCTTGAACTGTGCAATGTAGTAGGGAGTTGTAGTTTCCAACAGACCAATATTCTGCATAGTTTAGCACATCAAATGTGGTAATTAACTACAATGACCATAATCCATTGCACGCCTACTTGTTCAATCTATGTTGGGAGAGAATAGACAGCAGACGGTGTGATCGAGAGGAATAGAGAGCAGTTGCTTTGAGAGCCATCTCAACCTGAAAATAAGAGTATGCCTTATTTACTTTCAAAAACTACTAAAATAGTGATTTTTGTCAGACAACAATGGCAGCAACTCTATAGAGTGGTGAGAAGGAGTCTACCGGGTCCGAAACCGACTTCACAATTAATTTTCTTTATTCAGGGTTCACTCAAACATAGTTTTAAACTTTGTTTTACTATTGACAGTGACAGCTTATTTCGGGATTGTATTCACTCTCCTTAAATATAAGTAATCTGAATTGTTGCCGCCAGCTTCTGATATCATGGAATAAAAACTACAATCTGTCTCCTGGGCCGGAGCTGGTTTTCCCTGGCTAAACTAGCTGGCTAGCTGAACTATGCTAGTTTTCGTCCTCATTGCAAACTTCAGAAATACTGCACCCTCAACTTCAAAACTCCCTTGATAGTTTTACATGTAACTAAGAAATTAGCTGTAAATCAAATCAAATCAAATTGTATTGGTCACATACACATGGTTAGCAGATGTTAATGCGAGTGTAGCGAAATGCTTGTGCTTCTAGTTCCGACAATGCAGTAATATCTAACAAGTAATCTAACAAATTCACAACATCTACCTTATACACACAAATGTAAGGGATGAATAAGAATATGTACATATGCATATATGGATGAGTGATTGCCGTGGAGCATAGGCAAGATGCAGTAGATGGTATAGAGCAGTATATACATATGAGATGAGTGATGTAGGATATGTAGACATTATTAAAAGTTATTTAAATGATAGGCATAGGCAATATGCAGTAGATGGTATGGAACAGTATATACATATGAGAAGAGTAATGTAGGATATGTAAACATTGAGGTTGACACTTTGTGGTTGAGGGTGGTGCTTGTTTTGTTGAATAGTCATGACTGGTTTGAGATATGTCGTAAGATGACGGTTGCGAAGGATATCATTGCTACTTAATGCTGGACGTTTCTGACTGGTCTTGGAACTGTGACAACTATCAGCCTCTCCCCGCTTGGCTTGATGGGATATGTTGTGATTTTACCAACACAGCCAGATACAGTGCATTCAGTGAAAGTATACAGATCTCTTAGCTTTCTCCACATTTTATAACGTTACGCCTTATTCTAAGATTGATGCTATTTTTTGACCAAGCAAAATCAGGTTTTTCATGTGTTTGCACATATATTTTATTTGGGGGGGGATAACATATTTACATAAGTATTCTGACCCTTTACTCATTACTTTGTTAAAGCACGTTTGGCAGTGATTATAGCCTTGAGTCTTCCTGGGTATGACACTACAAGCTTGGCAAACCTGTATTTGGGGAGTTTCTCCTATTCTTCTCTGCAGATCCTTTCAAGCTCTGTCAGGTTGGATGGGGAGCGTCGCTGCACAGCTATTTTCCGGTCTCTCCAGAGATGCTCGATCGGGTTCAAGTCCGGGCTCTGGCTGGGCCACTTAAAACCTCTTGGTGTTAGGGGGCAGTATTTTCATTTTTGGAAAAAAAACGTTCCCGTTTTAAACGGGATATTTTGTCAGGAAAAGATGCTAGAATATGCATATAATTGACAGCTTTGGATAGAAAACACTCTAACGTTTCCAAAACTGTAAAGATATTGTCTGTGAGTACAACAGAACTCATGTTGCAGGCGAAAGCCTGAAAAAAATCCAATCCGGAAGTGCCCCAGGGTTCGAAAGTGCTGCGTTCCAATGACTCCCTATTCAGCTGTGAATGTACCATCAAAGAGCTTACACTTTCTACGTATTCCCCAAGGTGTCTACAGCATTGTGACATAGTTTTACGCATTTCTGTTGAAGAATAGCCGTAGGCAGCCACATTGCGTAAGTGGTCACATGGTGGCTCCGAGAGAGATTCTTGCGTAAAATACAGAGGTAGCCATTACTCCAATCGGTCAGAGTGAAAAACGAATTGTCCAGACTGATATATTATCGAATAGATATTAGAAAAACACCTTGAGGATGGATTCTAAACAACGTTTGCCATGTTTCTGTCGATATTGTGGAGCTAATTTGGAATATTTTTCGGCGTTGTGGTGACCGCAATTTCCGGGCGATTTCTCAGCCAAACGTGAAGAACAAATGGAGCTATTTCGCCTACAAAAATAATCATTTGGGAAAAAATTTGAAGAAATTTGCACAACTGCCATCTAACACGGACCTTTCTTGCGTTCCTTGATACAAAGTCAGCAATTATATCATCATAAGAAATCTGCCCGGCAACTGCGTGGTTAATACTGATGACAGCAAGGCCACTAAGGCATTCCTGTGGCATGGTGGACAGGTAGGATTTGATGAGCTTCAGCTTTGAAAAGCTCCTCTCTGCTTCAACTACGGTCACTGGAAGAGTTAGACAAATTCTGAGAGCACAAATTTGGATACAATTCTGAGAGCTCCCTTTCGTGTACAAACATCAGCAGTTCAAGCAGGGTCATGGTCTTCGATGGCAAGTCGGGCAAGTTCTTCAGTTCCTGTGCAAGCTTTCTGCCATCCAAGTGTGAGTGTTCTTTATAGTGCAGTGTCATACTAAGGGCCTCACAATGTTCTGTCAGCTCCTCATTTGAGAGACTTTGGAAGGTTGACAGCACTCCAAACTCCTCTCCCACATTTTCCAATGTGGAAAATCTTTCCTGAAGGGCTGAGGTTGCAGCATCCACAATGACATTGAACAATGTCACCTCCAGCTTCTTCAGGGCATCACTCAAAGGCTCATCAAATGATTCATATGAAAAGTGCCACTTTGTGGACCTCAGCCTTTTTTGTTGTAGAACGGCCTCTACATAAATTCCCCTTCAAATATCATTGGCTGAAGTTTGTGCAGTCATAAAGCCTGTTGCCCTGTAGTTGCTGAGACCTCTCTCTGTCTTTCTGAGAAGACTGACTGCAACATCCACATGCATACTGGGAGACTGCATCAGCTTGCTCATATTCTGGATCTGGCTCAAGATGTCATACCACACCACTGTACAGATGCTGAAGCGGTATGATCGCACCTCCTCTGACAAGGACTGGGCCTCAATCTTTATCACAGGGTCTATGGTTTGATCCCTCACCTCAATCAGTGCCTCTCACCGTTGCTGCCTTATACCTCAGTGGCTCGACACTCTTAACTTTACTCTCCCACCTTGTCTCAGTCCATATCTTCAAAGTGATATCCACATGTTTTTTCAGGATGGCCCATCAGTGTGTGGAGGCTGAGAACAAGGTGTACAATTTGTGTAAGATGCCAATGTAACCTGTGGCATTGACATAACTTTTAGCAGCATTAGCCACAACCAGGTTCAATGTGTGAGCCCCCCATGGCACAAATAGAGCTCTTGGATTCATTTCCAGGAGTCTGGCTTGGACACCTTTGTTTTTGCCTCTCATGTTGGCCCCATTATCATAAGACTGTCCTCTGCGGTCCTCAAAGGGAATTTTTAGCTCCTCTAATCTTTTGAGAATCAGGGATGCCAAATGTTGGCCTGTGGACTCCTCTGCCTCCAGAAACCCATATAATGTTCCTTTGTGTGTGGCTCCTCCTGCAGTGACACAATTATAATCACAATTGACAACTGTTCAGTGTAGCTGACATCTGAAGTGCAATCTAGAATGATAGAGAGGAATTTTGCCAGCTTGATGTCACTCACCATTTTTGAAATTACCTAGCTGCTCAACAAATCAATGAGTTCATTCTGTATTTGGTGGCAAGGTAACTGGTGGTGTGACTCGAGGTTGTCACACCTGCTCCCGCTCTTTCCCCCTGGCGCTCGAGGGCGCCAGGCTCCCCAGCGCCGCGCACTCCTGCCACCGTCATTACGCACACCTGCCTTCCCCCCGTCATTCACATCAGCGTATAATTGGACTCAACTGGACATTACCTCCCCTATATTTGTCAGTTCCCCATCTCTGTACCCCGCTGCTATGTTGATTGTCGTTTGTCATTGTGTATCCCTGTGCTGACGCTGTTTATGTCTTGCTCTTTGTCTGTTCCTAATTACATGTCAACTCCCCGTACCTGCTTCTCGTATCCGTCATCTGTCCTTACAGAGGTCCGTTTTTGGACATGGTTATGTTGCTCTTTCATGACTGGATCAAATTCTGCCACCAGTTCAACGTCTTTGAGGAAATTTCCATTTCATGGAGAGTACAGTGTTTCTGTGTGTCCCCTTGGTGCCAGATTTCTAATTGCCAGAGACTGCACAATTAGCAGTCAGATGTATCACACCTCTCTCCATCTTGTCCTCTCAGCCTCCATAAGTGCCATCTCATGTTTATCAATTGTTTACCCTTTTTTGATACTCAATGCCAGTTCTTTCCATGTTTTCATGCAGTTCTGGTGTTCTGGACTGCTGTCTTTTGAAGTCAGCAAAGAACTTGCATGTTTCCAGTCTGTCAGTCCTGAATTTGCTAAATACATTTTCTTCTCAGAAAAAGAGTTTGCAGCAGAAGCAGAAGAGGCTGTGATTTCTTTCAGAATTGTTTCACCACTCACCAAGTTCTTCCTGAAATACTGGTTGTAGCAACTTCTTCCATCATTCTCATTTCTTGGGAAAACAATGTTAAGTGGTACCTCACTTGGTCCTCTGCAAACGAGTTGTGTCCGAATTTTGTCAGTCAGAACTGAAGGCCAGTCAGCAGGGTCTATAGACAGTGGTTCATCCTCAGCAGCAGGATTTAGTGGGGATGCCTCTACAGGCATTTCTAATGGAGAGCAGATGGGCATTAGTTTACACCCGTTATTCACAGCATTTACAGTGGTGGAACATCCAACATACATACCCAGTAATAATAAAATCATCATTGTTACCTACAATATGGAAACTTAAAACTTTGCACAAACACACCTGAAGAATCCTGCTGTGGAGAAGTGAAAGCACATGGGTCTTCATCCACAGACAACATTTGTGAAGACACCTGTGTGGCTGAGGAGGTGAATGGCTCCTCATCCTGAGGCTCCGAGATAATTTCTGAAGAGGCCTGTGTGGCTGAGGAGGTAGATGGAAACTCATCCTGGCCAGTGCCAGAAGGTGCTCCAAAAAATGTCAGAAGTGGCCCTGAATTTACATTGACACCCTAATTACATTTGTTGCACAATTAGATATGTCATTATGCACAATTTATCAAACTTTCAGATTAGGAACCAAATGAACCATACAACCTCCTTGGCTAATTCTAGGCATAAGACACCCCAAAATACTCAATATATCACACAATATACAACATATCAGCATAAAGTATTTTAAGTTAGCCTACAGCATTGGAAATTCTCCTTACTGAGCTGAGGACCTAGTCAATACAATCACAAAAAACCTTTATGTTACCTCAATGAAAGTTAACCAAATCAATAATGTGCTAGTTAGGTTGTAATCGTTTTGCTGTAGGCTACACATATTATCATGATAAAACTGTGTGAAATGATATCCAATGTCATGTAAGCTAGTTGGACAGAAAACGTAATATTGTCGCCCTTTGCGTAATAGCATAGCAAGCAACATAGCAACATAAGCTAACAAACATAAGTGTTATACTAGCCTATTTCATTACATGCATAATATTATACTCATAAAGAGATGACATAGCTGCATACCCTTATCTTTTGCACGTGTCTCCTCTTCTTCGTTCCTCTTTTTCCTAAACTGGGCACCTGATGGCTTAGAACTTTTCTCATCCATTTGTGTTGATTTGGCATTTGAGCATCAATACATTACCCTTCCCCCAACACTGTCAACCAAGAGTCAAGATTAAACCAATTCACCTTGGTGGTGTGCAGACTGGTTTTATATTATTATTAACAATTTCGCACAAACCAGAAAAAAATGCAACAATGTGTCTGTGAAACTACAGTGGGGCAAAAAAAGTATTTAGTCAGCCACCAATTGTGCAAGTTCTCCCACTTAAAAAGATGAGAGAGGCCTGTAATTTTCATCATAGGTACACTTCAACTATGACAGACAAAATTAGAAAAAAAATCTAGAAAATCACATTGTAGGACTTTTAATGAATTTATTAGCAAATTATGGTGGAAAATAAGTATTTGGTCACCTACAAACAAGCAAGACTTCTGACTCTCACAGACCTTCTTTAAGAGGCTCCTCTGTCCTCCACTCATTACCTGTATTAATGGCACCTGTTTGAAATCGTTATCAGTATAAAAAACACCTGTCCACAACCTCACACAGTCACACTCCAAACTCCACTATGGCCAAGACCAAAGAGCTGTCAAAGGACACCAGAAACAAAATTGTAGACCTGCACCAGGCTGGGAAGACTGAATCTGCAATAGGTAAGCAGCTTGGTTTGAAGAAATCAACTGTGGGAGCAATTATTAGGAAATGGAAGACATACAAGACCACTGATAATCTCCCTCGATCTGGGGCTCCACGCAAGATCTCACCCCATGGGGTCAAAATGATCACAAGAACGGTGAGCAAAAATCCCAGAACCACACGGGGGGACCTAGTGAATGACCTGCAGAGAGCTGGGACCAAAGTAACAAAGCCTACCATCAGTAACACACTACGCCGCCAGGGACTCAAATCCTGCAGTGCCAGACGTGTCCCCCTGCTTAAGCCAGTACATGTCCAGGCCCGTCTGAAGTTTGCTAGAGAGCATTTGGATGATCCAGAAGAAGATTGGGTGAATGTCAGATGAAACCAAAATAGATCTTTTTGGTAAAAACTCAACTCGTCGTGTTTGGAGGACAAAGAATGCTGAGTTGCATCCAAAGAACACCATACCTACTGTGAAGCATGGGGGTGGAAACATCATGCTTTGGGGCTGTTTTTCTGTAAAGGGACCAGGACGACTGATCCGTGTAAAGGAAAGAATGAATGGAGCCATGTATCGTGAGATTTTGAGTGAAAACCTCCTTCCATCAGCAAGGGCATTGAAGATGAAACGTGGCTGGGTCTTTCAGCATGACAATGATCCCAAACACACCGCCCGGGCAACGAAGGAGTGGCTTCGTAAGAAGCATTTCAAGGTCCTGGAGTGGCCTAGCCAGTCTCCAGATCTCAACCCCATAGAAAATCTTTGGAGGGAGTTGAAAGTCCGTGTTGCCCAGCAACAGCCCCAAAACATCACTGCTCTAGAGGAGATCTGCATGGAGGAATGGGCCAAAATACCAGCAACAGTGTGTGAAAGAATCCTACAAATGTGATTTTTTCTAATTTTGTCTCTCATAGTTGAAGTGTAATTACAGGCCTCTCATCTTTTTAAGTGGGAGAACCTGCACAATTGGTGGCTGACTAAATACTTTTTTGCCCCACTGCATATGGTCACAGTATTATGAATGAATTGTGGTTTATTTGGTAGCATTTCGTAGTGTGACTGATTTTACTAATTGTATTTGTACTGTACAAAGTTAGAGGTGCGTGTTTTGATACATTCCCCCGCTCCAGGCTCCCAGTGAGGTCAACCTACCCCCGCCCCCCTCCCTATCTCGTACTTCTGAGTGGGAGACTTTCCCAGGCAGTAGCCTGCCTAGCTCACAAACTAGAATCAGGGCACACACTCCAACAAGGTTAATTGACCCACAGTCCCACACGGTGACATGATATCATTGGTATGACGTGCAAATGAGCGATAGAGAACCGATCACGCAAATGTCACCATTCCAAAAATAAATGTGCATGTGCCCTGTGCCGCCCCCGGCAAGATGCCGATGTCGCCCATACCTAAATCCGCTACTGTACAGGTGTGCCAAGCTTGTAGCATCATACCCAAGAAGACTTGAGGCTGGAATTGCTGCCAAAGGTGCTTCAACAAAGTACTGAGTAAAGGGTCTGAATACCTGTGTAAATGTGATATTTCAGTTACTTATTTTGTATCAATTGCTAAATAAATTCTTAAACAGTTTTTGCTTTGTCATTATGGGGTATTGTGTGTAGATTGATGAGGGGGAAAAACTATTTAATACATTTTAGAATAAGGCTGTAACGTAACAAAATGTGGAAAAGGGGAAGGGTATATATACATACTGTACCACAGCCATTGTCCCATAGAATTCGAATGAGTAGAACGGCCATTCCCATCCGGAAGTGTTGGTTGGGGTGAACAACAAGTAGCCTCTTTTCACAGGCGATGTATCTCTGACACAATGCCTGTTATCCTTATATGTGCATTCTTAGTTGGAGACCCCCAGTGTGATTGGATCTTCTTTGATCTTCTTCAGTTCTAATTCTATGCTCAATACAATCTCTGTACAGAAATACTAGCTAATACATTGATTTACTAGCTAATACAGTCTTACTAGCTAATACAGTCATACCTGCTTATATTAAACTCACGTACTAAGTTTCAATAAAAATGAATACACATATAAGTGTTTTAACCTTTAAATAACTAAATGAACCACAAACCATTACAGCCATCTCAATACTGAGCCACTAAGCTTGTAGCAACTCTATAGGCTTGACAGGCTAGCGTTAGCATAGTTATAACTCTGCAATATATAACACTTGGGTGGGGAGATGTCAGGGAATAGACCATATAAACGGAGTAGAAAATATTACCTCAGAGGGGCTATAAATCAATAAGTTCAAACCAGAATATTATCTGGTCGCCATTTTGTCTTGTTATTCTATGGCCTTACCTAGCTTAGGCGCAAACCCAGTCATCGATATGTCAAAATCGCTAACAGTTTTCACAAAACCAATTTCAACATTTAAACTTAACAATTTCAACATAAATGGTAAGTTTCACTCAGATACCCATTTCAACTAACATTTTCTCTAAATAATATGCTTTTGTACACCATGTACCTGTTTAACAGATCAAAGAAAAATTTAACTAGGAGAAGCGGTTAGAGTTGTTGAGGCGAGACGGAAACCGCTATGCTTGTGCTCCTAACCGCCTCCTGCTGGTGGCAGCATGCATAAACAATTCCCAATGGAAATCCTTGGTGGATTATACAGTAAAATAATGATTACAACAATAATATCTAAACCATGTTTCATAAATACAATGTGATTCCATAACCTTATGAGCAGCCACAACTATAGTGTATGACAATAAACATTCATACTTAGATAGGTTTCTGTGCGTTTTCAAAACGTTAACATCACAAATTATAAACCTACAATAGTTGGCTACACCATCTCAATTTAATCTAAAAAATAAAATGGCAAGTATCATCTACAGTAGCTACAAGAAACAACAAAGTAGTAATAAGGTTGCTTAAAACCAAATGCAATAAGAAAATAATGAATCCCTACTTCTGAGATGTATGTACGTTTAAAAAAAAATATGCCATCAAAAAATATATACACTCTTCTGGAATATATTTCAAAGCAGCAAGGAGGGCATTAATCAGAGAGGCAACAAAGAGACCAAAGATAACCCTGAAGGAGCTACAAAGCTCCACGGTGGGGATTGGAGTATCTGTCCATAGGACCACTTTAAGCCATACACTCCACAGAGCTGGGTTTTACAGAAGAGTGGACAGAAAAAAAGCCATTGGTTAAGCAAATACGTTTGGTGTTCGTCAAAATGCATGTGGGAGACTCCCCAAACATATGGAAGGAGGTACTCTGGTCAAATGAGACAAAAATTTAGCTTTTGGGCCATAAAGGAAAACGCTATGTCTGGCGCAAAGCCAACACCTCTCATCACTCCGAGAACACCATCCCCACAGTGAAGCATGGTGGTGGCAGCATCATGTTGTGGAGATGTTTTTCATCGGCAGGGACTGGGAAACTGGTCAGAATTGAAGGAATGATGGATGGCGCAAAATACAGGGAAATTCTTGAGGGAAACCTGTTTCAGTCATCCAGAGATTTGAGACTGTGACGGAGGTTCACATTCCAGCAGGACAATGACCCTGAGCATACTGCTAAAGCAACACTTGAGTGGTTTAAGGGGAAACATTTAAATGTCTTGAAATGGCCTAGTCAAAGCCCAGACCTCAATCTAACCGAGAATCTGTGGTATGACTTAAAGATTGCTGTACACCAGCGAAACCCATCCAACTTGCAGGAGCTGAAACAGTTTTGCCTTGAAGAATGGACAAACATCCCAAGTGGCTAGATGTGGCAAGTTTACAGAGACATACCCCAAGAGACTTGCAGCTGTAATTGCTGCAACAGGTGGCTCTACAAAGTATTGACTTTGGGGGGGGTGAATAGTTATACACAGTCAAGTTATAATTTGTTGGTCTTATTTCTTGTTTGTTTCACAAGAAAAAATATTTTGCATCTTCAAAGTGGTATGCATGTTGTGTAAATCAAATAATACAAACCCCCCCAAAAAATCTATTTAATTCCAGGTTGCAAGGCCACAAAATAGGAAAAAATGGCAAGGGGGTGAATACTTTCACAAGCCACTGTATATTAGGCCATATATGCCCATATATTACTTTTCCATATTGGTATCCAGATCTTGATGTAAAGTGTCAGGCTCATTAAGCGCAGATAGCAGAGACCTAATTCCTATCCCTTCCTCATCAGGGGTCTTCAACTCCTCATTGCATCTTGAGATCATTGCATCTCATTGCATCTTACATCATTGCACAATAGCGGCAATATACTACCTGAGGCTAACCTAGTTTACAATCCAACCGGGACATTTTTTCATTATGGGCCTTTGAGCCAGATTAGACCCAGTTTACATTCAACTAAACCCCCTCCCTCTCCCCTTCCTCCAGGTACGGTTTTGATGATGTCCCTGTGTGAGGTAGTACACGTGTATGAGTTCCTGCCATCTCAGAGGAAGACGGAACTGTGTCACTACTACCAGCGCTTCTACGACGCAGCCTGCACTCTGGGGGCCTACCACCCCCTGCTCTACGAGAAGAACCTGGTCAAGAGGATGAACCAGGGGCTCGACAGGGACATCTACACCCACGGACGGGTCACCCTGCCTGGGTTCAGCACTCTCAACTGCACCCGGGGGCCTGAAATTGTACCAGCAAGCGCTGACTGAGATAATAAGAGCGATCATATTACAGTCAGAAACACACACAGGTGGTAAATACAGAAACACAATCATATTCACAAGCACAGCATGTATAACAATATGACTGACTACTTTATCATGTGCAATCCCTTCAGACAATCTCTAAATCATGGACTGATGGACATTGACAGACATGTATACATGTTTGACACTGCCATAACTAAATGGAATCTTGTAACTAATGTAAATACCCTCAAAAATACCCTCAAACACGCACAGGTGCACAGAATTCCTTGTGACAGCACATACAAGAAATCACACACATACATCATACAATGGACTGTCTGCAAAAAAAACACAAACTCACAGTTTTGCCGATATCCCTCTTTCCCTATGTGAATATAAGCTATAGTAGTCATTCCACTGTGAGGCGCTGTTGTCCTGTCTCTGTCTCTCAGGTTGTGACTGAGGGACAGAGAGAAGAGAGCAGCTCCTCTCTCATTACTGAAGATTGTCTCTGCATGCCTGCCTTCAGCTGCACTACCACACACATACACCGAACCTGTACCTGTACCCTATGTGGACTAGTTGAAAATGGACTTGAAGAGAAACTGAGGAGACTGCATGAAGCTCTGACAAGAAGAGTGGCACCTCTTGGATATGCTATATAATTGACCATAGACCTGATGGAGATAAATCCCTGAGTGAAATCTGAAGGCTAACTGAAGGAAGCAACTGGAGTTCATAGCATGATGCGTGACATCTAAGGGCGACCCAGAGATTACCTCATCAAGACATGGACCAGATACATTGGGTCACAGAGGTTGTGCGGTGACACACACACACACACACACACACACACACACACACACACACACACACACAAGCCAGACTAGCAGTCTTCTCACTCATGAATGAGCCAACCATCCAGCCCACCATGGACCAATGAGTACTGAGAACAGTTGTTCTGGACTGGCTGAGGATTTCGTGGGCATCTAATGCCCCTTTGTGGGTGAACAAAATAACTGGATTATTGTATTTCCTTCCAGGAAGAAAAAAATGGAAGTTTGTTAAAAGTAGAAGTTTGTTTTGGCAAATAAAAACCCTGGTCTGCATTCAAAATGGCAACCCTGATCTAATCAAATGAAGAAAGGATTTCTAGGACTGCACTGATTTACCTACTCTACGAGAACCAAATAATGCTTTATTTGTCATTTTTACTGAGATGCATAATAACTTTATAATTTACACCTCCAAGGCGGCTTTATAGATTTAGAATCATTGATGTCATAATATTGAAAATATAAGTAGAATGACAGTCAAACCCCTTGTTGTTGCACTTCTGTCCATGTTTGCCAGCCTTTCTCCCCTACCCTGCCTGTTACATGTCAAATGTCATAGCATCTCATCATTCTGCACTCATAAGTTAATTCTATACCATCCTGCTCAGACAACCCCAGTCTTCATAGCAAACCACTGCTCACCTCGGTAACACTGCCCACACGTTAGCCGCCCCTACGTTACAAAACGCTTTTACCCAATATTGCACAAAATGGTTGCTAACATTGCCAATATGGTAGGGTTGCTGATACATTTTCAATAGTAAGAATGATCCGAATAATGTAATTGACTTTGAATTTGTGTTCAGATCATTTGTTAAACCAACTGAATGAATGAATGTGCTTCTGGAGTGTGCATTGTTGCACTGCCTATACATACATCCACCATTTCCCAACCAGCACAGAACATTCTCCTAATGTAGCCACAACATTGGGAAAGTAAGGCTGTTTATGTTATTTTTAGACCATGGCTAGGAGTGTTTTTAGAATGTTTACAGATGTTGTTTAATGGTTTCTTTGGGACTTCTGTCACCCTGATATCAATGTGTATCACTAAACAGAAATATTAATGCAATGTTTAAAGTGTTGGTCCCATGTTTCATGATCTGAAATAAAAGATCCCCGAAATTTTCCATACGCACCAAAAGCTTATTTCTCTCAAATTTTGGCCACAAATTAGTTTGCATCCCTGTTAGTGAGCATTTCTCCTTTGCCAAGATAATACATCCACCTGACAGGTGTGTCATATCAAGAAGCTGTTTAAACATCATAATCATTACACCGTTGCACCTTGTGCTGGGGACAATAAAAGGCCACTCTGAAATCTGCAGTTTTGTCACACAACAAAATGCCACAGATGACTCAAGTTTTGAGAGAGCGTGTAATTGACATGCTGACTGCAGGAATGACCACCTGAGCTGTTGCCAAAGAATTTTATGTTAATTTCTCTACCATAAGCCGCCTCCATCGCAGTTTTAGAGAATTTGGCAATACGTCCAACCGGCCTCACAGCTCACGTGTGTGGCGCCATGTGGGCGTGCGGTTTGCTTATTTCACTGTTGTGAACAGAGTGCCCCATGGTGGTGATGGGGTTATGGTATGGGTAAGCATAAGCTACGAACAGCGAACACAATTGCATTTTGAATGCACAGAAATACCGTGACGAGATCCTGAGGCCCATTGTGAGGCCCATTTATTTAAAAAACCAAGCAAGGATATGCATTTTCTTAATACTATTTGAAAGGTAACTCTTTAAAGTTTGTGGAAATGTGAAATTAATGTTGGAGAATATAACACATTAGATCTGGTAAAAGATAATGCAGAGAAAAAAACATGGTTTTTACATTTTTGTTTGTTTGTTCAATCATCTTTGAAATGTAAGAGAAAGGCCATTAGTACGCTTAAGAGTCTAGGCGCAATTTAGACTTGACACTAGATGGCAGCAGTGTATGTGCAAAGTTTTAGACAGATCCAATGAACCATTGTTTTACTGTTCAAAATGTTGTATCAAGTCTGCCCAAGTGTGCCGAATTGGTCAACTGACACGTTTTCATTTACATAACTATAGAGAACATACAAAAATGATATGGTAATACAAAATGTATTTTACACACTCCCAGGAATGTGGATAATTGGATAATTAGCTTCCCTAGGCATTTTCTTATATGGGCAGAAAGCTTAAATTCTTGTTAATTATTCATTTCCATATGAACACATTTTTTACACATTTTAAGTTGATTGAACAAGTTTGTGCATTCAGAGGTGAATTTATCAAACCAGTTGCCGTGATAAAGGTTTTTTGATGTTGTGCACTCTCCTCAAACAATAGCATGGTATTTTTTCACTGTAATAGCTACTGTAAATTGGACAGTGGAGTTAGATTAACAAGAATTTAAGCTTTCTGCCCATATAAGACATGTCTATGTCCTGGGAAATGTTCTTGTTACTTACAACGTCATGCTAATCACATTAGTGCACCTTAGCTCAACCGTCCCATAGAGGTTTTAAGGTATCTTGGAACATCAGGCAACTGTATTCCCAGTCATGTGAAATCCATAGATTAGAGCCTAATGTATTTCTTTCAATTGACTGACTTCATCATATGAATTGTAACTCAGTAAAATCTGTAAAATTGTTGTGTTTATCAAAGTGAACAGATTTTTAAATAACAAATTGTTGTGTGAACCTTTGCAAATCAAATAGAAAAAAGCTTAGTTTGCTGGGACCACACTTTCCGCAAACTGTATTTCACAGTTCAGTTAAAACATACACAGAGACTGAAATATGATGCTTAAAAAATTTGATGGGTGCTTATATTTGTAAAAGTGTATGAAATGAAAACTTGTATTTTGCATATCCCAAGGCCCCCTCCCCTGAGACACCCTTGAAGAGTGGGGCCACTGGCCAGGGTCAGCCATTAACAATGGCGTCCTTTGAGCAATTACGTTTAAGTGCCACGCTCAAGGACACATCGGCAGATATTTCAGCTTGTCGGCTCAGGGATTTGAACTAGCGACAGTCTCAACGTTCTAAACGCTAGACTACCTAACACCCTCAGATTGTTGTACATGTTTGTATGGTCCTTGGTTTGTCAGTACAGATTTGACCAGTCCATTCCTTGGATCATGACAAACTAAAAAGGTGTTGAAAGGGACTTACATCATTAATGTACTTGTCTTAAAATATTTCAATTTAAAAATAATTTCCATATGAACAAATTGTTTACACATTTTAAGTTGATTGAACTTCTCCCAAACTTGCCTATTTAGCTAGGTTTCCTTCCAATTTGTGACAGATTTTCATGTGAATATTCAAAAATCTGCATTAAACAATATGCACATTGTCCCACCAGAGATGTTTCCATCAAAGTTGCTTTTTTTGCGGTTAAAAGACTGTTTGTGATGACGTAGTGCACATAAAAATAACTTTTATATACCAAATGAAAAATATAAGTGAATTTGATTCCCATCGCATTTCCAACTCTACTGATGGTTTTCACAAACACTGTTGCGTTGTATAGCAAATGTACCCACTCTGGTCTTGGCCCATACGCTCTAGCCAACAGCTAGCAGATGCAATTTGGGTAGGTTACCTACAGTACATTGAGATTATTATGGATAAGAGCGATATTATTTGTATTGTCAAACGGCAGCCAAGCATCGATCATCATGTCACCAGAATAAGACCCTCAATATTTATTGGAAATGAGCATCAAACTCAACTCCTTGCTCATTCACCAAGCTGTGAAGTCCATAAAGGTTTTTCATCTGTAGCCTAATAAACTGCATGGTCTTCCACCAAGGTAAAGTAGGTTCTATATCAGACATTCAACAGAAATTCGCTGTTTCCAGTCCTCTCTGATTACTATGAAGGACAGATAAAGTCAAGTGTTGATTTGATAGAAATAATCCTAATTCCTCTGACACATTGGTGCAGCTGGCTTCTGCGTTAAGTGGGCATTGTGTCAAGAAGCAGGGCGGCTTGGTTGGGTTGTGTTTCGGAGGATGCACGGCTCTCGACCTTCGCCTCTCTGAGTCTGTATGGGAGTTGCAGCGATGAGACAAGACTGTAACTGAAAATTGGGGGTGAAAAAATCTATCTTGTTTGCAATTATGGTCTAAAAACATCTGACCTACTTTTACAACCGTTGATTTGATAGAAATAATCTGGTTATATAATATTGAATTTAAACTCTTATCCTCAATAAAAATAAAAATAAATGTAATTAATCAAAACCAGATCCTCAATGGAATTGACGCAAGCCAACGCCGCCAAGTTTCGGATTTACAAATGGTGTTACAGAACGACCTGCCGGTGACTCTTAGCACACCATCTCACAGCCCTCTCTCAGAGACAAAATATGTAACTGGCCCTTCACAACTCTGGCCCTAACCAAACTGTTTTGTTGTTAGGGACCAGGTTGTCAGGTGCCTTATCACACTGTGGGATCAGCCAATATCAGGCAGTCATCTTAGATTACAGATCCCCAATTCCTGCCATCCCCTCTGTCTTCAAGGTTTTTTATTGATTGAAAAGGGGAATTTAGAAGAAAGATGTGAGTCGGATTGTCGGAAATGGCATTGAGTAGTGAGGACAAGATGGAGGAAACGAACATAAAGTTGTTGAAGCAACAGCTGTGCTGGAATGTGAACAATATCGGTGTCAGTTCTGATAGTGTGGAGCAGGAGGATGAGGGTCAAGGTCGGTAGTGGAAAGACAAAGGAAGAAGAGAGCTCATGATACAGAAAGCATTGGATCATCTAGTAAAGAAAGCATAAAGATGGCCAAGGTAGGAAGCAAGGGTAATGATGTGTTGGAGTGGAAAGTGGTGAGGGTTTTCATGAGACCACAGGGCCTCACTTACACCCTGACTGACTAACTAAAGCCTTAGAGAAAGAGGTAGGTGAAGTCAAATTAGCTTGGTTCATTGGAAATGGTAGATTGTTAAAATGTTGTGGTAGCCAGGCTCAGCAAGAGAAGATTCTGAAAATGGAAAAGCTTAAATGGAAAGAAGATTGAAAGCCATGTCCCTGGTAATAATGCTAGATTGAGGGGAGTCATCAATATCTATGTCCATAGATGATAAAGAAAATGTGAAGGAAGGCAGAGTGATTGAGGCCAAAATGTTGATCAGTAGGAAAGTAGGTCAAAGAAGTGAAAGCCTGTCAATGATGCTGAGGTTTGCGAAGGTTTTGCCTGGAAAAGTGTAGATAGGATTTCTTAGTTTCAGTGATAGAGATTTTGTCCCTTAATGCACTGCAGTGTTTTAAATGACAAATAATGGGACACGTAGAGTAGCTGCTCAGTGTAAAAGAAAGAATCAAATCAAATTCTATTTTTCACGTGCCGAATACAACAGTGAAATGCTTACTTACAAGCCCTTAACCAACAATGCAGTTTTAAGACAATACCTAAAAAAAAGTAAGAGAATAACAAATCATTAAAGAACAGCAGAAAAATAACAATAGCGACGCTATATACAGGGGGTTCCGGTACACAGTCAATGTGCGGAGCATTTGCCATACCAGGCAGTGTTGCAACCTGTCAGGATGCTCTCGATGGTGCAGCTGTAAAACCTTTTGAAGATCTGAAGACCGATGCCAAATCTTTTCAGTCTCCTGAGGGGGAATAGGTTTTGTCGTGCCCTCTTCATGATTGTCTTGGTGTGCTTGGACCATGTTAGTTTGTTGGTGATGTGGACGCCAAGGAACTTGAAGCTCTCATCCTGCTCCACTACAGCCCCGTTGATGAGAATGGAGACGTACTTTTACCTCCTTTTCCTGTTGTCCACAATCATCTCCTTTGTCTTGATCACGTTGAGGGAGAGGTTGCTGTCGTTGCACCACACGGTCAGATCTCTGTCCTCCTCCCTATAGGCTGTCTCATCGTTGTCGGTGATCAGGTCACTGTTGTGTCGTCAGCAAACTTAATGATGGTGTTGGAGTCGTGTTTGGCCACGCAGTCGTGGGTGAACAGGGAGTACAGGAGGGAACTAAGTACACACCCCGAGGGGCCCCAGTGTTGAGGATCAGCGTGGCAGACATGTTTTTGCCTACTCTTACCACTTGGGGGCGGCCCGTCAGGAAGTCCAGGATCCAGTTGCAGAGGAAGGTGTTTAGGACCCAGGGTCCTTAGCTTAATGATGACCTTTGAGGGTACTATGGTGTTGAACGCTGAGCTGTAGTCAATGAATAGTATTCTCACATAGGTGTTCCTTTTGTCCAGGTGTGAGAATTCAGTGTGGAGTGCAATAGAAATTGCATCATCTGTGGATCCATTGGATCGGTTGGGGCGGTATGCAAGCTCTCGGCTGTGCTTCCCTTTGTAAGTCTGTAATAGTTTGCAAGCCCTGCCACGTCTGAAGAGCGTCGGAGCCGGTGTCGTACGATTCGATCTTAGTCCTGTATTGACGATTTGTCTGTTTGATGGTTCGTGTGAGGGCATAGTGGGATTTCTTATAAGCTTCCAGGTTAGAATCCCGCTCCTTGAAAGCATCAGCTCTACCCTTTAGCTCAGTGCGAATGTTGCCTGTAATCCATGGCTTCTGGTTGGGGTATGTACGTACAGTCACTGTGGGGACGACATCATCGATGCCCTTATTGAAGAAGCCAGTGACTGATGTAGTGTACTCCTCAATGCCATCGGAAGAATCCCAAGAAGATATTCCAGTCTGTGCTAGCAAAACAGTCCTATAGCTTAGAATCTGCTTCATCTGACCACTTTTTTATGGAACCAATCACTGGTGCTTCCTGCTTTAATTTTCGCTTGTAAGCAGTTATCCCCTGCCTCTTACACTCACTATGATCGAACAGTTGCACGGTGCACAGTACTTTACCAAATTGGATTTATGCAGTGCCTACAACCTGGTGCACATCAGGGAGGGGGAAGAATGGAAGACCGCCTTCATTCCCAGCACCGGGCACTAAGAATACAGGATAATGCCCTACGGCCTGACAAATGCACCCTCTGTGTTTCAATCCTTCATTAACAAGGTGTTTAGAGATATGTTGGGTCGCTGTGTAGTGGTGTACAACCTCTAGGTGTACTCCACTATATGCGAGTAACATGTCTCTCATGTCAGGTCCATTTTGGAGAAGCTGATAGGGCATCACCTGTACACCAAGGCGGAGAAGTGCCTTTTCTTCCAGCAGGCGGTCTCCTTCCTGGGCTATCGGATATCCACTGTGGTAGTGGAGATGGAAGAGTGCAGTATGTGCAGTATGGTCTTGGCCTGTTCCATCCAACATAAAGGCGGTGCAGCGCTTCCTAGGTTTTGCCAACTATTTAATGCAGTTCATTAGGGGTTTCAGCACAATGGTGTCCCCTCTTACCTTCCTCCTGAAGGGAGGTCCTCGACAGCTGCGCTGGACTGAGGAGGCCAATAAAGCATTCTGTGCGCTCAAGGAACGTTTTACGAACGCACCTGTTCTGGCTCATCCTGACCTGGCTCATCCTGACCTGTCTTTGCCCTTCAATATGGAGGTGGATGCCTCCGAGGTTGGAGTAGGGGCCGTTCTTTCCCAACGCACTGGATCACCGCCTAAACTTCATCCATGTGCCTTTTACTCGCGGAAGCTTTGTGAGTTGCTGGTCGTCAAGAAGGCGTTGAAAACATGGCGGCACTGGCTGAAGGGTGCTCAACACCCATTCCTGGTTTGGACGGACCACCGGAACCTAGAGTATATTCAAGCAGCGAAGAGGCTGAACCCACGTCAGGCCAGGTGGGCACAATTCTTCGCCATGTTTGACTTTACCCTCTGCTATCGGCCGGGATTAAAGAACGTCCTGAGGAGGATCCCTCACCTGCCCACACTCCCTTGGGGCGTACCTACGTCCCCTCTGCTGTGCGAGGACCGTCTCCTCGCCAGGGGACACACAGCACCTGTGTCGGGGCACCCAGGTATAGACTGTACTGTCTCTCCGCAAAGTACTGGTGGCCCACCTTGGCCCAGGATGTCCGGGTTTACATCTCTTCCTGCTCCACCTGTGCACAGAGCAAGACACCGAGACACCTCCCCTATGACAAGTGCCGGTTCCACAATGACACTGGTCCCATCTCTCCTTGAACTTTGTCACAGACCTTACCCCCTCGGAGGGGCACACCACCATCCTGGTCATTGTGGACCAGGTTTCGAAAGCCTGGTGTTTGATTCCTCTGCCTGGTCTCCCTACGCCCATGCAGACCATGGAGGCTCTCTTCTCTCACCTTTTCCGGCACTACGGGATCCCGGAGGACATCGTGTCTGACTGTGTTTCTCAGTTTACCGCCCGTGTCTTGAAGGCCTTCATGGAATGACTGGGGGTCACGGGCGGCCTCACCTCCGGGTACCATCCCCAATCAAATGGGCAGGTGGAAAGGGTAAATCAGGAACTGAGTAGGACTGGCCGGGGGAGAGGACTGAGTTTCTGCCTCCGTCACTCCTCCACTAACCTCACACCCTTTCAGTGTGTTCTAGGCTCCTGGCACCGGAGTCAGATCGAGGATCCTACAGTAGACGATTGGTTCCAGCACGCCAAGGAGGTACACAAGCACACATCCGTCTCCAGCGCATTGTCCTTCAGCAGAAGGAGCAGGTTGATCGTCACCGCAGTGTGGCCCCGGTCTTTCACCCTGGTGACAGTGTCTGGCTTTCTACGAAGGACCTGCCCCTCCACCTGCCCTGCCGGAAGCTGAACCTGTGGTTTGTGGGGCCATTCAAAGTCCTGAGCAGAGTCGATATAGAGGTGATATAAAGATTACAGCTCCCAGTCAATTACCTTATTTCACCCTCATTTCATGTACAGTGGTTCCACCTTTAAAAGTTACGTCATACTGCGGAACACCTTGCGGGCTGCTGCAGCATTCTGTGGCACGTTATATAATTGTCAGCTATTTTTTTTCTGTTAATGCAAGTTATTGCTAGTTTGACCGCCAGAGGATATCTTTGAGAAGCATTTGATAGTCTTCCATATTCCAGGCACGCGGGAGACCAGGGTTCAATTCCCCGATGGGGAGGAAGGAATAGCCTGTCCTTGTAAATAATAATTTGCTCTTAACTGATTCCATATATGTTATTTCACAGTTTAGAAAAATAGTAAAAATATAGAAAAATCCTGGAATGAGTAGGTGTGTCCAAACTTTTGACTCATACTTCCTTAATTCATTTGATTAATACTATTCCATGAAAAACAAAAACACTTTGGGTAAATTCAGACAATTTAGCTCTCGGAGCGCACCCTGGATGTTTGGGTTTATTTGAGCGTTCTGGCCTTACAATGGCAGTCAAGCACCCAAGCTAACATTAGCTAGCTTGCTAGCTACTTCCAGACACAAATGAGCCCACTCTGACCATTTTACTCGCCCTAGCAGAGCTAGTTAGGCAGTTTTCGTGTTAACCAGAGTGTTGGTGACTGTAACTGTGCTGCTGGAAACGATTTAATTACGCTTTTTTGCCGACGTTTACTGACACCGGCCATATCCAATGGGTGTTGAGCACTTGTAAATTCATTATTCTGTGCTCTGGTACACTCAGACAAGAGTGCTCTGAAATCATAGTAAATGCCAGAGCG
Source organism: Oncorhynchus kisutch (assembly GCF_002021735.2). Taxonomy (NCBI): domain Eukaryota; kingdom Metazoa; phylum Chordata; class Actinopteri; order Salmoniformes; family Salmonidae; genus Oncorhynchus; species Oncorhynchus kisutch. Next base: position 21,420,970 of record NC_034192.2, read on the forward strand.
AATTTACGAAAGAACCCGAATGTCTATTGAGAACACACAACAACTATACCATTTAGCTAAGCTAAAAATGACAGGAATTATCAAGTCAATAAACATTGGGTAGTTAGCCTATATTTAATATACTGTCAGGTTTGATGTATAACTACTAATGTTAGGTAGATAGCTAACATACCAGTACATACTCCTGTCATGATATGCTACGTGGTTCGTAAGGACAGCGTAGCTAACAAATTGTCAGCCAACACAACGTGTAAGGTTACTTATTTGAAAAGTCATTACTTTATTACATTGAGTAGTAAGCTACCATGAGGACGCGCTCTATCGACTCTGCGGCTTGAGCATGCTTTTGGTGCATAGTCATGCTCCTTGCTTGTTTCATTGCAAGTCATGCACAATTATCAGTTTATTATTTGGTTTATATTGCCCATTCATTGGCAGTTAGTGCATTGGGACCCAAACGCATAATCAGTGCTCTTAACTCCCCCTTGGTCGTTAGGGCAAATCTGGTCTGTGATAGGACAGGGTTTTTCATACTTAGCTCGGCTATTAGACTATTCTTTAGTAAAGGTTGAATAGTCTATTGTTCAGCTATTAGCCCCCCTCCCCAACTTGCAACAAATGTATGTATTTTTGTCGAGAGCAAAACTTTTTTATTATCAACAACAAAAATTCTGAAAGTAAAAACGAGCAATCAAATATTTAGTAATAGAGCGCAAAACTTTAAGCATTTCATTTCCCAAAAATATTTTTAGAACAAAAAATGTATTTGAAAACAAAACTCGATTTAATTTTGCTGTCAACCACCCTCCATTTTGGCCATTTTTTGAGTGTCAGTTTGGCTACAACCAATACTGTTCAGCCTTGCTTTCCGACACAAAGGACGTCATAGCGGACACCTACGACACCTACCAACTTCTGCATAGCTAGTAATTAGCTCCTACGATTCAGTGTCGGTTCTGTCACATGGTATGACGCTGGAGAGACGAAGCAAGTACGGGTAGTCAAACAATTAATATAGAACAGACATGGAACGAGAGAGGAACAGCGTCAGCAAAAGAGTAACACAAACATTAATGCAGCAGCGGAGAACAGAGCAAGGGAACTGACAAATATAGGGGAGGAAATAAACAGATGAGTGAGTCCAGGTGAGTCCAATATCACTGATGTCCGTGACGAGGGAAGGCAGGTGTGCGTAATGGATGGAAGGAGTGCGTGATGCAGGGCAGCCTGGTGCCCTCAAGCGCCGGGGGGGAAGAGCGGGAGCAGACGTGACAGGTTCACAACATTCTAATATATTACATAGATACATACATACCGTAGAATGATAAATCATGCAATTACTATTCTCAAGCTAACCAAAAACATTTAGCTACGCCTGTTCTCGCCATTGTCTGTTGAATTCATCTAACTTTCTTTCATGGCAACTCATAAGCAGGCCATGTCCTATTTGTTTCATAGTCGATATATAATCATATTTCATGACAGTGTAATGGTTAGCTTTTTTTTACAGAAGGATGAAAGAACACAAAATGTCTGTCAAGGAATGCTATTCTGATATGTCAGATGAAGAGTTAGACCAGAAAGTCAGGGCTTTTTTTTCAAGATACAATACAACATTGTCATCTTTGGTGGTATAGATGGATTTTCAAGGAAGGTAAGTATATTATTTTGTATGCATATTGCATATTTCCCATCACCTAATGAACAACCACAATACCAGTCTGGTGTTAAGCTTTCTGTGATGTATTGATGTATCCTGAAAATGACATCTCCTGCTTTAGATTGAACGGTCATATCTCAGTTATTGTTTTCATATAAAAAAAGCTATTTTCAAGGGGTCGAAAATGTAGATATTGCCAGATCTTCACAGTCTGAGGAACAGGCCGTGGAAGCTTTATTGCTGGCAAAAGTGTCCATATCCAGAGGTAATTAAACTGTTCTGTGTTCTTTTTCTCTCTTCCTCTCTGCCTTTCTTGTTGTACATGGAACTTGTCTCACATGCATTCATTTAAAAAAACTTAAAATGTCAGCTGTTAATTTTAAGATTTACACCACATAAACACTCAGCCATTTTCACTGGACTATCAAGCTCCTGTTGCTGCCAAATTTATCATCAATAATACAAATGTGTTTCTTTTGAGCGTTCCAGATTCAGCAGGTGGAGGACCTGCTTTATCAGGAGGATAATCTGGAATCTGGAAACACTGACAATGGGGTCATTGTTCCTGACATCCCATGCCCCTGTCTACAGAGAATCTTGCTGTGTTGCAACATTAAGTGAACCCTACCACTGACTCCTCATCTTTTGGCCTGGACATATAAATTCAGCAAAATAAGAAACAGCCCTTTTTCAGGACCCTGTCTATCAAAGATCATTCGTAAAAATCCAAATAACTTCACAGATCTATATTGCAAAGGGTTTAAACACTGTTTCCCAAGCTTGTTCAATGGCCCATGAACAATTAATGAACGGTCGTAAGACACTAACAGACCCACGGACGGTAGGCAATTAAGGTCACAGTTATGAAAACTTAGGACACTAAAGAGGCCTTTCTACTGACTCTGGAAAAACTCCAAAAGAAAGATGCCCAGGGTCCCTATTCATCTGCGTGAACGTGCCTTATGCATGCTAAAAGGAGGCATGAGGACTGCAGATGTGGCCCCGACCGACCCGCACCGCCTCTCCAGGATCGTCCCCAAGGTCGGCGACACCCCGCTACTGGAGCAGCACCTGGGGGGGGGGAATCGCCGGCCTTCTAGCTGCTGTCAAACCTGCTGCTGGCAAACGCCCTTCACTCATCAACCTCGTGTCTCGGTATCATTACACACCTGTTTCCAATCCCCCCTCTCCCATTGTATATATCGTCCCTCTGTCATTTGTCTTTGTTGGTCATTGTAAATGTTGCTTGTTTTTCTAATGAGAATCTCTTCTACTGTTTACTGAGTACTTTATTATTTTGCATTTTGGGTTTAATCCCACTTTGAAATCTGGTGCTAAATTAAGTAGTTCTAAACCTGCAACTGCCTCCTGCCTACGCCTCTCTACACTAATGAGGGCATAAGACACACCTGGCCATGGATTAAAAATTAAAAAGGGGGGACCACATATAAAAGGTGCTGTAATTCCTACACTGTCCACCCGATTTGGATGTAAATACCCTCAAATTAAAGTCTGCATTATTTAATTTAAACTCCAATATGCTGTGGTAGACAGCTAAATAATAATAACTTGATGGACCTGACTGTATGTAAATGTGATATTTCAATTTAGAATAGAATAAGGCTGTAACTTAACAAAATGTGGGAAAATGTCAATGGGTCTTAACACTTTCAGAACGCAATCTATGTAAGGGTTCTCGTCCTCCTCTTCTGAGGAGGAGTAGCGAGAAGGATTGGAGGACCAATGCGCAGCGTGGTAAGTGTCCATAATGGTTTTTAATAAAAACAATAGAACACTCGAACAAAACAACAAACAATGACATGAATATACAAAACCGAAAACAGTACGGTGTGGACCAAACACTGACACGGAAAACAAAACACCCACGCAACACAGGTGGAAAAAGGCTACCTAAGTATGATTCTCAATCAGAGACAACTAATGACACCTGCCTCTGATTGAGAACCATACTAGGCCGAACACAGAAAACAACATAGAAAAACAAACAGACTGCCCACCCCAACTCACGCCCTGACCATACTAAAACAAAGACAAAACAAAGGAACTAAGGTCAGAACGTGACAATCTATGTCAATTAAGTGTCCCTATGTGAAACTCTGAGGTCTCCTCTGACCGTGGGTGGTGCTAGCGGGTCACAGACCAGCAAAATATGTAGAGCCAGGTCACACTCTTTCAAATAATATGGATTTACTGAGCACAATGGTGCGAAATTATTGGTGTACATTACCGTTCAATGTTTGGGGTAATTTAGAAATGTCCTTCTTTTTGAAAGAAAAGCACATTTTTTGTCTATTAAAATACTGGCTCTAATCAGAATAGAAAGTGGAGTGGCAGGCCCCGGTGCACAACTGAGCAAGAGGACAGGAGCGTGTCTAGGTTGAGAAACAGATGCCTCACAAGTCCTCAACTGGAAGCTTCATGAAATAGTGCCCGCAAAACACCAGTCTCAATGTCAACATTGAAGAGGCGACTCCGGGATGCTGGCCTTCTAGGCAGAGTTCCTCTGTCCAGTGTCTGTGTTGTTTTGCCCATGTTAATCTTTTCTTTTTTTGGCCAGTCTGAGACATGGCTTTTTCTCTGCAACTCTGCCTAGAAGGCCAGCATCCCGGAGTTGCCTCTTCACTGTTGATGGTAGTGTACATAACTTTTGAACAGTAGTGTACATAATTACATGATGTATAGGTCCCTTGTCTGTCCAGTGCCCTGACCACTGTTTTTTTCAAGGTAATTATGGAGACAACACTGACGGACCTGTTTCTGCCAAAACAACATTACAACTCTGAAGACCTCCACCTTGCTGCCACATTGAAGCTAGCTCAGAATAAGCTGCAGTAAGCACACAGATGGCAGCGTACTTTTGATCTTTCCAATCACCTCGGTTGATTAAACTTAAATATAGGATATGGTGCATTTAGTAGGTGATGAATTTGCGCTTTGGAGCAGTCTCACAGCCATCAGGGGGAAAGAAACGAATAATCAGAGAAGCAAAGTGAACCCAAGATGGAGCCCTTTATAAAAAATCACTGAATTTATGAAATAAATCAGAGGCCCACTGGGGGAGTTTGGAAATGATCTCAAGAGCTTCAGATCAGAGATAGAAAACACACATGATGAACTGAGTAAGGACATAAGAGATAAAGCAAGGCCTAAATGCCATCATGGAGAGCTTAAAGGAGGCGGAGGAGAGATTGGCCTGGTGCGAGGAGAGCGACCCTGCTTTATGAGGCAGTTAATTACTTGTGAAGAAAATCAAAACTGACTACCTAGAAAATAAATAAAGATAAAATAACAATAGAATACACAACGTGAAGGAGAGGGCAGAAAAAGATGACATTGCCAAATTTGTGGAAGAACTGTGTGATGTTATATTCTAATCAAGTGAGAGAGACTTTGTCATTTCATCAATAGCTATTCAATATCAATTAATTGTTGCAATAAGGAAACAGTCGACCCAGAAGCTAAGATATGCATATTATTAGTAGATTTGGATAGTAAACACTCAGAAGTTTCTAAAACTGTTTGAATAATGTCTGTGAGTATAACAGAACTTATTTGGCAGGCAAAACCCCTGAGGTCACTCTTTTCAATGGATTTTCATTGGGAATCCAGATTTCTAATCGACTATCCTGCAGTTACTATCACTTCCACTGGATGTCAACAGTCTTTAGAAATTGGTTGAGGTTTTTCCTTTGAGAAATGAAGAAGTAACACTGTTCTGAATGAGGCTTGAGTCTAGAGTATCTAAAGTTGTATTACAAAAGTCGTTTGAAATGTTTGGACAATGCTTACAGGTAACTGTTGAGATATTCTGTAGTCACGTTGCGCAAGTTGGAACCAGTGTTTTTCTGGATCAAACGAGCCAAAGAAATTTATATTTTGGATATATATCGAAGGAATTAATCGAACAAAATGACCATTTTGTAACGGTTTTCTTCCGCTGAAGGAGAGGAGGACCAAAATGCAGCGTGGTTAGTGTTCAACATCTTTAATATAGACCATACACGAGAACACTACAAAATACAAAACAACAAATGTGAAAAGCGAAACAGTCCTATCTGGTGCATGAACACAAAGACAGAAGACAATCACCCACAAAATACCCAAAGAACATGGCTGCCTAAATATGGTTCCCAATCAGAGACAATGACAGACAGCTGCCTCTAATTGAGAACCAATCTAGGCAACCATAGACATACAAAACTACCTAGAACGGACACAGCCCCATAAACATGCAAAACCCCTAGACCAGACAAAACACATAAATCCCCCCCCCCCCCCCAAAGGTGCGGACTGCCGGCCGCACACCTAAATCCATAGGGGAGGGCCTGGGTGGGCGTTTGTCCACGGTGGCGGCTCTGGCGCGGGACGTGGACCCCACTCCACCATAGTCTTTGTCCGCTTTAGTCTCTTCCTAGGAACGGCGACCCTCGCCGCCAACCTAGGATTGGCAACCTTACTAAAGCGCCCCACTCCACTAAACAAACTCCTCCGGACTGAGGGGTAGCTCAGGACTGAGGGGCAGCCCAGGACTGAGGGGCAGCCCAGGACTGAAGGGCAGCCCAGGACTGAAGGGTAGCCCAGGACTGAAGGGTAGCCCAGGACTGAGGGTTAGCTCAGGACTGAGAGGTAGCTCAGGACTGAGAGGTAGCTCAGGACTGAGAGGTAGCTCAGGCTGGTTGACGGCTCTGGCAGCTTCTGGCTGGCTGACGGCTCTGGCAGCTCCTGGCTGAATGGCGGCTCTGGCGGCTCCTGGCAGACTGGCAGCTCTGGATAGGCGGGAGACTCTAGCAGCTCTGGACAGGCGGGAGACTCTAGCAGCTCTGGACAGGCGGGAGACTCTAACAGCTCTGGACAGGCGGGAGACTAGCAGCTCTGGACAGGCGGGAGACTCTAGCAGCTCTGGACAGGCGGGAGACTCTAACAGCTCTGGACAGGCGGGAGACTAGCAGCTCTGGACAGGCGGGAGACTCTAGCAGCTCTGGACAGGCGGGAGACTCTAGCAGCTCTGGACAGGCGAGGAGCACTGTAGGCCTGGTGCGTGGTGCCAGCACTTGTGGTACTGGGCCGAGGACAAGCACAGAAAGCCTGGTGCGGGGGGCTGCCACCGGAGGGCGTGTAGGTGGCAATGGATAGACCGGACCGTGCAGGTGCACTGGAGCTCTTGAGCACCGAGCCTGCCCAACCTTACCTGGCTCGATGCCCACTCTCGCCCGGCCGATACGAGGAGCTGGTATGTACCGCACTGGGCTATGCACCCGCACTGGAGACACCGTGCGCTCCACAGCCTAACATGGTGCCTGCCTGGTCCCTCTCGCTCTCCGGTAAGCACAGGAATTTGACAAAGGTCTCGTACCTGGCTTCGCCATACTCTTGGTATGGGGCATCGGTATGGGGCATACTATTTTTCATTTTTGAATTTTTATTTTAAGCATACATCAAGTATTACGTATACAGACAATTCAGGATTCGATGCAGGATACATGTCCCTGTTTTCTCAATGATCACAGCATGCCACACCCTGTACAGTGAGGCCTGTAATTTTCATCATATGTACACTTCGACTATGACGGACAAAATGAGGGAAGAAAATCTAGAAAATCACATTGTAGGATTTTTTTATGAATTTATTTGCAAATTATGGTCAAAAATAAGTATTTGGTCACCTACAAACAAGCAAGATTTCTGGCTCTCACAGACCTGTAACTTCTTCTTTAAGAGGCTCCTCTGTCCTCCACTCGTTACCTGTATTAATGGCACCTGTTTGAACTTGTTATCAGTATAAAAGACACCTGTCCACAACGGTGACTTTAGAGTTCTCCTCAAATGCGTTCATCATAAGCCCATTGCAGCGGATGTTGTCTATGCACTGTAAGAGACAAGAAGAGAAGGCATGAGCGAGAGGAAAGGTGTGAGTACAGCCACTCTGCAGACAAACACCCATGTCTCCCTGCTGGAGAGAGACAGATGCAATGCATGCAGAGCAGAACAGACATGCCTGGCTGATGTCACTGGTCCATGCAGATTTCTCCTGCCACGAGGAGGCCACCAGGATCACTGTAAACGACTGGCCTTCTTTAGGCTCCACCACGATCTTAAAGTCCAGATGCTCCATGTCCTGTACACCCTTGTCTGGTTTGGCTTTGGGCAAAACAAAAACAGAGGTGAATAGGAGAAATGGGTCATTACTATGGCATAAATGAGAGGTTTATTGTACTTATTGTAAGAAGAGATGTGTCTTGTGACACTACATCTTGTACCATATCTTACACCGTGCATACAGGAATCATACATTATACAGCACTGTATATATGCTCCATATTTCAGTGAGGTAGGGATGAAACATTGTGGTGCTTACACTCATCATCTGTCCCCTCGGGGTCTTCCAGAAGAGTGCAGTCAATAAGAGAGACCACGCCATTCTGAGAACAACAATATGCATTAGCACACTCACAACCACATTCTATGAATCCCCTCCACTACTGAATAATCAATAACAATATCACTGACATTATTATGTAGCTCAACAACTTTCAACACATGTAGGACTACAGGTCAATAAACAGATGAAATCAGATACAGTCAAATGACAAAAACTGGGGTGGCAGCCTAGTGGTTAGAGTGTTGGACTAGTAACCCAAAAGCTTGCAAGATCACATCCCTGAGCTGACAAAGTAATATCTGTCATTCTGCCCATGAACAAGGCAGTTAAACCATGGTTCCTAGGCTGTCATTGAAAATAAGAATATGTTCTTAACTGACTTGCCTAGTTAAATAAAGGTAAAATATATATTTTTTAATCGCCCTCTTGTGGCCTCATGGGTGGAATTGTTTTAATATTTGTCATCATTTCATAATTAATAAACATTTACAAAAACCAACCAGAAATCCGGTGTTTCTATATCAAAATGTTTTTTTAAACATTTTATTTCAGTGTAAATGTGGGGCAAAAAAGTATTTAGTCAGCCACCAATTGTGCAAGTTCTCCCACTTAAAAAGATGAGAGAGGCCTGTAATTTTCATCATAGGTACACTTCAACTACACCTCCACTCGTTACCTGTATTAATGGCACCTGTTTGAACTTGTTATCAGTATAAAAGACACCTGTCCACAACCTCAAACAGTCTTACTCCAAACTCCACTATGGCCAAGACCAAAGAGCTGTCAAAGTACACCAGAAACAAAAATGTAGACCTGCACCAGGCTGGGAAGACTGAATCTGCAATAGGTAAGCAGCTTGGTTTGAAGAAATCAACTGTGGGAGCGATTATTAGGAAATGGAAGACATACAAGACCACTGATAATCTCCTTCGATCTGGGGCTCCACGCAAGATTTCACCCCGTGGGGTCAAAATGATCACAAGAACGGTGAGCAAAAATCCCAGAACCACACGGGGGGACCTAGTGAATGACCTGCAGAGAGCTGGGACCAAAGTAACAAAGCCTACCATCAGTAACACACTACGCCGCCAGGGACTCAAATCCTGCAGTGCCAGACGTGTCCCCCTGCTTAAGCCAGTACATGTCCAGGACCGTCTGAAGTTTGCTAGAGAGCATTTGGATGATCCAGAAGAAGATTGGGAGAATGTCATATGATCAGATGAAACCAAAATATAACTTTTTGGTATATATAATAATAATAATATACAATAGAACTCATCATGTTTGGAGGACAAAGAATGCTGAGTTGCATCCAAAGAACACCATACCTACTGTGAAGCATGGGGGTGGAAACTGTTTTTCTGCAAAGGGACCAGGACGACTGATCCGTGTAAAGGAAAGAATGAATGGGGCCATGTGTCGTGAGATTTTGAGTGAAAACCTCCTTCCATCAGCAAGGGCATTGAAGATGAAACGTGGCTGGGTCTTTCAGCATGACAATGATCCCAAACACACTGCCCGGGCAACGAAGGAGTGGCTTCGTAAGAAGCATTTCAAGGTCCTGGAGTGGCCTAGCCAGTCTCCAGATCTCAACCCCATAGAAAATCTTTGGAGGGAGTTGAAAGTCCGTGTTGCCCAGCAACAGCCCCAAAACATCACTGCTCTCATAGTTGAAGTGTACCTATGACAAAAAATTACAGGCCTCTCTCATATTTTTAAGTGGGAGAACTTGCACAATTGGTGGCTGACTAAATACTTTTTGCCCCACTGTATATTTGGTTTAGATTAACATGCTTGTGTCGCTGAATTTTTAAAATACACACATCCGCTATATAAGTATATAAACAACAAATATGATATGTGTTACAATTAAATGGTGTTCCAAACAAATAAAGTAAAATCTTAGACAAAGTTATTTCTAGTTCTTCAGAATCATCCACAAGAAGGGATACCAGTTGTGTCCATTGTAGACTCTCGCGCGTATGTCGTACATGATTCATGATTTGTTCCGTTTTCAGCACAGGCATTTTGGGTTGTGTAGAACGCTACATTGCTCACTTTAGTTTCAATAATTTGATGCAATTCATTTGTAAGTTCTCTCAAAAGAAAAAATGTATTTATTCTCTCTAAAATCGTATACACACAGTTGCCCATTGCTTTACATCTAAATAACAAATTGTCACTCGGTCTCTTGGGGTTTATTGAGCCAGCAAGTCATCACATCAGCCACCACATCTTCCCTGTAATTGTTGTCATCCACCAGGGTGTGTCGGATTTCTTTGAGTTTCTCATGGATGTAGATTGCCTCCTTCAGTTCATGTAGGAAAGCCTCGGTAACCCCGTAAACTCTGGGAATAGACAGCACAAGACCCATAGACTCCAGGGCTCTGACCAGCGATGGTATAAACCTGCAGGACCAAAGTCTTTTCACCTGCGCCTCAAAATGGTTGAAGAAGTAGTATCTTGGGGGGTCATATAGGCACGGATGACAGCGCTGGCTGGGGTGATTGATCTCACAACCGATGCCTTTTTCACGTAAATACTCTCCAATCACCACGTCTAAAAGGGCTACAGAGGCTTTGATGGTGTCCACAAAAATAGTACTGACCACCCCATCAAACACATCCTCATGTAGGATTTGTCGCGAGTCTTGCCAGGGGCGAGTAGAATGTTGTGCTGCGAGGCATAGAGTCCTTAGGGTCTGGCCCCCATGACGTTTCGGAGTCCTGGTATGTTGTATGAATATCCATGGTATATGCGGAAATGAAGAACTGGAGGCTTTAAGGGCACTCCTTTTATTGTTGAACCAGTCCTTTGGGTATCAGGGCGTGGTTAACGCAGCCACGTTCTTCATGGGCTGACCCTTCTGAGGATGACCCTTCTTGGGGCTCCTTTGAATGATCATGCTCAGGATTCGTATATATTATGCACTTCCTTACATGAACAATGCTCTGCCGCTGTTGGCTCTGTACAAAAAGAGCGTCCAACAACTCTAACATTTTCAATTCCATTAAATCCCAACTTTTAAAAGGAATAAGCATGCGCAACCTAAAATCCCCAGTCAGGCCACCATCACAAATGTTTTGGTTGGATGTTTCCTCGTTGCTGATATAGAACTCCATGCAGCCATAATGGAAGTGCATTCTTTCTTTGTATTTTCACCCTGTGAAATATTCTTCCTGGGGAGTCAGGGGCACCTTCCCAACGGGTCTCGTAGCCCGTGAACAAGCTATACCCCTTGGTGATAAGTCTCAGTTCGGGACACACAACCTTGCGAAAAACCGTTCAGTCTTCAAGCCCGTAGTCCACTCCTAAAGTCTGGTCGGTATATTCTTCTCCTTCGGCTACCGTATAGGAGGTTCACTCTACAGGCCAGGTAATCAAACTGATACCCCAATTGCTGTCCATTAGACATCAGCACTTGATCTTTCAGTGCAGTTGCAGGCGGTATTTGGGTTCTATACACACTTAGAAACCGCTTTTTTGGTGCATCGTATATTGTGGCGTTATACTTGGCCCTTTCTCTATGTTTCAGCCGCGGTCCTGCTTCCGTTGTTACAGTCATCACAGCTTTGCCACTGATCACAAAATCCATGTTTATTTTTAAAATCTTGTTTAGTGTTCTGGGGCCGCATGTCTTGTTCTGGGCTTTATTTATAATGCGTCTGCCACACCCAATACCCCCGGACATTCCTGTTTCATAGACAACAGCCCTAAGGTCAATAAAACAGGGGGTGGGGGGGCCATACTCTTTGAAATGTTCAAACACATCCCCCCCAGTTCAAAGAGGTCCCTAGACATCAATCATCATGACAACTTCAAAGGAATAGATGCGATATATGCATAAATTAGCACACCCTCTAACGCGTGAGAACAGGATGCCAATATATGGGCATAAGCACGTGATAAGTTCCCGCCAGGATGTCCTGACAGGATGCCCAAATATGGGCACTCCCTAGAGCACGTGATCACTTCCCGCCAGGATATCTTGACAGGATGCCCAAATATGGGCATGCACACATCATCCGGACATAGGGTCATGAATCAAACGTTTGACGTGTGCCGTCTACTTTATTCTCTCTTCTGTGGATTGCCTTGTCGTTGAGACAGAACTGCCCCCACACCCATCTCTGAAGCGTCCACCTCCACCACAAAGGATATCGTGGGATCTGTGTATTTGAGCAATGGGGCAGAGGTGAAACGTCACTTGACTAGACGGAAGGCCTTGTCAGTAGTTGGGCTCCACACCAACCTACAGGGACCACCCATGAGGAGGGAAGAACAGCAACAGAGCTGAAGTTCTAAATGAAACGGCAGTAGAAGTCGTCAAACCCCAAAAAACATTGTAACCCCTTTATGGTGGTTCGGACTGGCCATGACCTGACCGCATCTACCTTCTTGACGCCCATCCTCACTCCCTGCAGACTGATTTGGTAGCCTAGGAAGGAGACAGCCTTCTGATGGAACTGGCACTTCTCAGCCTTGACGAATGGGTGGTTAGCCAGGAGAAATTCCAGGACTGCTCGAACGTGAGCGATGGGATCCTCCAGGGTAGCCGAGTAGACCAGGATGTCACGTGCAACCAGAGGGAAAAAACTCTAGCCCATCTTCACTCCACACACAGAGATGTACACAAAGCTCTCCCCCGTACTCCATTTGGCAAATATGACCATAATTCTATCCTCCTGATTCCTTCTTACAAGTAAAAACTAAAGCAGGAAGTACCAGTGACTCTCTCAATACAGAAGTGGTCAGATGATGCGGATGCTATATTACAGGAATGTTTTGCAAGCACATACTGGAATATGTTCCGGGATTCATCAAATGGCTTTGAGGAGTATACCGCCTCAGTCATCAGCTTCATCAATAAGTGCATCGATGACGTCGTCCCCACAGTGACCGTACGTATAGCAGCATACCACTATGCAACCCAATGCTGACTTGCTTCTGAAGCTAAGCAGGGTTGATCCTGGTCGGGTCGGTCCCTGGATGGGAGACCATACGCTGCTGGAGGTGGTGTTGGAGGGCCATTAGAACATTTGGTCCCCAAAAAATATCCCAATGCCCTGTGTATGTTGTCGTCTTTCGTATAAGACTTTAAAGGGGTGTCCTGACTCTCTGTGGTCACTAAAAGATCCCATGGCACTTATCGTAAGAGTAGGGGTGTTAACCCGCGGTGTCCTGGCTAAATTCCCAATCTGGCCCTCATGCAGTGGCTTGCGAAAGTATTCACCCCCCTTGGCATTTGTCATATTTTGTTGCCTTACAACACTGGAATTAAAATAGATTTTTGGGGGGTTTGTATCATTTGATTTATATAACATGCCTTCCACTTTGAAGATACAAAATATGTTTTGTGAAACAAACAAGAAATAAGACAAAAAAAACTGAACTTGAGCGTGCATAACTATTCATCCCCCAAAGTCAATACTTTGTAGCGCCACCTTTTGCAGCAATTACAGCTGCAAGTCTCTTGGGGTATGTCTCTATAAGCTTGGCACATCTAGCCACTGGGATGTTTGCCCACTGCTCCAGCTCCTTCAAGTTGGATAGATTCCGCTGGTGTACAGCAATCTTTAAGTCATACCACCTATTCTCAAATGGATGGAGGTCTGGGCTTTGACTAGGCCATTCCAAGCCAATTAAATGTTTCCCCTTAACCCACTCGAGTGTTGCTTTAGCAGTATGCTTAGGGTCATTGTCCTGCTGGAAGGTGAACCTCCATCCCAGTCTCAAATCTCTGGATGACTGAAACAGGTTTCCCTCAAGAATGTCCCTGTATTTAGCGCCATCCATCATTCCTTCAATTCTGACCAGTTTCCCAGTCCCTGCTGATGAAAAACATCTCCACAGCATAATGCTGCCACCATCATGCTTCGCTGTGGGGATAGGGTTCTCGGGGTGATGAGAGGTGTTGGGTTTGCGCCAGACATAGCGTTTTCCTCAATTTTAGTCTCATCTGACCAGAGTACCTTCTTCCGTATGTTTGGAGAGTCTCCCACATGCCTTTGTGCGAACACCAAACATATTTGCCTAACCAATGGCTTTTTTCTGCCCACTCTTCTGTAAAGCCCAGCTCTGTGGAGTGTACGGCTTAAAGTGGTCCTATGGACAGATACTCCAATCTCCAAAGCTTTGTAGCTCCTTCAGGGTTATCTTTGGTCTCTTTGTTGACTCTGATTAATGCCCTCCTTGCCTGGTCCATGAGTTTTGGCGGGTGGCCCTCTTTTGGCATGTTTGTTGTGGTGCCATATTCTTTCCATTTTTTGGATTTAAATTGTGTGGTGCTCCGTGGGATGTCCAAAGTTTAGGATATTTTTTTATAATCCAACCCTGATCTGTACTTCTCCACAACTTTGTCCCTGACCTGTTTGAAGAGCTCCTTGGTCTTCATGATGCCGCTTGCTTGGTGGTGCCCCTTGCTTAGTGGTGTTGCAGATACTGGGGCCTTAAAGAACAGGTGTATATATACTGAGATCATGTGACACTTAGATTGCACACAGGTGGACTTTATTTAACTAATTATGTGACTTCTGAAGGTAATCGGTGCACCAGATCTTATTTCGGGGCTTCATAGCAAAGGGAGTGAATACATACTGTATGCACGCACCACTTTTCAGTTTTTTTTATTTTTTGAAACAAGGAATTTTTTTCATTTCACTTCACCAATTTGGAATATTTTGTGTATGTCCATTACATGAACTCAACATAAAAATCCATTTAAATTATAGGTTGTAATGCAACAAAATAGGAAAAACGTCAAGGGGGATGAATACTTTTGCAAGGCACTGTATCATCAAGGTCACCTAATCATCTCCAGCTTATAATTGGCTCAATCATCTCCCCTCCTCTCCCCTGTAAATTTTCCCCAGGTCGTTGCTGTAAATGAGAATGTGTTCTCAGTCAACTTACCTGGTAAAATAAGGTTAAAATAAACAACATATCCCAACCAAAAGCCATTTATTACAGGCAACATCTGCATTGAGCTAAAGGTTAGAGCTGCTGCTTTAAAGGAGCGGGACTCTAATCCGGTCGCTTATATGAAATCCCGCTATGCCCTCAGACAAACCATCAAGCTGCCCAGTGATGCGAGCCTACCAGTCGAGCTAAATGCCTTAAGCTCGCTTCGAGGCAAGAAACTCTGAAGCGTGCAAGAGAGCACCAGCTGTTTTGGACAACTGTGTGATCTGCTCTCAGTAGTATTGTGAATTTTCCAGTACGTATGTGGCAATTATTTATTTCAGAAGGAGTCAGTAAAACTAGTACTCTATATGTGCTCTAGGTCATTGGACACGATTAGATATGCACATGTCGGTTATTCTTGTAACTGTTATGGCCAACTATGTACTGTTGCTATTGTTACACCTCTTGGGTCTTTTAGCATGATGACATGTATTGGTTATTCCTGTAGAGTGCCAAGGTTTGTTGCTATGGTCCTACATGCATGAAACTATTTCTGTGACTCTACATGTTGCATGTCCTAATATGAATGCAATATGATAACGGTGGCTAAATGCCAGAGGTGATGAGTCATTAAGAGGAGTTACTATGAGTATGACTTAAGGAGGACAAAAGTATAAGAAGTCTGTGCCGAGACTGGAAGGCAGTGGTATTCATGATCCAGCTCGGCTTTTATTATGAAGTAATAAAAAGTCAATTTGAACTCACATGCTCCGGTATTTGTGAAATATGATTGACCAAATATTTGCACGACAGTAGCCGATGTAGGCAAGACCTTTAAGCAGGTCAACATTCACAAGGAAGCGACGCCAGATGGATTACCAGGACATGTACTGAAAGCATGCACGGACCAACTGGCAAGTGTCTTCACTGACATTTTCAACGTCTCCCTGACCGAGTCTGTAATACCTACATGTTTCAAGCAGACCACCATAGTCCCTGTGCCCAAGGAAGCGAAAGTAACATGCTTAAATGATTACTGCCCCGTAGCACTCACATCGGCAGCCATGAAGTGCTTTGAAAGGCTGGTCATGGCTCACATCAACAGCATCATCCCGGATACCCAAGATCCACTCCAATTCGCATACCACCCCAACAGGTCCCCAGATGACGTAATCTCAATCGCACTCCACACTGCCCTTTCCCACCTGGACAAAAGGAACACCTATCTATGTGAGAATGCTGTTCATTGACTATAGCTCAGCGTTCAACACCATAGTGCCCACAAAGATCATCACTAAGCTAAATCACTAAGCTCAACTTCGGCGGAGGTCTTGACACTAACATAGGTGCAACTCGGAGTACACTATTCTGTTCTTCTGAAATAGAATACATTTTCTTCATATCATGTTTTTTAGACATACCTAAAATAACTAATGGGTTTCTTGTGATGGTGTAGGCTATATTACATGGATTTATTAGACTTTTTAAAATGTAGATGTTCCAATGGTCTGCATCAGTGTCTTGCAGGATATGCGTGGATGTTAACGAACGGACAATTACGATGAGCCCGGCAGTCATTTGCTGACAATTTCATGACCACCAAAGCCCTACTCCTACCTGCCCATGATGCCAGACGGATCTGTGATGCTTGTTGACAATGAGAGAGAGACATTGGTAGTACCCAACTTGCCAACAATCATCAGGTCGCTAAGGGCCTGGTACTCAAGGCTCTATTGTCTCTCTAACCAGTAGTGGTGCGTGGCTAAAGGGGAAGCCATTCCCCCAAAAATGTAAAATAGAGTATGTGTTGCGAAAATTGCATTGTTTGCTCTATAACCTGTTAGTTTATATGCCTTGACACCCTGATATACAGGCCTAAGACCAAGACAATAAGAAGACACCATACATTCAACCATACATTTGTTTCATCCACAAAACATCTTTCATGTAACAAACAGTTACATGACCTACAGGATGGTCAAGGAAGGTTATGTTTCCGACATTTTCGGATTACTAAAAAACTATTGATTTAGAACCACGGAGTTACTGCAAGTTACAAAAGAAAACAGGAGCTGCCTCCACTGTTCCAGCACCGTTTCAACATATGCTAAATATGATGGCCATGGTACTGGTGTATGTGTGGTATGTGCGTGCAAGTAGAAAACCATGTTGACTCACTCTACTGGTAGAGAAATGCCAATGCCATCCTCCTCTTTCATGTTGCCTAAATGGTCTATGACTTTACAGTACACGCTTTTAGTTTTTGGCTAAAATACTTGCTCGCTAGCCTAACTTACTTTCATGGGCAATGATACGCCAGGCCAGCTAGTTAACATTCGCCTACTACATGTAGCTACATGTTGAACTTCCATCCTCTCAGAGCAGGGGTACAATGTATGAATTTATGGTTGGATCAGAATCTCTGTTATAATCATTGGCCGGTACTGTCCAAATCGATGGCTAATTTAGGAAGGGACAATCTTTTGCTAACTATCTAGACACCAGAGGACAACAACACAATGAGATGCAACAATTCAAGTTTTTTTCTCTGTTTATAATGACGTTTGGCTTGTGATGTGATTGGTCTGAGGCCAAATCCAAACATGTTTGGTGCACCAGAACATTCATAGCTGAGCTCACACAGTTTAGCTCCACTCTGATTGGCTATTACTTTATACATTTTTTGTCAAGGGAGGCCTAAAGCCTGGCTTCCTTTGGCATCCATGAATACACGCCAGTGCCTCTAACCACGTAAATGCAAATGTCATCGAAAATCACATCAAACACGTATCATCAAAACAGTATTTGCTTTTAAAACTCACCTCACTGTGACTGATTAATATGAAGAAGTTCAACAACAGGTTGAAACTGAATGGAAAACATGGTAGTTGTGGATCTTGTTTCAAAGCCTATAGAAGTGCATTCTAAGGTGATGATTAAATACAAAAAAACATATGCATATTGGAGCTTATGGCCTATATGATTCAAAGCACGAAAAAAAGACGGAATTAAAATAATGATTGTGCCTTCATACAATACATAGCCTACCGCATATTACACATGGCAGAAAAACGTTTTTTTTTTTAAATGATATAAGATATGGTACCTAATTGGTCTAGCCTATACTCCAAAATTAATCAAAAAGACAAAGTTGAAACCACTGATTATGACAATGAGGTGAAACTCCTGGACAACTTGGATCTGTCCTGTTGTTACATGTTGTTTGTTAACATGACAGCAATTTGGGGGGGATTGAGAGCCATTTAGATTAGGTTATTTGATCGGAGAAACCTGCATGATGTTAAACCCGTCCGTCTCATTACAATGCCATACATTTTATCTCCAGCATGTAGGCTAGCCTGTATGCTGCATATCCTATATCTGTTACATGATTTATGTTAGATATTTTTGGGGACAGAACGTTTTTGGAGAGCACCCTGGAGAGGCGCCCTGGGAAAGAATAAGCTAAATATTTTGTGCCCCTGCCTTTGACAAAGTGGAAACTGCTTATCAAAGTGTGGCATCAGCGCTGACCTGAAAAGCCGATATGCCCCTGGTTGAGAGAAATTGTCATGTTATTTTTGGGCAGAATTCTGTGAGGTTTTCAAGGTTGTTGTTGGAGGTGCGTTTTGGCCAGTTTAGCTCAGAAAATGGAGAAGATAGTTGCTCAACCAAACTCCTTATTTGGTGATCAACGAACGTATTTTGACATTATAACGCTTGCAGAGCTGGTGAATGGGAGTTTGCATAGGAGTTTTGTGGCCGTTAAAGTTAGATAACGTTAGCTGGTGTCCCAGTACATGCACATGTGTTAGCTACTTCTATGGTAGCCCCGAAACAACTAGCTCAGGATATATGTCTTTACATTTGTGTTTTTGGCATGTACTGACTTTATTAGCAACAGTAATTATATACTAGTTAGCTAACTATTTTGCCACTTGAAATGAACATCGCAAAGTGTATAGTCCCATTTGTAAGAGTTAACAGTACCCAACATATTTTAAGGCATACCGGAACCCTATTTTCCAAGTGGTTCCATAGTGTAGCGGTTATCACGTCTGCTTTACACGCAGAAGGTCCTGGGTTCGAGCCCCAGTGGAACCATGTTTTTAATTTACGTACATACGTTATGTGATACACTACAGTATTACTAATGCATGTGTCTATTTAGGTGGTGGCAGCCTACACTATTTTAATACAGAGTTTGCTGTTGATATCCACATAGGTTGCTGCTGCCAATGACTGGAACGAACTACAAAAATCTCTGAAACTGGAAACACTTATCTCCCCCTAAGCACCAGCTGTCAGAGCAGCTCACAGATCACTGCACCTGTACACAGCCCATCTATAATTTAGCCCAAACAACTACCTCTCCTCCTACTGTATTTAGTTCAATTAATAGAGCTAAGAAAATATTTACTAAATAAACTAAAGTAAAAAATGAAATAAAAAGTTACACAATAAAATAATAATAACGTGGCTAAATACAGGGGGTACCGTTACTGAGTCAATGTGCGGGAGTACAGGTTGGTCAAGGGGGGGATCAATGTAAGTAGTCCGGGTGGCCATTTGATTAAATGTTCAGCAGTCTTATGGCTTGGGGTAAAAGCTGCTAAGAAGCCATTTGGACCTAGACTTGGCACCCTGGTACCGCTTGCCGTGTGGTAGCAGAGAGAACAGCCTATGACTAGGGTGACTGGAGTCTTTGACAATTCTTTGGCCCTGCCTCTGACACCGCCTAGTATATAGGTCCTGGATGGCAGGCAGCTTGGCCTCAGTGATGTACTGGGCCATATGCACTACCCTCGGCAGGGTAGCCTAGTGGTTAGAGCTTTGGACTAGTAAACGGAAGGTTATAAGTTCAAATCACCGAGCTGACACGGTAGAATTCTGTCGTTCTGCCCCTGAACAGGCATTTAACCCACTATTCCTAGGCCGTCATTGAAAACATGAATTTAATCTTAACTGACTTGCCTATTAAAATAAAATAAAAATACCCTCTGTCGCGCCTTACGGTCGTGTGCCGAGCAGTTACTTTTGGAGGATCTGGGGACCCATTCGAAATCTTTTCAGTCTCCTGATGAAAAGGTGCTGTCGTGCCCTCTTTATTTATTTATTTATTTTATTTTACCTTTATTTAACCAGGTAGGCAAGTTGAGAACAAGTTCTCATTTACAATTGCGACCTGGCCAAGATAAAGCAAAGCAGTTCGACAGATAAAACGACACAGAGTTACACATGGAGTAAAAACAAACATACAGTCAATAATGCAGTATAAACAAGTCTATATACAATGTGAGCAAATGAGGTGAGAAGGGAGGTAAAGGCAAAAAAGGCCAAGATGGCAAAGTAAATACAATATAGCAAGTAAAATACTGGAATGGTAGTTTTGCAATGGAAGAATGTGCAAAGTAGAAATAAAAAAATAATGGGGTGCAAAGGAGCAAAATAAATAAATAAATTAAAATTAAATACAGTTGGGAAAGAGGTAGTTGTTTGGGCTAAATTATAGGTGGGCTATGTACAGGTGCAGTAATCTGTGAGCTGCTCTGACAGTTGGTGCTTAAAGCTAGTGAGGGAGATAAGTGTTTCCAGTTTCAGAGATTTTTGTAGTTCGTTCCAGTCATTGGCAGCAGAGAACTGGAAGGAGAGGCGGCCAAAGAAAGAATTGGTTTTGGGGGTGACTAGAGAGATATACCTGCTGGAGCGTGTGCTACAGGTGGGAGATGCTATGGTGACCAGCGAGCTGAGATAAGGGGGGACTTTACCTAGCAGGGTCTTCACGACTGACTTGGTGTGTTTGGACCATGATAGTGTGTTGGTGATGTGGACACCAAGGAATGTCAATGAGAATGGGGGCATGTTCGGCCCACCGTGAAATAAAAAAATAATTAAACATAATCTTAGGAAAACATGGAGATGCCGGGGATTGAACCCGGGGCCTCATACATGCGAAGCATGCGCTCTACCACTGAGCTACATCCCCACGTGATACTGCTGATGTAAGCATTTAAGCTATTTAAACCTACTTACTGCAATATTTCGGGTTTTATGTAATCGAGAGCGTCCTATTATCGGACCCTAGCAACTTGTTAATCAGGTTGGTTGGTATGTGATTTATGCATTTAATCTTTAATTCTACATTCATTGCAATATCTGATGTCGACAACGTTTACAGTGGCGCCGAACATTATGATGTTTACGTTAGCTTCTTGATGGCTAACGTTAAGTTAGCTATGCTTGCTACTGTGCGTTGTAGCTAGATCAGCGATGTTTACTGATATTTTTGTCAGACAGTGCAATTGCTATTTAGTTAAATACTATCCACGTTATGGATGGTAGCTTATAATCAAACTAGCTAGCCAAACTGCCTGGTTTTATAACGTTCCGTCGACGCCTTGCAAGAATTGTTCATTATTTATAATATCATCTAAAATAAGCATAAGCTGCGATGGCCGAGTGGTTAAGGCGTTGGACTTGAAATCCAATGGGTTCTTCCCGCGCAGGTTCGAACCCTGCTCGCAGCGGAAAATGGTTCTTTTGAATCAGTTATAACGGTGAGGATTATAACGAATAACCCCATTCACCATGCGAAAAGAACCAGATTTTGGTAGGACATCAGTTTGCGCGATCAAACCTTATGCATGTGCTAAAATAGGCGATAGATTGAAAGGTACACGAAATACACTAGCTGAGGAACGCTCAACTCCTTTCTCAATAAAACAAAAAATGTGATAGACCGGCTCGATTCGGTCTTATGTGGCAACATTTGAAATAGTTTTTTTTTTACATTGGATAAAAGTAGAGACTCAGCGCTAGAAAATGGTATACCATACACTACGGAACATTGGGAAAGTAATTCTGCATTGAAAGTTGATTAACTTCTAACCCCACTTTTGAGAAAAATTATATTTTGGTACGCCTTCTGAAGTACGGAACGCCGTTGGGGTCAAACCGTTATTTTTTTTACGCGATGTGTTTAAAGTAAGCAGGTGCAGGCGCTAAATTACTGCGTGCACGCGTTAAATTAACATTTTCACGTGCTAAATTAACGCCGCAAATAAGCACTTGCAAATGTGCTTGCAGGCGGTCCAACATGTGATAAATAAACTGCTGCAAGTGGTCCTACACACGCTAACTTAACGCATTCTTTAATATGTTAATTTTACCAGCCAATTTCCCTAGCGCCTCCTTTCATTAAATCGGTGTACAGTCAGTTTGATGCAACAACACAACAATTGAAGATGGTGAGAAGGAACATCCTTAGCCGCTGCAAACAGACCCTAAATGACTGCACTCGGCTTCTGCTCTCCGATAATCCTGGACTTGATGCCCTTCAGTCCACGTTAATCAAGGTTGATTCTTTTTAAATACATATTTTTTTATATATATAAATATTTTTTATATATATATATATATATATATATATATATATATATATATATATATATATTATTTTTAAGGGGTGGATCAGCTTAATATTTTGCTGAAAGAATGTTGCTTCCAATGTAATTGTCTGCATCATTTCCAATCCCCCATATTTTGGGGGTAAATATATATATATATATATATATATATATATATATATATATATATATATATATACACATATCCATACACGCATGCATACATATACACATATATACATACACATACCTATATGGACATACATACTTTTTAAAATAATATACCTTTATTATTATTCCCATCAAACCATACCGCCGATCCCCCACTTGGAGTAAACTAATAAACACTTCTGCTTTTACCTTCAATTTATACATCTTATACACATTTTACAGACACAGTCTACTTTACAATAGTTCTCTCTTGTTTGTTCTTAGTCCTTCCTCTATTTCTGATGTCCATCCAGTTTGATGAGTTCTATTTGTAACTGTGCTATTTCACAAAAGTTCCGAACCTATATACATTTTACAGATCCCGTATGTTTTACATTGTTTATCTTGTTATTAGTCCCACCCTTCAGCTCCACTCAACCCCTCCCATCTGTCTCTCAACATCATCCATTTCGGATTTCTATTTGCCATATATTTTTCAACTGTGCAGTGATGCTTCACAAAATAATTTAACCTTCCTATTCTCATAGCTTCTACAGATTTCAGTTAGTGGAGATGGAGGAGCCTGAAATGAAAACACACAAGTACTTTACTTCCTCTTTCAAAATATAATTTGGTGAATCATGCGTGACTCCATCATTTGTAACAAGTTTTAATAAACATTTTTGGTAGCATTTCTATATTTTTATTTTATTTTTTATTTTACCTTTATTTAACCAGGCAAGTCAGTTAAGAACACATTCTTATTTTCAATGACGGCCTGGGAACAGTGGGTTAACTGCCTGTTCAGGGGCAGAACGACAGATTTGTACCTTGTCAGCTCGGGGGATTGAACTCGCAACCTTCCGGTTACTAGTCCGACGCTCTAACCACTAGGCTACGCTGCGTTGAAGATTGAAAAAGAATTTGGTGCATTTTCCCCCATATTCCATCCAGTTCGCTTTATTATTATAATATATTACTCTAGACCTTTCTTGAATAAGTTCCTCCATTTCTTTTAGTTTTTCCTCTAACTTATTCTGTGCCTCTATGGTACCATTTGTATTGCTATCTAACTGTACTGTTAGTCCTTCAATTTCCTTTGTTAATATGGACTCTTTTGATCTAAAATGCTTTTGTTTTATAGATGAGTACTGAATTGCATTCCCTCTAAAGGCACATTTAAAAGTGTCCCATAGAGTAAGGGGATCTGCTGTACCTATGTTATGTCTGAAAAAGTCAGTTATAAATTCTTCTGTCCTAGTTCTAAACAATTTATTATCTAGTAGGCTTTGATTAAATTTCCAATATCCTCACCGACGTGGAAATTCTGTAAGAGTAATATATATGCCAATTATGTGATGATCCGACAGAAATTCTGTCCCCTATCAACACTTTTTAAACTTTTGGTGCCAGAGAGAATGGTATAAGAAAGTAGTCAAGGCGACTAGCTTGATTAAGCCTCCGCAATGTATATCTCACTAGGTCAGAGTATTTAAGTCTCCATATATCCACTAATTCCAATATATCCATGACATTCATGATTTCCTTAAGTGCCTGAGGGTGATAGTTTGTATTGTGATTTCCTTTCCGGTCCATAAAGGTATTTAAGACCATATTAAAATCCACCACCATAATATTAGAGTCTAGTGTTGCTTGTAGAGTTGATAAATTCTTATATATTTTCAAAGACGCTTGGATCATCATTATTCGGACTGTATAGGTTAATAAGCCATATCTGTTTATTGTCCAATAACAGATTTAAAATAATCCATCTACCTTGAAGATCTATTTGGACAATATGCACATTTGGATCAAAATTATTGTTAATTAAAACCATCACCCCTTTTGAATTTCTTTGCCCATGTGAGAAGTATATTTCGCCCCCCCCAGTTCTTTTTCCACAAAACTTCATCTAAAACTGTTGAATGGGTTTCCTGTAAACAATAGATATTATATTCCTTCTCTTTTAGCCAGGTAAATACTGATTGTCTTTTCTTATTATCTGCTAGGCCATTACAATTGTAGCTGGCTATACTTATTTCACCACCTATTATAATGAGACACAACTTTCAATTATTTTTATCAAAATATATGTTTGTAAACGTACCATTAAAAAGTAACATGATGATTGAGTGTCTATATACTGTAGCTGTACCATGATCTTTGCATTTCTACTAAGTAAACCTCCAATTGGTCCCTACTATTCCACCCGCTAAAAGCCCTCCTCATCCCGAGTTGGGTTGTCATCCCAATGCCCGGCAGACCACCCTCGACCCCCTGTATCCCATAACCCATAACCGACTGGGATCCATCCTTTAAAAAGAGCACACAGTGCCATTTTCCCGAATTGAAGTAGATTAACTGCCAAATGCATTTCCATCGCCCTCACCTCGATTTGTATTATATATAGCTGTGGATCATCCTCTATATTGTCCCTAACATCTTTTACTTCTTCGCAACAGTTGTGGGATACACACATACACCCATACACACTCAACCCATACCCCCACACAAACATAAGCTCACTTACTCAACAATTGCACCACCCCAGAGCCCAACTCAAGATAGGTCTTGATTTACAAATGCACTTGCAGTTGCAGCTGCATGAGAAGGCCTGCAAGACCGCACTAAAATAGGCAAAAATGTAGATATTTTATTTATCATTGTCACATCCTAGATGATGGAGGTCAAATGTACACCTTTTCCCTGAAACACTCACAATACGGTCACCCGTATTGACCATATTCCCAAGCATCTCCATGCAGTCTGACTTTGATTCTGTGCCACTAGGGTCACAATAATATACCCCCTCTCTGAATGTCCGAGTGTGACCCCCCTCCCCATGGGTTACTGCAGCTAGTGTTGCCAGCACTGCCACTGCCTGGGTTGGGGCACCCCACCGAAATCCCCACCGGCTAGGTACAAGGTCATCAAGGTTCTCATTAGCAGCTTTGAGAATTTCCTTGTGTAGCTCTCCCTTTAGGGGGCTTTGGCTTTGCAGGACCAAGCCTGCCAAGCAGGCTCAGAATCTTGAGGAATAATATTATTACTATTATTACTTAATCATAAAGTTGATCTGCTAGCTAACACAGAAAACAGATCTGTGTATGGCTATGCAGTTATATTGGAGGCTCAGACACTGAGACAGCAGTGCAAGTAACTTAGGCCTATGGTTCGCTAATATTGATAAGGCCAAAGGAGTATTTTATATTTAGCTAGTATATGTAGTATATATATATATGTTGTTTTAATGAATGCTGGTATTTGGTTGGATTGCTAAATTAGTTACTAGTTAGCTTGCTAACGTTCCTTATCCGCACACCCCGGCCATAGCCACAGTGAACGGCGCCGTCTTGTAACATTTTTACAGCCCTGCTAGCTACATAAAGGTGACTTATTATCTAGGAGTGCTGAAGTCAAACATGTTTTTGTCTTTTTTGGCAAAACAGCAACTGAAGGTCTAAAACTTCAGGCAGGCTTGCTGGCTAGCTATATTTTCAATGCTGCCTAGCCTTAGCCGCGCTAGCTCGCGATTAGCATGAAAACATTTACAAAGCTCACAAAGCTCATTTGACCTAGGACAACCCTGTAAAAATGTTGCTAATATCTACAACATATCAGCTTTCCAACAGCACAGATATGACTTTTGAATACCCTTTGAAATATTAATATTTAATCTAAGCCTATGATGTAGAAATTAACAACTTCAGACATAAACCAGGAACGTTAACGTTAGTACTTTGAACAGGAATCTCAGTCCCATCCATGGTCTCTATTTTCACCAAACTGTCATCTTGCAGAATGGAGACCATACAGAGGAGCCTTGAGTGGGCTAGGGGAGGCTGATAAATGTTGGGTGTGGTTGGGCTTACTGGTGATTTTTTTTTCACTCTTTGTTCTCCTGCTGCCCATTGTATTCGTTCTTGGTCAACATTTCTATTTATGTCTTGACTTTAAAATCCAATATTATAAAAACATTACTTGGCCACAATTTGTGACAGTTACTATAATTTAAAAGTGTTTTTGGAATGAGGGGGGTGGGCTGTGTCACATTACATTAAGTAGCCTAAACACAGTGTTGTATTATTGTTACAGCCAGTTCCGGTACCGGGCTCCTCGGACTTGGAGAGGAGCTAGAGGTGCACCTTGTTATGCCATCACTCAAGAGCAACTTTGCTTTCAGTGTGTCTCAGATGGCAGATATTCTACATGTGTCCCGATCGACAGTCAAACGTCGTCTAAGGTCAGTTGTGATTGGAAGTAATGCTATAAACTACAGATGCATGGTTTCCAGTTTCTTACCAATCAAACCATTTAGAATGACTACAATCAAGACAGGACTTTAAAATGACTATGATGATATACATTACCTCATCCCTGTCCATTGTTACTCTTTTTTTTCCAGACACTTCAATCTGTCACATGCACCGTTATATTCTGACATGTCAGACTTGGCTTTGGATGAAAAGATTGAGGACTTGGTGGCTTGGAACGACAAACTTGGACCGGAGGATGTTCGAGCACAATTAAGGGCTCCGGGTGCAGAGATGCAGAGCGAGGGCTGCCCTCAGAGACATGTCGCAGAGGCTGCATAGGAGGTCATGCCGTGTTGCTGGACCAAACTCGTTATGGCATCTTGATGGAAACAACAAACTGATAAGGAAGATGTATTTTTCTGCTAGACACAATTATCCACATCACTGGTGAGAAGTTGTACATTGTAACATCTCAAATTCTTCATCCTCAACTTGTTCATCAACTACTAACAGTTCAGTAAGCAATGGCCCTTGATTCCATATGTCACTCATGTGTATAATAACTGTTTTATTGTGTTTCTGCTACTTCTGTGATTGATAGAACATCTGCATCATGAAATTAACAAACATGCTTATATTGAGGACATATGGAGGCAAAAACAATTGGAGCAAAGTATTTGTGCCTAAGTGTGAACCACAGGAGAGTCTGTCCTCTTGACTCATCAAGATAAACGTGGTTATTTTTCCAATTGAAGTAGATATTGTTATTATACATCTTCCACTGTTTCCTACCCTTGTTGTAGCCTTTAGAGGGCTAACGGAAGTACTTATTGTTGTGATCCGCGGTAGATTGTTCATTAACATTGTTCCACATTTGGATGTTAATTTAATATTTGGTCTGCTGCTTTGTTATATACTGCAGGAACCTGATGCAGCATCTAAGTGGTAAAGTAGGATGGTGATGTTTGTATATTTAATGTGTCTTCAGCTTCTGTATCAACCAGTGCTGTATTTTCTGATTTAGGTGGAGGATAGTCATACATGGTGGCATTGATGGGTACAGCCACCTCATTGTGTTTCTCTGTGCTTCCAGCAACAATCGCAGCAGTACTGTAATGGATTGCTTCATGTCACGGATCCCTCAGGAACTGTGTCATTACGCACACCTGGTCACCATTCCCACTGATTGTAATTGTATAAATGTGCCCTTTGGTTCACCATTGGGCTGTCGATGATTGTTACTATGTCCATTGCCGTGTATGAGTACTTGTGTTTTGGCCTTTTGTGCCCTTGTGGATTGCACAGATGATTACGGGTCTCATCCACTGTGTTAATCATTGTGCGCATGTGTTATTTATTCAAGGTACTCCTCGCTCTTTTGTTTGGGTTTCAACCCTGTGTTTTTGTTACGTGTTTGTTTGGTCTTCGTCCCCGTGCCTTTACACGGCATGCCATAATTTGGGCTTAATAAAAGAACATTAGGCATTCCTGCACATGTCTCCCAAATCCATTCATACCAACGTGACACATGAATGCTGTCTCCAGATATGGTGTTCCCTCCAGAGTTAGGACGGACCATAGAGGAGAAAACAGCACTGTCTGCTTTCTCCAATAAGACATATTGAAAATATGATTTAAAAAAAGAGAGCTACATGCATCCTTGAAATGTCTTCTTGACCTACACATCGATTACATTCTATAGTGAGTGATGCATGTAGCTACATGTTTTTCTGTAAATCATTTTCAGAACGCAATCACCTCATGTTTGACAGCTTTATTGCTTTCTCCATGTTTTTGAAATGTATAAGCCTTTAAATGACCTTTTACCGACTACTTCTACAAACAAGGCTACACTTGTGGCAGAACCTATTCCTGTGCCCCCCCCACATCTTCTGCACCACTTCCTGTGGCCCCCATCCACCATTCCCTGAGGCTTGTCATCCAACTTCACCCCCCTCTTCTGTTGATGTTGGTGATGACAATGAGTACGTCATCCCTGTAAATAATTCAATGCCTTATTACAGATGAATTGTGGGAAGTATGTGAGCTTTGTTATTCTGAATGTCTCTTTTTTGTTTGTTGACCTCCAAACACTGCTGAAGTTAATGAGCAGCAAGATTGACTCTGCTTTTGTCCCTGATGCCAACCAAATTAACGTGATGAGGGACAACGTTTATGTTTGTGGAGTGAGAGGCTTTAAGAGAGCCCGCTTTAATCCGGAGGAAAAAATAGACATGGTTTTTAGGGATGCTGAAGGAAAAGGGGCAGCTGATGAGGGTGGTCCCTCAAGAGATTTGACTGCTAATGAGTAACATCCATTCCTCTGCAATATTTGAGGGACCTGATTAGCAAAAAAGCCTTTCTTACAACTCTCAAGGTGAGTTACACTTTTACACCAACAAAGACACGTGTTTATGGCATTATGTATGACTTGAGTAAGACATTTGATTTTTGCATGTTATTTAATGTGTCCTTTATTTACAGTTTGTCTTCTGTGTGACAGCACTCTATGATGGCGTATACAAGCAGGTGGGCCGCATGATTGCTGTCTGGTACATGGGGGTGTAGAGCCACAATTTTTCAGAGAGGCTATACAGGCAAGTGTGTGGCCTACAACCTCCTGTGCCAGAACTGAAAGAAATTGCGGAATATGACTTCAGAGAGAAGTTGGAGAAGGTAAGTAACTTTATACTGTGATGGATGTTATGTTACTGTTCATTTGCTGTTCATTTGCAGTTTGGAAAAAATATTAGGGTTGTGGTTGTTCATGAATACTTTCCCACATGGATTTGGTTCCCTTTTGTTGGCAGGCAATCTTTTTTAAGGGATATTCAGTTTGTTGTTTTGCTAATTTGTCCCAAAGCACTGTTTATTGAACTAAGATCCAGTTAGCACAAACTGTTGACGAGGCACAGGAAGCGGTCATGTTGGGTAGCCATTTTATAGCCTTATTCTTCCATGGGCCCCATAAGAACATAATAGATATATTTAATCCCAAATGACTTTCAGTTAGAGTATTTTGTTCTTCAATGAGTGTTACTTATGGACTTTAATGTCCCTTTAACCATGGAGAAGGTTTTCATTTTCACTTCGGGGGT
Organism: Oncorhynchus kisutch; assembly: GCF_002021735.2. Lineage (NCBI taxonomy): Eukaryota > Metazoa > Chordata > Actinopteri > Salmoniformes > Salmonidae > Oncorhynchus > Oncorhynchus kisutch. The sequence continues at coordinate 21,450,843 of NC_034192.2, forward strand.
TTCAGCATTCCTAGGCTGGGATTGCCAGTGGGATCCACAGCTACAGTTCTATCTGCTACTGCACGGCTAGCGGTACCTTAGCGCCAAGTCTAGGTCCAAGAGGGTTCGAAAAAGCTTCTACCCCCAAGCCATAAGACTACTGAACATCTAATCGAATGGCTACCCAGATTATTTGGTGCTACTCTATTATCTATGCATAGTCACTTGATCTCTACCTACATGTATATATTAACTCGACTAACCGGTGCCACCGCACATTGACTCTGTACCAGTATCCCCTGTATATAGCCTCTCTCTATTGTTATTTTACTGCTGCTCTTTAATTATTACTTTTATTTCCGAATATTTTTTTTAAAACTGCATCGTTGGTTAAAGGCTTAAAGGTGTGAGTGTTGATGAGGACAAGGATGGAGATCACTCTGTCATGCTGATTGAGTTCGAATAACAAACTGGAAGCTTCAAAAGGAGGGTGGTGCTTGGAATCATTGTTTTTCCACTGTCAATCATGGTTTCCTGCAAGGAAACACGTGCCGTCATGATTGCTTTGCACAAAAAGGGCTTCACAGGCAAGGATATTCCTGGTTGATTTAGGTGCAATCTTACTGGTAGCAATATCCTTGCCCTGTGCCTCTCACTGGAGAGTGATCTCCAGCCTTGTCCTCGTCAACACTCACACTTGTGTTAACGAAGGAATCACTGACATGATGTCAGCTGGTCCTTTTGTGGCAGGGCTGAAATGCAGTAGAAATGTATTTTTGGGATTCAGTTCATTTGCATGGCAAAGAGGGACTTTGCAATTAATTGCAATTAATCTGATCACTCTTCATAACGTTCTGGAGTATATGCAAATTGCCATCATACAAACTGAGTCAGCAGACTTTGTGAAAATTCATATTTGTGTCATTCTCAAAGCTTTTGGCCACGACTGTACAGTGGATGGGAGAATGCTCAAGTATCACCATCTACTTTGTTTTGCTTATGCTGAGACTGTTGTTCTATCACCTTTATGTCAGGTCCCACAGCTTCTTCATGTACTCATGATCACTGGGGATCAGGTGTACCATGGTAGTGTCGTCAGCATGTTTAGGTGTTGGTCCATTCTGGGGATACACATTCTTGTGATAATGTTAAAAATTGAATTTGTTATTACAGGGTTTTCACCCAGAGCCCTTAGTCTGCTAACCAGTTTGTGGGTCAGGATGGTCTTGAAAGCAGAGCTATAAATGAAAATGCACTCCTACGTATGTAAAAATGTATAATTGACATTTCTTTGGACTATAGGTAAACTGGAGTTGGTCCGGTGAAATCTTTGCTACCATGTGCTGCACGATATGTATTGTTCCAGTTGTTAAAATCGATATTGACTGGGCTACAGTGGGGATGGTAAGAAGCTTATATATCACGGGGACCTAACTTCTAATGTCCTTTCCTGGTACACCCACACAGACACTGCAGTCAAAAATCCAACCAGCTGCTCTCCACCTTACGGTAGCTGAAGACGTTTTGCCTGACGTCAAACATTCGGATTGAAGTGTCTGGAAAAAATATAAACAGAACCATAAGAGCAGAGTCCTTATTTTTGTCATCATTACTGGCACAGTCATTTTAAAATAACTTCTAATTGTAGTCACTTTCAATTGATTCATTGACTCCAAGAACCATAGATTGTTTGTAGTTCATAACATTAACACACAACTGACATTAAACGTCACTTGACAGTAGCTTGGGATACATGTTTTAATAACATTGGATATTTGATTGGGCTTAATGATGCATACCTTGCTTGTGTTGTGCATGCCAACCAGGTGAGAATCACCAGCATTAACTGATACTTGATGAATCAGGTCTTCTCTGCTGTTTTATCATCCTCCCCCTTGCCCACTCCAAGCTCCTCTTCATGGTTCCCTTCTGCAAGACACAATTGTGTGAAAATAAAGTGAAAGGAATGGGAACCCTATTCCTTTGAAGCAGTTCTACATAGTACTGGGTATATGCCTGAAGTTGATATTTTACCCTAATAAGCTTCGATGGAATATAAATGTTCCAAAACAAAGTGAAAGTGCACATTAAAGTCTACTCTGTTCGAAAGCTGACATGTAGATGTTAGCAAAGGTTTTTGTAATGGATCTCGTCCTCCTCTTCTGAGGAGGAGTAGCAAGAAGGATCGGAGGACCAATGCGCAGCGTGGTAAGTGTCCATAATGTTTAATGAAAATGGACACTGAAATACAAAACAATAAACGTGAATCAACGACACAAACGAAACAGTCCCGTGTGGCACAAACACTAGAAATTAAACACCCACAACTCAAAAGTGAAACCAGGCTACCTAAGTATGATTCTCAATCAGGGACAACGATTGACAGCTGCCTCTGATTGAGAACCATACTAGGCCGAACACAGAAATCTCAAATTATAGAAAAACGAACATAGACAATCCACCCTACTCACGCCCTGACCATACTAAAACAAAGATATAATAACAGAACTAAGGTCAGAACATGACAGTTTTACAAGGTTGTCAGTTGCCAAATTTGCTTTATGTGCGGCTAACGTCATTGCAATGACAGCCAGTCAGGCTGAAGAAGTTGCCCACCTGTTGTTTTGCTTAAATAAAAGGCTTTGGCCTAAAAACGTAACTAAAAAACATGTCCGGCTTCAGTACTAGCCGATAAGTCACATTTAGGTAGCTTGTCTTCCGTTAGTCAATGATACATTTAGGTAGCTTGTCTTCCATTAGCCTCTAAACAGAGGGAGTAAGGTAGTGTAGTAAGCAACCAAAGATTTCAAGACTAAAAGTGGTGAAAGTAGTATCAAAAATACACTTTATCTGATCCTTGGCCTATATTGTACTTCCAGCGCCAACAGAGATGGCCTCCTCGCTTCGCGTTCTTAGGAAACTATGCAGTATTTTTTTTTATGTATTATTTCTTCTACTGTTACCCCAGGAAATCTTTAGTCTTATTACATACAGCCAGGAGGAACTATTGGATATAAGAACAATGTCAACTTACCCACATTATGACCAGGAATACAACTTTCCCGAAGCGGATCCTCTGTTTGGTCCACCACCCAGGACAATGGATCGGATCCCAGCAGGCGACCCAAAACATTGACGCTGCAGAAGGTGCAGACGGAGCGGTCTTCTGGTCAGGTTCCGAGGTTCCGTAGACGGGCACATCGCCCACCGCTCCCGAGTATGCTACTAAACCATGTCCAGTCTCTTGACAACAAGGTAGATGAAATCAAAGCTGGGTTGCCCTCCAGAGAGACATCAGAGATTTTAACATTCTCTGTTTCATGGAAACATGGCTCACTCAGGAGACGTTATCAGAGTCGGTACAGTCACCTGGTTTCTTCACGCATCGCGCCGACAGAAACAAACATCTCTCTTGTAAGAAGAAGGGCGGGGGTGTATGCCTTATGGTTAACGAGTCATGGTGTGATCATAACAAAATACAGGAACTCAAGTCCTTTTGTTCACTTGACCTAGAATTCCTTACAATCAAATGCCAACCGCATTATCTACCAAGAGAATTGTCTTTGATTATAATCACAGTCGTGAATCACAGTCGTGATTATAAAGCAGACACCTCGACGGCCCTGAAATAACTTTATTGGACTCTATGTAAACTGGAAACGACATATCCTGAAGCTGCATATATTGTAGCTGGGGATTTCAACAAAATTCATCTAAAAACAAGGCTCCCTAAATTTTAGCAGCATATCTGGACCTTTGTTTCTCTAACTTCCGCGACACATACAAAGCCCTCCCTCGCTCTCCTTTCAGAAAATCTGACCACTACTCCATTTTGTTGCTCCCAGCCTATAGATAGAAACTAAAACAGGAAACGCCCGTGCTCAGGTTTGTTCAATGCCCAGTCAGACCAATCTGATTCAACGCTTCAAGATTGCTTCGATCACGTGGACTGGGATGTGTTCCGGACAGCGTCGAACAACAACATTGATGTATACGCGGATTCGGTGAGCGAGTTTATTAGCAAGTGCATCGGTGATGTTGTACCCACAGCGACCATTAAAACCTTCCCTGACCAGAAACCGTGGATTGATGGCAGCATTCGTGCAAAACTGAAATTGCGAACCCCTGCTTTTAATCAGAGCAAGGCGACCGAAAACATGACCGAATACAAACAGTGTAGCTATTCCCTCCGCAAGGCAATTAAACAAGCTAAGCGTCAGTATAGAGACAAAGTAGAGTCGCAATTCAATGTCTCAGACACAAGAGGTATGTGGCAGGGTCTACAGTCAATCACGGACTACAAAAAGAAAACCAGCCCCGTCGCGGGCCCCGATGTCTTCCTCCCAGACAAACTAAACAACTTCTTTGCTCGCTTTGAGGACAATACAGTGCCACTAACACAGCCCGCTACCAAAACCTGTGGGCTCTCCTTCACCGCAGCCAACGTGAGTAAAACATTTAAACATGTTAACCCTTGCAAGGCTGCCGGCCCAGACGGCATCCCTAGCCGCTTCCTCAGAGCATGCGCCGACCAGCTGGCTGGTGTGTTTACAGACATATTCAATCAATCCTTATCCCAGTCTGCAGTTCCCACATGCTTCAAGAGGGCCACCATTGTTCCTGTTCCCAAGAAAGCTAAGGTAACTGACATAAACGACTACCGCCCCATAGCACTCACTTCTGTCATCATGAAGTGCTTTGAGAGACTAGTCTAGGATCATATCACCTCCACCCTACCTGACACCCTAGACCCACTCTAATTTGCTTACCGCCCCAATAGGTTCAAAGACAATGCAATCGCAATCACACTGCACACTGCCCTAACCCATCTGGACAAGAGGAATACCTTTGTAAAAATGCTGTTCATCGACTACAGCTCAGCATTTAACACCATAGTACCCTCCAAACTCATCAATAAGCTTGAGACCCTGGGTCTCGGCCTCGCCCTGTGCAACTGCGTCCTGGACTTTCTGACGGGCCGCCCCCAGGTGGTGAGGGTAGGAAACAACATCTCCACATTGATCCTCAACACTAGGGCCCCACAAGGGTGCGTTCTCAGCCCTATCCTGTACTCCCTGTTCACCCATGACTGTGTGGCCATGCACGCCTCCAACTCAATCATCAAGTTTGCAGACGACACTACAGTGGTAGGCTTGATTACAAACAACGACAAGACGGTCTACAGGGAGTAGATGAGGGCTTTCGGAGTGTGGTGTCAGGAAAATAACCTCACACTCAATGTCAACAAAACAAAGGAGATGACAGCAGAGGGAGCACCCCCCTATCCACATCGAAGGGACAGTAGTGGAGAAGGTGGAATGTTTTAAGTTTCCTCGGCGTACACATTGAAGAAATTTGGCTTGTCACCAACAACACTAACAAACTTTTACAGATGCACAATCGAGAGCATCCTGTCGGGCTGTATCACCGCCTGGTACGGCACCTGCTCCGCCCACAACCGTAAGGCTCTCCAGAGGGTAGTGAGGTCTGCACAATGCATCACCGGGGGCAAACGACCTGCCCTCCAGGACACCTACAGCAACCGATATCACAGGAAGGCCAAAAATATCATCAAGGACAACAACCACCCGAGCCACTGCCTGTTCACCCCGCTATCATCCAGAAGGCAAGGTCAGTACAGGTGCATCAACGCTGGGACCGAGAGACTGAAAAACAGCTTCTATCTCAAAGCCATCAGACTGTTAAACAGCCATCACTAACATTGAGTAGCTGCTGCCAACACACTGACTCAAATCTCTAGCCACTTTAATAAATACAAATTGGATTCACTGGTCACTTTAAACAATGCCACTTTATATAATATTTACATACCCTACATTACTCATCTCATATGTATATACTGTACGCTATACCATCAACTGCATCTTGTCTATGCCATTCGGCCATCATTCATCCATATATTTATATTTACATATTCTTATTCATTCCTTTACCATCGGCTAACCATGTGTATGTGACCAATAAAATGTGATTTGATAAAGCAAAATAAAGACAATAGTACAAAAATCGAGAACTACCAAGATTTTGAGAATCTCCACTCTCTAATCTACTGTATGTATGCCTGGCCCTGCATTCAAGCAACAATCTTGCTCGTATGTAATTTACCTTGATAGTATTAACATAGTCCAATGTGTTTCCGTGGCTGTTATAGTTGTTGTTTTCAGCCGGGCTTTTAATAAAACACAAGATGGCACCGTTCACAGCGGCTAGCAGTATGACCGGTCAAAGATTGAGACTAGCTATATGATATAATATGGCCGGGGTTTGAGGCTACTGACGTTATCTAAATTAACTAGCAAGTATCGGATTTAGCTTATGCTAACCACTGCTGATCCTGGTGCTAGATTAATGTTAGCTGAATTTTATAGCCAGTGACAAAAAACAGATCATTCCACTGTAAACTAGCTGATCAACTTTATGATTCAGTAACAACAATTTTCAAAGACAAAACCGTTACCTTGTAAAGGTTCATACTCTGCTTGCAGTGGGAAATGAAGTTCCTTCAAACTGTGAAATATGGTTGAAAGGAGGAGCTAGGGAAATTGGCTACTAAAATTAGCATTTTAAAGAACGCGTTAAGTTAGCATTCGTAGGTGTATATTTAGCAACTGTAGGCGTGGATTTGACATGTGCAGGACTGCTTGCAACCGTTTATTTAGCACATGTTGGACCTCCTGCAAGCACATTTGCACGCGCTTATTGGACTCGTATAGGCGTTAACTTAGCGCATGATGACGTTAACTTAACGCGTGAATGCGTTAATTTAGCGCCTGCACCTGCTTACTTTACAAGCGTAGCATTAAAAAGATTTGGTGCAGGTCATGTTGTTCTTCACATTACCGTCTTTGGTAAATACACAGTATATCAAATAAAATCAAAGTTTATTTGTCACATGTAGAGGATACAGAAGGTGTAAAAGGTACAGTAAAATGGTTACTTGCATCGTGTAGCTTTTGTTTTAAACATGTAGCTAGCTAGCTAAACAATGAACAATAATCCCAACTCAATAAGGCTATAACCGCTTTCTGACTGAATTGGAAACTTATATTTTAAAATGTAGCTAACTAGACTCTCTTACTCATATACATGGATGAACACTTCTCCCTCGCTGTCACGGATGCCATGGTTGCCCTTCGTTTGAAGATGTAATCCAGAGACAGGTGTTTTATACAACAGCCTTCTGGGTTTTCTCCTTTGGCTCCCTCCACATATTTTCAATCAAACGCCTGAATTTTCTCCATCCCGTTAGCTATCACACTCTGCTTCCACCGGGCATTCCACTGATTTCAAAACTTGGCCATCCAGAATGTGGAGAGCAACACTTTTGTACAAACATTACTCACCTACTCATACTGAGCAGCTCATGTTATAGACAGAAGCGTGCTAAATGGCAGACCCATCCAAACTCATCTCTCTCGGCATGTCCAGCCCATCCATTATCTCAGCCAGTCATGGCTAGCGGGAAGGTTCCTGGATTTTTCCGTGGGTAAACCAAATAGGCTCGTAATTTAACAATAGTGTTAGTATTTACAAATGGCATACAAGTTTTTTATTAAGGCACATGTTCCAGAACGCATTTCTGCCAAAAAAAAAAGAAAATATATAATAAAATGCATTTAGATTTTTTTTTAAACAACAATTTACGTTCAATTTTCTCTTCTGTGAAGTAGTGACCTGCTACATACGCCTAGTTTCCTGAAACAAGTCACATTTGATATTGCCTATAGGGCGCAAAATTGCTGGGACCATGGCTGGGAAGTGAGCTGCGTCACATACACCTAAAATAATATTGCGGGACTGCGGTTGGGTTTGGGACCAGTTATTGTGGTAGCAGGTGGGATTCGGACAGAAAACCAGCAGGTTCAGGCACCATGAAAGGGAAGCCTGTAACGTTAGAGCTGTTTGTTACTCTGTCAGTGTGAAAAGTAGGGAAACTGACAGATCAATAATTGCCATACCGACTAATAAAACTCACATTGCACTGAAAAAACGTCAGAATATTAATCTTCAATCGTTTGGCCAGTGGCTTCATCGTTAGTTTCTTTAAGGGCACAAGGCGAGACCCAAATGCAGACACAGGACACAGATGGTTGAGCTCCGATATTTATTATTACACCAAAAGGGGTAGGCTAAAGGCAGGTCGGGAACAGGCGAGAGTTCATAAACCAGGTCAGAGTCCAAACAGTACCAGGGGATAGGCAGGCTCGAGGTCAGGACAGGCAGGGGATCAGTGAACAGGACCAAGTCCAAACAGTACAAGGGGATAGGCAGGCTCAAGGTCAGAACAGGCAGAGTGGTCAAGCAGACGGATTCGGAGACAGGAAACACAGGGCTAAATACACCGGGGACTAATGGGGAAAACAGGAGACACCTGGAGGTGGGTGGAGACAATCACCAAGACAGGTGAAACAGATCAGGGTGTGACAGTTTCAGGTCTAGCTAGTGTGAATGAGGCAACAAGAATAGTTAACATCTCTAACGGTACATCAACTGGTGAAAGCTAGCCAAGTTCATTTTTCTTTTGAAACGGGACTAAACAAAGGCTACAAAACATTTCCGTACAAACACCAGCTGTTAGATAGCGATATTATATTGCAAATTTTACTCAATGACAGATAACTACAGGCCAGAGCTGACCTGGCTATGGTAGCTACAAGCTAGCGTATCTTATTTATTCAACTATCAAGAGGGGATGAAACATTAGCTAACTTTACATGTCAGTTACAAAACTAGCTCAGCACTGCGAATAAACACTTGTTTATTTTTTTTCTGTTGAGTTAATTCAATAATTAAATAGCAGTTACCTTGCCAGCTACATCAGTAAACTAAAGAGTAGCCAGTTTCTGTTTTGCTTGCTTTTACAACTCAGTGAAAGAGCGCAACACATACACACTGGACTATGTTCAACTCTCCCTTTTCTGGTCCAGGCAGCCTTCCAGAAGCTGTGCCTTGACACACCCTGTCAGCCCGCTCTGTGTTGTCGGTGGGGTCCTAAATCCAGCCTGCTATACACTACAAACAGCCTACCCGACCGCTGCGTCCACATGGTCCTAAAGCACACCGTTGCCACTTTTTTGTATGACATTGCAATGATAAAACTGGGGGGGATGACAAAAATTCTGTAGGACAGCCGTTTCAGTAAAACCCATGAAATTGGTGTGCTCATATTTTCTCTTTGAGAAAGGTATTCCTCAACCTATGTGACATTGTATTGCTAAGAAGTATGACTCTCTGAAAGACTCTGAATCTCGCACAATTAATTCATGTGTCTACAAGACCGAATCCCAGATCACCTAACAAATCAACGCTGTTGGACATTCTTCTAATGAATGTATCATTGTGCAGTGATCATTGTGCAATTGCTTGTGTTAGAAATACAAAAATGACCAAAGCCAAACCCAGTTATTGTCACGTTCTGACCTTTGATTTCCTTTGTTTTGTATTTATTTAGTATGGTCATGGCGTGAGTTGGGTGGGCAGTCTATGTTTGATTTTCTATGATTTGGGATTTCTATGTTTCGGCCTAGTATGGTTCTCAATCAGAGGCAGGTGTCATTAGTTGTCTCTGATTGAGAATCATACTTAGGTAGCCTGGGTTGCACTGTTTGTTTGTGGGTGATTGTCTATGTTGATGGCTTGTTTCAGCGCAGCTCGCATTAGCTTCACGGTTGTTATTTTGTTTACTGTTTTTGTATAGTGTTCAGTGTTTTCTTTATTAAAATTCATGATGAACACGTATCACGCCGCATTTTGGTCCTCCGATCCTTCTATTGGCCCTCGTGAAGCATTTTAACTTTGAGCCTGTTTCTAATGCTGAAGTCTTTAAAGCGCTAAAGGCAATAGACACTAAAAAAGGATCCCTACTTCTTAAAGATAGCAGCTGGTATTATTACTGAACCTGTGGCTCACATTTTCAACTTGAGTCTCTTGACCAATTCCATACCCAGCATTTGTAAATCAGATTATGTCCTCCCACTACTAAAAGGGTGGAGATCCCTCAGATGCTAATAACTATCGTTCTATCTCTAAACTCCCTATCCTGGCCAAAGTCTATGGATCCCTAGTGAAATCACAGTTTAAAAAAACATCTTAAATGAAAACAACATACTGAGCGGGGTTCAGTCTGGCTTTAGATCGGGGTACAGCACCACAACTGTAGCTATGGTAAATTACATCATAAATGCACTTGATAAAAAGCAACATTGTGCTGCTCTGTTTGTTGATTTATCAAAGGCCTTTGATTCAGTTGAACATGATTGTTGCTAGCTAGACTCCGTAACATTGGTCTCAGTAAAGGGGCAGTAAATTGGTTTAGGAACTATCTTCTGACAGAACACAATGCGTATATACTGACAATCCCAAGTCTAGCTTTCTTGAGACTAATAGAGGTGTGCCCCAGGGTTCCACTTTAGCTCCTGTGTTGTTCTCAATTTGTATTAATGATCTGGGAAATGGTATGCAACCAGTGAAATTGCATCAATATGCAGATGATACAGTCATATATTAATTTACTCCTTCTCTGTTTCATGCTGTTGAAGAGCTCCAGACTGCTTTTTAGTCACTGCAGCTCTGGTCTCAAACTGGTCTTGAATGTAAAAAAAACAACTAAATTCATGACTTTTACCAGAGCTCACACTCAGCCAGAAAAGGTTAGCATTGTCACATCTGGTGGATTATCCATTGACAAAGTGTCATCCTACAAATACCTAGGTATTTGGTTGGATGACAACATGTCCTTTAAGGTTCATATGAATAATCTTGTGAGGAAGCTTGATCCATGTTCTTCAATTATTGCACCCACACTGCTCGCGCACAGCCAACGAGTGTCTGCGTTACCAAGGGCTACGTTCTGCCTCTCCCATCTCCTCATTGGTTTATAGAAGCAGGTACCTATGTGCCATCTCCTCATTGGTTATACCCACGTGTGTGATTGAAAGACGAGCTGTTTTGCCGGTAGTCGTGGTAATACTATGAAAGTTTTAATGCGATCACCATATAAATTCAACGATGAAAAAGCCTGGGAGGAGGAGAGATGACTAGAAACAATTCGGTTAGCCGTTTTATGTGTGGATTAATTTGTCGGAGCAGAGGACCTTGTGCATTTCAGGTAAAATAACAACTCAATGTTTATATCCCATGACAAATTAGCTAGCAACAGCAAGCTAGCTAAATAGGACAAATTAGCTAGCAAGTGCAAGCTAACTAGCTAAATTGCCATACATGTTTAATGCTTTTCGACCTGTCCCTAACTTAATGTCATTGGTTCAGAGTTTGTTTTGATATTTTAACCTGCGTGTCGTGATCGCGTTTGGTGTAGGGGGACAACATAAATTTATGCACGATAGCGCACGATGGCACACGCTCGCAGCCGGTTTGGGCTCCGTGTTAGGCAAAACTGCCTTCTCGTCTTGTGCACCAGTGGCATGGAATAGTCTACAACCCATGCTTCATCTAGATATGTTAGGTCCACTGAATGAATTTAAAATGTTGATAGGAGACTCTGTTGCAGAGGAGTGTAAATGCTGTCTTTGGTGTGGATCATGTTGTTGAATTGTATTGTATTGTTGTATGTTTTAATTTTGTAATGTATTGATTGTTGCTGCCTTCTTGGCCAGGTCACCATTGGGAAAGAGACTCTGGGTCTCAGTGCGCTTTTCCTGGTTAAATAAAGGATACATTTATTAATTTTAAGGTCCTTCGGGTGATTCACACTCATCGGACATCCTTAGACTGAAATGTAAGGTAATTTTTTTTTTGCTTTCAGCCCTGTCATTGAATTCTTTGTAGCAGAAACTAGGTTCCCATCCAATTGACGACAGATTTTATGTGAATATTCTAAAATCTACAAAGAAAATATGCACATTTTCCAGTGGTGGAAAAAGTACCCAATTGTCGTACTTGAGTAAAAGTAAAGATATTTTCTATTAAGGTGACTCAAGTAAAAGGGAAAGTCCCCCAGTAAAATTCTACTTGAGTAAAAGTCCAAAAGTATTTGGTTTAAAATATACTTAAGTATCAAAAGTAATGTTATTGCTAACATATACTTAGGTATCAAAGGTAAAAGTACACTGCTCAAAAAAATAAAGGGAACACTTAAACAACACAATGTGACTCCAAGTCAATCACACTTCTGTGAAATAAAACTGTCCACTTAGGAAGCAACACTGATTGACAATAAATTTCACATGCTGTTGTGCAAATGGAATAGACAACAGGTGGAAATTATAGGCAATTAGCAAGACACCCCCAATAAAGGAGTGGTTCTGCAGGTGGTGACCACAAACCACTTCTCAGTTCCTATGCTTCCTGGCTGATGTTTTGGTCACTTTTGAATGCTGGCGGTGCTTTCACTCTAGTGGTAGCATGAGACGGAGTCTACAACCCACACAAGTGGCTCAGGTAGTGCAGCTCATCCAGGATGGCACATCAATGCGAGCTGTGGCAAGAAGGTTTGCTGTGTCTGTCAGCGTAGTGTCCAGAGCATGGAGGCGCTACCAGGAGACAGGCCAGTACATCAGGAGAAGTGGAGGAGGCCATAGGAGGGCAACAACCCAGCAGCAGGACCGCTACCTCCGCCTTTGTGCAAGGAGGAGCACTGCCAGAGCCCTGCAAAATGACCTCCAGCAGGCCACAAATGTGCATGTGTCTGCTCAAACGGTCAGAAACAGACTCCATGAGGGTGGTATGAGGGCCCGATGTCCACAGGTGGGGGTTGTGCTTACAGCCCAACATCGTGCAGGACGTTTGGCATTTGCCAGAGAACACCAAGATTGGCCACTGGCGCCCTGTGCTCTTCACAGATGAAAGCAGGTTCACACTGAGCATGTGACAGACGTGACAGAGTCTGGAGACATCGTGGAGAACGTTCTGCTGCCTGCAACATCCTCCAGCATGACCGGTTTGGCGGTGGGTCAGTCATGGTGTGGGGTGGCATTTCTTTGGGGGGGCCGCACAGCTCTCCATGTGCTCGCCAGAGGTACCCTGACTGCCATTAGGTACCGAGATGAGATCCTCAGACCCCTTGTGAGACCATATGCTGGTGCGGTTGGCCCTGGGTTCCTCCTAATGCAAGACCATGCTAGACCTCATGTGGCTGGAGTGTGTCAGCAGTTCCTGCAAGAGGAAGGCATTGATGCTATGGACTGGCCCGCCCGTTCCCCAGACCTGAATCCAATCGAGCACATCTGGGACATCATGTCTCGCTCCATCCACCAACGCCACGTTGCACCACAGACTGTCCAGGAGTTGGCGGATGCTTTAGTCCAGGTCTGGGAGGAGATCCCTCAGGAGACCATCCACCACCTCATCAGGAGCATGCCCAGGCGTTGTAGGGAGGTCATACAGGCACGTGGAGGCCACACACACTACTGAGCCTCATTTTGACTTGTTTTAAGGACTTTACATCAAAGTTGGATCAGCCTGTAGTGTGGTTTTCCACTTTAATTAATGAGTGTGACTCCAAATCCAGACCTCCATGGGTTGATACATTTGATTTCCATTGATAATTTTTGTGTGATTTTGTTGTCAGCACATTCAACTATGTAAAGAAAAAAGTATTTAATAAGAATATTTCATTCATTCAGATCTAGGATGTGTTATTTTAGTGTTCCCTTTATTTTTTGATGAAAAGAGTCAATGTTTGCAGTTGACCCTTCTTTTTCAAGACCTCTGCAATCCACCCGGGCATGCTGTCAATTAACTTCTGGGCCACATCCTGACTGATGGGAGCCCATTCTTGCATAATCAATGCTTGGAGTTTGTCAGAATTTGTGGGGTTTTGTTTGTCCACCCGCCTCTTGAGGATTGACCACAAGTTCTCAATGGGATTAAGGTCTGGGGAGTTTCCTGGCCATGGACCCAAAATATAGATGTTTTGTTCCCCGAGCCACTTAGTTATTATCACTTTTGCCTTATGGCAAGGTGCTCCATCATGCTGGAAAAGGAATTGTTCGTCACCAAACTTGTCCTGGATGGTTGGGAGAAGTTGCTCTCGGAGGATGTGTTGGTACCATTCTTTATTCATGGCTGTGTTCTTAGGCAAAATTGTGAGTGAGCCCACTCCCTTGGCTGAGAAGCAACCCCACACATGAATGGTCTCAGGATGCTTTACTGTTGGCATAACACAGGACTGATGGTAGCGCTCACCTTGTCTTCTCCAGACAATATTTTTTCCGGATGCCCCAAACAATCGGAAAGGGTATTCATCAGAGAAAATTACTTTACCCCAGTCCTCAGCAGTCCCTGTACCTTTTTCAGAATATCAGTCTGTCCCTGATGTTTTTCCTGGAGAGAAGTGGCTTCTTTGCTGCCCTTCTTGACACCAGGCCATCCTCCAAAAGTTTCCGCCTCACTGTGCGTGCAGATGCACTCACACCTGCCTGCTGCCATTCCTGAGCAAGCTCTGTACTGGTGGTGCCCCGATCCCACAGCTGAATCAACTTTGGGAGACGGTCCTGGTGCTTGCTGGACTTTCTTGGGCGCCCTGAAGCCTTCTTCACAACAATTGAACCGCTCTCCTTGAAGTTCTTGATGATCCAATAAATGGTTGATTTAGGTGCAATCTTATTGGCAGCAATATCCTTGCCTGTGAAGCCCTTTTTGTGCAAAACAATTCATTGCAATTCATCTGATCACTTTTCCTAACATTCTGGAGTAATAGCAAATTGACATCATACAAACTGAGGCAGCAGACTTTGTGAAAATGTATATTTGTGTCATTCTCAAAACTTTTGGCCATGACTGTAGTACTTTCAAGTATTTTTTACTTCAGTGCTTTACACCACTGGCATTATCCCACCAGTGGTGTGTATCCACCAGACTTCTTGGGGATAAAAACCAGTGTGTTATGGCATAGAGCACATAAAATGTATTTTTATTTGTGAAACAGCAGTCAAGCATCGATCATCATGTCACCAGAATAAGACCCTCAATATTTATTGGAAAGGAGCTTCAAGCTCATCACTGTGAATTTTCACCAACCTGTGAAGTTCATCATAACTTATTTAATCTGTAGCCTAATAAACTGCATTGTTTCCTGAGTCGTATGCTGGACTGTCCATTAATCACGGTACTCCATTCTGCTTGTTTATGTTTTATCTGTCAGCCCCAGCCGCACTCAGGCTCTGTGTGTAGTCAATCCGACCCTCTCTGCCTATTCAACGCCATTTTACCTGCTGTTGTTGTGCTAGCTGATTAGCTGTTGTTGTCTCACCTACTGTTTTAGCTAGCTCTCCCAATCAACACCTGTGATTACTGTACGCCTCGCTGTATGTCTCTCTCAAATGTCAATATGCCTTGTATACTGTTGTTCAGGTTAGTTATCATTGTTTTAGTTCACAATGGAGCCCCTAGTTCCACTCTTCATACCCCTGATACCTCATTTGTCCCACCTCCCACACATGCGGTGACTTCACCCATTACAACCAGCATGTCCAGAGATACAACCTCTCTTATCATCACCCAGTGCCTGGGCTTACCTCCGCTGTACCCGCACCCCACCATACCCCTGTCTGCGCATTATGCCCTGAATATATTCTACCATGCCCAGAAATCTGCTCCTTTTATTCTTTGTCCCCAACGCTCTAGGCGACCAGTTTTGATAGCCTTTAGCCGCACCCTCATACTACTCCTCCTCTGTTCCGCGGGTGATGTGGAGGTAAACCCAGGCCCTGCATGTCCCCAGGCACCCTCATTTGTTGACTTCTGTGATCAAAAAAGCCTTGGTTTCATGCATGTCAACATCAGAAGCCTCCTCCCTAAGTTTGTTTACTCACTGCTTTAGCACACTCTGCTAACCCTGATGTCCTTGCCGTGTCTGAATCCTGGCTCAGGAAGGCCACCAAAAATTCTGAGATTTCCATACCCAACTATAACATTTTCCATCAAGATAGAACTGCCAAAGGGGGAGGAGTTGCAGTCTACTGCAGAGATAGCCTGCAAAGTAATGTCATACTTTCCAGGTCCATACCCAAACAGTTCGAACTACTAATTTAAAAAATGACTCTCTCCAGAAATAAGTCTCTCACTGTTGCCGCCTGCTACCGACCCCCCTCAGCTCCCAGCTGTGCCCTGGAAACTATTTGTGAATTGATCGCCCCCCGTCTAGCTTCAGAGTTTGTTCTGTTAGGTGACCTAAACTGGGATATGCTGAACACCCCGGCAGTCCTACAATCTAAGCTAGATGCCCTCAATCTCACACAAATCATCAAGGAACCCACCAGGTACAACCCTGAATCTGTAAACAAGGGCACCCTCATAGACGTCATCCTGACCAACTGGCCCTCTAAATACACCTCCGCTGTCTTCAACCAGGATCTCAGCGATCACTGCCTCATTGCCTGTATCCGCTATGGATCCGCAGTCAAAAGACCACCCCTCATCACTGTCAAACGCTCCCTAAAACACTTCTGTGAGCAGGCCTTTCTAATCGACCTGGCCCGGGTATCCTGGAAGGACATTGACCTCACCCCGTCAGTTGAGGATGCCTGGTCATTCTTCAAAAGTAACTTCCTCACCATTTTAGATAAGCCATTCAAAAAATGCAGAACTAAGAACAGATATAGCCCTTGGTTCACTCCAGACCTGACTGCCCTCGACCAGCACAAAAACATCCTGTGGCGGACTGCAATAGCATCGAATAGTCCCCGCGATATGCAACTGTTCAGGGAAGTCAGGAACCAATACACGCAGTCAGTCAGGAACGCTAAGGCCAGCTTCTTCAGGCAGAAATTTGCATCCTGTAGCTCCAACTCCAAAAAATTCTGGGACACTGTGAAGTCCATGGAGAACAAGAGCACCTCCTCCCAGCTGCCCACTGCACTGAGGCTAGGTAACACGGTCACCACCGATAAATCCATGATTATCGAAAACTTCAACAAGCATTGCCTTCCGCCTGGCTACTCCAACCTCGGCCAACAGCTCCGCCCCCCCCCCCCCGCAGCTACTCGCCCAAGCCTCTCCAGGTTCTCCTTTACCCAAATCCAAATAGCAGATGTTCTGAACGAGCTGCAAAACCTGGACCCGTACAAATCAGCTGGGCTTGACAATCTGGACCCTCTATTTCTGAAACTGTCCGCCGCCATTGTCGCAACCCCTATCACCAGCCTGTTCAACCTCTCTTTCATATCGTCTGAGATCCCCAAAGATTGGAAAGCTGCCGCAGTCATCCCCCTCTTCAAAGGTGGAGACACCCTGGACCCAAACTGTTACAGGCCTATATCCATCCTGCCCTGCCTATCTAAGGTCTTCGAAAGCCAAGTCAACAAACAGGTCACTGACCATCTCGAATCCCACCATACCTTCTCCGCTGTGCAATCTGGTTTCCGAGCCTGTCACGGGTGCACCTCAGCCACGCTCAAGGTACAAAACGATATCATAACTGCCATCGATAAGAGACAGTACTGTGCAGCCGTCTTCATCGACCTTGCCAAGGCTTTCGACTCTGTCAATCACCATATTCTTATCGGCATACTCAGTAGCCACGGTTTTTCTGCTGACTGCCTTGCCTGGTTCACCAACTACTTTGCAGACAGAGTTCAGTGTGTCAAATCGGAGGGCATGCTGTCCGGTCCTCTGGCAGTCTCTATGGGGGTGCCACAGGGTTCAATTCTCGGGCCGACTCTTTTCTCTGTATATATCAATGATGTTGCTCTTGCTGCAGGCGATTCCCTGATCCACACCATTCTGTGTACTTCCGGCCCGTCCTTGGACACTGTGCTATCTAGCCTCCAAACGAGCTTCAATGCCCTACACACTCCTTCCGTGGCCTCCAACTGCTCTTAAACGCTAGCAAAACCAAATGCATGCTTTTCAACAGTTTTCTGCCTGCACCCGCACGCCCGACTTGTATCACCACCCTGGATGGTTCCGACCTTGAATATGTGGACATCTATAAGTACCTAGGTGTCTGGCTAGACTGTAAACTCTCCTTCCAGACTCATATCAAACATCTCCAATCTAAAATCATATCTAGAGTCGGCTTTCTTTTCCGCAACAAAGCCCCCTTCACTCACGCCGCCAAACTTACCCTAGTAAAACTGACTATCCTACCGATCCTCGACTTCGGCGATGTCATCTACAAAATAGCTTCCAATACTCTACTCAGCAAACTGGATGCAGTTTATCACAGTGCCATCCGTTTTGTCACTAAAGCACCTTATACCACCCACCACTGCGACCTGTATGCTCTAGTCGGCTGGCCCTCGCTACATATTCGTCGCCAGACCCACTGGCTCCAGGTCATCTACAAGTCCATGCTAGGTAAAGCTCCGCCTTATCTCAGTTCACTGGTCACGATGGCAACACCCGCCAGTAGCACGCGCTCCAGCAGGTGTATCTCACTGATCATCCCTAAAGCCAACACCTCATTTGGCCGCCTTTCGTTCCAGTTCTCTGCTGCCTGTGACTGGAACGAATTGCAAAAATCGCTGAAGTTGGAGACTTTTATCTCCCTCACCAACTTCAAACATCTGCTATCTGAGCAGCTAACCGATCGCTGCAGCTGTACATAGTCTATCGGTAAATAGCCCACCCAATTTACCTACCTCATCCCCATACTGTTTTTATTTATTTACTTTTCTGCTCTTTTGCACACCGATATCTCTACCTGTACTTGACCATCTGATCATTTATCACTCCAGTGTTAATCTGCAAAATTGTAATTATTCGCCTACCTCCTCATGCCTTTTGCACACAATGTATATAGACACATTTTTTTATTTTTTTTATACTGTGTTGTTGACTTGTTAATTGTTTACTCCTTGTTTACTCCTACTTGTTTATGTGTAACTCTGTGTTGTCTGTTCACACTGCTATGCTTTATCTTGGCCAGGTCGCAGTTGCAAATGAGAACTTGTTCTCAACTAGCCTACCTGGTTAAATAAAAGTGAAATAAAAAAATAAAAAAATCATAAAAGTAGTGGGAGGACAACACACCATGTCATAATTTCCTGAAACTTCCTGTTTCCATCACAGCTGTCATTACTTTTTTTATACAGTATGACTTTACTCTCGCATGTTTCAATCAAGGTTTTTATGCAAGTAAAGTCATACGGTCTATAAGAAAATCACGGCAGGGCCTCCCGGGTGTCGCAGCAGTCTTGTCACGTCTACTCCCACTCCTCCCCTCCGGCGTTCGCAGTCGCCGGTTTACTAAACACTGGTCCTGGCAACCATCATCATGAGCACCTGGCATCAATCATTACCTGGCATCAATCATTACGTTACAGAATACTGCCTCAACAAATGGAAACAGCAGGAAATCAGAACTCCCTGATGGTCAACGAACAGGGATGCGTACTTAGTCAACACCATGACCAGATGGCGCACCTGGGGATGAACATACCTGAGAGGCGTTGACTTGAACTAGAGGAGGATACTCCACCACCAGTCGACCCAGCGAGCCAGCACACCAACCCATTCAACAACCCTCCCAGATAAATGTGACAGCACCCCGTCTAAATACCGTGGCTTCCTACTACAGTGCTCCATCTACCATCTACCAGATGGGAGCCCCAACCATCGAGAGGTCCAAGGTTGCCATGGTTATTTCTCTGCTGACTGGGCGGTCGTCGGAATGGGCCACGGCCATCTGGGAGAGGAGGAGCTGGATTCGTATGAGGGTTCATGGCTCTGTTCAGAGGTATCTTCGATCATCCACCGGAGGGCAGAGAGGGGTGAGCGCCTACTCCAACTACAGCAGGAGGACCAGACTACAGCTGAGTACGCGGTCACCTTTTGGACAGTTGCAGCATTAAGTGGATGGAATGAGCCGGCACTTCGTGCGATATTCAGAAGAGGACTGCGTGAGGAGGTCCAGACGGAACTGGCCTGTCGAGAGGACAACCTCTCGTTGGACGCTCAGACTGTCATGGTTCCACCTGTCACCAGAGGGTAGCAGAGACCGTCCTAGAGACACTAATGACACTCAGGTGTGTCCTATTACTCATTATGATGTCCCTGTTAAAAGAGGTGTGTTTTCTGGTTTCCTTTGCCGTCCGTCCGTGCGTGCGTTTAGACTTAGTGTTTGTTGGTTCCCCAGTGTTACTGTGATCCTTCCATTACCATTTCTCAGTAAAGTATTATGTTTATCCTTAACCACTGATTCCTCGTCTGGTCTCTTCTCTGTACCTTGGTCCAACCTCACCACGTCACACCCTGCTCTGAATATCACCCTCTGTCCTCCTGTTATTCTCTTTCTCTGTCCCTGCTCTGAATATCGCCCTATGTCCTCCTGTTATTCTCTTTCTCTGTCCTTTCTCTCATTCTCTCTCTCCCGAAGTTGGCTTGGCAGCACAGGATGAAGCAGCATGCCATGTCAGGCCATATGGTCCATCTTTCTTTCTCTCCCTTTATCTATATCTTCCTCCACCGCTCTCTGTGTTACTGTGACACTGTCAGAAGACAGGCAGATAGACAGGCATGCAGACAGACAGAAAGACAGACAGAGACAAAACAGACACTTACATTGTGATATTGACAGAACATATTAGTGAAATGTCAATGTCACTGTGTATGTCTCTGTTAAGATGAATGTCTGGGATGATCCATGAAGTAGGCTAACTGGAAATGTGTTAATCTGACATTTTTGCCCCGGTGAGCTAAACCCCTAGAGACTCAGAGAAATACCCTATTTCCAACATTGTGCACTATAACTTTTTCTAAAGTAGTGCACTATAAAGTGAGTAGGATGCCATTTGGAACATAACAGATTGACACTTTCATATTATTTAAGTGATAATGCCAGAGAAGCCAGTATTTGGAGGATATATTGACACCTCCAAACACCGGCATTATCACTTTTATACAACGGGTTGCCAACATATTCAAATAATGATTGACATATTTTCATTAAAACCTTTATTCTGATGAATTTATTCATACTATTTCATCCTTCCATGAGATTTAGTCCCGACACAAATCTATAGTCGCTACCAAAGACTGTTGGTCGTTCATTCTATTGGTTAGGTTGCCAGAGATGCGACCCAGTCGTGAAGTTTTTTGTTCTATATCTAGAGTATAGACGCGACCCAGTCATTTCTTTATAAATGTTCCGTTGCCATGCTGGCTGGCAACACAGTCACGTCAAACAGTGCAGCCAGAATAACAGCAAAGTTGCTGCATTTGCATTTGTTTCAGCATTTTTCTAGTGAAATTTATTTCGATACACCCATAACAATGAGCTACTAATGCTCGATTTCGCGTGGCATAGAACATTTGCTCTCTCGCCAGGAGCTAGCCAAATACACAGCTAACACAATCACTTCAAACTGAAGATAGAAAAATCAGCAAACTAGCTGCATTTGGTTTCGTTTTACCTGTTTTTATATAAACATTTCTTTGTATATATCCATACAAATTATGCTGATTCATGATTTCGACTGGCTGAGAAAAGCTGTCTGTCTTGTCCTGAAACGTTAATGATCAATGGGACAGTGGAGACTGAATTTCAATATTAAAATGATGTTGCAAAGGTCGATGCGATAGACAGCAAGGTTTACAGGTCTCCGCTGTTGAAAACCAAATGCTAGTCCAAAGGAAAGGGGAGATCATGTATAGATGCTTTCGACAATTGATATCAAGTTTATACATTTCCTAGTTGGACTGATGAGATAGTGGATTGTGCAGTGAGATGGAACAGTAAATAGGCATTTCAATGTCATATCCTTAACCTGTGGCAACCTTTCACTGAGGGGATTTGATTATCTGGCCTGGGTCACCCTTGTGGGTTACCCTTCCGGCCTTGGTTACCCCTGTGGGATTCTGTGTTTTGACATGCAAAACTGAATGTTTTTGATGAAAACGCTTTATCTGCCTTCCCAATGAAAACTAAACAAAAAATATAAAGGCAACATGTAGTGTTAATTAAGTGTTGGTCCCAAGTTTCATGAGCTGAAATAAAAGACCGCAGAAATGTTCCATATGCAGAAAAGGCGTATTTCTCAAAAATGTTGTGCACAAATTTGCTTACATCCCTGTTAGTGAGCATTTCTAATTTCCATGGATAATCCGTCCAACTGATGGGTGTGGCATATCAAGAAGCCGATAAATAGCATGATCATTACACAGGTGCACCTTGTACTGGGGAAAATAAAGGCCACTATCAAATGTGCAGTTTTGTCACAAAACACAATGCCACAGATGTCTCAAGTTTTGAGGGAGCTGACTGCAGGAATGTCCACCAGAGCTGTTGCCAGAGTATGTTCATTTCTCTACCATAAGCCGCGTCCAACCGGCCTCACAACTGTGGTTTGCTGATGTCAATGTTGTGAACAGAGTGCCCAATGATGGCGGTGGGGTTATGGTATGGGCAGGCATAAACTACAGACAACTAACACAATTGCATTTGATCAATGGCCATTTGAATGCACAGAGATACCGTGACGAGATCCTGAGACCCATTGTCGTGTCATTTCTCAAATTTCAGCATGATAATGCATGGTCCCATGTCACACGGATCTGTACACAATTCTTGGAAACTGAAAATGTCCCTGTTCTTCCATAGCCTGCATACTCACCAGACTTGTCAACCATTGAACATGTTTGGGATGCTCTGCATCAGCGTGTCCGACAGCGTGTTCCAATTCCCGCCAATATCCAGCAACTTCACAAAGCCATTATTTATTTATACCAATGAAAACAATACAGATAAAATCAAATGAAAGCGCTGTGTGAAGGTATGAAAGCTTATATGAAAACCACACCACAAAAGTACAAAGTAAACAAATCTAAAAGGAGGTTAAAACAGATAAGAAAAATCTACTAAATATAGATGTATAAATTAATTGATCAGTAATCACCAAATATATATACCAGTGAAAAGTTTGGAGACATCTACTCATTCAAGGGTTTTTTCTTTATTTTTACTATTTTCTACAATGTAGAATAATAGTGAAGACATCAAAACTTTAAAATAACACATATGGAAACATGTAGTAACCAAAAAAGTGTTAAACAAAACAAAATATATTCATATTTTAGATACTTGCCTTGATGACAGCTTTGCACACTCTTGGCATTCTCTCAACCAGCTTCACCTGGAATGCTTTTCCAACAGTCTTGAAGGAGTTTGCACATTGAACCCTGGTAGATGCACAGCCGTTCACAAAAACACATTGTTCTCTTACATAAACAGAAAACTATTTCGACAATTATAAGTATAATCATGAAAAACTATTTTATGATCAACCGTGTCAAACGCTTTGGATAAATACAAAAAGATGCCAAGAGCTTACTCATTGTTTTTCAGGGATGTAAAGATTATATCCACAAGTTGAAAGAGAGAGAGAGAGAGAGAGAGAGAGAGAGAGAGAGAGAGAGAGAGCACCATTGGGTAGGTACCCTCTCTGTGTGGTACAGTGTACTGAGGGCTGTAGTAACCAGTAGTGGTATTTTTTTTATATGGAAGCCATTTCTTATATGACATCTGACCACTTAACCCCCTAAGGCATCTGTTTCTCAAACTAGACACTCTAATGTACTTGTCCTCTTGCTCAGTTGTGCACTGGGGCCTCCCACTCTTTATATTCTAGTTAGAACCAGTTTGCGCTGTTCTGTGAAGGGAGTAGTCCACAGCGTTGTACAAGATCTTCAGTTTCTTGGGAATTTCTCACATGGAATATCCTTACTTTCTCAGAACAAGAATAGACTGACAAGTTTCAGAATAAAGTTATTTGTTTCTGGCCATTTTGAGCCTGTAATCGAACCCACAAATGCTGATGCTCCAGATACTCAACTAGTCTAAAGAAGGCCAGTTTTATTGCTTCTTTGATCGGAACAACAGTTTTCAGATGTGCTAACATCATTTCAAAAGGATTTTCTAATGATCAATTAGCCTTTTAAAATGTTAAACTTGGCAACGTGCCATTGGAACACAGGAGTTGTCATGCCCTGACCATAGAGAGCCCTTGGTTCTCTATGGTGTTTTAGGTCAGAATGTGACTCGGGAGTGTTCTAGTCTTTTCATTTCTATGTTGGTGCTCTTAGTATGGTTCCCAATTAGAGGCAGCTGATGTTCGTTGTCTCTAATTGGGGATCATACTTAAGGTGTCCCTGTTCCCACCTGCATTTGTGGAATATTGTTTTGTGTATGTGCATGTAGCAGCACTACTTTCATGGTTCGTTGTTGGTTTATTGTTTTGTAGAAGTTTCACTTGAATAAAAGATATGGAACTCTAATCACGCCTTGGTCCGTCCATTTTCACGAGCGTGACAGAATATCCCACCAATCAAGGACCAAGCAGCGTGCTTGGGAGGAGAAGGTGAGTTGGCCCTGGGAAGAGATCAGGAGTGGATGCGAGACCCTTCCTTGGCAGGAGTCGCAGAAAGATCAGGAAGGACAGCGACGACGCCGGGGGCCGCAGCCACAGAAACCCCAAGAATTCTTTGGGAGGGGGGCACATGGGGTGGTCGACTTAGCAGCGGACAGTGCCAGAGCCCAAATGGCAGACGGTGGAGGAATTCAATGAGGGACACCGGAGAGAGGTGGAGGCGAGGAGTAGGCTACAGTGCAGGCGTGCTGAAGAGCGTGTCATCAGTCCGGTGCCATCTGTACCGGCTCCACGCACCAGGCCACCAGTGCACCTCCCCAGCCCGGTATGTCCTGTGCCGTCTCCTCGCACTCGCCATGAGGAGGTTGTCTTCAGTCCGCTTTCACAGAAACCCCACGATTATTTTGGGGGAGGCACATGAAGCTGGCGGATGATCAAAGAAAAGAGCCAGAGACCGTCAGGGAGGTGATGGAGAAGTTGGGGGGGAGAGAGAGGAGAGAGATGTTGGTCAAGTGTGTTCTTCTCAACATTTGACCTGAAGTGCCTGTCAGCAGTCTGGTGAGGTCTGTGCCAGCTTCACACATCTGGCCTCCAGTGCGCCTCCCCAGTCCGGTACGTCCTGTGCCAGTTCCCCGCACTCGCCCTGAAGTGTGTGTCACCAGTCCGGTGCCACCTGTGCCGGCTCCACGCACCAGGCCTCCAGTGTGCCTACCCAGCCCGGTACGTCCTGTGCCGGCTCCCCGCACTCGCCCGGAAGTGCGTGTCAACAGTCCGGTGCAACCTGCGCCGATGCCCAGTCGAGACACGGTATCCAGTCCCGCTCCGTGGCAGGAGCCTTCCTCTGTGCCGGTGCCCAGTCCAGGCATGGCGTCCAGTCCCGCTCCAAGGCAGTAGCCTTCCTCTGCGCAAGTGCCCAGTCCAGGCACGGTGTCCAGTCCCGCTCCTTAGCAGGAGCCTTCCTCTGCGCCAAATGAACCAAAGAACCAAAGGCTCTCTATGGTGTTGTAGGTCAGGGCGTGACTAGGGGTGTTCTAGTCTTTTCATTTCTATGTTGGTGCTCTTAGTATGGTTCCCAATTAGAGGCAGCTGATGTTTGTTGTCTCTAATTGGGGATCAAGGTGTCCCTGTTCCCACCTGCATTTGTTGGATATTGTTTTGTGTAGGTGCATGTAGCACCACTACTTTCACGGTTCATTGTTGGTTTATTGTTTTGTAGAAGTTTCACTTGAATAAAAGATATGGAACTCTAATCACGCCAATCCAATCACCTTGGTCCGTCCATTTTCACGAGCGTGACAGGAGTGATGGTTGCTGATAATGGGCCTCTGTACACCTATGTAGATATTCCATTAACAATCTGCTGTTTCCAGCTACAATAGTCATTTACAACATTAACAATGTCTACACTGTACTTCTGATCAATTTGATATTATAATGGACATTTTTTTTGTTGCTTTTCTTTCAAAAACAAGGACATTTCTAAGTGACTCCAAACTTTTGAACGGTAGTGTATTTTTGTCAATATAGTTAGAAAATTCAATGAATTTTATGGTGGAAAAAAATGTGTGTGTTTCTGGACAATGCACCATGCTGCCTTGTTGACAACATGTTGACAACATCGGCGCAGATTACTGTTCGGCTTGAGAAGGGCGCTCCTCCCTCACCGCTTTTGTCCGTTCACGTCACGGGCCATAGATCAGTGCACTGCAGCTCAGGTTAATAGAACTCTCTCATTGACATTCAACCAAGAGATGTTTCAAACATAAATGACTCCATAAAGAAAGCACTCCAGTCCAGCGTTTTGAATCAGGCTGATGCAGCAATTCTAATTTTCTATTGCCTGAGTACCCATGAAATGATGATCTAGCAATCTGCTTTCTTTAGAATATCTCTAGTCCCGGCAGCTCTTCTAGAATATTCCACCTCTAGAATATGAACACAAGTATTTTCAAATTGGTACTGGCGCCTAAAATGACCTTCTTCATTCCATTTCAGACACTGAGGTACTCATATTAACATGGTCTATTATTTTGACATCAATGCCACTTTTTTTTTGCCTTGTCAGTCTGTCTCTCTCAGAGTCAAAGAATAGAGGTGGAGAAATACACAGAAAACACCACCTCCCTTCCTCCCTGTCCACTCCCTCCCCCCACCCCTCCCAACCTCCCTCTCACTCTCTCTCACACTATCGCCCTATCTCTCTCATTCACTCGTTCCAGCCTAGCGGGTGGTGAGGGAGGGAAGCAGTGCAGTGGAGGGAGAGACTAGGCAGGTGTTAAGCTCATACTGTGTGAGAGAGTGAACGAGAGAGAGGGAACCAGGGAGTGAGAGAGAGAGAGAGAGAAAAACAGTGAGAGCATGGTAAAAAGGCTAAAGCGCTAACTGAATAGATAGAAGGCTGGAGGCAGACGACATATAGTGGTGGTAGAGAGAGAGAGAGAGAGAGATTGTTGTAAGACTAAGAATTTCAAGAGAAGCAGACACAGACTCCCAGAGAGAGAGAAAGAGACGTAAACACCATGCTAAGGAGGAAGAGGAGTGTGTCCTTTGGAGGGTTTGGATGGTAAGTGTGTGGTGTTTGTGTGTGTGTGTGACAGAGATAAAGTGTGTGTTGTGTATGCGACTTTGCATATGGCTCAGTTTGATATGGTGTGTTTATGTAATTGTGATTGTAAGTAGTTTGTTGTATTGTTTGGGGGGGTGTTAGCTATGTTATGACAGTTGATTGTCTATGGCAGGGATCCTTGCTAGTTTGTAGTTGGACTAGTTTGTGACTGCTAAACCAGATAAGTGGTAAGACAGAGACCAATAGTAGCAGAGTAATGGGATGATAACAATCTCTATCCCTCTATGATACAGCCAGGGTATTTGTTTATCCCCTAAATATCCCCTTTCTTTGTCTTCTTGCAGGTATGAGACAGCATATTTCTCTCCTCTTTTTCTCTCTCTCTCTCTCTGAGTGATTCAGAGCCCTTTACCTCACTGAATCTCAGCTCGGCATACGGCCTGTCAAATCTAACCTGTGCCCAGAATACACAAGAGGCCTGTGTGTGTGTGTGTGTGTCTGTGCGTGCGCACGTACGTGTGTGTGGTTAGAGAAGTTGCAAGACTTACACAAGCCTCTATTCAACCATTCAATTTCATACTCAATTTTCCTCTCTCCATTTCTCTAGCTCTCCATCTCCCTCCCTTTCCCTCTCTTTCTCCAGCTCTCCATCTTTCTCTCTCTCTCTCTCTCTTTAGCTCTCTTTCTCCATCTCCATCCATCTCTCTGAGTGTGTGAGAGGTAATAGTGAGACAGTGTCGAATAATGCAGGAAATACTTTTTGGGGAAGGAGGGAAGAGTGGATATTAGCATTACTATTCCCTCCCTTCTCTCATCTGTTTCTCTCCTTTCCTTTCTTCCTCTCTTTAACCTTCATTCTCTTCCTTTCTCCACCCCTTTATCAGCTATTCAGCATGCTTTGTTTCACTCTGTGCTAAGTCAGTTGAGGTGTGTGTGTGTTCTGTGGCTGATTTTAGCGTATTGGTGGAGCTGTAGTGTGTGTGTGTGTGTGTGTGTGTGTGTGTGTGTGTGTGTGTGTGTGTGTGTGTGTGTGTGTGTGTGTGTGTGTGTGTGTGTGTGTGTGTGTGTGTGTGTGTGTGTGTGTGTGTGTGTGTGTGTGTACTGTGTAGCAGCACTAAATGTTTTATTTATGACCCGTGCGAACAGAGGTTTCAGACTCATCATATGAAGCTTTTAACGTTTACTGCTCCCTCTGCTACTCTCTTCCTGCACCCTCTCTCCTTTTCTCTCCTTCTCTCCTATCTCTGTCTCTGTCTCCCTCTTCTCTTCCCCTCTGCTACACTCCTCACCTCTCACTTCTTCCATCTCCCTCCCATACTCCTTCATTATCTCTATAAAACACAGTGACACATCAGGGTTAATGGTTACTGTGAGTCTGAGTTAGTTTGAAAATGCAAACTGAAAATAGAACATTGACAGACAGATTGACTTCTCAGGATGGAAAAACGTGTTCACAAAAGATTACCTGTGTGTGTGTGTGTGCATTTGTGTGTGTGTGTGTGTGTATGTGTGATTGTTTACCAACAAAACACTTTGGGATGGAAAATATGCAATGGCATGCACTAGTCACTGCGTTACTGATCATTGTCTTGATAACTGTGTGTGTGTGTGCGTGCATATGTGTGTGTGGTTTAAGGCAGTACTGGGAGGGGTTCCAACACAGGAAGGGTGTGTTAAAGTGTGATCTAGTCTCCCACAGAGCGAGAGAAAGAGTGTGTGTTTGTGTGTGTGTGTCACAACAGCAGAGCTATGTGATGACAGCTTGTCAGCCATTAGTGTGTAATTCAGTGTAGTAAAGACCCTTCCTAAGGCGATAACATACATATATATGACAGACAAAACACTCAAACACTGAGATAGAGAGAGGGAGGACAGGAAGAGAAGGAGAGAAAGAAGGTATGAAGGAAGAGAATTAACAACATGCCGATTATGCCATGGTGATTAACTTAATTTTGTTTGTGTGTGTATATGTGTGTGTGTGAGTCAGAATGCGCGCGTGTGTGTGTCCATGTGCAAGCGTTCATACTTACACGTGTGTGTGTGTGTGTGTGTGTCCGTGTGTATGTCTATGTCTGTGTGTGTGTGTCCGTGTGAGGGACATCTCTGGAGCCAGGCTGTGGAGGAAGGAAGTGCTTCACCAGTGAGGGTGAATGGGGTTGTGTGCCCCTGTTGTCATAGCTACATGACAAGTTAACTGGACATGTTTTCTCTATCCCTCTCTCCCTTCTATCTCTCTCTTCAGGATTGATAAGAGTACGGTCAGTGCACTCAGAGCACGGTGAGTAGTACCCACATTCAAAAAGTATACACAAAAATGGTTCATAAAATTGGGTTTGCTGGAAGGAAGGGCATTCACGTCCACATGAGTGCTTATGTGTGTGTGTGTGTGTGTGTGTGTGAGCGAGCACCATTGGGTAGGTACCCTCTCTGTGTGGTACTGTACTGAGGGCTGTAGTAACCAGTAGTGGTATTTTTGTATGTGGACGCCATTTTTTATATGGCATCTGACCACTTAACCCCCTAAGATGGATGTCCTAATTAGCATAATAAAAAAATCCCCATAAAAATGGGTCAGTTTAAGCTTATTTTTGCATTGATGTGTCTCAATCCATCGCATCCGCTGATCGGCGGTGAAAGGTGACAGAGCTAGAGCGGTGTTTGTCAGACCATTAAACATCCCGAAAATCGGCCTTCTCACAAAATCGTAAGTAGCGTCCAAACTATTATGAACCATTTGTGGAAAGATATGACTCTCACGAACACGATGGCGTTCTTTGTTTGCTCTATGACCCCCACAAACTGTCTTGGTACTCGTCTGATATGAATATGGGACCAAATACTTCATTTTTGACTACTTTATTACACATTTGATTAAATTTGTCCCGATACTTTTGGTCCCCTAAAATGGGGGGACTATTAAAAATTAGTAACGGGTGAGCCATTTAGTAATTTCTAAATGGCTCACCCGATGAAAATACCCTCAAGGTAAAGCTGACAGCCTGCACTCTAAACTCACAGGCATTGTTTAAATTTTAAATCCTTTTTTATTTTTGTAAGTACTTCACAGTCCCAATAGTTATGGAGGGCAGTGTATGTTATGAAGCTAGCAGCAGCAGTAATGTATAATAATCTGCTTGATTTATCCATGGATTTACCATTGGGTATTATAGATCAAATCAAATGTATTTATTTATAAAGCCCTTCTTACAACAGTTGATATCTCAATGTGCTGTACAGAAACAAAGCCTAAAACACCCAAACAGCAAGCAATGCAGGTGTAGAAGCACGATGGCTAGGAAAAACTCCCTAGAAAGGCCAGAACCTAGGAAGAAACCTAGAGTGGAACCAGGCTATGAGGGGTGGCCAGTCCTCTTCTGGCTGTGCCGGGTGGAGATTATAACAGAACATGGCCAAGATGTTCAAATGTTCATAAATGACCAGCAGGGTCAAATAATAATAATCACACTGGATGTCGAGGGTGTAACAGGTCAGAACCTCAGGAGTAAATGTCAGTTGGCTTTTCATAGCCGATCATTTAGAGTATGTCTACCGCTCCTGCTGTCTATAGAGAGTTGAAAACAGCAGGTCTGGGACAGGTAGCACGTCCAGAATGATATGATAGCATAAAGAACTCATTAAGTCAGCAGCAGCAGTTTTACATTGGGTATTACCATCGTATAGGAATTATATTATGTAGGCTATGATTATATGCCTGTTATGTTACATAATATTAGTGCCATCCTAATCAAATGTGTTATAGAAATGATATGATGTATTACATTTGATATGACATGAGTGTAAAGATGTATGATATGAAATTAATTAGTTGCTAACCTAATCAAAGGGGCAATCTGTGGGATTTCCATCTGAAAATGAACATTTCATTAAACAAGTGTTGTTTGGGGTGTTTGTGTGTTACTAGATAGGAAGTGTAACTATACATTTGTTTTAGTGTCACCTCAGTGGTAGCAGTAAGGTGTGTGAATTCCACCTGTCTGTGTTCTTACCTGCTGATAACCTGGGTGTGTATGAGAGATCTGTGTGTGTGTGTGACCACTCCTCTGTGATCTGAGTTTGTGTATGTGTGTGTATGCACATCTGTCTCTCCATCTATTTCAGTTCATATAAATTACGTTTTTAATGGAATTTCTCTTGTAGTGCAGTTCAGTTCCAATACTTGATGGCTATACTGAGATGGAGTTAACCCCATCTCTGGTGTGTGAATGTCTGTATATTATGTTTAGATGAGCATGATGAATTGAGATAGTGAGACCGGAGGGTGTGCCGAGTCAGGTTAGCATCATGTAGGCTACATGTGCATATTCCTGTAGGCTCATGGGTGTGTGTGTGCGTGCGTTTATGCCTGTGGTGTGATGTATTTGTATTCTGCAGGAGTCTGCAGTACGTTCATATGACTGTGTATGCTTAGTCGGTTTATGTATAACTTATTAAAGTTGGTTTTAAACTGTGTATGTTTTATGAATGAGTACTCAATGTCCATGTAATGTCTTAACAGCACACTATCATCTTCCCTGTCATCCCTTTATTTAGAGCTTGACTCATTCATTCACACACTCACTCTCTCCCTCCACTCTCTCCCTCCCTCTTTTGCACTGTGTGTGTGTGTGTGTGTGTGTGTGTGTGTGTGTGTGTGTGTGTGTGTGTGTGTGTGTGTGTGTGTGTGTGTGTGTGTGTGTGTGTGTGTGTGTGTGTGTGTGTGTGTGTGTGTCAAGAAAAGATTCTGATAGGTACTCATGCTCAAGATTAAGTAGCACACTGACTATTTTACTGTTTTGAATGTTTGAGGGTTTTTGATGTTTTTGAGTGTCTGTGTTTGATACGTTTGATGTATCGTTTTGTTGTGTTTAATGTGTTTGATGTGTTGGAGTTTTTTGATGAGTTTGATAAGTTTGATGTATGTTTTTGTGTTTGAGTGTTTGATGTTTTGGAGTTTTTGTTATGTGTTTGATGCGCTTGAGTATCTGTGTTTGATAAGTTTGATGTATGTTTTTGTTATGTTTAATGTGTTTGATTGTGTTTGAGTGTTTGTATTGTTTTTGATGTCTGTGTATTTTTTACCCCTTTTTCTTCCCCAATTTCGTGGTATCCAATTGTTAGTAGTTACTATCTTGTCTCATCGCTACAACTCCCGTACGGGCTCGGGAGAGACGAAGGAACCTGGAAGCCAGCCACACCAATGTGTCGGAGGAAACACCGTGCACCTGGCGAACTTGATTAGCGTGCACTGCGCCCGGCCCGCCACAGGAGTCGCTAGTGCGCGATGAGACAAGGATATCCCTACCGGCCAAACCCTCCCTAACCCAGACGACGCTAGGCCAATTGTGCATCGCCCCATGGACCTCCCGGTCGCGGCCGGCTGCGACAGAGCCTGGGATCGAATCCAGAGTCTTTGGTGGCCCTAGACCACTGCGCCACCCGGGAGGGCCAGTCTGTCTGTTTTTGATGTGTTTGAGTGTGTGTTTGAGTGTGCGTTTTGAGACGTGTGTTTGAGTGAGTGTTTTTGATGTGTTTGAGTGTGCGGTTTTGAGATGTGTTTGAGTGTGTGTTTTTGATGTGTTTTTGATGTGTTTTTGATGTGTTTGAGTGTGTGTTTTTGATGTGTTTTTGATGTGTTTTTGATGTGTTTTTGATGTGTTTGAGTGTGTGTTTTTGATGTGTTTTTGATGTGTTTGAGTGAGTGTTTTTGATGTGTATGATGTGTTTTTGTGTTTTTGATGTGTTTGAGTGTTCGTTTATGATGTGTTTGAGTGAGTGTTTGAGTGTGTGTGTGTGTGTGAGTTTTTGATGTGTTTGAGTGAGAGTTTTTTATTTGTTTGAGTGTGTGTTTTTGATGTGTTTGAGTGTGTGTTTTTGATGTGTTTGAGTCTGTGTTTTTGATGTGTTTGAGTGTGTGTTTTTGATGTGTTTGAGTCTGTGTTTTTGATGTGTTTGAGTCTGTGTTTTTGATGTGTTTGAGTGTGTGTTTTTGATGTGTTTGAGTGTGTGTTTTTGATGTGTTGGAGTGTGTTTGTGTTGGAGTGTGTTTGATGTGTTGAACTGTTTTTGATGTGTTTGAGTGTGTGTTTTTGATTTGTTTGAGTGTGTTTTTTTAATGTGTTTGAGTGTGAGTTTTTATGTGCATGATGTGTTTTTGATGTGTTTGAGTGTGTTTTTTTAATGTGTTTTTGAGTGTGTGTTTTTGATGTGATTGAGTGTGTGTTTTTAATGTGTTTTTGATGTGTTCGATGTGTTTTTGATGTGTTGATGTGGTTGAGTGAGTGTTTTAGTTTTTTTAATGTGTTTTTGTTTGTTTGATGTGAGTGATTTTGATGTGTATGATGTGTTTTTGTGTTTGAATGTTCGTTTTTAATGTGTTTGAGTGTTTTTAATGTCTTGTAGTGTATGTTTTTGGTGTGTTTGAGTGTATGTTTTTGATGTGTTTGAGTTTTTCAAGGGATGCAAGTCTGTTGCATTGTTTTTTGTTTTAAATTGTGATGGACACTGAACCGTGTTTAGAAACCTTTTTAGTCCAAGTCTGCTACCAATACCAGCCTTGTTTAGGGCTAGGATATAGTTTAAAGTAAAAGCTTTGATGCCATCCTTCTAGCCAGGTTCTTTCCAGGATGCAGTCAAATGGAGAATGCATGGCCTGGTTACGTCATACTAATAGCAAGTGGTCTACAGCTAGGGTGGATCCCAGAGCCCTAGTCAAATATAGTGAATAGGGTGCTATTTGGGATGAAGCACTGGACTGTACATTTTAATAATTCACTATTATGTAATCATCTAATGGCTCCTACAGTAAGGCATGAATATAATCTTGTTATATTCTGGCTCTGGCACTTAGGGTGCTCTAAGCAAAATGTAATTTTGTGTGTGCGTATGAGCGTGTGTGTGCCTTGCTTGTGTTTGTGTGTTTGATTGGTCGAAGACAGACACTCTGCTCAGTGTACCTTCAGAGGCATTTGAAAATCAAGAAGTGTTTGAAAAACCATGACCAGGTGTCCGGTTCCGGTGGCATGCATTGAAACGGATGGCTTTTCTTTTGCAAAATAACTATGAATTGACTGACTTATTTTCAAATAATTGTCAACATGGCAAAACATGGCGACTCTCAACACCTGACAATAGAAAGAGTTTGCCACTACTGACGAAACATTGTTAATGAGGAAATTACCTCTGCCCTCGACTTGCAATTTAAATTTAAGGATTGGTGGGTCCCCCGCGAGACGTTTGAGCTAACGTAGGCTAATGCGATTAGCATGAGGTTGTAAGTAACAAGAACATTTCCCAGGACATAGACATATCTGATATTGGCAGAAAGCTTAAATTCGTGTTAATCTAACTGAACTGTCCATTTTACAGTAGCTATTACAGTGAAATAATACCATGCTATTGTTTAAGGAGAGTGCACTGTTATGAACTTGAAAATGTATTAATAAACCAATTAGGCACATTTGGGCAGTCTTGATTCTAAATTTTGAACAGAAATTAAATGGTTCATTGGATCAGTCTAAAACTTTGCGCATACACTGTTGCCATCTAGTGGCCTACATGTAAATTATGCCTGGGCTGGAATAATACATTATGGCCATTCTCTTGCATTTCATAGATGATGGTACACATTTTTTAAAATGTTTTTTAAATGATCTTTTACCAGATCTAATGTGTTTTATTCTCCTACATTAATTTCACACTTCCACAAACTTCAGTGTTTCTTTTCAAATGGTGTCATGAATATGCATATCCTTGCTTCAGGTCCTGAGCTACAGGCAGTTAGATTTGGGTATGTCATTTTAGGCAAAAATTTAAAAAAAGGGTCCGATCCTTTTAAGAAATCAAAATATATTTTAGATTCTTCAAAGTAGCCATCCTTTGTCTTGATGACAGCTTTGCACCCTCTTGGTGCAGAAGTTTTGTGGCTTGTTAACTCTCTGGGATATGTGGTACGGTAGCGTCCCACCTCGCCCACAGCCAGTGAAATTGCAGGGCGCCTCCAAATTCAAAACAACAGAAATCCCAAAATTTAAATTCCTCAAACATACAAGTATTTTACACCATTATAAAGATAAACTTCTTGTAAATCCAGCCACAGTGTCCGATTTCAAAAAGGCTTTACGGCGAAAGCACACCAAACGATTGTTAGGTCAGCACCTAGTCACAGAAATCTATAAAGACATTTTCCAGCTAAGGAGAGCCCTCACAAAAGTCAGATATAGCGAATAAATGAATCACTAACCTTTGATTATCTTCATCAGATGGCACTCCCAGGACTCCATATTACACAATAAATGTGTTTTGTTCGATAAACTTAATCTTTATGTCCAAAAACCTCATTTGAAATTGGTGTTTTATGTTCAGAAATGCATTGTCTCAAACAAACATCTGGTGAAAGTGTAGAGAGCCACATCAAATTACAGAAATACTCATAATAAACATTGATAAAAGATACAAGTGTTAGGCATGGAAATATAGATAAACTTCTCCTTAATGCAACCACTGTGTCAGATTTCAAAAAGGCTTTACGGCGAAAGCACACCTTGCGATTATGTTAGGTTACCGTCTAGCCACAGAAAAACAGCCATTTTCCAAAGAAGGAAAGGTGTCACAAAAGTCAGAAATAGCATTATAAATATTCACTTACCTTTGATGATCTTCATCAGAATGCACTCCCAGGAATCCCAGTTCCACAATAAATGTTTGTTTTGTTCGATAAAGTCCATCATTTATGTCCAAATACCTTCTTTTTGTTCGCACGTTTAGTTCACAAAAGAAAAATGTAAAACCATCTATAGAATCAATCTTTAGGGTGTTTTTATTATAAATCTTCAACAATGCTTCAACTGGACAATTCCTTTGTCTATAGAAATGCAATGGAACGCAGCTAACTCTCACGGGCGTGCGCAGGACTGAGCTCATGGCCGTCTGCAAGACTCCTTAGTTAAACAGCTCTCATTCTCTCCCCTGTCACCGTAGAAGCCTCAAACAAGGTTCTAACAACCGTTGACATCTAGTGGAAGCCTTAGGAAGTGCAATAGGACCCCATAGATACTGTATATTCGATAGACAATGACATGAAAAACTACAAACCTCAGATTTCCCACTTCCTGGTTGGATTTTGTCTCAGGTTTTTGCCTGCCATATGAGTTCTGTTATACTCAGACATCATTCAAACTGTTTTAGAAACTTCAGAGTGTTTTCTATCCAAATATACTAATTATATGTATATTCTAGCTTTTGAGTAGCAGGCAGTTTACTCTGGGCACCTTAATATCTAAGCTACTCAATACTGCCCGCAGTCCCAAAGAAGCTAAGGAGCTTTTTGGACCTAGACTTGGCACTCTGGTACCGCTTGCCATGCAGTAGCGGAGAGAACAGTCTATGACTAGGGTGGCTGGAGTCTTTGGCAATTTTTAGGGCCTTCCTCTGACATCGCCTGGTATAGAGGTCTTGGATGGCAGAAAGCTTGTCCCCAGTGATGTACTGGGCCGTACGCACTACATTCTGGAGCGCCTTGCGTTCGGAGACCTAGCAGTTACCATACCAGGCGGTGATGCAACCAGTCAGGATGCTCTCGATTGTGCAGCCGTATAACTTTGAGGACCTGAAGACCCATGCCAATTATTTTTAGTCTCCTGAGGGGAATAGGTGTTGTCGTGCACTCTTCACAACTGTCTTGGTGTGTTTGGACCATGATAGTTTGTTGATGATGTAGACACCAAGGAAAGAAGCTCTCAACCTGCTCCACTACAGCAATGTCGATGAGAATGGGGGTGTGCTCGGCCCTACTTTTCCTGTAGTCCACAATCATCCCTTTTGTCTATATCATGTTGAGGGACAGGTTGTTGTCCTGACACCACAATGCCATGTCTCTGACCTCCTCCCTATAGACTGTCCATTTTTTGGAGTCTTTTAATGCTAAAATCAGTTCTTTAACATCCATTTTCAAATGTTCCGAGCTAGCCCTCCTGATGTCATTTGACCCCACGTGGACTACGACAGTGTCAGCTCCCGGCATCTGTGATAGAACAGTCGGAAGCAGCCTTGTTATGTCCTGTTTTTGCCTTGGGGACCGAGATGTTTCTCACCATAGAGCTGCCTATGATGACAGCTGGTGATGTTGAATGGGCCAGTCTCTCAGGCAGCCTCAAGGTCTGGTGAGCCTGGGAGCTCCGAGGATCTGAACCCGAGGTAGAAGCCACCGGAGAGGGAGACAGAACCAAGGACGAAGACGCAGGTACCTTCGGATCCGATCTTGATTGGGAAGCAAACAAGGACGAAGGCGCCGGAACCTCTGGATCCAGGGCGGCAAAGCTGTTTCTGGTCTGTGTCAGTGCCGGGCTCTACATCTCCATGGAGATCCCCGTTGCCAGAGGACGCCCTCTTTGACTTCCACTGCGAGTGGCGTACCTCCATGGCTGGTTGGTTGGGTCGAGAACAGCTCCATTATACAGGGAAGGAGGAGACCACTTCGTGGATGGAACCCTGCCTAGCACACGCCAGCCGGCTGTGGAGAGCCGACACGTCGGCGAAACTTCCACCAGACCAGAGGTGGAAAAAAAAAACTGACTGTACAGTATCTTGCTAGCCTCAAAGATATTATTAGTCAAATGTTTTAGGCTGTTGTCCGATGCAACACCAAGCACCAAACCCAATTTCTCTCCTCTTGATCTATAGATTATACACTCTCAATGCCTGGTGAACCTGGTGGGATGCATTGTATATTGTTTAATACAATTACCATGTCACATGGTTATTATGTCATATTATCTGTCATAATGGCTCTGGAGGGGATGGCTGCCGTTTTCCAGGCTCCCAACCAACTGTGTTATTTTGTTAGTTTTTTCGCATTGTTTGTTACTCATTTTGTACATAATGTTGCTGCTACCATCTCTTATGATAAAAAAATAGGTTATGCAAATCAGAACAGTGATTACTCACTGGACAAAGATTTTTTCTTTAATGAGTCCGACTCGAAGGCTGTACTGGTTTGTCAAGATAAGGCCCTAATGCCCGTCATCAGCATGAAGAAAAGACAGAGGAAAAGGGGGAGGAGGGCGGAGTGCCTTGTAAGAATTTGCCGACGAGTAGGTAAACCACCACTTCCCTCAGTATTATTGGCCAACGTACAATCATTGGGAAAAAACTGGACGATCTACGATTAAGACTATCCTTCCAACGGGACATTAAAATCTGTAATATCTTATGTTTCACTGAGACGTAGCTTCTCGGTGCATCGGCAGGACAGAGCAGCTACGTCTGGTAAGACGAGGGGCAGGGGTGTGTGTCTATTTGTCAATGACTACTAGTGCGCGATGTCTAATATTAAAGAAGTCACAAGGTATTGCTCGCCTGAGGTAGAATACCTCATGATAAACTGTAGACCACACTATCTACCAAGAGTTCTCATCTGTATTATTCATAGCCACCTATTTACCACCATGGCACTAAGACCGCCCTCAACGAGCTGTATAAGCCTATAGACAAACAAGAAAATGCTCATCCAGAAGCGGCGTTCCCAGTGGCCGGGGACTTTAATACAGGCAAACTTAAATCCGTTGTAACTTATTTCTACCAGCATATAACATGCAACCAGAGGGGGAAAAAACTCTAAACCACCTTTACTCCACAAACAGAGACGCATACAAAGCTCTCCCTCGCCCACCATTTGGGAAATCGGACCATATTTCTATCCTCCCGATTCCTGCTTACAAGCAAAAACTAAAAAAGGAAGTACTAGTGATTCGGTCAATAAAAAAGTGGTCAGATGAAGCAGATGCTAAGCTACAGGACTGTTTTGCTAGCACAGACTGGAATATGTTTCAAGGATTCTTCCAATGGCATTGAGGAGCACACCACATCAGTCACTGGCTTCATCAATAGATATTGTGCACCAGGTGTTGTTTACAAATATACCTTGACCGCCACCCCTTGTCTTACCAGAAGCTGCTGTTCTATCCTGCCTATTGAACAGTGTATAACCCGCCAGCTGTATGTTATTCATGTCGTCGTTCAGCCATGAAACATAAGATATTACAGTTTTTAATGTCCCGTTGGTAGGATATACGTGCTTTTAGTTCGTCCAATTCCTTATCCAGTTGGCCAATAATACGGATAGCAAAAGCAGATTAGCCAGTCTTCGCCTGATCCTCACAAGGCACCCCGATCTCCTTCCACAAACCTCTGTCTCTTTCTCCTGCGACTGATGGGGATGAGAGCCTGTTCGGGTGTCTGGAGTAAATCCCCCTCGTCCAACTCATTAAAGAAAAAGTATTTGTCCAATTCAAGGGGAGTAAATTCTGTTCCGATGTCCAGAAGCACTTTTCGGTCAGTAAGAGATGGTAGCAGCAAAAATATGTACAAAATAAGTTACAAACAATGCAAAAAATAAAATAGCACGGTTGGTGAAGAGCCAATAAAACGGCAGCCATCCTCTCCGGCGTCTTTAGCATGATTAACAGTCTGATCCTCGCTTCGAGGAAAGGAACACTGAAGCATGCATGAGAGCACCAGCTGTTCTGGACAACTCTACTCAAAACTCTACTCAATGCACAGGGCGGCAGGTAACCTAGTTGTTAGAGAGTTGGGCCAGTATCCTAAATGTTGCTATATTGAATCGCCGAGCTGACAAGGTAAAATCTGTCATTCTGCCCATGAACAAGGCAGTTAACCCACTGTTCCTAGGCCGTCAATGAAAATAAGAATTTGTTCTTAACTGACTTGCCTAGTTATATATAGGTTAAATTAAACATAAAAAATGCGCGAACCAACTGATGTGTCTTCACAAACATTTTCAACCTCCCCCTGACCGAGTCTGTAATACCTACACTACTGCTCAAAAGTTTGGGGTCCCATAGAAATGTCATTTTTTTCAAAGAAAAGCACATTTTTTGTCCATTAAAAAAAACATTAAAATTATCAGAAATGCAGTGTAGACATTGTTAATGTTGTAAATGACTGTTGAAGCTGGAAACAGCTGATTTTTTTGTGGAATATCACTCCTGTGTTCCAATGGCACGTTGTGTTAGCTAATCCAAGTTTAGCATTTTAAAAGTCTAATGGATCATTAGAAAACCCTTTTGCAATTCTGTTAGCACAGCTGAAAACTGTCATTCTGATTAAAGAAGCAATTAAACTGTCCTTCTTTAGACTAGTTGAGTATCTGGAGCATCAGCATTTGTGGGTTTGATTGCAAGCTCAAAATGGCCAGAAACAAAGAACTTTCTTCTGAAACTCGTCAGTCTATTCTTGTTCTGAGAAATTAAGCCTATTCCATGTGAGAAATTGCCATGAAACTGAAGATCTCCTACAATGCTGTGTACTACTCCATTCACAGAACAGCGCAAACTGGCTCTAAACAGAATAGAAAGAGGAGTGGGAGGTGCACAACTGAGCAAGAGGACAAGCACATTAGAGTGTCTAGTTTGAGAAAGAGATGCGTCACAAGTCCTCAACTGGCACCTTCATTAAATAGTACCCGCAAAACACCAGTCTCAAAGTCAACAGCAAAGAGGCGACTCCAAGATGCTAGCCTTCTAGGGAGAGTTCCTCTGTCCAGTGTTCTTTTGCCAATCTTAATCTTTTATTTTTATTGGCCAGTGTGAGACATGGCTTTTTTCTTGCAACTCTTCCATTTGTTTTGTGTTAGCCGCAACTGTTTGCTAATGTTAGCGAACGGTCTGAAATGGTAGTGTGCGGCGAACATGTGTCTGTTTCAGATCTAAACTGCCGCTAAAATAATCAAGTGGCCATGTGGAATTTTTATTATATTTAGTAGGAATTGCAAAGTAATTTTTACTTTGAGTATTGTCACTTAGAAGCTACTGTATTCTTTCAGCTGAAATCTTTCAACTGAAGTTGTTACACAAAGAGAAGCCTTGTTGAACTCAGCTCAGTTGGCCACGTTTATGACAAGCAGTTCCTTTTATTTTTACTCTTTTTTTCTCCCTATTCAATGTTCTCCCCCCTCCCCTCCCCTCCCCTCCCCACTTCTACAGTGCAGACGCAAATTACATTATGTCAAGGTTAGAAAATACCAAATGAATATCACTACCACTATGGACAGCATAGTAAATAAGATAGTGAGTTGGAATTTTAACAGTATTCAGAAACCGTTAAGAGGTGTACAATTCTGGTGCATTTAAAATATCTTAACTGTGATGTGGCAATGTTACAGGAGACACATTTGAATGCAGAATAATCTAAGAAATGGAGACAGAGATGGATGGGTCAGGTGTTCTCCTCCCCTGGTGGCAAAGGTTCTAAAGGTGTCAGCATTCTGATTGCAAAAATAATGTCTTTCAAACATTCTAACTTGCATGTTGATAGCCTCAGGATGGTTACAGAATGAAAAGTGTACCCTGGTAAACGTAGAGTATATGCACTTAATACTTCATAAACTACCATTCTCTTTTCCAACTGCATAGATTTTATTTGGACTCGGCAGAAGGCAGGAAAGATGTTATAGGTTTAAGCAGATAGAGAACAGACAGTCGATTCTAGCCGTTAGGTATAGTATGGGAGTACTTCAATGGGATGGCACCAGAATTAATCTATCTTTCAGACAATTAAATGACAAATTCTATGGGTAAGAGAGTATTGCAGGTGACAATGATTTTGATACCTTCTTTAAGGACCTTGACCTTAAAAAATATGGTGGATAAAGTTGATTTGGACCTCCTGATCACCCAGTTAGATCACCCAGTTAGAAATTGACAATTCAATTATGAAAATGTCCTCTGGCAAACACCTGGCGATAACGGCTTGGGTATTGAATTCTACAACTGCTTCAAAAAATAACTTCCCCCAATCCTTCTGAAGTTATTTTATGAAACACTAGAGTCCGAATCTATGCCCCCATCCTTGTGCCGAGCCATTATAGCTCTGCTACCCAGGTCTGGTAAGGACCCTTTAGAGCTAGGAAGTTTCCGACCCTTAAGTTTGTTGAACAGCGACTAGACCAAGACCCTCGCCCTACGCTTAGAGACAGTAATCCAATAAATAATTAATCTAGACCAGGTTGGGTTCATCCCAGTTCGTCTCTCTGTGAATGCGTAGGCTGTTTCATGTCATACCCAAGGCTAACTCTTAATACTCAAGTTATAGCAGTGTCCTTGGATTCCGAGAAGGTCTTTAACTGGATAGAATGTCCAGACCTCTTTCATACACTCACCAAGTTTGGTTTTGGTCCCATGTTCATTAGCTGGGCCAGAGCCTGATACAGTGCCCCCAACTCATCCGTCAAAATGAATGGAATAGTGTCTGACTTATTTTGTCTCCATGAGGTGTGAGACAGGGTTGCCCCACTAGTCCCCTCGTATTTATTTTAGCCTTAGAACCCCTGGCATGTGCGATACGCACAGAAGAGACCATCTCAGGTGTATACATTTATGAACATGAGTTAAAATTGAATCTATATGCTGACGACATCCCACCCTTAATAACCCTGCCATCCCCCTACCAGCAGTCTTAAAGCTGATTGACACCTTTAGCTCCCTCTCAGGATACAAGATCAACTGGAGTAAGAGTGACAATATCCCTCTCAACCGACACACATTTCAGGCTTACTTAGTGGGGTCCCCATTTGTTTGGAAGACTAGTTGCGTGATGTATCTAGGAATTAATATAGTATCCCCCATAACCAAGATATTGAGCCTAAATGAAACTAGAGTTGTCCAGGTCATCAGGGATGATATTAAGAGATTGACCACTCTCCCTGTCACGTTGTATACTGATTGGAGACAGGTGCAGGAATACGAAATAGTTTTTTGTTGTTGTTACGAGACCCGTAATAATGATACACGGGACGAGACCCGTAATAACAAGTGCACACTAACAAGGTATGTAAACCATAATACAATGTACACCAAACGTAGCACGAAAGCCGATACCACAGAGCACAGGTACTCACAAGACCAACTGACATGGAACAATAATTGACAAGGACAATGGGGAACAGAGGGCACAATTATACACATACTAATCAGGGGGAATAGGAACCAGGTGTGCGTAATGAGACAAGACAATCCGGGGTTGGTAGTAATGATCCAGTTCAGTGACTCCTAGAAGGCCGGTGACATAGACCTCCGTAGCTGTACCGGAGGAATCTGTAACACTCCCCCTATCTTCATGGGGTAGAGCTGAAATTTTGAAGATTAATATATTACCTAAGCTAGCCTCTGTCATCGCGCGACGCTCCCGAGCATACTATCTTGAATTCAAGATCCTAAATGGTCTGGCTCCCGCTCCACTCAGTATTTTTGTTAAACAGAAAACCCAAACATATGGCAGCAGATCCACAAGGTCTGCCATGAGAGGTGACTGTATAGTTAAGCACCTTTAGTAAATCGGCTTTCTCTGTGAGAGCTTCCCATGTCTGGAATACACTGCCATCAGACACACATAACTGCACCACCTATCACACTTTCACAAAATGTATGAATACATGGCTAAAAGTCAATCAGATTTGTGATCATAATCCCTAGCTGTGTATTGCCACTTTCCTTGTTGTCTGTTGTCTGTAACTTGTGAGGTGTGGAAACACTTTGCTGCTTTCATGAATTTTGTCTTGCTGCTTTTTGTTCTATGTTGCTCTGTCTGTATGCTACGTCTTGCTTGTCCTTTGTTGCTCTGTCTGTATGCTATGTCTTGCTTGTCCTATTTTGCTCTGCGTGTGCTCACTGCTCATTATTGTCTATATTGTCATTGTTTTTAACAAAAATTAGCCGGCTGGCTAAAACCGGCACTTTTAGTGAA
The DNA here is from genome assembly GCF_002021735.2 of Oncorhynchus kisutch. Taxonomy (NCBI): domain Eukaryota; kingdom Metazoa; phylum Chordata; class Actinopteri; order Salmoniformes; family Salmonidae; genus Oncorhynchus; species Oncorhynchus kisutch. Next base: position 21,494,430 of record NC_034192.2, read on the forward strand.
ACGTTGATTAATGTGCACTGTCCCTGTAAAAATAAAATAAACTCAAACTCAAACTACTCGCCCATGTCCAGTCTATTGGCAACAAGGTTGATGAAATCCGAGCAAGGGTAGCATTCCCAGAGAGACATCAAAGACTGTAACGTTCTTTGCTTCACGGAAACATGGCTCACTCGAGACACGCTATCGGAGTCGGTACAGCCAGCTGGTTTCTTCACGCATCGCGCTGACAGAAACAAACATCTTTCTGGTAAGAAGAGGGGCGGGGGGGTATGCCTTATGATTAACGAGGCGTGGTGTGATCAAAACAACATAAATGAACTCAAGTCCTTCTGTTCACCTGACATAGAATTCCTCACAATCAAATGTCGAGCGCATTATCTACCAAGAGAATTCTCTTCGATTATAATCACAGCCGCATATATTCCCCCCCAAGCAGACACATCGATGGCCCTGAATGAACTTTATTTGACTCTATGTAAACTGGAAACCACATATCCTGAGGCTGCATTCAGTGTAGCTGGGGATTTTAACAAGGCTAATCTGAAAACAAGACTCCCTAAATTCTATCAGCATATCGATTGTGCTACCAGGGCTGGTAAAACCCTAGATCATTGTTATTCTAACTTCCACGACGCATATAAGGCCCTCCCCCGCCCTCCTTTCTGAAAAGCTGACCACGACTCCATTTTGTTGCTTCCAGCCTATAGACAGCGCGTTGTCTACTTCAACGCTGGTCCAACCAATCTGATTCCATGCTTCAAGATTGCTTTCGATCATGTGAATTGGGACATGTTCCGCATTGCGTCAAACAACAACATTGACGAATACGCTGATTCGGTGAGCGAGTTCATTAGCAAGTGCATTGGTGATGTCATACCCACAGCAACTATTGAAACATTCCCAAATCAGAAACCGTGGATTGATGGCAGCATTCGCGCAAAACTGAAAGCGCAAACCACTGCTTTTAACCAGGGCAAGGTGACCGGAAACATGACCGAATACAAACAGTGTAGCTATTCCCTCCGCAAGGCAATCAAACAAGCTAAGCGTCAGTATAGAGACAAAGTAGAGTCACAATTCAAAGGCTCAGACACAAGAGGTATGTGGCAGGGTCTACAGTCTATCACGGATTACAAAAAGAAAACCAGCCCCGCCACGGACCAGGATGCCTTGCTCCCAGACAGACTAAACAACTTCTTTGCTCGCTTTGACGACAATACAGTGCCACTGACACGGCCCGCTACCAAGACCTGCGGACTCTCTTTCACTGCAGCCGACGTGAGAAAAACATTTAAACGTGTTAACCCTCGCAAGGCTGCAGGCCCAGACGGCATCCCCAGCCGCATCCTCAAAGCATGCGCAGACCAGCTGGCTGGTGTGTTTACGAACATATTCAATCAATCCATGTCCTAGTCTGCTGTTCCCACATGCTTCAAGAGGGCCACCATTGTTCCTGTTCCCAAGAAAGCTAAGGTAATTGAGCTAAACGACTACCGCCCAGTAGCACTCACTTCCGTCATCATGAAGTGCTTCGAGAGACTAGTCAAGGACCATATCACCTCCACCCTACCTGACACCCTAGACCCACTCCAATTTGCTTACCGCCCCAATAGGTCCACAGACGACACAATCGCAACCACACTGCACACGGCCCTAACCCATCTGGACAAGAGGAATACCTATGTGAGAATGCAGTTCATCGACTACAGCTCAGCATTTAACACCATAGTTCCCTCCAAACTCGTCATCAAGCTTGAGACCCTGGGTCTCGACCCCGCCCTGTGCAACTGGGTACCGGACTTCCTGACGGGCCGACCCCAGGTGCTGACGGTAAGTAACAACATCTCCACCCCGCTGATCCTCAACACTGGGGCCCCACAAGGGTGAGTTCTGAGCCCTCTCCTGTACTCCCCGTTCACCCACGACTGCGTGGCCATGCACGACTCCAACTCAATCATCAAGTTTGAAGATGACACTACAGTGGTAGGCTTGACTACCAACAACGACGAGACGACCTACAGGGAGGAGGTGAGGGCCCTCGGAGTGTGGTGTCAGGAAAATAACCTCACACTCAACGTCAACAAAACAAAGGAGATGATCGTGGATTTCAGGAAACAGCAGAGGGAGCACCCCCCTATCCACATTGACGGGACAGTAGTGGAGAGGGTAGAAAGTTTTAAGTTCCTCGGCGTACACATCACGGACAAACTGAATTGGTCCACCCACACAGACAGCGTGGTGAAGAAGGCGCAGCAGCGCCGCTTCAACCTCAGGAGGCTGAAGAAATTTGGCTTGTCACCAAAAGCACTCACAAACTTTTACAGATGCACAATCGAGAGCATGCTGTCGGTCTGTATCGCCGCCTGGTACGGCAACTGCTCCGCCCACAACTGTAAGGCTCTCCAGAGGGTAGTGAGGTCTGCACAACGCATCACCGGGGGCAAACTACCTGCCATCCAGGACACCTACACCACCCGATGTCACAGGAAGGCCATAAAGATCATCAAGGACAACAACCACCCGAGCCCCTGCCTGTTCACCCCGCTATCATCCAGAAGGCGAGGTCAGTACAAGTACATCAAAGCGGGGACCGAGAGACTGAAACACAGCTTCTATCTCAAGGCCATCAGACTGTTAATAAACAGCCACCACTAACATTGAGTGGCTGCTGCCATACATGTAAAATGCCACTTAATGTAATGTTTACATACCCTACATTACTCATCTCATATGTATATACTGTACTCGATACTCGATACTCGATATCTACTGCAACCTGCCTGTGCCGTTCTGTACCATCACTCATTCATATATCTTTATGTACATATTCTTCATCCCGTTACACTTGTGTGTATAAGGTAGCTGTTGTGAAATTGTTAGGTTAGATTACTCGTTGGTTATTGCTGCATTGTCGGGAACTAGAAGCACAAGCATTTTGCTACACTCACGTTAACATCTGCTAACCGTGTGTATGTGACAAATAAAATTTGATTTGATTTGGTCAAAAGCAGTAAGCCCTATACTCACCCTGTGTCACATGGAGAACTGACTAACCGGTGCCTGTATATAGCCTCCCTACTGTTATAGCCTCACTACTGTATATAGCCTCCCTACTGTTATAGCCTCGCTACTGTATATAGCCTCGTTACTGTTATAGCCTCGCTACTGTATATAGCCTCGCTACTGTATATAGCCTCGCTACTGTATATAGCCTCGCTACTGTTATAGCCTCGTTACTGTATATAGCCTCGCTACTGTTATAGCCTCGCTACTGTATATAGCCTCCCTACTGTATATAGCCTCCCTACTGTTATAGCCTCGCTACTGTATATAGCCTCCCTACTGTTATAGCCTCGCTACTGTTATAGCCTCCCTACTGTTATAGCCTCGCTACTGTATATAGCCTCCCTACTGTTATAGCCTTGCTACTGTATATAGCCTCGCTACTGTTATAGCCTCGCTACTGTATATAGCCTCGCTACTGTTATAGCCTCGTTATAACAGTAGCGAGGCTACATACAGTAGCGAGGCTATAACAGTAGGGAGGCTATAACAGTAGCGAGGCTATAACAGTAGGGAGGCTATATACAGTAGCGAGGATATAACAGTAGGGAGGCTATATACAGTAGCGAGGCTATAACAGTAGGGAGGTTATTTTTTACTGTATTTTTTACTGGTTTTATTTCTTTAATTAACTATTGTTCACCTAATACCTTTTTTTTACATAAAAATTGCACTGTTGGTTAGAGCCAGAACCAAGCACTTCATTGTTGTATTTGGGGCACGTGACAAATAAACTTTGATTTCTGAGTGACATGCTCTAGTGATGGAGGGTGATGTCACTGTGTGTAAACATGATTGAGCGTAGGGTCTGGTGTGTGTCACACCGAGCTTTTAACGGGTTCATGCGCCGTCAATAAGTTTAAATGGGACCCTTTCTTCATAGAGCACAGCGCTGCTGTTCTGCCCTGAGTTTTCCCTGACATTTCTGCTGTGAGAAACTGGGTCTTTAAACACTCAGCCTGGACATTACTGTTTGTCAGAGCAGAGAGGAGCTGGGTGGAACTGTTCTTAGGCAGGCATCCACAAACCACACACACACACAAACATGTTGTACTGAGGTGTATACTCAGAGACCACTGCAGCGCTGCAACAGGGCTACAGAGCTGGGCTGATGGATCTGGGCTGCTGCTAGGTTGAGCTACTCTGTCTCTGGGTGGCTTTAGCCATGTGTGTAACTGGGTCTCTTTAAACAAACTCAGGTTGTCTCCCCGATGGCATCCTATTCCCTCGCTCCATCCTCCGCCCTACTTTTGACTAATTTATAGTCAAAACTAGTACACTATAAAGGAATAGGGTGCCATTTGGAATGCAGACTCAGAGATGGAGCCCGCTGGAGTCTGACTGAAGGTTGACCATCTCTGTAGTCATAGACAGCAGCCCTCTCTCTCTCTGTCTCTCTGTGTCTCTCTTTGTATTTTACTCTCTCCCACTCTCTTTCCCCTGTCTCTCTCTCTCTCTCTCTCTCTCTCTCTCTCTCTCTCTCTCTTAGCTCCCCCCTCTCTTAATTCAATTTAAAATCAATTCAATTCAAGGGCTTTATTGACATGGGAAACATACACTACCGTTCAAAAGTTTGCTGTCACTTCGAAATGTCCTTGTTTTTGAATGAAAAGCACATTTTTTTGTCCATTAAAGTAGCATCAAATTGATCAGAAATACAGTGCATTGTTAATGTTACAAATGACTATTATAGCTGGAAACGACAGAGTTCCTCTATCCAGTGTTTGTGTTTTTTTGCCCATCTTAATCTTTTCTTTTTATTGGCCAGTCTGAGAAATGGCATTTTCTTTGCAACTCTGCCTAGAAGGCCAGCATCCCGGAGTTGCCTCTCCAATATTGATGTTGAGAGTGGTGTTTTGCGGGTACTATTTAATGAAGCTGCCAGCTGAGGACTTGTGAGGCATCTGTTTCTCCAACTAGACACTCTAATGTGCTTGTCCGCCAGCCAGTTTTATTGCTTATTTAATCAGAACAGTTTTCAGCTGTGCTAACATAATTGCAATTGGGTTTTCTAATGATCAATTAGCCTTTTCAAATGCTAAACTTGGATTAGCTAACACAATGTGATGGTTGCTGATAATGGCCCTCTGTACGCCTATGTAGATATTGCATAAAATATCTACATCTACATCTACACGTTTACAGCTACAACAGTCATTTATAACATTAACAATGTCTACACTGTATTTCTGATCAACTTGATGTTATTTGATGTTTTTTTATCAACAAAAAATTTGCTTTTATTTCAAGTGACCCCAAACTTTGGAATGGTAGTGTATGTTAACATTGCCAAAGCAAGTGGAGAAAATAATAAACAAAAGTAAAGAACTAAAAGTAAAAATGAACAGTAAACACTACACTCACAGAAGTTCCAAAAGAATAAAGACATTTCAAATGTCATATTATGTCTATATACAGTGTGGAAACGATGTGCAAATAGTCAAAGTACAAAAGGGAAAATAAATTAACATAAATATGGGTTGTATTTACAATGGTGTTTGTTCTTCACTGGTTGCCCTTTTCTTGTGGCAACAGGTCACAAATATTGCTGCTGTGTTGGCACACTGTGGTATTTCACCTAGTAGATATGGGAGTGAATCAAAATCGGGGTTGTTTTCGAATTCTTTGTGGATCTGTGCAATCTGAGGGAAATATGTGTCTCCAATATCATCAAACGTCATTCACAGTGGCTAGGCATTCTGCCACTGTGTACTCTCTGTTTAGGGCCAAATAGCATTCTAGTTTACTCTGTTTTTTTGTTAATTCTTTCCAAGAATAATGTCAAATAATTATCTGTTTTTTTCTCATGATTTGGTTGCGTCTAATTGTGTTGCTGTCCTGGGTCTCTGTGGGGTGTGTTTGTGTTTGTGAACAGAGCCCCAGGACCAGCTTGCTTAGGGAACTCTTCTCCAGGATATCTCTGTGGGTGATGGCTTTGTTATGGAAAGTTTGGGAATTGCTTCCTTTTAGGTGTTTGTAGAATTTAACTGCTCATTTCTGGATTTTGATCATTAGCGGGTATCGGCCTAATTCTGGTCTGCATGCATTATTTGGTTTTCTACGTTGTACACTGAGGATATTTTTGCAGAATTCTGCATGCTGAGTCTCAATTTGGTGTTTGTCCCATTTTGTGAATTCTTGGTTGATGAGTGGACCCCAGACCTCACAACTACTAAGGGCAATGGGTACTATAACTGATTCAAGTATTTCTATCCAGATCCTAATTGGGATGTCGAATTTTATGTTAATTTTGATGGCATAGAATGCCCTTCTTGCCTTGTCTCTCAGATCGTTCGCAGCTTTGTGGAAGTTACCTGTGGTGATGATGTTTAGGCCAAGGTACGTATAGTTACGGTGTCTAGATGGAATTTGTATTTGTGGTCCTGGTGACTGGACCTTTTTTAGAACACCATTGAGATTTACTGTCAGGGCCCAGGTCTGGCAGAATCTGTGCAGAATAACTAGGTGTTGCTGTAGGCCCTCCTTGGTTGGTTACAGAAGCACCAGATCATCAGCCAACAGTAGACATTTGACTTCAGATTCTAGTAGGGTGAGGCCGGGTGCTGCAGACGTTTCTAGTCCCCTCGACAATTTGTTGATATACAGTGCCTTGCGAAAGTATTCGGCCCCCTTGAACTTTGCGAACTTTTGCCACATTTCAGGCTTCAAACATAAAGATATAAAACTGTATTTTTTTGTGAAGAATCAACAACAAGTGGGACACAATCATGAAGTGGAACGACATTTATTGGATATTTCAAACTTTTTTAATAAATCAAAAACTGAAAAATTGGGCGTGCTAAATTATTCAGCCCCTTTACTTTCAGTGCAGCAAACTCTCCAGAAGTTCAGTGAGGATCTCTGAATGATCCAATGTTGACCTAAATGACTAATGATGGTAAATACAACCCACCTGTGTGTAATCAAGTCTCCGTATAAATGCACCTGCACTGTGATAGTCTCAGAGGTCCGTTAAAAGCGCAGAGAGCATCATGAAGAACAAGGAACACACCAGGCAGGTCCAAGATACTGTTGTGAAGAAGTTTAAAGCCGGATTTGGATACAAAAAGATTTCCCAAGCTTTAAACATCCCAAGGAGCACTGTGCAAGCGATAATATTGAAATGGAAGGAGTATCAGACCACTGCAAATCTACCAAGACCTGGCCGTCCCTCTAAACTTTCAGCTCATACAAGGAGAAGACTGATCAGAGATGCAGCCAAGAGGCCCATGATCACTCTGGATGAACTGCAGAGATCTACAGCTGAGGTGGGAGACTCTGTCCATAGGACAACAATCAGTCGTATATTGCACAAATCTGGCCTTTATGGAAGAGTGGCAAGAAGAAAGCCATTTCTTAAAGATATCCATAAAAAGTGTTGTTTAAAGTTTGCCACAAGCCACCTGGGAGACACACCAAACATGTGGAAGAAGGTGCTCTGGTCAGATGAAACCAAAATTGAACTTTATATCAACAATGCAAAACGTTATGTTTGGCGTAAAAGCAACACAGCTCATCACCCTGACCACACCATCCCCACTGTCAAACATGGTGGTGGCAGCATCATGGTTTGGGCCTGCTTTTCTTCAGCAGGGACAGGGAAGATGGTTAAAATTGATGGGAAGATGGATGGAGCCAAATACAGGACCATTCTGGAAGAAAACCTGATGGAGTCTGCAAAAGACCTGAGAGACTGGGACGGAGATTTGTCTTCCAACAAGACAATGATCCAAAACATAAAGCAAAATCTACAATGGAATGGTTCAAAAATAAACATATCCAGGTGTTAGAATGGCCAAGTCAAAGTCCAGACCTGAATCCAATCGAGAAAACTGCTGTTCACAAATGCTCTCCATCCAACCTCACTGAGCTGTTTTGCAAGGAGGAATGGGAAAAAATTTCAGTCTCTCGATGTGCAAAACTGATAGAGACATACCCCAAGCGACTTACAGCTGTAATCGCAGCAAAAGGTGGCGCTACAAAGTATTAACTTAAGGGGGCTGAATAATTTTGCATGCCCAATTTTTCAGTTTTTGATTTGTTAAAAAAGTTTGAAATATCCCATAAATGTCGTTCCACTTCATGATTGTGTCCCACTTGTTGTTGATTCTTCACAAACAAATACAGTTCTATATCTTTATGTTTGAAGCCTGAAATGTGGAAAAATGTCGCAAAGTTCAAGGGGGTCGAATACTTTCGCAAGGCACTGTATATGTTGAAAAGGGTAGGGCTTAAGCTGCATCCCTGTCTCACCCCACGGCCCTGTGGGAAGAAATGTGTGTGTTTTTTGACAATTCTAACCACACACTTGTTGTTTGTGAACATGGATTTTGTAATGCCGTATGTTTTCCCCCCCAACACCACTTTCTATCAATTTGTAAAGCAGACCCTCATGCCAAATTGAGTCGAAAGCTCTTTTGAAATCAACAAAGCACGAGAAGACTTTGGCTTTGTTTTGGTTTGTTTGTTTGTCAAATAGGGTGTGTAGGGTGAATACATGGTCTGTCGTACAATACGTTGGTAAAAAGCCAATTTGACATTTGCTCAGTACATTGTTTTCACTGAGGAGATGTACAAGTCTGCTATTTATGATAATGCAGAGGATTTTCCCAAGGTTGCTTTTGACACATATGCCACGGTAATTATTGGGGTCAAATTTGTCTCCACTTTTGTGGATAGGGGTGATCAGTCCTTGGTTCCCAATATTGGCGAAGATGCCAGAGTTAAGGATTATGTTAAAGAGTTTTAGTATAGCCATTTGGAATTTGTTATCTGCTGTCTTGTATAGGTGGACCTGGTCATAGAGGCTGTTCAAGTCCAAAGTGGAGTGGTGGGCCAGGAAAACATTTGGTTTTGAGGCACAGTCACGGAAAATACTTGTGTTTACCCACTGTATGGTAGCAGGGTGGAAGTCTTTTCGTGGTAGCAGGGTGGAGATAACCACTTGTGCATTGAGGAAGAAGCTTTTTCAATCTCTCCCTTCAGTGCTGTGGCGACCCTTTCCTGCTGTGTTCTCAGGTCGTTTGCGCCTGTGTGTATTATAATGTGGCTATGTGAACCTAGTTGGTCCTCAGACAGAAGGTCTAGGGCGCGCTGGGTGTTTGGACACCAGAGTTTAGACACACTGTGTTTGGGAAAAAGTAGTTTTTCTTCTATATATTTCCCATTTGAGTCCATAAGGAGTACAATCTTGTGTATATCCTCAGTGGGTGTGGGTGGGTTGTCAGGAGGGCTATCAAGGTGGCTATCAGGGGGTGCTCAAAGGGGTTGAGATCCCCTGGGCTTGGGGTTCTTCACTTGTCTGTTGTGCTGTGATGTCAACGCTATGGTCAGGGTCTGATGTGGACTGTTCTGCTGTGGTGTCGAGACTTTTGTCGGGAACTGAGGTGGGCTGTTCTGCTGGCTTCTCTGTGGGAGTGGCCACCTCTCTAGTGGGTTGTGCTCTGTCACACACCAACCCCCTCATCCTCTCCTCCAGCAATCTGATCCTCTCCTCTAGTGCTCTGTTCTTCTCCTGCTCTTGCTTTATATATGTTGTCTCACCACAGTCCAGAGTGCAGATATGTCTCTCTCCACCTCCAGCTCTCCGGGTCTGGTTAAGGGGGTGTTCTTGTGCTGGACTGTTGTCTGGGTCTGTGCTGACTGGAGTGTAATCACCTGCTGTTCCAGCTCCACTTGCCTTACCTGCAGTTGGGTAAATTCATCCTTCATTTGAGGGGGTAGTACTCTGTGCTGAGTACTCTCAACTTTCCACTTGGGGTTGCTCATCTGTGGGGTTATATAATGAAGAGGTCTGGTCTGACCTGATCGGGATGGGGGTATCTTTCTGAAGGGAGAGCTTCTCCTGCTGGGCTAATTCTTTGATTAGGTGAAAGTCCAGCTGAAACTGTTTGGGGTTGCCCTGTACCAAAACTGTTCCAGACTTATAGAGATGTATATTAGCTGACTCAGAGTCCTCGTTGTCTAGTATCCTGAGTTTACACCCTTCGTTAACACCCCCCCCCCTCTCTCTCTTAACAGAGTAGTAGTGTGCTAATATAGCACTGTACCATGCCAGGGGATGGTTTGTGTGGAAGATGAGGTTGCTGGTGTTCCCATTTTTATAATAGCCAGCAAAAAGTGTCTCAGGATTTTCCATAAAGGAGCTTCATTTTGTGATCTTTTCTTGCCTTATCATTCTTTACATACACAGGGTACTATATTTGAATTACTTTTGAACAGCGGGAGGCAGCTTCTAAGGCCTCTCCATTTGGTTGGAGTAGACTGTGCGACTCTCCTGCCATTGTTGGGCTAAAGGGCTTTGACACCTCTCACTTGACACATCAGTGCTAATTGAAGTTGTATCTAGCTTGGCAGCCTTAATTTAGCATTCAGTCCTTATAAATTAATGTCATGTATTTTTCTTCTTGGCTTTTGGAAAAAAAATATAGCTTCAGACTAAACATTACTCACTCAATTCCAGGTTGGATGGTGTTTCTGTATCTGTTTCTGCACTGATAGTACAGTAGAACAAAAAGAGTCCTGCAGTAATGCTCCTCCCTGAAGTGATGTTATTGTCTCAGTGTAGAACAATAGTTCTTATGCCCTTCGTCTATTTACCAAGCAACAGCCTGTCTACATTTGGAACATGTATTTTGCCTGTTGTCAAGTCTCTCCACAGATATTGTCCTGCTTTGAAAATTGTCCTGCTATGAAAATCCTACATAATATGTGTAGAATGGGTATTTCTATCCTAGTGTTAACGATAGCAGAACAGCTTAAATAGAAAATAAAATTAGGGAATATAATAAAATACAGTTGTAGTTTTTGCAAAGTTGAATGTAAGTCATGATAGCCATTTTAAACTAATAAAACAACTGAAATAGAATATTAAGGGATACAGTGTAATACAGTACAATAGAACAGTATATGATAGATAGACTGAAATGGAAACGAAAAGAAGAGTGTGGACTCAACCTTGGCTCACCTCTCTCTCTCTGACATATGCTGTTCTTTGTTGTTCTAGTGTTTAACATTAACCTACAGTCTCAGCCTCCTGGCACAGAGGGAGAGAGGAAGGACGAGAGACACGCTGGAGAAAGAGAGGGGCAATGACTGCGATGGCGGATAGTAAGAGAGTGGGTTGTAAGAGAGAGGGAGATGGAGAGAGAGAGTTTGTCCTGTTAAATGTTTCAGCAGGTTGTGTAACTCTGGATTAGTGGTTGAAAACAACAAGGAACATTTCCATATCTATGGTTAAATAGTGTCAATAAGCACGCTGTCTGTACCTGTCACGATTCCGACCAAAGGTGGCTCCCCTTCCCGTTCGGGTGGCGCTTAGCGGTCATCGTCGCCGGCCTACTAGCTGCCACTGATTCTTTCCTCCCCCTCCTTGTGTGTTTATTGAGTACACCTGTTATGAGTTTGTGGTAATTAGTTGGGCTTTATTAGTCAGCCGCCTGTTTCTTTGTGCGGGATTAATTATTGTAACATTTGTGCATGTTGTAGACGAACGTGTTTGTTTCTGTTTGTGGATTTTGCTGGACTGTTTTTGTCACCGCGTTTGGGGCATTTGTTTTGAGCACCCAGTGTTTTGTGTGGTGGCCGTTGTTCACCGTGTGTGCATTAAAAGAGCACTATATTGAACTCTCTGTTTCCTGCGCCTGACTTCACACCCACGACACCCAGATCGTTACAGTACCCATATGAAAAAATACTATAGGATTCTCTGAAAAACACTGCGGACATGACTGTAGTATACTGTAGTATTTGCAGTTTACTATAGTTTAAATACTGTAGTAAGAAAAACAACTGTGGTGTATAATTATTTTAGTGTTTCTGCTGACTGTTGTATTTACTGTCTTATTTTTGCAGACATTACTGTAGTATTTACTATAGTGTTTTTGTTTTATTATCTTTATCCTGGAAGGATATTGATCTCATCCCGTCAGTAGAGGATGCCTGGATATTTTTTTTAAATGCCTTCCTAACCATCTTAAATAAACATGCCCCATTTAAGAAATTTAGAACCAGGAACAGATATAGCCCTTGGTTCTCCCCAGACCTGACTGCCCTTAACCAACACAAAAACATCCTATGGCGTTCTGCATTAGCATCGAACAGCCCCCGTGATATGCAGCTGTTCAGGGAAGCTAGAAATCATTATACACAGGCAGTTAGAAAAGCCAAGGCTAGCTTTTTCAAGCAGAAATTTGCTTCCTGCAACACTAACTCAAAAAAGTTCTGGGACACTGTAAAGTCCATGGAGAATAAGAACACCTCCTCCCAGCTGCCTACTGCACTGAAGATAGGAAACACTGTCACCACTGATAAATCCACCATAATTGAGAATTTCAATAAGCATTTTTCTACGGCTGGCCATGCTTTCCACCTGGCTACTCCTACCCCGGACAACAGCACTGCACCCCCAACAGCAACTCGCCCAAGCCTTCCCCATTTCTCCTTCTCCCAAATCCATTCAGCTGATGTTCTGAAAGAGCTGCAAAATCTGGACCCCTACAAATCAGCCGGGCTAGACAATCTGGACCCTTTCTTTCTAAAATTATCTGCCGAAATTGTTGCCACCCCTATTACTAGCCTGTTCAACCTCTCTTTCGTGTCGTCTGAGATTCCCAAAGATTGGAAAGCAGCTGCGGTCATCCCCCTCTTCAAAGGGGGGGACACTCTTGACCCAAACTGCTACAGACCTATATCTATCCTACCGTGCCTTTCTAAGGTCTTCGAAAGCCAAGTCAACAAACAGATTACCGACCATTTCGAATCTCACCATACCTTCTCTGCTATGCAATCCGGTTTCAGAGCTGGTCATGGGTGCACCTCAGCCACGCTCAAGGTCCTAAACGATATCTTAACCGCCATCGATAAGAAACATTACTGTGCAGCCGTATTCATTGATCTGGCCAAGGCTTTCGACTCTGTCAATCACCATATCCTCATCGGCAGACTCGACAGCCTTGGTTTCTCAAATGATTGCCTCGCCTGGTTCACCAACTACTTCTCTGATAGAGTTCAGTGTGTCAAATCGGAGGGTCTGCTGTCCGGACCTCTGGCAGTCTCTATGGGGGTGCCACAGGGTTCAATTCTTGGACCGACTCTCTTCTCTGTATACATCAATGAGGTCGCTCTTGCTGCTGGTGAGTCCCTGATCCACCTCTACGCAGACGACACCATTCTGTATACTTCCGGCCCTTCTTTGGACACTGTGTTAACAACCCTCCAGGCAAGCTTCAATGCCATACAACTCTCCTTCCGTGGCCTCCAATTGCTCTTAAATACAAGTAAAACTAAATGCATGCTCTTCAACCGATCGCTACCTGCACCTACCCGCCTGTCCAACATCACTACTCTGGACGGCTCTGACTTAGAATACGTGGACAACTACAAATACTTAGGTGTCTGGTTAGACTGTAAACTCTCCTTCCAGACCCATATCAAACATCTCCAATCCAAAGTTAAATCTAGAAGTTGCTTCCTATTTCGCAACAAAGCATCCTTCACTCATGCTGCCAAACATACCCTTGTAAAACTGACCATCCTACCAATCCTCGACTTTGGCGATGTCATTTACAAAATAGCCTCCAATACCTTACTCAACAAATTGGATGCAGTCTATCACAGTGCAATCCGTTTTATCACCAAAGCCCCATATACTACCCACCATTGCGACCTGTACGCTCTCGTTGGCTGGCCCTCGCTTCATACTCGTCGCCAAACCCACTGGCTCCATGTCATCTACAAGACCCTGCTAGGTAAAGTCCCCCCTTATCTCAGCTCGCTGGTCACCATAGCATCTCCCACCTGTAGCACACGCTCCAGCAGGTATATCTCTCTAGTCACCCCCAAAACCAATTCTTTCTTTGGCCGCCTCTCCTTCCAGTTCTCTTCTGCCAATGACTGGAACGAACTACAAAAATCTCTGAAACTGGAAACACTTATCTCCCTCACTAGCTTTAAGCACCAACTGTCAGAGCAGCTCACAGATTACTGCACCTGTACATAGCCCACCTATAATTTAGCCCAAACAACTACCTCTTTCCCAACTGTATTTAATTTTAATTAATTTATTTATTTTGCTCCTTTGCACCCCATTATTTTTTTATTTCTACTTTGCACATTCTTCCATTGCAAACCTACCATTCCAGTATTTTACTTGCTATATTGTATTTACTTTGCCATCATGGCCTTTTTTGCCTTTACCTCCCTTCTCACCTCATTTGCTCACATTGTATATAGACTTGTTTATACTGCATTATTGACTGTATGTTTGTTTTTACTCCATGTGTAACTCTGTGTCGTTTTATCTGTCGAACTGCTTTGCTTTATCTTGGCCAGGTCGCAATTGTAAATGAGAACTTGTTCTCAACTTGCCTACCTGGTTAAATAAAGGTAAAATAAATAAAATGAAAAATCTTTGACATAGTAGTGGGTGCTTTGTCCTTGAGGAAACCTACTGGACAAAATACTCAGAGCAAATGTATACCTGTAGGTAGGACTGTGGTCTGAATGGATAGTACAGTGCTTCTGCTTTTTACTATAACCTGTAGGGAACACAATATATGATCTATACTTGGCATGTAGGTTTCTCACTTATGGGTGGCACAAATTGGGATACGGGAGATGGGAATAGGCAGGTTATATGCAAGCTAAATACTGTAGTATATACTATAGTAATTACTTTTTCTTTTTTGCATACATTACTGTAGTTATTACTATAATATTCTACAGTATACTACAACATCTAATAGTAGGTACTACACATGATCAAGGTATACTACTGTGTGTAGTATAGTATTCTACAGTATACTACAGTTTACTACATAATTCTATAGTAAGTACTGTAGTATTCTATAGTAAACTGTGTTTTTTTCATGTGAGTAGCATAGACTGAATAAAACTATTGGTCTGTAGCTGCCTGTGAGCTTAAAGCATGAGAACCACCATGTTAAACAAACTATTATTCTTTCTGGGGTGTATTCATTACTCACACACTGTAGCAAAATGTTTGCAACAAAATACTGGAGTTTCTATTTAAAAGATTATGTTAGTTCCCTCCCTGTTTTGTTCCATTTGCATCTGTTTGCTTTTGTTTGGTTCCTATTGAGTACAGCCCGTTGTCTAGTTTCTGAACAAATTTCAATCAACTTTCACCTAGAAAATACCATGGTGGTCTGAGACAAAATCATAATATCAATGGTAGCTATGTGTTAGCTCTTCCCTGCTGTGAAATATTCAGGCAATAGTGGCACATCAAACTTCAAAAGTAGTTTGAATACCATTGTTAGGGTACTCATGCTGCCAAACATACCCTAGTAAAACTGACTATCCTACCGATCCTTGACTTCGGCGATGTCATTTACAAAATAGCCTCCAACACTCTACTCAGCAAATTGGATGCAGTCTATCACAGTGCCATCCGTTTTCTCACCAAAGCCCCATATACCACCTACCACTACGACCTGTATGCTCTCATTGGCTGGCCCTCGCTTCATATCCGTCGCCAAACCTACTGGCTCCAGGTCATCTATAAGTCGTTGCTAGGTAAAGCCCTGCCTTATCTCAGCTCACTGGTCACCATAGCAGCACCCACCCGCAGCACGCCCTCCAGCAGGTATATTTCACTGGTCACCCCAAAGCCAATTCCTCCTTCGGCCGCCTTTCCTTCCAGTTCTCTGCAGCCAATGACTGGAATGAACTGCAAAAATCACTGAAGCTGGAGACTCATATCTCCCTCACTAGCTTTAAGCACCAGCTGTCAGAGCAGCTCACAGATCACTGTACCTGTACATAGCTGTACCAATCTGTAAATAGCTCATCCAACTACAACTAGTTGTAAATGAGAACTTGTTCTCTACTAGCCTACCTGGTTAAATAAAGGTGAAATAAATATAAATAAAAACAGGGTAGTTACAGCTTAGTTGGTTCCCGAGTGGTGCAGCGGTCTAAGGCACTGCGTCTCAGTGCTTGAGGCGTCACTATAGACACCCTGGTTCGAATCCAGGCTGTATCACAACCAGCCATGATTGGGAGTCCCATAGGGTGGCGCACAATTGGCCCATCATTGTCTGGTTTTGGCCAGTGTACGCCGTAATTGTAGATAAGAATTTAGTTCAATAAAGGTCAAATAAAAATCAATAAATAATGTAAAAAGTTACAGCCCTTGAATGAGCTATAAATGGCTTAGTATAGTTGGCTTTGTAAAAAGCGTTAAGTGAGAGAGCGAGTAAGCTGTGGCAAATTTACATTGTATATTGAGTCAATCTGGACACTTTGTTTACAGAAGCAGTTGACTACTAGACACACATATATAATCTCACACACACACACACACACACACACACACACACACACACACACACACACACACACACACACACACACACACACACACACACACACACACACACACACCCCATGTGGAGTCCGTCTGCTCTGACCTTTTCCTATCAATAGGGGGCTGAGATTCTCGCCAAGAGAAAGTTGCCTTGCCCTTCTTCTCGTCTGTCCATCTTTCCATTTATTTCTCTCTATCTCTCCTCCATCCCTCTGCCATTTTCCCAACTGTATGTCTGGGTAGAAATCTAATCTATGAGGTACAATAATAGCCTTGAATTTAAAGAGGAAAGAATACCTCTCTTTCTCTTGTGTTCTTCTGTCCTCATGTCTCTCTCTCTCTCTCTCAATTCAATTCAAAGTGCTTTATTAGCATGACGTAACAATGTAAATATTGCCAAAGCGTACTTTAAAGATTAAGTGATTCATTTACAATATGAACATAATTTAAATAATAATAATCAATACTGTCAACGGGACAATCAGTAATCAAATATTGCCAAAGCGTACTTTAGAGATTAAGTGATTCATTTACAATATGAACATAATTAAAATAATAACAATAAATACTGTCAACTGGACAATCAATAATCAAGGGTAAAAATATCCATGTAATGGACAATAACAATGACGTAGAGGACATGTGCAGGTTGGTTGGTCTGTCAGACACTGTCCCTCATTTTATGGCAAGCAGCAATGTAGTGTGCTGCCAACCCACAGCTCTCTGCATCTTTCACCAACAGAACAGTTAGCCTATTCTAATCAGAGAGGTCTTTGAAACCTTGAATATGGTTTTCAAGTTTGGGGAAATTATATATTTTTTTACATTATGTCAGGAAATGCAGCTCTGTCTTTAGTTTTGCTGTGGTGCAGTGGTTGCACAGCCTTTCCTCTATTTCCTCTACAGGGAGCCATGTTTTCCTGTGTCTACCCTTCTCAATGGCATGGCTGTGGTCACTGTTGCCTGTACTTTGTCAAATAGTTTGCCATGGTGTACTGTTGAGTTAGGGCCAGATAGCACTGCATTTTTTCTTCTTGTTCTTGTGTTTCCCAATAGGTAATGTAGTTTTGTTTTGACTGTGTTGTAATTTGGTTTATTCTGATTGAGGCTTCAGTGTGTTAGTTGAACAGGTTTGTGAACTCAGTCCCAGGACCAGTTGGATGAGGTGACTATTTTCTTTGCTCAGCTCTTGGCATTTGCAGGGCTTGGTAATGATATGAGAGGGGGTCACTGTTTTTTTTCCAAAACTTAATTTCTCTTTTTTTTTATTTATTTATTATTATTAGTGGATATTGCCGTAGTTCTTCCCTGCATGCATTGTTTGTATTTTTCCTCTGGATATGTAGGATAATCTTACAGAACAGGATTTCAATGGGGTGTTTGTCTCATTGGCCGTCATTGTAAATAATAATTTGTTCATAACTGACTTGCCTAGTTAAATAAAGGTTAAAAAAAAAAAAATTAAATTAAAAACAATTGGGTGAAATCTTGTTTTGCAAGTGGATGCCACACCTCGCTGCCATAAAGTGCAATTAGTTTAATGACACATTCAATTAGTTTTAACCAAATTTGTATAGGTATTTCCATTTGAATTAACTTTTTATGGCGTAGAATGCCCTACATGCTTTCTCTCTCATTTTTCAGTAATTGTAGAGTGTCAGTACTCTATATATTTTATACACATTGAGAACTTTGGTCTAATTCCATGAGACCTGGATCTTCCCTGGGAAATTATTTTTTTTATTATTTTTTCTTCTCAAATCAATTCAATTTAAGGGCTTTATTGGCATGGGAAACATATGTTAACATTGCCAAGGCAAGTGAAGTAGATAATAACAAAAGAGAAATGAAATGTAAAAAATTACAGTACACATTACACTGTGATGGTTTTTCAGATATGGGAGTTTATCAAAATTGGGTTTGCTTTCAAATTCTTTGTGGATCTGTGTAATTTGAGGGAAACATGTCTCTAATATGG
This sequence comes from Oncorhynchus kisutch, assembly GCF_002021735.2. NCBI lineage: Eukaryota > Metazoa > Chordata > Actinopteri > Salmoniformes > Salmonidae > Oncorhynchus > Oncorhynchus kisutch. Next base: position 21,512,801 of record NC_034192.2, read on the forward strand.
TAATACACTTGGCAGGAGGTTAGGAAGTGCAGCTCAGTTTACACCTCATTTTGTGGGCAGTGTGCACATAGCCTGTCTTCTCTTGAGAGCCAGGTCTGCCTACGGTGGCCTTTCTCAATAGCAAAGCTATGCTCACTGAATCTGTACATAGTCAAGGTTTTTCTTAACTTTGGGTCAAGTATTCTGGTCAAGTATTCTGCCGCTGTGTTCTCTGTGTTTAGGGTCAAATAGCATTCTAGTTTGCTCAGTTTTTTTGTTAATTCTTTCCAATGTGTCAAGTAACCCCAGACCTCACAACCATAAAGGGCATTGGGTTCTATAACTGATTCGGATTTTATGTTCCTTTTGATGGCATATGTCTGGGGTCGGCGGCGAGGGTTCCCGGTGGAGCGGGGTCTACGTCCCTCACCAGAGCCGCCACTGCGGAGAAATGCCCACCCAGACCCTCCCCTATAGGTTCACGTTTTGCGGCCGGAGTCCGCACCTTTGGGGGGGGGTACTGTCACGCCCTGACCTTAGCTTTTTATGTCTCTATTTTGGTTTGGTCAGGGTGTGATTTGGGTGGGCATTCTATGTTCCTTTTCTATGTTCCGTTTCAGTTATTCCCTTTGTTATTTTGTTATAGTGTTCAGTTTTACTAAAGAAAGCATGAACACTTACCACACTGCGCTTTGGTCTGATGATTCCTCTTCTTCAGATGACGAAAACCGTTACAGTTGTTCTTGACGCATATCCCACTGTAGTTATTGGGGTCAAATTTGTCTACACTTTTGTAGATTGAGGTGATCCGTCCTTGGATCCAAATATTGGGGAAGATGCCAGAGCTAAGGATGATGTTAAAGAGTTTTAGTATAGCCAATTGGAATTTGTGGTCTGTATATTTTATAATTTCATTGAAGATAATGTCAACACCACAGGACTTTTGGGGTTAGAGGGTTTATATATTGTCCTGTAGTCCATTCAATAGAATTGGAGAATCTAGTGGGTTCTAGTAGTCTGTCAATTGTATTTGTATATTTTTTTGCTGTTTATTCTTTGTTATAACATACTGGAGATGTGGTTTTCCCATACATCTCCATTTTGGATAGATAACTCTTCGTGTTGTTTGTTTAGTGTTTTCCAATTTTCCCAGAAGTGTTTAGAGTCTATGGATTCTTCAATTACATTGAGCTGATTTCTGACGTGCTGTTCCTTCTTTTTCCGTAGTGTATTTCTGTATTGCTTTAGTGATCCACCGTAGTGAAGGTGGAGGCTCAGATTTTCTGCGCCTCCATGTTTTTGGTTGGATAGGTTTCTCAATTTCTTTCTTAGGTTTTTGCATTCATCGAATAATTTGTCATTGTTGTTCATTTTCGTTGGTTTTCTGTTTAAAATTGTTAGATATGATAGGGAAGCTGAGGGGTTTTCTACTGCCAAGTTTGCACCTTAACTATTACAGTGGAACGTTTTGTTCAGGAAATTGTCTAAAATGGATTGAATTTGTTGTTGCCTAATTGATTGAGTATTGATCTGTTCAAGTAGACTGTGATTTTGCTGGTCTGATAGGGGTGTCAGTGGGCTGACTGTGAATGCTCTGAGAGACTCTGGGTTGAGGTCAGTACGACTGTCAAGAGATGAGCTATAGGTGTACCTAACATAGGAGTCCCCTCAAAGCCTCCCATTGACTATGTACATACCCAGCGTGCGACAGAGCTGCAGGAGTTGTGACCCGTTTTTGTTGGTTATGTTGTCGTAGTTGTGCCTTGGGGGGCATATGGGGGAGGAAATGCTGTCACCTCCAGGTAGGTGTTAGTCTCCCTGTACGCTGAGGGTGTCAGGTTCTTGTCCAGTTCTGGCATTTAGGTCATCACAGACTAGTACATGTCCCATGTCCCCTCCAGAAAGAAGAAGCTGTCTTCAGTAGTCTACAGTACCCTAACCAAAAACCGTGGAAAGATGGCAGCATTTGCGCAGAACTGAAAGCGCGAACCACTGCATTTAACCATGGCAAGGTGATTGGGAATATGGCAGAATACAGTGTAGCTATTCCCTCCGCAAGGCAATCAAACAGGCAAAACATTAATATAGAGACAAAGTGGAGTCGCAATTCAACGGCTCAGACACAAACGTATGTAGCAGGGTCTACAGACAATCACGGACTACAAAAGGAAAATCAGCCACTTCGTGGACACCGAGGTCTTGCTTCCAGACAAGCTAAACACCTTCTTCGCCCGCTTTGAGGATAACATAGTGCCACCGACGCGGCCCACTACCAAGGACTGTGGGCTCTCCTTCTCCATGGCCAACGTGAGTAAGACATTTAAGGGTGTTAACCCTCGCAGGGCTGCCGGTCCAGACGGCATCCCTAGCCGTGTCCTCAGAACATGCGCAGACCAGCTGGCTGGTGTGTTTACAGACATATTCAATCTCTCCCTATCTCAGTCTGCTGTCCCCACATACTTGTGGAGATGGTGGAAAGTTCCTCGGCGTACAAATCACTTACAAACTGAAATGGTCCACCCACATAGACAGTGTGGTGAAGAAGGTGCAACAGCGCCTCTTCAACCTCAGGAGGCGGAAGAAATTTGGTACGGCAACTGCACCGCCCGCAACCGCAGGGCTCTCCAGAGGGTGGTGTGGTCTGCCCAACGCATCACCGGGGGCAAACCACCTGCCCTCCAGAACACCTACATAACCCGATGTCACAGGAAGGCCAAAAGATAATCAAGGGCAACAACCACCCGAGCCACTGCCTGTTCACCCCGTTATCAACCAGAAGGCGAGATCAGTACAGGTGCATCAAAGCTGGGACCGAGAGACTGAAAAATAAGCTTCTATCTCAAGGCCATCAGACTGTTTAATAGCCATCACTAGCACATTAGACGCTGCTGCCTATATACATAAACTTGAAATCAATTTAATAAATGGAACACTAGTCACTTTAATAATGTTTACGTATTTTGCATTACTCATCTCATATGTATCAACTATATTCTATTCTATTCTGTATCTTAGTCTATGCCGCTCTGACATTGCTCGTCCATATATTTATACATTCTGAATTCCATTCCATTACGTAGATTTGTGTGTATTGGGTATATGTGGTGAAATTGTTAGATATTACTTGTTAGATATTACTGCACTGTCGGAGCTAGAAGCACAAGCATTTCGCTACACTCGCATTAACATCTGCTACACACTTATATGTGACCAATACAATTTCATTTCATTTCATTAAAGTATAGGGATTCTATTGGGTTGATAGAGGTAGCTCACAGGAGGAAATTTTTCTCTGTTGAGATAATTTCCTTTTGAATTTGTAGCCAAATGTAAAATGTTCCTGATTTGATTCATTTAATAGAGTGAATTAGGTCTGCTCTATACCAAATTAGCATACCCCCATAGTCCCTTCCCTGTTTCACACCTGATAGTTTGGTGGATGGGAGTACCAGCTCTCTGTAAACTAGAGGGCAACCAGTGGGTCCGTCTCCTCTGTACCATATTTCTTGTAGGATGACAATGTCTGTATTTCCCGATTCTTTGATGAAGTCCAGGTTCCTGCTCTTTGGGCCAAAGGCAGTTGACCTCAGGCCTTGGATGTTCCAGGATGAGATAATGAAGCCTTTGTGTTCCATAAAGTGTTCAGTGTTGTTGGTCGTGTGGTTTGGCCTCAGGCCAGTAAGTGTGAGCAGAGCCTGCTGAGCATCTGGTACATGCCATTGGCTTGGGCTAGAGAAAGAGTGGGGGTTGGGCCTGTTTGCCCACTCACGGCCTGGTGGGATCTGTGACTCCCATGTTGAGGCCCTCTTTGTGGGAGTGGGGGTCATGGGGTGGGCAGGAGGGGCATAAGTCTGTTCTGAGGGGGCCCAAATGGGGTGTGGGCATGGTTGGCCTGGGGGGGGTTTGACTGGTTGGGATGGGGGGGTGGATGTGGCTGGTGGTGCTGTGGTCTGGATGTAGGTCCCCTTGGCGTGGATCCTCTCTATGTAGGTCCAGTGGGGGGGGGGGGGGGGGGGGGGGGGGTGGTCTCGCTGGTGTCTCACTGGTCTGGGCGGGTTGTCTATTGATCTGTTGCTCCTGTGTGAGGTGTTGGAGCTGCGGTTGAGGGCGATATTCTTTAGGGTCCGGGCAAAGGTGGGCGCTGCTTTCTTGTATAGTTGGACCTGGTCATAAAGTCTGCTCAAGTCCAGGGTGGAGTGATGGGCCAGGTAAACATTTGATTTTGAGCCACAGTCGCGGGAAATACTTGCATTTACCCACTGTATGTTAGCAGGTTGTTTGTGCCTGTGTGTATTATTATTATTATTATTTCCCGTTTGAGTCCATAAGGAGTACAATCTGTGGCTTGTGTATGTCCTTAGTGGGTGTGGGGGGGTTGTAAGGAGGGCTATCTGGGTGGCACAGGGGGGGTGCTCAAAGAGGGTGGGATCCCCTGGGCTTGGGGTTCTTCATTTGTCTGTCCTGCTGTTAAATTGAGGCTATGGTCAGGGTCTGGGGTGGACTGTTCTGCTGTGGTGTCAAGACTTTGGCAGGGGGCTGAGGTGGACTGTTCTACTGGCTTCTCTGTGGGGGTGGCCAGCTCTCTAATAGGTTGTTCTCTGTCACACTCCATCCCCCACACCCTCTCCTCCAGCACAAATCCTCTCTTCTAGTGCTCTGTTCTTCTCCTGCTCTTTCTCCTGTTGATGTTGTCTCACCACAGTCCAGAGTGCAGAAATGTCTCTATCCACCTCCAGCTCTCCGGGTCTGGTTGAGGGGGTGTTGTTGAGCTGAACTATTTTTTGACCTGCCTGGAGTATGTTTCCGTGCTGTTCCAGCTCCACCTGCCTTACCTCCAGCTGGGTGAATTTATCCATAATTGTAGTGAGGGAGTAGTACTCGGTGCTGGGAGGATGACTTTCTGCTTGGTGTTGCTCGTCTGTGGGGTTGATTATTGAAGAGGTCTGGTCTGACATGCTCGGGGTGGAGGTATCTTTCTCAAGAGAGAGCTTATCCTGCTGAGCTATCTCTTTGATAAGGTGAATGTCCAGCTGAAACTGTTTGGGGTTGCCCTGTACCATTACTGTCTATACATAACTGAGTAACCTCTGGTAGCAGAGCATTCCATGATGACATGGCTCTATACATAACGGTTTGGGTACTGTGAAGAAACCCATACTGGCGTGTCTGGTGGGATTTATGTCTGTTGGAAGTTAATGCAAATAAATTATATAATTGGATAGACATTGTCAACACACAAATGTTTCTTATAAAGACTAAATGATGGTCAATTTCTCCTCAACCCTCAACCATGAAAGACTGTCATGCATGTTGTTGATGTTAGTTTGGTATGTGCTGTTAAGGGCAAGGCGTGCTGCTCTGTTTTGGGCCAGCTGCAGCTTTGCTAGGTGTTTCTTAGCTGCACATGAACATATTACTGGAAAGTAATCAAGATAGGACAATATCAGAGCCTGAATAACTAGTGCAGTTGATCTGTGTGTCACAAATGCAGAATATATTTTTATAACAATCATGCCTCTCCCCATTTTCACAACTACTTTGTCAATATGACTTCACCATGATAATTGACCATCCAATGTTATTTCTAGGAGTTCCACTTCTTCAGTGGTCACACCCTTTATGCACAACTCTAGTTAAGGGTGTAAAAGATGTAAAACAAGTGTCCACCACTGGGATCAAACATGCACCTGTCTGATCCAGAGTCATTGGATTGTGCCCATCTGTCACCCCCATCCACAATGCCTTAGGAAAACCCAAGCCTCCTTGATGGTAATAGTGCTCACTGTTGCATTTCAATGTGTCATCAGGGACATGGATAGACGTCCAATTTCGAAGTCACTCTTGAGCAATCTGTAGGGCCCTATAAAATCCAGGCTGCGGAGAACATGGACTGAATCACGGAATCCTGACATTAAAACGGAATTCAACAATATTGAAACATTTATTGAACTTAGTGGTAATTCAAATAAATCTATTTAACTTATAAGAAAATGCATTAATTTGACAAATCATAAGACATGAACAAAATGAATCAGTGATTTGTATTTTTATGAAACTTTCTGAAACGGCACAGGAATGCCCGTCTGTGTGTATGTGTGCTGTGCGTGCCTATGTCTACACTTTGTGTAGCCATTAGCGATGATGCTATTGATAATATTCTTCTGGTAGAGATGGAAAAGCTTTCCCAAAAACCTTCTCAGTGAAATGTTAACTACAAAGTATCCTATGCCTTCCTGGCAGAATGATATTAGGATTATTTGCATCAATCCAGTAGCCATTTGTTTTTCAAACTCTGCAATCACATGAGCACTACAGCATCACAGCTAACCAAACAACGGTCTCTTCCTGGTGTGCACTGGCATTAAAGGATAACTACACCCAAAACTCAAAATAAAAAATTATCATCCCAGACCTACCTAAAACAAAATGGTCTCCTGATGTGGTTTAAACATTTGTTTTAAATGGTTGTTTTCCTGTGTGGTTTTGGGACCAAAAACATGTTAAAAAAAACAAGGAAAATGGTATCAGGCAAAAAAATGATTATAGGGCCCTAGGTCTGCCTGAACACACACACACTCACATTAACACAATGTCATAAACCTTCTTAAAATGCATGGCCTATGTGCTGGCTGACAGACAATCCAGTGGAAATGTTATCTTCAAAATGACCTCCTCAGATCCATTACGGCTCCTTCTGCTCCCAGCTTGATGAAATAACACACAGCCTGAGCCTCACACACTTTTTGACTACTCAACCAGATCTTATAGAGTTTACATCAGTCTTGTATACTCATCTCTTCATCTTATGCAATAATGTTTACTTCTACAGACATACAGAAAGACACACACATACACGTTTTTAAACAACGAATTGTTTCAAATAACAACTGTTATTAAACATGTTTGTGAGCTCAATGCACACATGGCGCAGTTTCTCTAGAGATAAATCAGATCAAGCCCGAACTGTGCGATGTAATAGGGAGTTGTAGTTTCCAACAGGACAATATTCGACATAGTTTATTTAGCGCAGAAAATGTGTTAATTATCTACAATGACCATAATCCATTGCTCGCCTACTTGTCTGATCTGTGTGTTTCTCTTACGCCTGCTACTTTAGGTTAGTGTGGGGCAGACACAGAGAGGGAGAGAAGTGACCGAAGAATGCGCAATGGAGAGGGATAGAGAGCAATTGCTTCAAGAGGTATCTCTACCTGAAAATACATGATCTAAGTGATTGATAGTTGGTATTCAGCATAAAATATGCGTTATTTACTTTGAAGCACTACTAAAATAGTGATTTTGTCAGACAGCATAGGCAGCAGCTCTATAGAGATGAGTTGGAACGAAATACAAATACAAAACTACAACTCCCTCCTACATCAAACAGTTCAGGCTGTAAAGTCATCAAATAAAACAAATGTAATATACACAACAGCTGAAATATTTGATTAAAGTAAAGTGATGTGAATAAATTATGGTTAACAAGTGATGCACAGTAATGGGCAGTCACTACCACCATGGGACATTTGTTATTTGTTTTGTCCTGTGTTATTTCAGCATTCAACCCAAATAATACACAGTGCATTTAATCATGTAAAATATATTATATTTTGATAATCGAACCAAAACCAAACTGACCTCAAAATGCACTAATTGCTCAGCTCTTACATACACACACATACATGCCCATATACCCGCACAGAAGCCCGTATACACACACACATCCACACACACACACACACACACACACACACACACACACACACACACACACACACACACCTCAGAATCCCCAAACCAATTCACTCTCAAATTAAAACCAGATTATCACCACTGTGTGTGCATGCCTATGTATGTGCATCTATATGAGACTGAACTGAAGTCTCTTTTTGGATACTGCATACCAGTTACATATATCAACGTAGATGCCAAAAAAGACAATACATACCTTCACATTGATATCATTGCATGCCGCTGTGAGAAAAGAACATAGAACAATTACATTTCCACTTATCAAAAATACAGTTAGCTATTATATGTGTCAAAACACAATGTTCTTCTTGCTTGTTGCACCAATCAACTCAATTAAACCACAGGATTATAAATTAGTCATGAATGTGATAGACATTCCAGGTTAACACCTCTACTGTGTCTGGATCAAAAAAAAAACAACAACAGAGAAATGATGGAGGGAAAATGAGAGAGAAAATGAGGGATGGAGAGTGAGAGAGAGTGGGTAATGAGAGAGGAACAACAACCACAAAAAAATCACAGAGAGAAAGAGAGAGAGAGAGATAGAGAGGAGGAAAGCAGGTAGTAGCTAACAACCACAACAAATTGTCTAGAGAGAGAGAGAGAGATAGAGAGGAGAAAAGCAGGTAGTATCTAACAACCACAACAAATTGTCTAGAGAAAGAGAGTGAGATAGAGAGAGGAGAAGAGCAGGTAAGTTGACAGTGAAGTTTAGAGAGACTGTGTATCTTCTGTTGTAGACAGAGGGAGAGACAGTGACAGTGAAGTTTAGAGAGACTGTGTGTATCTGCTGTTGTAGACAGAGGGAGAGACAAGGACAGTGAAGTTTAGAGAGACTGTGTGTATCTGCTGTTGTAGACAGAGGGAGAGACAGTGACAATGAAGTTTAGAGAGACTGTGTGTATCTGCTGTTGTAGACAGAGGGAGAGACAGTGACAATGAAGTTTAGAGAGACTGTGTGTATCTGCTGTTGTAGACAGAGGGAGAGGCAGTGACAGTGAGGTTTAAAGAGACCATGTGTGTCTGTTAGACAACTAGTGAGAGGGTGACTGAGATAGAGAGGGAATAAGAGAGAGGCAGAAGGAGGGAGCAACAGCAAGAGGTAGAGAAAGGTTGTCTGTGTCAGTCTACAGTGCTATCTGCCGTGTTAGTCTCAGGAGGTTGTAGTCTAGAACAGCAGAAGACCCTGTGTCGTTAGTTATGCCCCCTTGTAGACAGAGGGAGAGGCAGTGACAGTGAGGTTTAAAGAGACCATGTGTGTCTGTTAGACAACTAGTGAGAGGGTGACTGAGATAGAGAGGGAATAAGAGAGAGGCAGAAGGAGGGAGCAACAGCAAGAGGTAGAGAAAGGTTGTCTGTGTCAGTCTACAGTGCTATCTGCCGTGTTAGTCTCAGGAGGTTGTAGTCTAGAACAGCAGAAGACCCTGTGTCGTTAGTTATGCTATAACCAGAGTAACTGGACCACCTGTTTCGGTACCGTTGCCATAGTAACTGGGTTAGCGGGACCATCTCATAACAGATTGTAGTGATGACTTGACCGCTGGCACTGTAACCGTTCAGTCTGCTGTTACCATAGTAATACTGGACCCCCAGCTTGGCACTGATTGTAACCGCATTAACAGGGGTAAACGGGACCCCATCATGTGGGAGGGGGGCACCGGCGCCTCCAGAGTGGGGTCAAAGAGAGCAGGGGTGCGGGCTGTGGTGGCGCTGATTGGACTGCTCTACCGCTCCAGACCACACAGAGAGAGGGAGAGAGAGGGGGAGAGAGAGGACGAGTGGTGGGTAAACTCAACTCCTCTTTTCATGGTGGTGTTTGAGGATGGGCATGTGTGTGTGCTTGTGATGAGTTGGGAACTATGTTGATAGTGTAGTTCAATTAGATTGTCAGTGTGTCTGTTGGAACTATGGCATAGATGGTGTGAATGGAGAGCGGATGCATAGATTGAGTGTAGGATGAAAGAGTATGTTATAGCAGTAAGACAGAAGTGTGTGTGTATGCATGCCAGTATCTCTTGCACATGTCTTACACTTGTGCATGTCTGTATGTATGTGGTAGAGTGCACTTGTGTTTGTGTTTGTGTGTGCGATGCAAGTGTGTGTGAATGTGTGTAGTGGTATAAAATACTGTAAAGTCCAACTTAAGTTGCTTTTGTGGGTATCTGTACTTTACTTTTACTTCACATAAAGAAAATGTTTTCCATAACACCCACAAGTAATCGTTACATTTCTAATGCTCAGGCAGGACAGCAAGATGGTCCAGTTCACGCAGCCTATCAACATAAACACATTCTCATCTCTACTGCCTCTGATCTGGCTGACTCACTAAACACAAAAACTGTGTTTGTAAATGATGTCTGAGTGTTTTAGTGTGCCCCTGTCTGTCCGTAAATGAATCAAACTAGTTAATGGTGTTGTGTGGTTTGCTTAATATAAGGAATTTATGCATAGCATTTACTTTAACTTTGTACTTTTATTCAAGTATGACAATTTAGCACTTGTTCCACCACTGTATATGTATATGTGTGTGTGTGTGTGTGTGTGTGTGTGTGTGTGTGTGTGTGTGTGTGTGTGTGTGTGTGTGTGTGTGTGTGTGTGTGTGTGTGTGTGTGTGTTAGTCCCCTATAATAGATTAAGTGTTCCTGTCTCTTTAGTAATAGTGAGTTCAGTGGAGAATCTATGCAGTCTATTTACAGAGAAAGAGCTTATGAGGGATTGGCCCGGTATTGGCCTTTGTGGATTGGCCTTTGTGATAGAACGAGGTAGAAAGAGAGAGGACCGTTTTTAAGGTGTATTGTACGAGTGATAACCGTTTTATTGTTGCTGTTGATTGTTTTAGGAAGCAGGAGAGAGAGCTGCTGACCATCTCTAATGTTCCCCTGGCAGACTGCCCACCCTCTCCTCCGCGCACCGCACCCCCCACCATGAAGGTAACACACACTCATGCACACACACGCACACACATAGAAACATGCACACACGCACACATACACACACACACATTGAAGCACGCACACACACACACACACACACACACACACACACACGCACATAGAAACACACACACACACATACACACACCCACACAGGCATAAAGAATGGAGAAGGAGAGAGAACCAGTTTCCAATGGACTGTGACTGACCATCCCCAGCAGGTAGTATGACGTTTTGAATGTGTACACTTATGTAAATGTATATCCGTTATCGGCATTGCGTTCTCAACCATTGATTTCTTGTGCCACATTATGCTGTATGTGATGATTGTTTGTGAGAGAGTGCTTGTAAATGTGTGTTGGGTTCTACACTCTTAGGTATAAGCGTTCATAGAAACAAACGTTAGTGCAGTACAGATCCTACTGTTGTTCAGCTGAACATTTCAACAATATACAGATTGCATGCAGCTGAGTAGGGATATGAATGCTGTTCTTAAGCACAATGCAAGCGGAGTGCGTGGATACAGCCATTAACTGTGGTACATTGGCCATATACCACAAACTCTCAAGGTGCCTTATTGCTATTATAAACTAGTTACCAACGTAATTTGTTTTTGGTAACCAGTTTATAATAGCAATAAGGCACCTCAGGGGTTTGTGATATATGGCCAATATACCATGGGCTGTGTCCAGGCACTCCGCATTGCGTCGTGCGTAAGAACAGCTGTTATAGCTGGTATAACCACAGCTCCTCATGCCTTATTGCTTAAATATACCACGGCTTTCAGCCAATCAGCATTCAGGGCTCAAACCACACAGTTTATAGTAGCTGTTCGAGTACAGTCTACAGTCAGGGTCTATTTCAGTGAAATGCTAGGTCATCCGAGTCCGGCCTGGGAGGGAGTGATGTGTCTCTGCTGCTTCTGCAGCCAGAGATACTGGATATAATGACGAGATGCTTGTGTCTCCACCCTAACAATTGGATTCGTTGACCACAGAGTGGAATGGCGGGCTGTCAAGCTCCTGCCTATTCCTCTCTTTGGATTGGTGGATACATCTCGTTATTTTAATACATTTTAGAATATTCTATGAGGGGTATTGACATATTAAATGGAGAATGAGATGCTATGCTAGCCTCATGAATATGCATAGATCATCTCGAATTTCAACAGGGACAACTCCGATACAAAGTGTTTTTTCTCAAAGTTGCCGGGATGTCACTTGCATCACATTTATATCAGTATACTCGTAACAACCTAAGCATTACCAAACTTCTAATCAATCAAATAAGCCTCATGTATCAAAATAACAATACATTTTTATCTAGACTAAATTCAACACTCTCTCATTGATCCTCATACAAAAACTCCTCACTCGGCAGTATGCCAAGATATTTTCACTTGGACAGATTTTGGACTGAGTAAAACTTCTTGCTCTGCCTCTTCCTCTCCGCTGCAGTTCAGTCAGGACCAGGAAGTGATGTGAGAAGAAGCGATGTCAGAGAAATGGCCCAAAAAATGACTTTAAAAAGAGTGAGAAAGAATCTCACCCCTCTCTCTCTCTCTCTCTCTCTCTCTCTCTCTCTCTCTCTCTCTCTCTCTCTCTCTCTCTCTCCAGTCTGCCCATTTCTTCGACATGATGGAGAAGATGGAGGTAAGCATGGAACTCCTGCCGTCTGTGTCTGTCTGATTAATAACCCAGAATCCTCCAGGTGACAACAGAACTGATAATAATGTCATAGGTCAAAGGTTACCATGAGGTCATCAGGGGGTTCACGACCTTTGACACTTCCCATAATGCATTGTCAGTCATTATATATAGCAACAAGGTTTCAGAACCACTCACTCTACACTCTTACTACTATGCTTTTAATATTCAGTTATTTGTGCTTTCTAACGCCGACAACCCTTATTCTCATAAATCACAACTCCAAACATCTCACCCTCATAAATATCCAACATCTTTTCCCTAAACCTCTATCCCTTACATCCTAACCCCTTGCTTCTAAATCACACCATACCGACCTACCCAACCCCCCAACCCTCTGCCCCTGACCTCTAACATCTACCCCATACATTGCACGTATAACCCCTAACTCGCCTAAGCAGGTACCAGAGGTAGCAGAAAAAACAGTGGCTGGTCCTCAGAGACTGAAGGTGTGGACAGCCTACCTACCTGTCTGTCTGTCTGTTTGTCTGTCTGTTTGTCTGTTTGTCTGTTTGTCTGTCTGTTTGTCTGTCTGTTTGTCTGTCTGTCCTCATATCCATCCTTTCACTGAATATACTGTATATAGTGGAAATTGACTATGAATGACTTTCATACCTCTTTATTTACAAACTCATATTCTCTGTTGTCATTCATTCATTTAGGTCCTTATCCCATTCACCAATGATTTGAAAAGTCAAGTAAAGTTTATTGGAGCTTTTAGTTCAGACAGTAATGCATGTGAGTTTTATGTCGAGCTCATCTTGTCCTTTGTGTTAGCTGCTTTTCAAATCTTTGTACAGACTACAGTGTGTGTGTGTTGTATGTACAGCCGAACCTGATTCCACTCTCTCTTACAGGATGACTACATCCCATACCCCAGGATAGAGGAGGTACGTCAGCAAACTGATAACATGCACACACACACACACACACACACACACACACACACAAATGATGGTTCTTACTCTGTTATTTGTCTCTGCCCAGGTGCTGGAGAGGGGTGGGCCGTACCCCCAGGTGATCCTGCCAGAGTTTGGGGGATACTGGATTGAGGACCCTGACGCCCTCGTCCCCACACCCCCTTCTCGGTACCCCAGCCTGTGTGACAGGGGGGACGATGGAGGGGGAGGAGAAGGGGAAGAGGGGGACGCTGCCCTAGTGGGTTATGGGTACCGGCTGGAGAGTAACGACGCAGCACGCGCCTACAGGAAGCACTTCCTGGGCAAGGTCAGTGCCATGGGAACACATCACTTTTTTCTCTGACATGTAACATGTCAATAATTGAAATACTGTGCTGCCAAATGTGCCTCCCAAAATGCACCATATTCCCAATATGCATTCAGAGTGTATTCACACCACTCAACTTTTTCAATATTTTGTTGTGTTACAATGTGGGATTAAAATGTATTTAATTGTCATTTTTTGTCAACGATCTACACAACCTACTCTGTAATGTTGGCGGCAGGTAGCCTAGTGGTTAGAGCATTGGACCAGTAACCAAAAGGTTGCTGGATCAAATCCCTGATCTAACGAGCTAAAAATCTGTCATTTTGCCCCTGAATTTGTTCTTAACTGACTTGCCTAAAAACTGACTTGGTAAAAAAAAAAGTTCTAACATTTGTTAAGAAATATATATATGTATATATATATATATATATATATATATATATATATATATATGTAGATGTATTTTGATTAGATATTTATTCAACCCCCTGAGTCAATAGAATTACCTTTGGCAGCGATAACAGCTGTGAGTTTTTCTGGGTACGTCTCTAAGAGCTTTCCACACTTGGATTGTGCAACATTTGGCCTTTATTGTTTTAAACATTCTGCATGCTCTGTCAAATTGGTTGTTGTCAAATTATTTAAAAAATTCTTCGAGCTCTGTCAAATTGGTTGTTGATAATTGCTTAGACAACCATTTTCAAGTCTTGCCATAGATTTTCAAGCAGATTTAAGTCAAAGCTCTAACTCGGCCACTCACCCTCTTCTTGATAAGCAAATCCAGTGTAGATTTTCCCTTGTGTTTTAGGTTACTGTCCTCCCGAAAGGTAAATTCATCTCCCAGAGTTTGATGGAAAGCAGACTGAACCAGGCTTTCCTCTAGGGTTTTGACTGTGCTTAGCTCAATTCCGTTTTTTTTAAATCCAGAAAAACTCCAACGGTCCTTAACGATTACAAGCATACCCATAACATCATGCAGCCACCACTATGCTGAAAGTATGGAGAGTGGTACTCAGTAATGTGTTGACCTAGATTTGCCCCAATACTTTGCCACATTTTTTGGCAGTATTACTTTAGTGCCTTGTTGCAAACAGGATGCATGTTTTTATTAATGTTTTATTTTGTACAGGCTTCCTTCTTTTCACTCTGTCAATTAGGTTATCATTGTGGAGTAACTACAATGGTGTTGATCCAACCTCAGTTTTCTTCTATCACATCCATTAAACTCTGTAACTGTTTTAAAGTCCCCATTGGCCTCGTGGTGAAATCCCTGAGCAGTTTCCTTCCTTTCTGACAACTGAGGTAGGAAGGACGCCTGTATCTTTGGAGTGACTAGATGTACTGATACACCATCCAAAGTGTAATTAATAACTACAAAATGCTTAAAGGGATATTCAATGTCTGCATTTTCTTATTTTTATCCATCTACCAGTAGGTGCCCTTTTTTTGTGAGGCATTGGAAAACCTCCCTGGTCTTTGTGGTTGAAGCTGTGTTTGATATTCCCTGCTTGACTGAAAGACCTTGGACCCCTACAAATCAGCCGGGCTAGACAATCTGGACTCTTTCTTTCTAAAATGATCTGCCGAAATTGTTGCAACCCCTATTGTTGCAACCCCTCTCTTCCCTATTTATATATTTTGCTCCTTTGCACCCCATTATTTCTATTTCTACTTTGCACATTCTTCCACTGCCTTTCTACCATTCCAGTGTTTTACTTGCTATATTGTATTTACTTCGCCACCATGGCCTTTTTTTCCCTTTACCTCCCTTATCTCACCTCATTTGCTCACATCGTATATAGACCTATTTTTCTACTGTATTATTGACTGTATGTTTGTTTTACTCCATGTGTAACTCTGTGTTGTATGTGTCGAACTGCTTTGCTTTATCTTGGCCAGGTTGCAGTTGTAAATGAGAACTTGTTCTCAACTTGCCTACCTGGTTAAATAAAGGTGAAATAAATAAATAAATGTTTGGGGTACAGAGATGAGACAGTCATTTAAAATCATGTTATTAAACACTATTATGGCACACGGAGTGAGTCCATGCAACTAATTATGTGACTTGTTAAGCACATTTGTACTCCTGAATTTATGTAGGCCACTTATTGGCTTGCCACACGTTGAATACTTATTGACTCAAGACTATTATGAAAAACATAATTCCACATCGGTGTTATAGGGTACTGTGGGTAGGCCAGTGACAAAAAAAATGACAATTTAATCCATTTTAAAAAGTCTAGGGGTGTGAATAGTCTCTGAAGGGACTACAGTGCACTATTTTTGACCAGAGCCCAATGGGTCTTATACTTTCTGTTAATGCATCACATTCTGACCGTTCTCTCTGACTCTGTAGAGTATAAACACTTACACTAGCCTATTCTTTCAGTGTTACGTACTGTTCACGTTGTCCTCTATTTTTTTGGTGCTTGTCTGTCTGTCCCCTATAAATGTTGTCCTATTCCCTCTCTATGTGATAGGACCACTTGAATTTTTACTGCACGGCCAGTTGTCATGGCAACCTCATTCTGTCTGTGAAACATGAGGAAGTGAGGAGTCAGGAGTATCTGCATGTCATCCTCAGGTAAGTAAAACAACACACCTTAACACACCTGAACACACCTTAACACAACGAATCATTACACTCCGTTTGTGACAGCTCACACTTAACATGAGTAAGAAAAACATGCACAATTTCAAATCAAATTGTATTTGTCACATGCACCGAATACAACAGGTGTAGTAGACCTTGCAGTGAAATGCTTACTTACAAGCCCTAACCAACAATGCAGTTTTAAGAAAAATAAGAGTTAAGAAAAATATTTACTAAATAAACTAAAGTTTAAAATGTTATGTACAGGGGGTACCGGTACCGAGTCAATGTACAGGTTAGTCGAGGTAATTGAGGTAATATGTACATGTAGGCAGGGGTAAAGTGACTACACATAGATAATAAGCAACTATTAGCAGCAGCGTTAAAAAAAGTCTGGGTGAGCATTGTATTAGCTGTTCAGCAGTCTTATGGCTTGGGCTAGAAGCTGTTAAGCCTTTTGTCTCCAGTACCACTTGCCGTGCGGTAGCAGAGAGAACAGTCTATTACTAAGGTGGCTGGAGTCTTTGGCAATTTTTAGGGCATTCCTCTGACAGCGCCGGTATAGAGGTCCTGGATGGCAGGGAGCTTGACCCCAGTGATGTACTGGGCCGTACGCACTACCCTCTGTAGCGCCTTGCGGACGGAGGCCGAGCAGTTGCCATACAATGCATCTCTCTCTCTCTCTCTGTCTCTCTCTCTCTCTCTCTCAGGTCTAGGATGAAAACAATGTATGATAGGATCTCTCTAGCAGAACTTCCTGAGCTGCCTAGTGTCCCTCAACTAGCCAAGGTAACCAAACCACTACATAGTTACTACAGAAACCACAGGGGACCACCATATTTCTGGAGGATTTGGCAAACTATGAATATTGTTGAATTATCTTGGTTCATTGAGATAAGATCTAGCTATGTACAGTGTACGTACATATCTTCCTAACTAAATGTTGTGTGTTTCGGTGTGTTCATAACTTGTTGTGTGTTCAGCTGCTGTGTGAGGATGCTGTTGGTCTCAGATTCAGTCCAATTCTGTATCCCAAGGTGAGCTCACAGACATACATGCAGTATATCACACCATGACCAACAACACTGCTCTAAGTGATTACTCTGCATATTTACCAGGCCTCCCAACTTATAGTGAGCTATGATGAACATGAGGTGAACACCACCTTCAAGTTTGGGGTCATCTACCAGAGGTTTGGACAGGTGAGTTTTGCTCTGTGTGTGTGCTGGAGTTTAGCTATCCTGTTTAGGTTTTAATAACAAACCAAAAAATAAATCTAACACTATTCTCTCTTTCTCAATATCTGTCTGTCAGGTTTTGGAGGAAGAGTTGTTTAGAAACAGTGAGGAGACACCAGCCTTCACTGAGTTCCTCAGTTTACTGGGAGATACTGTAGACCTACAGGACTTTAAAGGGTAAGAGGGGGGGGGGGTATAGAGAGATAGAGACAGACAGAGAGAGAGAGGGAGTGGGCGGGGTAAAGAGAGAGAGGGGGAAGGGGGAGAGAGTAGCCATCGCCTATAGAGAGATGACCCCGAAGAACAGTCCCCTAAGCAAGCTGGTCCTGGGTCACTGTTCACAAACACAAACAGACCCCACAGAGACCCAGGACAGCAACACAATTAGACCCACCCAAATCATGAGAAAACAAAAAGATAATTACTTGACACATTGGAAAGAATTAACAAAAAAAACAGCGCAACCTAAAATGCTATTTGGCCCTAAACAGCATAATACCTGACCACTGTGACTGACCCAAAGTTAAGGGAAACTTTGATTACGTACAGACTCAGTGAGCATAGCCTTGCTATTGAGAAATGTCATCGTAGGCAGACCTGGCTCTCAAGAGAAGACAGGCTATGTGCACACTGCCCACAAAATGAGGTGTAAACTGAGCTGCACTTCCTAACCTCCTCCAAAATGTATAACAATATTAGAGACACATATTTCCCTCAGATTACACAGATCCACAAAGAATTCAAAAACAAACCCAATTTTGATAAACTCCCATATCTACTAGGTGAAATACCACAGTGTGCCATCACAGCAGCAAGATTTGTGACCTATTGCCACAAGAAAAAGGCAACCAGTGAAGAACAAACACCATTGTAAATACAACCCATATTTATGTTTATTTATTTTCCCTTTTGTACTTTAATTATTTACACAGCATTACAAATCAAATCAAAGTGTATTTGTCACGTGCGCCGAATACAACAGGTATTTCACCTTACAGTGAAATGCTTACTTACAGGCCCTAACCAACAGTGCAATGTTTAAGTACAACACTGTATATAGACATAATATGACATTTTTAATGTCTTTATTCTTTTGGAACTTCTCTGAGTGTAATATTTACTGTTCATTTTTATTGTTTATTTCACTTTTGTTTATTATCTACTTCACTTGCTTTGGTATTGCTAACATATGTTTCCCATTCCAATAAAGCCCTAGAATTTAAATTGAATTGAGAGGGGGGGTGAAGAGAGACACAGAGAGTGAGAGAAAGAGAGAGAGACACACAGAGAGACAGGGGGGTAAAGACAGAGAGAGAGAGAGATAATTGGAAGAGGGAGTGAGGGAGAATAAGTGGTAGAGGGAGGAAGAAAGAGAAAGAAAGAGAGAGAGAATTGGAGTTGACGGTGAGAGGTAAAGAAATGAGAAGTTAAGAATAACACAGGCTCTAATCCTAACCCCCTGTTCGTTCTCTCCCTGTCCCTGTAGGTTCCGTGGTGGTCTGGATGTGTGTCATGGTCAGACAGGCTCACAGTCGGTCTACACAGACTACAGAGAACAGGAGATCATGTTCCATATCTCTACCAAGCTGCCCTACACAGAGGGAGACAGGCAACAGGTACACACACACACCTAAAATCCTACACGTAACGGCACACACCTTTCACACACCTTTCTGAAAACGTATGGTTACTTTCGTAACCCCGGTTCTCTGATAATATGATTGAGATTTATCACATTCGCTAGGACCGCCTACTCTCTCTGTAGAAAAGGCAGGCCCTTTCAACCTGATAGGCAGCCCTGTCAATCACCCTTAACACCCCTGTTCCTTCAACCAATCAGGGCACTTGGATATGCTGCAGGACCTCACCTTCCCTCACCTCTAGTTAGTGCACGTTTTGCCATGGCAAGAGCAGCAAATAGTTGTGTTGCTGATGGACTTTCGCATGTTGTTCATAACTGAAATGTTGTGCGTACATTGACATGTCAGTGTTGGAAATTGTGTATATTGTGTTGTGCAATGCCTGTCCTGGGGAGGACTAGGCCTACCTGTCAGGTCTAAGCATTTGAGTGAAGTTTGTGCATCTGTAACT
This sequence comes from Oncorhynchus kisutch, assembly GCF_002021735.2. Classification (NCBI taxonomy): domain Eukaryota; kingdom Metazoa; phylum Chordata; class Actinopteri; order Salmoniformes; family Salmonidae; genus Oncorhynchus; species Oncorhynchus kisutch. The sequence continues at coordinate 21,532,320 of NC_034192.2, forward strand.
TTCTCACTCATCATTACTCAGGATTCATTCAGAACTATTCGTAATCATGCTGCATCTCAATTTACCGCGTCCGCCAATGGTGGCCTTCCACATCTGTGGTGAAAGGTGACAGAGCTAGAGTGGTGTTTGTCAGAACATGAGACACCCCGGAAATCGGTCTTCTCATCAAAACTTCTGTAGCTTCTGAACGGTTTGACCAACAGTCTAATAGTCTAAAGATGAGAATCTCATCTGAAGGTAGCCCGGTACCAGTTTTTTATTTATTATGGGAGCGTACATTAAGCATACAAAACATTAAGAACACCTTCCTAATATTGAGTTGCAAGTGCAACGCTATTTGGCTGGCAGCCACACAAGTAAATGAGCTTACAAAGAAAAGGCAAGGTATTTTTTGCAAAAATGATGAATGGCCATCATGTTTCTATTTATCATAGAAATAATGTGGTCAGCTACATTTCCTAATGTTTTGCATATAGTTAATATTGCATTTTACTGGACAAAAGTAGGCTGGCTACACCAAGAAAAGTACAAGGGAAAAGTAGCTACACATCAGTCAGAGCGCTGTCTGCTCATAAATGGCCCGTTTGTAAATTCACATGAGTGAAGAAGTGCAACTGAAGCCCAAAATGAATCTAATGCCAAGCAGAAATCACAATAAGAAGCATTTAGTTGTGCGTTTATAAAACACAGCAAGTTATTTCTTATGTGTTTTATATCTTTTATCTGTGTGAAAAGCAAAGAATTCTGCATTAACGTGATTCCTAAGTTTAACTTGCTAGTTACTAAGTGGCTGAATTGATAAGGTGACAGGGCCTCATATTGTGTTAGCTGTGTTTGAGAAGTCAAAGCCCTTTGGATGAGTTACCTGTACAGCTGCCACAGCTATCTTTTTATTTCCTTGCGTTTTTTCTCTTCTCAGTTCTCGGCCTGCTCCTCCCCCATCTTCTCTGAGCAGAGGCAGCCAGTTGCTCTAGGAAATCCAGACTCTACATAGACACAGCATGCTCCAGAGACAGTACTGTTTATCCTTAACAAGCATGCGTCAAAATGTTTTTTTTTGCACAATGACATTTGGGTGGCTCCTACCTACAGTTGAAGTTGGAAGTTTACATACACTTAGGTTGGAGACATTAAAACTCATTTTTCAACCACTCCACACATTTCTTGTTAACAAATTATAGTTTTGGCAAGTCGGTTAGGACATCTACTTTGTGCATGACACAAGTAATTTTTCCAACAATTGTTTAAAGTCAGATTATTTCACAAATAATTTATTGTATCACAATTGCAGTGGGTCAGAAGTTTACAAACACTAAGTTGACTGTGCCTTTAAAAAGCTTGGAAAATTCCAGAAAAGGATGTCATGGCTTTAGAAGCTTCTGATAGGCTCAAGTGAGTCAATTGGAGGTGTACCTGTGGATGTATTTCAAGGCCTACCTTCAAACGCAGTGCCTCTTTGCTTGACATCATGGGAAAATCAAAAGAAATCAGCCAAGACCTCAGAAAAAAATTGTAGACCTCCATAAGTCTGGTTCATCCTTGGGAGCAATTTCCAAATGCCTGGCGGTACCATGTTCATCTGTACAAGCAAAAGTATGCAAGTATAAACACCATGGGACCACGCAGCCGCCATACCGCTCAGGAAGGAGACCCGTTCTGTCTCCTAGAGATGAACGTACTTTGGTGCGAAAAGTGCAAATCAATCCCAGAACAACAGCAAAGTACCTTGTGAAAATGTTGGAGGAAACAGGTACAAACGTATCTATATCCACAGTAAAATGAGTCCTATATCGACATAACCTGAACGGCCGCTCAGCAAGGAAGAAGCCACTGCTCCAAAACCGCCATAAAAAAGCCAGACTACAGTTTGCAACTGCACATGGGGACAAAGATCGTACTTTTTGGAGAAATGTCCTCTGGTCTGATGAAACAAAAATAGAATGCCATCCCAACCGTGAAGCACGGGGGTGGCAGCATCATGTTGTGAGGGTGCTTTGCTGAAGGAGGGACTGGTGCACTTCGCAAAATAGATGGCTTCATGAAGCAGGAAAAGTACGTGGATATATTGAAGCAACATCTCAAGACATCAGTCAGGAAGTGAAAGCTTGGTTCCAAATGGGTCTTCCAAATGGACAATGACCCCAAACATACTTCCAAGTTGTGGCAAAATGGTCTACCAAATACTAATTGAGTGTGTGTAAACTTCTGACCCACTGGGAATGTGATGAAAGAAAGAAAAGCTGAAATAAATCATTCTCTCTCCTATTATTCTGACATTTCACATTCTTAAAATAAAGTGGTGAGCCTAACTGACCTAAAACAGGGAATTTTTACTTGGATTAAATGTCAGGAATTGTGAAAACTGAGTTTAAATGTATGTTTAAATGTATGCTAATGTGTATGTAAACTTCAACTGTATATATGTGTAACTTTATGAGCCTGTCTTTGCGCTCTTTAGAATATTTACCTAGCAGCTTCCATTGAATCTCTCAATTTGTGCTAATTTCAGCATTCTGGTAATAGACGCCCAATGGGATTTTTTGTGGGCTTTTTTGGTGCCCCCTTGTGTTCTAAGCTTGTAATACTGTAAATCCTGGGATGAGAGAAGGACGGTATACCGCCCAACTCTAGACTCAAGTGCTTCACACAGTGGTGTCAAGTTGACTTAATGTCAACTTAATGTGGTGGACAATTCGTGATACACACATCAGCATGAAAAACCCAGCAGCGTTGCAATGCTTACTACTAAGTGACATCAAATCAAATTGTATTAGTCACATGTGCCGAATACATCAAGTGTAGACCTTACAGTGAAATGCTTACTTACGAGCCCCTATTCAACAATGAAGTTTTAAAAAATATGGATAAGAATAAGAAATAGAAGTAACACGTTTTTAAAGAGCAGCAGTAAAATAACAATAGCGAGACTATATATGGGGGGTACCAGTACAGAGTCAATGTGCAGGGGCACCGGTAATATGTACATTTAGGTAGAGTTATTAAAGTGACTATGCATATATGATAACAGAAAGCAGCAGAGGTGTTAAAGAGGGGGAGGGGAGGCAATGCAAATAGTCTGGGTATCCATTTGATTGGGTGTTCAGGAATCTTAAGGCTTGGTGATAGAAGCTGTTTAGAAGCCTCTTGGACCTAGGCTTGGCACTCCAATACCGCTTGAGGTCAGAGGCCGAGCAGTTGCCATACCAGGCAGTGATGCAACAAGTCAGGATGCTCGTGCCCTCTTCATGACTGTCTTGGTGTGCTTGGACCATGTTAGTTTGCTGGTGATGTGGACACCAAGGAACTTGAAGCTCTCAACCTGTTCCACCGCAGCCCCGTTGATGAGAAGGGGGGGCGTGCTTGGTCCTCTTTTTTCCTGTAGTCCACAATCATCTCCTTTGTCTTGATCACGTTGAGGGAGAGGTTGTTGTCCTGGCACCACAAAGAAAGGTCTCTGACCTCCTCACTATATGCTGTGTCGTTGTTGTCGGTGATCAGGCCTACCACTGTTGTGTCATCGGCAAACTGAATGATAGTGTTGCAGTCATGAGTGAACAGGGAGTACAGGAGGAGACTGAGCACGCACCCCTGAGGGGCCCCGGTGTTGAGGATCAAAGTGGCAGATGTGTTGTTACCTACCCTTACCACCTGGGGGCAGCCTGTCAGGATGTCCAGGATCCAGTTGCAGAGGGAGGTGTTTAGTCCCAGGATCCTTAGCTTATTGATGAGCTTTGAGGGCACTATGGTGTGGAACGCTGAGCTGTAGTCAATGAATAGCATTCTCACATAGGTGTTCCTTTTGTCCAGGTGGGAAAGGGAAGTGTGGAGTGCAGTAGAGATTGCATCATCTGTGGATCTGTTGGGGCGGTATGCAAATTGGAGTGGGTCTAGTGTTTCTGGGATGATGGTGTTGAAGTGAGCCATGACCAGCCTTTCAAAGCACTTCATGGCTACAGACATGAGTGCTACGAGTCGGTAGTAATTTAGGCAGGTTACCTTAGTGTTCTTGGGCACAGGCACCATGGTGGTCTGCTTAAAACATGTTGGTATTACAGACTTGGACACTTGTCAGTTGGTCAGCGCATGCTCGCAGTACACGTCCTGGTAATCCGTCTGGCCTTGTGAATGTTGACTTGTTTAAAGGTCTTACTCACATTGACTGCGGCGAGAGTGATCACACAGTCTTCCGGAAGAGCTCGTGCTCTCATGCATGTTTCAGTGTTATTTGCCTCGAAGCGAGCATTGAAATAGTTTAGCTCGTCTGGTTGTCTCGTGTCACTGGCAACTCTCGGCTGTGCTTCCCTTTGTAGTCTGTAATGGTTCGCAAGCCCTGCCACATCTGACGAGCATCAGAGCCGGTGTAGTACGATTCAATCTCAGTCCTGTATTGACGTTATTGCCTGTTTGATGGTTCGCCGGAGGGTATAGCGGGGTTTCTTATAAGCTTCTGGGTTCGAGTCCCTCTCCTTGGAAGCGGCAGCTCTAGCCTTTAGCTCAATGCGGATGTTGCCTGTAATCCATGTCTTCTGGTTGGAGTATGTACGTACGGTCACTATGCGGACAACATCATCGATGCACTTATTGGTGAAGCCAATGACTGATGTGCGGTACTCCTCAATGCCGTCGGAGGAATCCCGGAACATATTCTAGTCTGTGCTAGTGAAACAGTCCTGTAGCTTAGCGTCTGCTTCATCTGAACATTTTTGTATTGATCTAGTCACTAGTGCTTCCTGCTTAAATGTTTACTTGTAAGCAGGAGGATAGAATTATGGTCAGATTTGCAAAATGGAGGGTATGTATGTGTCTCTGTGTGTGCAGTTGAGGTGGTCCCGAGTTTTTTTCCCCTCTGGTTGTACATTTAACATGCTGATAGAAATGTGGTTAAACGGATTTAAGTTTCCCTGCATTAAAGTCCCCGGCTTCTAGGAACGCCACCTCTGGGTGAGCGTTTTCTACTTTGCTTATGGCGGAATACAGCTCATTCAATGCTGTCTTAGTGCCAGCCTCTGACTGTGGTGGTATGTAAAAGAGCTACAAAAAACACAAATGAAAACTCTCTTGGTAGATAGTGTGGTCTACGGCTTATCATGAGATACTCTACCTCAGGCGAGCAATAGCTCAACACCTCCTTAGATATCGTGCACGAGCTGTTGTTTACAAAAATACATAGTCCAGTGCCCCTTGTCTTACCAGACACCGCTGTTCTATCCTGCCGGTGCAGCGTATAGCCAGCCAGCTGTACAGTCGTGGCCAAAAGCTTTGAGAATGACACAAATATTTTCACAAAGTCTGCTGCCTCAGTTTAAATGATGGCAATTTGCATATACTCCAGAATGTTATGAAGAGTGATCAGATGAAATGCAGTTAATTGCAAAGTCCCTCTTTGCCATGCAAATGACCTGAATCCCCAAAAACCATTTCCACTACATTTCAGCCCTGCCACAAAAGGACCAGCTGACATCATGTCAGTGATTATCTTGTTAACACAGGTGTGAGTGTTGACGAGGACAAGGCTGGAGATCACTCTGTCATGCTGATTGAGTTCGAATAACAGATTGGAAGCTTCAAAAAGAGGGTGGTGCTTGGAATCATTGTTCTTCCTCTGTCAATCATGGTTATCTGCAAGTAAATCATTGCTTTGCACAAAAAGGGCTTCACAGGCAAGGATATTGCTGCCAGTAAGATTGCATCTAAATCAACCATTTATTGGATCCTCAAGAACTTCAAGGAGAGCGGTTCAATTGTTGTGAAGAAGGCTTCAGGGCGCCCAAGAAAGTCCAGCAAGCATCTGGACCGTCTCCTAACGTTGATTCAGCTGCGGGTCGGTGCAGCACCAGTACAGAGCTACTTCAGGATATGGCATAAGGCAGGTGTGAGTGCATCTGCATACACAGTGAGGTGAAGACTTTTGTAGGAAAGCCTGGTGTCAAGAAGGGCAGCAAAGAAGTCACTTCTCTCCAGGAAAAACCTCAGGGACAGACTGATATTCTGCAAAAGGTACAGGGATTTAGACTGCTGAGGACTGGGGTAAAGTCATTTTCTTTGATGAATCCCCTTTCCGATTGAAAATCTTGTCTGGAGAAGACAAGGTCAGCGCTACCATCAGTCCTGTGTCATGCCAACAGTAAAGCATCCTGAGACCATTCATGTGTGGGGTTGCTTCTCCGCCAAGGGAGTGGGCTCACTCACAATTTTGCCAAGACCACAGCCATGCTCCTCCGGGAGCAACTTCTCCCAACCATCCAGGAACAGTTTGGTGACAAACACTGTCTTTTCCAGCATGATGGAGCACCTTGCCTTAAGGAAAAAGTGATAACTAAGTGGCTCGGGAAACAAAACATCAATATTTTGGGTCCATGGCCAGGAAACTCCCCAGAACTTAATCCCATTGAGAACTTGTGGCCAATCCTCAAGAGGCGGGTGGACAAACAAAAACCCACAAATGATGACAAACTCCAAGCATTGATTATGCAAGAATGGGCTGCCATCACTTCTGTGGCCCAGAAGTTAATTGGCAGCATGCCAGGGTGGATTGCAGCGGTCTTGAAAAGAAGGCTCAACACTGCAAATATTGACTCTTTGCATCAACTTCATGTAATTGTCAGTAAAAGCCTTTGACACTTATGAAATGCTTGTAATTATACTTCAGTATTCCATGGTAACATCAGAAAAAATTATCTAAAGACACTGAAGCAGCAAACTTTGTGGAAATTAATATTTGTGTCATTCTCAAAACTTTTGGCCACGAATTTATGTTGATAGTGTTGTCGTTCAGCTCAACTCTGTGGAACGTAAGTCATTTATTTATTCTCCAAAGATTGCATGTTTGCTAGAAGAATGGGTAAGTGGTAGAAGTAAGTGGGGGTTTATTTGATCGCCTACGAATTCTCAGAAGGCAGCATGACCTCCGGAACCTTTTTCTCTACCTCCTCTTCAAGCAGATCACGGGGATCTGGGCCAGTTCCCAAGAAAACCGTATATAATATACATAGCAGTATACATAGCTTTTGCCTGGTCAGTCTGTCATGGAAAGAGCAGGCGTTCATACTGTTTTGTACACTCAGTGTATTGGGAAGTAGTTTAGTGCCCCCCATTTTTTTTATATCCATAAAAAAAAGTTTCTGATCTCTCAGATCTAAGACTTTAAAACAAACTTCCTTTTGATTTATTTTTGGACTGTCTGTTTTTCCATGTATGAATCTGTTATTCAATGCGTTTCTATGGACTAATATCAGTAAGGCCAAATTCAATGTTTCGTCAATTTTTAAATCAAATAGCTAAATGATGCTTGGTATGACCATCTTTAAACAAGTCCATATGTTAGCTTAGTTTATTCCTTCATTAGCATGTTTATTCCATATGTTTACACCTCTCTCTATCCATTGCATATAGGCTTCTCATTTTGAATAATTATGCTTGTGTTTTATTATTGTATGGATGAGTCCTCATGAGTGTATATATTCTTTCCCTTTTAGAACCACAAATGAAATACATTTAATGGAAGCAGATTTGTCCGTGTGTGTAACTGTGTGTGCGTCCACGTGTGCTGACAACCAAGTATACAGATATGGGCCTGTTGTGGAAATTCACCACTAAGAACTCAAACTCAAAGTAAGCCAGTGATAATAAAGATTATTCTTTACTATATTTATTATCACAGCCAGTGATAATTATCATTCATCCATCAAAGCTTGATGAAAACTCTGAAGAGGGCGTTCTCTTTCAGTCTTCTTATACTACTACACAACCAAGTCATTTTAGCATGATTTACATGATTCATTATTCATCATTAACGTTGGTTCCTGTACATGACTGACTGGCATCTCACGAGGCTTCTTCTCGCAAAGCTGGGACCTTGAAACTGAGATACTCCTTTTGGTTCCCAGAGCAATGTTCTGGGCGTACTGCCAATTGGTCAGAGGAGGAGGTCACAGTCACCTGCACAAACCAAGATGGAGTGAGAGGAGATGCTGTTTACAATTTAAGGCGTATCTCTTCAGACAATAAAATGTCACCCTCACAGGCCTCATGTTCCAACTGGACAACCAGTTATAGTGGGCAGATCCAATCAAATCAGCATTAAGTAACCAGCGAGCTCCAGCTAGTCATTTTTTAAGTACCAACAGTGCATTCAGAAATTATTGACACCCCTTGACTTTTTCCACATTTTGTGTCACTGGCCTACACACAATACCCCATAATGTCAGTGGAAAGATGTTTTTTGATTTAAAAAAATATATTTAATACAAATTTAAAGCTGAAATGTCTTGAGTAAATAAGTATTCCCTTTTGTTATGACAAGCCTAAATAAGTTCAGGATTGTTGAACATGATTTTTGAAAGACTACCTCATGTACCCCACACATACAATTATCTGTAAGGTCCTTCAGCCAAGCAGTGAATTTCAATGCTTCAATGCTTCTGTGGTTTGTTCTGGATTGGAGTCTGTTAGATGAATGAATGTCATGTAAATGTTGAGCAGCTTCACTGTAAGTAGATTGTATGTTTTGTCATTCAATAATAATAATACAAACAAAGACTTGAAAATGGCAAAGTAATGATCAACAACCAACTTAACAGAGCTTGAAGAATTTTGAAATATATTGTACAATCAAGGTGTGCAAAGCTCTTAAAGACTTACCCTGAAAGACTCCCAGCTGTAATCACTGCCATCGGTGATTCTAACATGTATTGACTCAGGGGGTTGAATACTTATCTAATCAAGATACACTACATGGCCAAGAGTATGTGGACCCCTGCTCGTCGAACATCTCATTCCAAAATCATGGGTATTAATATGGAGTTGATCCCCTCTTTCAACAAATCATTTCTGTATGGACCTCACGGGAGCATTGTCATGCTGAAACAGCAAACGGTCTTCCCCAAACTGTTGCTACAAAGTTGGAAGCACATAATCATCTAGAATGTAATTTTATGCTGTAGCATTAAGATTTCCCTTAACTGGAGCGAAGGGGCCTAGCCCGAACCATGAAAAACAGCACCAGCTCATACACCAAACGTTACAGTTGGCACTATGCATTGGGGCAGGTAGCGTATTCCTGGCATCCACCAAACCCAGATTCGTCCGTCGGACTACCAGATGGTGAAACGGGATTCATCACTCCAGAGAACGTTTCCACTGCTCCAGAGTACAATGGCGGCAAGCTTTACACCACTCCAGCCGATGTTTGGCATTGCACATGGTGATCTTAGGCTTGTGCGTGGCTGCTCGGCCATGGAAACCCATTTCATGAAGCTCCTGACAAACAGTTATTATGCTGACATTGCTTTCAGAGGCAGTTTGGACCTCGGTAGTGAGTGTTGCAATGGAAGACAGATGATTTTTACGCGTTACTCGCTTCCGCACTCGGCGGTCCCGTTCTGTGAGCTTGTGTGGTCTACCACTTTGCAGCTGAACTGTTGTTGCTCCTAGACGATTCCACGATTCATAATAACAGCACTTACAGTTGACCATCTCTAGCAGGGCAGACATTTGACGAACTGACTTGTTGGAAAGTTGAAAGTCACTGAGGTCCTCAGTAAGGTCATTCTACTGCTAATGTTTGTCTATGGAGATTGCATGGCTGAGTGCTCAATTTTATACACCTGTCAGCAATAGGTGTGGCTGAGATAGCTGACTTTACAAGCATTCCGCTACACCCGTAATGACATCTGCTAAACAGGTGTATGTGACCAAAACAATTTGATTTGATTTGATCCACAAATTTTAAGGGGTGTGACTGAGATAGCCGAATCAACTAATTTCAAATGTTAGAGGTTTTTTCCTCTTTGACATTACAGAGTATTTTGAGGCGATTGTTGACAAACAAATGACAATTAAATCACTTTTAATCCCACTTTGTAACACAACAAAATGTGGAAAAAGTCAAGGGGTGTGAATTAATTCTGGCGAAAGAGGAGAGACCATCACTTCCATAAAAGGATCCACTCTCCCGCCCTTTGGTTATTCTCAAGCATGCTTATCTTGCTATGAATGCAGTGATACATCGCACTCCTATTATGAGCGAACCGGGGTTACATAATCTTAAATTCTCTTTCAGTTACCAAACCCATTCACAGGATTGGTTAAACTCTTGAGGTCTCGCGTGTCTCCACCGAACTAGGGAAATCCGCCTTCAGTTTCTGGGTAAGGCGACAGAGGAAAAGCCATAGGCTCCAAGGTGCGACAAGGGGAAAAGGTTGACCCAGACCAAAAATGGGGTTAGGTAATTAAACCTGAAAAAGCCCTGTATATACTGTGGGCATGAACAGTGACTGGTAGAGCACAGTCCACCCACACGCTTAGGGACGCTAAGGGCAGTAGTAAAGCGAAAGAAGGAGGACTATTATGTCTTCACACTTTCCAGTGGTTAATAGCTGCTGTGAAAGGATTTTAAGCACAATAGACATGTCCCAGAATGAGCTAAAAGCTTAGAGTCTGGGTGTAAACGACGTGGCCCCCTTAGAGACTACAGTTATGGATAAACTATCACTGGCCGTGCCCGAATACCTATACTAGAAAACTGCATACTCATTTCTGTGTTTTATCAAGTAGAATTCACTCGTCTTTTCTGAACTTTGACAGCAATCAGATTAATTGATGCTCTGTACCAAAATGAACGAATGGCGGAAGTCAATGTAATCGCACATTCGATGACACATTTAGAATAGTATTTTCAAAATCCCACATGCTATACTAACAGTTTTATAGTATGTGAAATTGTTTAAATAGTACTCAATGTGTCTCTACACCTTCTCGGTAAGTACTTCTTAGTTACGGAACATCTGAGTGTTTCTGATGTTGGGAATACCCTGGCTTCAGAGAGCATGTTTTATGATACAGGAGTTGGCCAATTCCCTACATGTGATACATCGAAACAAGTATTATAATTTTTTGGTACTTTTATTTAAATCAGGGGAGCCCAGTATGGGTATTCGGACGGCCACTGTCGGTGCCTCGGTAGGCGAGAAAGTGGAAAAATGACCTTAACAAAGATGAACCTTCTCTCCAGCCAAAATATCCTGCAAGGAGCATAGGACCATGGAAAACAGAGTGTAGGAAGGTACCATCTCCACGACAAAAACACACCAAAAATGCACCAACTTGCGGATGGTGGAGACTTTAGTTAAGTCATCGTTGGCTATTGAAAGTAGAACCCAGTAGAAAATGGGTGATTTCATAGCGAACTGAAGCTTGCATCCCCTCGTAATAGTAGACAGCCCTTTGGGAGTAACTGGATTAGATATTCTGCATAGCGGCTTACTCGGGCCAATTCCCTCGAGGGTCTCAAACATGATGTTTCTCAACCATAGTTTGGAGGAGTGTTATTAGGCTACTAGTGATCGGCACCAATATGGAAAGTCTGTGTCAATTGTCTGCATTTTTTTTTTCAATTTTAAAATTGGAGACTGAATTGTGACTGACCTGCACAGCAAGGTTTCCGTACTAGTGACCAAGAAGATTTAAATGTATTGGACATTTGAGACATTTACTGGTCATCAATATGCACTGGGTGTGTAATCCATTAGGGCGTCCGCCCACACAGCCAGCGCCATCAATAAGCGAGGGATGTTCGCCAAACGAGCCACATCTGTGTCCTTAAAAACAGCCTACAACTAATTACAAAAACACTATTCCTTATGTTTCGATGTGTAGCATATGCAAAACCTATTGTTTTGTATGATATTAATATTTTTTAAATGAATATAAATGAAGAGAAGCTATGACTTAGCCCAGAGACAGAGATAGACATGTCAGATAGGCTATTGCATCTGCTATACAGATATAGGAGTACAGGAGGAGGCTAATTAGTTCATTTTCTATCAGAATATTTGTTATAAAGATAAGCATTATATTGTTTGATTATAGCAGCAACTCTGGTAGTCCTAAAGCATTCTTCCTCATTTCAAATTCAACTGTCGGAGGTTCAAATCTCAATTTAAGATCAAAAATAGTTATAAATTGCTGAGGTGTTATAAAGACGCAGGGTGAGACCCAGATGCAGACACCGGAGGCAGATGGTTTGAGGCTCTGATATTTATTGAAATACAAGAGGCAGGCAATGGGCAGGTCGGGGACAGGCAGAAGTTCATTAATCAGGTCATAGTCTGAAAGGTACAGTGGGGGCAGGCAGGCTCGAGGTCAAGGCAGGCTGAATGGTCAGGCAGGAGGGCTCAGTGTCAGGGCAGGCAGAATGGGTCGGAACCGGGAGGACTAGAAAAACATACTAGGAAAGCAGGCACAGGCGCAACAGACAAACAGAGAACACAGGTATATATACACTGGGGATAATGAGGAAAATGGGCGACACAGTCAAATCAAATCAAATCAAATCAAATTTATTTATATAGCCCTTCGTACATCAGCTGATATCTCAAAGTGCTGTACAGAAACCCAGCCTAAAACCCCAAACAGCAAGCAATGCAGGTGTAGAAGCACGGTGGCTAGGAAAAACTCCCTAGAAAGGCCAATACCTAGGAAGAAACCTAGAGAGGAACCAGGCTATGTGGGGTGGCCAGTCCTCTTCTGGCTGTGCCGGGTGGAGATTATAACAGAACATGGCCAAGATGTTCAAATGTTCATAAATGACCAGCATGGTCGAATAATAATAAGGCAGAACAGTTGAAACTGGAGCAGCAGCACAGTCAGGTGGAAGTTGAAACTGGAGCAGCAGCATGGCCAGGTGGACTGGGGACAGCAAGGAGTCATCATGTCAGGTAGTCCTGGGGCATGGTCCTAGGGCTCAGGTCAGTTGAAACTGGAACAGCAGCATGGCCAGGTGGACTGGGGACAGCAAGGAGTCATCATGTCAGGTAGTCCTGGGGCATGGTCCTAGGGCTCAGGTCCTCCGAGAGAGAGAAAGAAAGAGAGAAGGAGAGAATTAGAGAACGCACACTTAGATTCACACAGGACACCGAATAGGACAGGAGAAGTACTCCAGATATAACAAACTGACCCCAGCCCCCCGACACAAACTACTGCAGCATAAATACTGGAGGCTGAGACAGGAGGGGTCAGGAGACACTGTGGCCCCATCCGAGGACACCCCCGGACAGGGCCAAACAGGAAGGATATAACCCCACCCACTTTGCCAAAGCACAGCCCCCACACCACTAGAGGGATATCTTCAACCACCAACTTACCATCCTGAGACAAGGCTGAGTATAGCCCACAAAGATCTCCGCCACGGCACAACCCAAGGGGGGGGCGCCAACCCAGACAGGATGACCACAACAGTGAATCAACCCACTCAGGTGACGCACCCCCTCCAGGGACGGCATGAGAGAGCCCCAGCAAGCCAGTGACTCAGCCCTTGTAATAGGGTTAGAGGCAGAGAATCCCAGTGGAAAGAGGGGAACCGGCCAGGCAGAGACAGCAAGGGCGGTTCGTTGCTCCAGAGCCTTTCCGTTCACCTTCCCACTCCTGGGCCAGACTACACTCAATCATATGACCCACTGAAGAGATGAGTCTTCAGTAAAGACTTAAAGGTTGAGACCGAGTTTGCGTCTCTGACATGGGTAGGCATAAAAATGGAGCTCTATAGGAGAAAGCCCTGCCTCCAGCTGTTTGCTTAGAAATTCTAGGGACAATTAGGAGGCCTGCGTCTTGTGACCGTAGCGTACGTGTAGGTATGTACGGCAGGACCAAATCAGAGAGATAGGTAGGAGCAAGCCCATGTAATGCTTTGTAGGTTAGCAGTAAAACCTTGAAATCAGCCCTTGCTTTGACAGGAAGCCAGTGTAGAGAGGCTAGCACTGGAGTAATATGATCAAATTTTTTGGTTCTAGTCAGGATTCTAGCAGCCGTATTTAGCACTAACTGAAGTTTATTTAGTGCTTTATCCGGGTAGCCGGAAAATAGAGCATTGCAGTAGTCTAACCTAGAAGTGACAAAAGCATGGATACATTTTTCTGCATCATTTTTGGACAGAAAGTTTCTAATTTTTGCAATGTTACGTAGATGGAAAAAAGCTGTCCTCGAAATGGTCTTGATATGTTCTTCAAAAGAGAGATCAGGGTCCAGAGTAACGCCGAGGTCCTTCATAGTTTTATTTGAGACGACTGTACAACCATTAAAATTAATTGTCAGATTCAACAGAAGATCTCTTTGTTTCTTGGGACCTAGAACAAGCATCTCTGTTTTGTCCGAGTTTAATAGTAAAAAGTTTGCAGCCATCCACTTCCTTATGTCTGAAACACATGCTTCTAGCGAGGGCAATTTTGGGGCTTCACCATGTTTCATTGAAATGTACAGCTGTGTGTCATCCGCATAGCAGTCAAGCACAAAGACAGGTGAAACAGATCAGGGTGTGACAGGTGCAGTCACTTTTGAGGACAAAAGTAAAGTAATAAAACAACAGTAAAAAGACATTTGAAAAAAGAGTAGCAAGGCTATATACAGACACCTGTTATTCAGGCTTATTGAGGTAGTATGTGCATGTAGGTATCGTTAAAGTGACTATGCATATATGATGAACAGAGAGTAGCAGAAGCGTAAAAAGAGGGGTTGGCGGGTGGTGGGACACAATGCAGATAGCCCGGTTAGCCAATGTGCGGGAGTACTGGTTGGTCGGGTCAATTTAGGTAGTATGTACATGAATGTATTGTTAAAGTGACTATGCATATAAGATTTTTTTTTTTTAAACAGAGAGTAGCAGCAGCGTAAAAGAGGGGTTGGGGGGGGGGGGGGGGGGGTACACAATGCAAATAGTCCGGGTAACCATTTGGTTACCTGTTCAGGAGTCTTATGGCTTGGGGGTAATGAATTAAATGGTAGTACGTACTGGATGCCCTTTGGGGGGTGGACCATTCTTGATACACACAGGAAACGATTGAGTGTGAAAAACCCAGCAACATTGCAGTTCTTGACACACACCGGCTGGCACCTACTACCATACCCCGTTCAAAGGCACTTAAATATTTTGTTTTGCCCATTTACCCTCTGAATGTCTCACATACATAATCCATGTCTCAATTGTCTAAAAGCTTAAAAATCCTTATTGAACCTGTCTCCTCCCCTTCATCTACACTGATTGGATTTAACAAGCTACATCAATAAAGGGTCATAGATTTCACCTGGCTTCACCTGGTCAGTCTATGTCATGGAAAGAGCAGGTGTTCTTAATTTTTTTTTATTCAGTGTATACACACTGGTCATAAACCTCACATGTTTAGTGAATCTAACTACAAAGCAGATGATGCCTTCACAAAAATTTGGTCAAAACATTTTCTTTCTTACCTCAAAATCTATCAAAGCCTATCACAGGATCTTACTTCTTCACATGAGGGTTGAGGATTAAATTGAGCATGTGAACAGTGAGTCACATGATTCTAGCTTGTTCCTGATTAGAAATGTTGAGTGTTACAACTATCCCATGTTACAACCATCCCCAGTCTCCCCTCCTTATAACCGATCTAAATCTAAATATGGAGCCCAATTAAAAAGACAGATCAAACTTAATTTAACCAACAAAAATTATATACAATAATAATTATTATAAAACAAGTGATTTAAAAATATTTAACAAATAAAAAAATACAAGTTACAAAATTGCATCCTACCTGAATAGCGAGTTGCACAGTAGCCTGCATTTGGCCGAATCAACGTTCTTCTCATCTTTGTCCACTACAATATTAAAACGTGTCCATACAAAGGACATTCCCCTTGTAGCAGACTCCAGACTAACAATTTCGTTTTCAGTTGGTAGCACCAGCGTATTAACTTTTTCTCTCTTATGCTAACATATGGAATTGTTTTCATCTAACAGAACATTTAATATATATATTTTTTTTTTTTATGTAGCCTACCGCCCTATTCGTCCTATGCACTCGTAATGACCAATGCGCATTATCTTCTCTGTAAAATAGTTGATATTAAGCTCAACATTTGAGTTGAGAAATAAAAAGTAGACCTACAGAAAGCTGAGAACATCCTCTCTCCATCCGTGCCAACTGGAGAGTTGTGTTTTCCAAGCAATTGGATTTTAAAATGTTATACAATCAGAACACTTTTTTTCTCCCGTGCATTGTGCATGTGACTTGAATTCATTTTAATTATGTGAATAGCCTAATGATGATGGTGAGAGCCCAGTAACAGATTGACTGTAGTCCCCTTAAGCATAGATTATTTTGTTCACTGTCTCTCTAAAACCACAATGTTTTGATTTATATGGTCATGTGACAAAGATAATATTTTTGTCTCTTTTATCAAAATCTTTTTTTCCAAAATTAACTGGTTTATTTTCATAACTGATCAAAATTCAGGTATACTATAGCCTATAGATAATATTCTGCCCATGTGAACACATTTACTTTAGGCCATATAAAAACAGCTACATGACTTAATGAAAATCAGCCAACAGACTATATTGTTTCACATTCTTTAATAAAAGTTTCCCCTCCAAATAGGCCTACAAGGAAACTCTATGTGTCTTGATGACATTGAGTGTGCAGGGGGGTCTGTACACAGCGCAGTATCTTGCACAAAAATTTTGCCCTCTCGACAGGGTCTGAAGACCTACTTGGCAAGCAAAATCCTTCAAGGTTTGCATGTGAGGAGATTAAGCAGGCAACGGGTATCCAGTCAATATTAGGAGAGCTAGAGTAGTGAGTGACACTCTTTGTGACAAAGAGAAGCGAGAATAACCAGAGGGCGGGAGAGTGGCTCCTTTTATGGAAGTGAGGGTCACCTGTCTCCAACAGACACTTTTAATAGGTACTTCTGAGAGAGTAGGAGTTCCTAGCTAACCCCCACATGTCATACTTCGAAATAAGTATTTGAAAGAAACCCTGACAAAGGTAGTAGCTTGCTACCAAAACATTGGTTCGTAACTTTTGATGAAATAGAAATTGATGAGAGTAAACCCCGCACCCACAGCTCCAGAGGAAGCGACACATAGGAAATGACATCGTAGGAGTGGTGTTCCAGGAAGAGGCCACACCCTTCGTAGCAGACATGATCGCCTCAAACTTCCTACACGCCTTCATACTGGTGCAGGTGGACAACCCCTGTACCCAACAAACCACCTACAAGGTACTGAACAAACACACACACTCTAACCCAGGGGTCGGCAACACCGCAAGTCATATTTTTGGGCCCCCAAAATATGTTTTTGTAAAAAAATATATAATAACGTAGATTTGGGGGGGGGGGGGTGTCATTTTGTAAAATCACCAGGAATTCAACAACAAAACATTTGTTTAATTTTGGAAATCTGTTCCCAAGTATTCCCATGAATAAAAAAAGAGACACGATTGTATGAAATTATTGTTGTTTTCAAATACAATTTATTTTTGGGCTTAGTTTTGGTCAATTTGCATTGTACAATTTATTATAATTATGTTCTGGCCCCCTGACCATCTGCTCCGATAAAAATCAGCCCATGGCTGAATCAAGTTGTCTACCCTTTCTCTAACCTAACATACACACGCACATGATGACAACTCTGGTTATTATGGTTATGATTGACAGGTGTCAGTCACGGCCCGAGAGGGTGTACCTTCATTTGGCCCGCCCCTCCCCAGTCCAGCAGTGTTTAAAAAGGTGAGAGCAGCCTGAAGAGATTTAGGAAACATGGTCTATTCCGAGAGAATTCAAATAGATTTCAGCTTTTACCTATTCATGAATAATTGCTCTGGGGTTGGAGACCTTTTGTTGCATTTGTCTGTTTTTCTTCTCTCGCCCTCTCTCTCCCTCCAGGGTCCAGAGTTCAGAGAGTATCTTCTCACTAAGTTGATCAATGCAGAGAATGCCTGCTACAAGAGTGACAGATTCGCCAGGCTGGAGGTGGGTAATAAATAAGTTATTTTAATGATTATATTGTATGGTAAGCACATTGCGTACTACAGAGGGAGTCTCAGACCCACCTAAACCTAGGAGGACAACCTCAGACCCAAGCCAAAACCGTGTTTATGTGGTCTTGAATGGTCTCTCAAGTCATAGACCACAAGGTCAAGATTTGAACTCAGGTCAAATGTATAACATATTTAAGTGCATTTTATGTGGTTTATATTACTTGCGTGTGTGTAGGAGCGAACGCGGGCGGCCCTGCTCGATGGTCTACATGACGAGCTGCACAGACACACTCAGCGCATGCTGGGAGTGGGCATCGGCCCCGAGGAGGAGCGGGCGGAGAATGGACATGGCCACGGAGGACTGCTGGAGTCCATCAAGGTCAGACACACACACACACACACACAACTATCTCTCTCTTTTCATGTTTCCCTCTCTCCTACCTCCACATATTTAACTCAAAAGGGCATTCATTTATGAGTGAACAAGAATACATTTTCTCTCTCTTTCTCTCTCTTCCTCCCTCTCAGAGGGCGATGCGAGGAAGGAGTGTCTCCATGGAGATGATGGCAAAGGGTGGAGGAGGTGGCCTGTCCACCAGTCTGAGTGGAGGGGTTCTGCTCCACAGCAGCTCTGATGTGAGAGGGGGGGGGGGTGATTAGAAGTGAAGGATGAGGTCAGGAGGTGGGAGAGAGTAGGTGGGAGTGGGGATGATAGGTGGTTAAAAAGGCGAGGACAGGGGTACAGTGAGTCTTATAGTTGATAAACTGCTGTTACAACTTCTCACCCATCTTGCTCTCTTTTCCCTACTTCTTCCCTACTCCTCTCTCTCTCAGGCAACTAATGTTAAGTCTCCAGTGAAACGTCGCTCTGGTCTTTTCCCTCGTCTGCTCAGTATAGACAGCCAGACAGAGAGACATAACCACAATCATCGCAGGTAGGACACAGACACACAGAGACTATAGATGTAGATCACATCTATAGATGTAATGAATGTGTTGGTGCCTTTCGGGCAGTTCAGAGTGTTCATTGAGGAATGGAATAGTTTTTCATTACAGTTTTTTGTTTGTATTTGTAATTTTGTAATTGTATGACGCAGGGCTCCCTAGCAAAAGAGACCTTGGTCTCAATGGGACTCAATTAAGATACAAAGATTTAGTACATGATAGTGGCGTTTTTGTCCTTTACAGTCTCCATAGTGACCAGAGAAGCTTTGATACTGGCCACTCCACGCAGGAAGTGAGGTCAGAGACCCTCTCTAACCCCAGCTCTCCAGAGGCCTCCCTTAAGGAAAGGTGTGTTTCCCCCTCCCCTGTCTCTCTCTCTCTCTCTCTCTCTCTCTCTCTCTCTCTCTCTCTCTCTCTCTCTCTCTAGGCCCAGCAGTGTAAAGTTAAAGGGGAGCAGTAGGACTAACGTCTCTCTTACACCCCCCCTAGGCCCAGCAGTGTAAAGTTGAATGAGTGCAGTGCAAGCAGGACAAACGTCTCACACTCCTCATCTAGTACAAGTAGCTTCAGCAGTGCAGCAGGAGAGGGAGAGGCCACCGACACTGACCCTGTGAGTGGGACCTGTTTGTTTGAGTGAATGTGCGTGCTTCAAAGAGAATGAGAATGTGTGTATGTGTAGTGTATTTCTCACTTTATCCCTTCTCTACATCTCTCCATCCCTCTCCATGTCTTTCTCTAGAACACCCTGGCACCCTCAGTGTTCCTTTCTGTTCACAGCCCCTCCCTCACTGTTGAAGGTCAGAGTTCAGGGACCCCTGTCATTATGTGTCGCAGCCCCACTGGTAACCACGACAACAGCTTCCTGTGCTTTTAATAATCATACTTTTCTAACTTAATGTAAATATTTCTTAGTTATTGCATCAGAGGAAATGTTTGTTTATAAATGCTTGTTTTTTTTCTCTTTTCAATCTAGAGTTAAAGAATAAGAGTTCTCCTAGATCCAACTTGAAGTTCCGTTTTGATAAATTGAGTCACTCTGCGACAGTAAGTGTGTGTGTGTGTGTGTCTGTGTGTGTGTGTGTGTGTGTGTGTGTGTGTGTGTGTGTGTGTGTGTGTGTGTGTGTGTGTGTGTGTGTGTGTGTGTGTGTGTGTGTGTGTGTGTGTGTGTGTGTGTGTGTGTGTGTGTGTGTGTGTGTGTAAGAAAGAGAACCTGTGTGTGTCACCAGCCCCTCCTGTCTTTCTAACAGGGACACTAGGTGAAAGATGTGGGATGAGAGAGAGATAAAACAGGTGAGGGAGGCTCTTGTAAATTGAAATGTGTTGTGTTTTAATTTGTTTCTCACTCTGTTGTTTCTCATTTTGTGGTTGGAACTGTTTCTCTTTTTCCCACTTTCTCAGTTCAAATGGGATGGAGGTATGAAGGGCAGTACATTAGGGATGGGTGGAGAGAAATAACAAGAGAGAGAAGGCCCCTCCAACCTGAGGAAGAGGTTGAAAGAAGAGAAATGGCTCAAGATGGATGATTCAGTACAAACACTACAGTGGAAGTTTTAGGCCCAGGCAAAGCTGTGCTCTGCCTAGTGGATAATGGTCCTTTCATATTCAGCTGTCTGTGTGGTTGTTTCCTGAACACGGATCAAAGTTCTATGAGTGGCTCTGACATGGGTCCTTGTCAGCAACTGCACTGCATTCAATACCACACAGAACTGTAAGGCATAGATTCAATTCAACATCACTAAGGCCAGGAGTTTTTCCTGACCATGTGGTCTACCCAGGAAAAACTCTGGCCATAGGCATCACCAATGGAGGCAATATTGATGTCCAGACTGCCATTCTTGGAAAGGGAAAAATAATCATGGCTTGTCATACAAATGTTACAATCTGAGGGTCCCTGGAATTTCTACACTGAACAAAAATATAAAAGCAACATGTAAAGTGTCCCATGTTTCATTAGCTGAAATAAGATCCCAGAACGATACTCACAAAAATATGATTTCTCTAAAATGTTGTGCTCAAATGTGTTTACATCCCTGTTACTGAGCATTTCTCCTTTACCAAGATAATCCAGCCACCTGACAGCTGTGGTATATCAAGAAACTGATTAAACAGCATGATCATTTCATGTGCACCTTGTGCTGGGGACAATAAAAGGCCACTCTAAAATGTGCAGTTTTGTCACCCAACACAATGCAACAGATGTCTCAAGTTTTGAGGGAGCATGCAATTGGCATGCTGACTGCAAGAATATCCACCACAGCTGTTGGCAGAGAATTGAATGTTAATTTGATGTATGCACTTCACGGATGAATCCCGGTTTCAACTGTACCCAAGCAGATGGCAGACAGCGAGCATGTATGGCTTCGTGTGGGCGAGGGGTTTGCTCATGTCAACGTTAAAAACAGAGTGCCCCATGGTGGCGGCGGTGTTATGGTATGGGCAGGCATAAGCTATGGACAATGAACACAGTTGCATTTTATCAATGTCAATTTGAATGCACAGAGATACCGTGATGAGATCCTGCGGCCCATTGACGTGCCATGCATCCGTTGCCATCACTTCTTGTTTCAGCATGATAATGCATGGCCCCATGTCTCAGGGATCTGTACACAATTCCTGGAAGCTGAAAATATCCTAGTTCTTCCAATTGCTTGCATACTCACCAGGCATGTCACACATTGAGCCTGTTTGGGATGCTCTGGATCAACATGTATGACAGTTTTCTCCAGTTCCCGCCAATATTCAGCAACATCGCACAGCCATGGACAATCAGTGGAACAACATTCTACAGGCCACAATAAACAGCCTGATCAACTCTACGCGAAGGAGATGTTGCGCTGCATGAGGCAAATGGTGGTCACACTAGTTACTGACTGGTTTTCTGATCCACGCCCTTACCTTTTTTTCAAAGGTGTCTGTGACCAACAGATGCATATCTGTATTTCCAGTCATGTGAAGTCATAGATTAGGGCCTAATTTATTTATTTCAATTAACTGATTTCCTTATATGAATTGAAACTCAGTAAAATCGTTGAAATTGTTGCATGTTGCATTTATATTTTTGTTCAGAAGGAATAAAGTGATTCCTGATTCTGTTCTAATTGTTCTATATCTCTGTCTGAAACAATCATCCATGCAAAAGAGAAAATGACAATGCAAAATCAAAGAAAAAGAAAAATGTACCCAGCAAACATCACTCTATTGGCCCCATGTGGGTATTCGATTGGCAAGGTGGGAACGGGCTAGCCCACACCAGGCCCACACCAGCCCAACATGGACTAGCCCACAGCAATCCCACATCAGCCCGACACAGGCCAGTCCACACCAAGCCAGTAGCATGTATTTATTGATGCCAAGAGAATCCAGGCCTCCCCCCCCAAAAAAGAAAAATACATACAAAATGATTGTCTTTTGTCTCTCTGTGTTTCATACATTCAGCCTCTTGTGAATTGAATGAAATGTATCTAACCGGAGAAAGCATCAAAGCAAGCGAAACAGCCCCTCTCTGTCTCAGTATGTGTAGCCCATCTATCTGATGCTGTCTGGTCAAAAAGAGTATGACATTGTTTCCGCCCGTAGCATTGAACGCAAGGGAAGCAAGCAAGCATTTGGCCTCCCTTGATAATTTTTTGAATTAATAATATCCAATTGTCATTGAGCTAAACTGAGCGATCTCAGCTGTTTTTTATTTTTATTTTATTTCACCTTTATTTAACCAGGTAGGCTAGTTGAGAACAAGTTCTCATTTACAACTGCGACCTGGCCAAGATAAAGCATAGCAGTGTGAACAGACAACAACACAGAGTTACACATAGAGTAAACAATAAACAAGCCAATACCACAGTAGAAAAAATAAAAAATTGTCTATGTACATTGTGTGCAAAAGGCATTAGGAGGTAGGCGAATAACTACAATTTAGCAGATTAACACTGGAGTGATAAATGATCAGATGGTCATGGGCAGGTAGAGATACTGGTGTGCAAAAGAGTAGAAAAGTAAATAAATAAAAACAGTATGGGGATGAGGTAGGTGAATTGGGTGGGCTATTTACCGATGGACGATGTACAGCTGCAGCGATCGGTTAGCTACTCAGATAGCAGATGTTTAAAGTTGGTGAGGGAGATAAAAGTCTCCAACTTCAGCGATTTTTGCAATTTGTTCCAGTCACAGGCAGCAGAGAACTGGAAGGAAAGGCAGCCAAATGAGGTGTTGGCTTTAGGGATGATCAGTGAGATACACCTGCTGGAGCGCGTGCTACGGGTGGGTGTTGCCATCGTGACCAGTGAACTGAGATAAGGCGGAGCTTTACCTAGCATGGACTTGTAGATGACCTGGAGCCAGTGGGTCTGGCGACGAATATGTAGCGAGGGCCAGCCGACTAGAGCATACAGGTCGCAGTGGTGGGTGGTATAAGGTGCTTTAGTAACAAAACGGATGGCACTGTGATAAACTGCATCCAGTTTGCTGAGTAGAGTATTGGAAGCTATTTTGTAGATGACATCGCCGAAGTCGAGGATCGGTAGGATAGTCAGTTTTACTAGGGTAAGTTTGGCGGCGTGAGTGAAGGAGACTTTGTTGCGGAATAGAAAGCCGACTCTAGATTTGATTTGTTTGATGTGAGTCTGGAAGGAGAGTTTACAGTCTAGCCAGACACCTAGGTACTTATAGATGTCCACATATTCTAGGTCGGAACCATCCAGGGTGGTGATGCTAGTCAGGCGTGCGGGTGCAGGCAGCGAACGGTTGAAAAGCATGCATTTGGTTTTACTAGCGTTTAAGAGCAGTTGGAGGCCACGGAAGGAGTGTTGTATGGCATTGAAGCTCGTTTGGAGGTTAGATAGCACAGTGTGAATGGTCCTGGTGCACCAAAAAAGTGTCAGGGGAAGCCAGCTTGGATATGGCTTCACACCAATCACATCACATCAGAAGCAAAACGTAATTCACAGGAAAAAAAACGTATTGTTGCATCTCGTTGTGTCATTGTCCTCCGGTGGCTAGCGAGCTAAAACCATCCATTTCCTAAATTAGCCATGGATGGAGATAGAGATTTGGAGTTGTGGTTTTACTTAATTCTCCATGCTGGCCAATAATTACAACTGTGATTCTGATCCAACCATAAATTCATACATTGTACCGCTGCCCTGAGAGGATGGAAGTTCAACATGTAGCTAGATGTAGCAGGCTAATGTTATTAACTAGCTGGCCTGGTGCATCGTTGCCCTTGAAAGGAAATTAGGCTAACAAGTAAGCGTTTTAGCCAGGTAGACTAGGACAGCAAAAACTAAAAGTGTGTACTGTATGACAGTCACAGACTGTTTAGGCAACATGAAAGAGGAGGATGGCATTGGCATTTCTCTACAAGTAGAGTGAGTCAACATGTCTTTTCGACTTGCACGCACACACACAACACGGGCTAGCAAGGTCATATCAAAGAGTTTCTAAACCCAGAGGCCCACCATTACGGGAACACTTGCCAAACAGACCAGGCTGGGGTTTGGGGTTTGAGAAGTCAATGAGAGAAATTCAAAATTCTTCCTTTGTTCCTTTTCTCTACATGTAAAAACACAACCTAGATTCGAGCCAATAGCTTAAGTAGTTGAACATGTTATTACTCCAACCTCATGAAAGTTACAAACTGACACATTTTCATTTTTGTAAAAATGTACTTTATATCGAAGGAGTGCCTTTGATTTGACGGCCTGCACATGAGCAGACGGCCGTTAGCCAACGTTGCCATGACATCGCCTACAAGTGTGATCGTGAATTTGTACTGTACCCTCTTTGGTAATATGGCAGACATTTAAAAGGCTACGGCTACCGGGAACCAAACTCCCGTGTTTATCATGAATGATCCACCACCCAAAAGTATTCCAGCCAACTTGACACAACTGTGGGAAGCATTGGAGTCAACATGGGCCAGCATCCCTGTGGAACACTTTCGACACCTTTTAGTCCATGACCGACAAATTGAGGCAGTTGATTGAGTTGATAGGCTACAATGTTGCCCTTCGCTAGCGATAGTGCAATTCAAGACAGATAGAAAGGGAGGCAGAGTAGAGAGATTAATGCAATTGAAAGAACCTGCATTGTCATCAGGATATTTACTGTTTTTATTTGTCGGATTTATGTATATTTACTTAGTTGACAAAGGAAGTTATAGGCCTACTGCTACATTGGCCTTGGCTATCTCTCATTTCTTTAGCCGCCAATGGCTCATGGTGAATCAATGTGTCCATACGGCAGAACCTGGTGCTCTTGCATTAGTGGAATAATAATTTTAGATTTTTATCATTTTAATTCCGATTTGTATTATTAACCAGGTGACAATAATTTTGAGAAATGAAAACGTTATTATTGAAATGAAACTGTTTCATGAAAATGCGCATATGAAAAACATAACTAGGACACAGTTTCGGTAGAAATGGTAGGATAAATTGTAAGCTTCCCCAAACTTGAAACTCACAAACTTGAAATTCAAGCGCCTAGGAATAGACTGCTGTGAATAGAGCGCACATTATTTATATTTTTTTAAAGGGTAGATCAACTTTAATATTGCAGATAGATATTCTATCAATGTAATTGTCTGCATCATTTCAAATCCCCCATATATTTGTTTTTGTAAATATATTTTCCTTTATTATTTTCCAGAGATGTTCAATTGGGTTCAAGTCTGGGCTCTCTCTGGGCCACTCAAGGACTTGTCCCGAAGCCACACCTGCATTGTCTTGGCTGTGTGTTGTCCTGTTGGAAGGTGAACCTTCGCCCAAGTTTGATGTCCAGAGCACCCTGGAGCAGGTTTTCATCAAGGATGTCTTTGTACTTTGCTCCTTTCATCTTTCCCTCGACCCTGACTATTCTCTCAGTCCCTGTCGCTGAAAAACATCCCCACAGCATGATGCTGCCACAACTATGCTTCAACGTAGGGATAGTGCCAGGTTTCCTCCAGACGGGACGCTTGGCATTCAGGCCAAATAATTCAATCTTGCTTTCATCAGACCAGAGAATCTTGTTTTTCCCATGGTCTGAGAGTCCTTTAGGTGCCTTTTGGCAAATTCCAATCGGGCTGTCATGTGCCTTTTACTGAGGAGTGGTTTCCGTCAGGCCACTGTACCATAAAGGCCTGATTGGTAGAGTGCTGCAGAGATGGTTCTCGAAAGTTCTCCCATCTCCACAGAGGAACTCTGGACCTCTGTCAGAGTGACCATTGGGTTCTTGGTCACCTCTCTGACCAAGGCCCTTCTCCTTAAAGTTACATGTAATTTGCGCCATGCATGATCATTGCAGCCTATCATTTCATGAGAACAGGCTCACTTAGCATTGCTGTACCGCAGCCTAAGCCTGCAGCAGCCTACTTACCAAAGGTTGCACTGTGTCAACAGTGTAGAAATGTATCAATATCCATATTACTGTAGCTTCATCTTATTCTTTTTAACTATTTCTATGGCGCAATTTATGGAAGATGACAAAACTTTGGAGATAACAATAGATAGAGAAGTCAAAGATAGGCCAGTGGTTTTCATCTGTGGTAAAGTTTCCCTAAATCAATGCGTATGACAAATCCAGCTCCAGAACCAGTCATAGAGCCAGCTGGCTAATCTTTTGAATACAGATAACATATTAGCTGTATTAAACTCCATGTGGAAATTCTATGTGGAAATTCCCACACCCAATTTGGGTCGCCTTCGTCATTCTTCGGAGGTGGAATCTAAACATGCATTTCCTCTCTAGGACAAGAAATTACATTGAAATAGTGGTGAAAACTTCCTCTCCGCACTGTTTTCACATGCCAATGTGGGCATGTTTCCTGGTAAAAGATGAGCTTGTTTCAGGCAACGTGAGTTGCTGCCTTTACCAGATATGGGCTGCCCACTCTGCACAAATGCCTTTGGGGCCAACGTTGAGACAATGAGCAAAGGAGCATTGGCCTAATATTAGCAGCCTACATGGGGCCAATATTTTTGCCCCCATTGGGCCCACATCTTGCCAATGTGGACATGTTTGCTGGATATATTTTTGCACTAAACTGACACACTGTTGTGAATAATTCCTAGTAAGTGATATTGATATATAGTGGGGCAAAAAAATATTTAGTCAGCCACCAATTGTTCAAGTTCTCCCACTTAAAAAGATGAGAGAGGCCTGTAATCATTTCATCATAGGTACACTTCAACTATGACAGACAAAATTTGTAGGATTTTTAATTTATTTATTTGCAAATTATGGTGGAAAATAAGTATTTGGTCAATAACAAAAGTTTATCTCAATACTTTGTTATATACCCTTTGTTGGCAATGACAGAGGTCAAACGTTTTCTGTAAGTCTTCACACACTGTTGCTGGTATTTTGGCCCATTCCTCCATGCAGATCTCCTCTAGAGCAGTGATGTTTTGGGGCTGTTGCTGGGCAACACGGACTTTCAACTCCCTCCAAAGATTTTCTATGGGGTTGAGATCTGGAGACTGGCTAGGCCACTCCAGGACCTTGAAATGCTTCTTACGAAGCCACTCCTTCGTTGCCCGGGCGGTGTGTTTGGGATCATTGTCATGCTGAAAGACCCAGCCACGCTTCATCTTCAATGCCCTTGCTGATGGAAGGAGGTTTTCACTCAAAATCTCACGATACATGGCCCCATTCATTCTTTCCTTTACACGGATCAGTCGTCCTGGTCCCTTTGCAGAAGAACTGCCCCAAGGCATGATGTTTCCACCCCCAATGCTTCACAGTAGGTATGGTGTTCTTTGGATGCAACTCAGCATTCTTTGTCCTCCAAACACGACAAGTTGAGTTTGTACCAAAAAGTTTCATCTGACCATATGACATTCTCT
Organism: Oncorhynchus kisutch; assembly: GCF_002021735.2. Lineage (NCBI taxonomy): Eukaryota > Metazoa > Chordata > Actinopteri > Salmoniformes > Salmonidae > Oncorhynchus > Oncorhynchus kisutch. The sequence goes on from NC_034192.2 coordinate 21,559,879, forward strand.
CAATCTTCTTCTGGATCATCCAAATGCTCTTTAGCATACTTCAGACGGGCCTGGACATGTACTGGCTTAAGCAGGGGGACACGTCTGGCACTGCAGGATTTGAGTCCCTGGCGGCATAGTGTGTTACTGATGGTAGGCTTTGCTACTTTGGTCCCAGCTCTCTGCAGGTCATTCACAAGGTCCCCCCGTGTGGTTCTGGGATTTTTGCTCACCGTTCTTGTGATAATTTTGACCCCACGGGGTGAGATCTTGCGTGGAGCCCCAGATCGAGGGAGATTATCAGTGGTCTTGTATGTCTTCCATTTCCTAATAATTGCTCTTTTATACTGATAACAAGTTCAAACAGGTGCCATTAATACAGGTAACGAGTGGAGGACAGAGGAGCCTCTTAAAGAAGACGTTACATGTCTGTGAGAGCCAGAAATCTTGCTTGTTTGTAGGTGACCAAATACTTATTATCCACCATAATTTGCAAATAAATTCATTAAAAATCCTACAATGTGATTTTCTGGATTTTTTTTATTCTCATTTTGTCTGTCATAATTGAAGTGTGCCTATGATGAAAATTACAGGCCTCTCTCATCTTTTTAAGTGGGAGAACTTGCACAATTGGTGGCTGACTAAATACTTTTTTGCCCCACTGTAAAGGTGTCATGTAATCATGTTGCACATACTGTATACACTACAGTTCAAAAGTTTGTGGTCACTTAAAAATGTCCTTGTTTTTGAAAGAAAAGCAAAAAAATGGTTCATTAAAATAACATCAGATTGATGCAGTGTATACATTGTTAATGTTGTAAATGACTATTGTAGCTGGAAACAGATAATTTTTAGTGGAATATCTACATAGGCGTACTGAGGTCCATTATCAGCAAGCATCTATGTTCCAATGGCACGTTGTGTTAGCTAATCCAAGTTTATAATTTTAAAGGGCTAATTGATCATTAGAAAACCCTTTTGCAATTATGTTAGCACAGCTGAAAACTGTCATTCTGATTAAAAAACTAGTTGACTAGTTGAATATCTGGGGCATCAGCATTTGTGGGTTCGATTACAGGCTCAAAATGGACAGAAACAAATAACTGTCTTCTGAAATTCGTCAGTCTATTCTTGTTCTGAGAATTTAAGGCTATTCCATGCGAGAAATTGCCAAGAAACTGAAGATCTCGTACTACTCCTTTCACAGAACAGCGCAAACGGTCCCTAACCAGAATAGAAAGAGGATTGGGAGGCCCCGGTGCACAACTGAGCAAGAGAACAAGTACATTAGAGAGTCTAGTTTGAGAAACAGACGCCTCACAAGTCCTCAACTGGCAGCTTCATTAAATAGTACCCGCAAAACACCAGTCTCAACGTCAACCGTGAAGAGGCGACTCCGGGATGCTGGCCTTCTAGGCAGAGTTCCTCTGTCCAGTGTCTGTGTTCTTTTGCCCATCTTAATCTTTTCTTTTTATTGACGAGTCTGAGATATGGCGTTTTCTTTGCAACTGCCTAGTAGGCAGGGAGTAGTACACAACGTTGTATGAGATCTTCAGTTTCTTGGCAATTTCTCGCATAGAATAGCCTTAATTTCTCAGAACAAGAATAGACTGACGAGTTTCAGAAGAAAGTTCTTTGTTTCTGGCCATTTTGAGCCATTTTGAGCCACAACTTGCCATTGGAATACATGAGTGATGGTTGCTGATAATGTGGCCCTGTATGCCTATGTAGATATTCCATTAAAAATCTGCCATTTCCAGCTACATTCCAGTCATTTACAACATTAACAACGTCTACACTGTATTTCTGATCAATTTGATGCTATTTTAAACCACAAAAAAACGTGGACATTTATAACTGAACCCAACATTTTGAACAGTAGTGTATGTACAGTGTGTGTGTGTGCATATATATTAAAAGAGCACACGTCTTGAAAATTGTTTTCATTCTCTCACGTAATTGCACTAAAATACCTGGTGGTTATGGGTGCGCTTGCTTCCATGCTCGCCCGCATGTCAGGCGGGTCTTGGTCCTTCCCACCCTTGGAAAATCCCTTTGGGCTGGGGTCAAGTGCACCCACTGACCAGAGCACCCACTAATGGGAGCGGCCATTTGTATTGTATTTGCATTGCACTGTTGATGTTGTTGTCAAAATTATTTTTTAAAGATATACAAAAATACAAATAGCATTGAAAGCACGAGTACTTATTTTCTATCCATTATGCACCTGACCTCTCCTTACTAAACCTGATTTTACCCAAGTGGTAAACCCTTATCAATAGTGTCTTAAATTATCCCCATAACCAAGCACTGAATCAAGTAATTGAGTACAGTATTTTTAACATATAAATATAGTATATGAATATATGATGTATATGTTAGTATGTTATATGATTGATAAATGCCTATTTGGATTTATGTGTGATTGTATGATGAGGGACAACAGTTGTGGAAGTTTCCTGATGTCTGTTGATGTCACCCCTGGTAATGTATATATTATAGCCTATATACTATTTATGATTGAGCACATAGCCAACCCTATGACTGTGATATATGGGTCAGACATAAACAATAAAAAATGTAGGTTTTGTGTTGCCATTGTCTTGACAATGAAATAATAAGTATGTAATTTACAGTTAACACATGTAAATCAAATTTACTTATGTGCCAATGGAGAATTCGCTGAATAAAATGCTGTATTTTGTGTCACAAGACAGGTTTCCATCGAATGTTTTTATGCGAGTAAAGTACATGTTGGATAAAAAATCTCATGACAGGGCTGATGGAAACAGCACATTTAAAAATATTTTTTTGTGTCTGCAAAATTTGTTATGCGAGAAATGCTGGTGGAAATGATTTTATGTGCAAATATCAAAGTAAACTTGCAGTCACGCGATGACGTGTGCTACGACTCGGGAAAGAATGCAGTTTATTAGGCTACAGATAAAATAAGTTATGATGAACTTTACAAGGTGGTGAAAGTGCAAAGTGATGAGCTTGATTCTCCTTTCCAATTAATATCAAGGGTCTTATTCTGGTGACATGATGATTGGCTGCCGTTTGACATTAAAATAATCTGGCTCTTTTTTGTCCATAGTAATTAGATCATTTTGTACATGTTTCTGCCAGCATCTTCACAAGGTCCTTTGCTGTTGTCCCATGGTGTTTATACTTGTGTACTATTGATTGTACATATGAACATGGTACCTTCAGGCATTTGGAAATTGCTTCCAAGGATGAACCAGACGTGTGGAGGTCTCAAAAAAACTCTGATGTCTTGGCTGATTTCTTTTGATTTTCCCATGACGTCAAGCAAAGAGGCACTGAGTTTGAAGGTAGGCCTTGAAATACAGTGCCTTGCGAAAGTATTCGGCCCCCTTGAACTTTGCGACCTTTTGCCACATTTCAGGCTTCAAACATAAAGATATAAAACTGTATTTTTTTGTGAAGAATCAACAACAAGTGGGACACAATCATGAAGTGGAACGACATTTATTGGATATTTCAAACTTTTTTAACAAATCAAAAACTGAAAAATTGGGCGTGCAAAATTATTCAGCCCCCTTAAGTTAATACTTTGTAGCGCCACCTTTTGCTGCGATTACAGCTGTCGCTTGGGGTATGTCTCTATCAGTTTTGCACATCGAGAGACTGAATTTTTTTTCCATTCCTCCTTGCAAAACAGCTCGAGCTCAGTGAGGTTGGATGGAGAGCATTTGTGAACAGCAGTTTTCAGTTCTTTCCACAGATTCTCGATGGATTCAGGTCTGGACTTTGACTTGGCCATTCTAACACCTGGATATGTTTATTTTTGAACCATTCCATTGTAGATTTTGCTTTATGTTTTGGATCATTGTCTTGTTGGAAGACAAATCTCCGTCCCAGTCTCAGGTCTTTTGCAGACTCCATCAGGTTTTCTTCCAGAATGGTCCTGTATTTGGCTCCATCCATCTTCCCATCAATTTTAACCATCTTCCCTGTCCCTGCTGAAGAAAAGCAGGGAAACGCCAAACATAACGATTTGCATTGTTGCCAAAAAGTTCAATTTTGGTTTCATCTGACCAGAGCACCTTCTTCCACATGTTTGGTGTGTCTCCCAGGTGGCTTGTGGCAAACTTTAAACGACACTTTTTATGGATATCTTTAAGAAATGGCTTTCTTCTTGCCACTCTTCCATAAAGGCCAGATTTGTGCAATATACGACTGATTGTTGTCCTATGGACAGAGTCTCCCACCTCAGCTGTAGATCTCTGCAGTTCATCCAGAGTGATCATGGGCCTCTTGGCTGCATCTCTGATCAGTCTTCTCCTTGTATGAGCTGAAAGTTTAGAGGGACGGCCAGGTCTTGGTAGATTTGCAGTGGTCTGATACTCCTTCCATTTCAATATTATCGCTTGCACAGTGCTCCTTGGGATGTTTAAAGCTTGGGAAATCTTTTTGTATCCAAATCCGGCTTTAAACTTCTTCACAACAGTATCTCGGACCTGCCTGGTGTGTTCCTTGTTCTTCATGATGCTCTCTGCGGTTTTAACGGACCTCTGAGACTATCACAGTGCAGGTGCATTTATACGGAGACTTGATTACACACAGGTGGATTGTATTTATCATCATTAGTCATTTAGGTCACCATTGGATCATTCAGAGATCCTCACTGAACTTCTGGAGAGAGTTTGCTGCACTGAAAGTAAAGTTTCACAAAGTAGATGTCCTAACCGACTTGCCAAAACTATAGTTGTTAACAAGAAATGTGTGGAGTGGTTGAAAAACTAGTTTTAATGACTCCAACCTAAGTGTATGTAAACTTCCGACTTCAACTGTGAAAGCTCATTGTCAAACTTGTGAGGCTCTCCATGCTCATTAGTTGCTCTTTAACATGCTGCTACTTCACTCAATCCTGTTATAAAAGTCTCCTTTCCTAACTGTTTTACCTTCCCTGAGACCAACCAGAAATGTTTCCTTGGCCAAATATTATGAACTGTATTCAGAAATATAGTCATGTGTGTTTCCTGTCCTCTCTGAGATCACCAAATGAAACACACTCGTCACATCTGTCATAAGTGTCCACGGACCATTCCCACAAGTGGACATTTTGTATCAAATCCTCATTTTGGGGATTTAGGAGTTCGCCATGTGAAATCCTTTGTTCTCTCTATGTGTCTCTTTCGGCCGGGGGAGAGTCTCCTCCAGGAATTTACGACCTGAGATAACAGAACCTGGGTGTAGGAGAGAGAGAGGGGGAAGCCACTAGCTATACCCAAAAAGGTTCACATCGTGACAGAGGAGTACACCTAATTCAGTCAAACCTGTGTAGGGCCCAGTTTCCCAAAAGCATCTTAAGGCTAATTTCATCGTTAGAACCTTCATAGGAGCATAAATCTCAGAACGTTTTCCCTAAACCATTGTTACTAATGTTCCACTTGAAAACGCTCATTATTTACCGACTGCCTGAGACCACTTGTAGAACAGCTTTAGTGGTTTCAGAAAGTATTCTCACCCTTTGACTTTTCCCATTTTGTTACAGCCTGAATTTAAAATGGATTCAATAGAGATTTTGTGTCACTGATCTACACACAATACCCCATAATATCAAAGTGGAATTGTGTTTTTAGAAATGTTTACAAATTAATAAAAAATGTCTTGAGTCAATAAGTATTCAAGACTTTTGTTATGACAAGCCTAAATAAGTTCTGGAGTAAAAATGTGCTTGAATGTTCCTGAGTTGCCTAGTTACAGTTTTGACTTAAATCAGCTTGAAAATCTATGGCAAGACTTGACAATGGCTGTCTAGCAATGATCAACAACCAACTTGACAGAGCTTGAAGAATATTTGTAAGAAAAATATGACAATATTGTACAATCCAGGTGTGCAAAGCTCTAAGAGACTTACCCAGAGAGGCACAGAGCTTTAATTGCTGCCAAAGGTGGTTCTAGCATGTATTTCCTCAGGGGGTTGAATACTTATCCAATCAGAGGGTGAATGGACAAGACAAAAGATTTAAGTGCCTTTGAAAGGGGTATGGTAGTAAACTCAGCAAAAAAATAAACATCCTCTCACTGTCAACTGCGTTTATTTTCAGCAAACTTAACATGTGCAAATATTTGTATGAACATTACAAGATTGAACAACTGAGACATAAACTGAACAAGTTCCACAGACAAGTGACTAACAGAAATGGAATAATGTGTCCCTGAACAAAGGGGGACCTAAATCAAAAGTAACAGTCAGTATCTGGTGTGGCCACCAGCTGCATCTCCTCCTCAAGGACTGCACCAGAATTGCCAGTTCATGCTGTGAGATGTTACCCCACTCTTCCAACAAGGCACCTGCAAGTTCCCGGACATTTCTGGGGGGAATGGCCCAGACGTGCTCAATGGGATACAGATCTGGGCTCTTCGCTGGCCATGGCAGAACACTGACATTCCTGTCTTGCAGGAAATCACGCACAGAACGAGCAGTATGGCTGGTGGCATTGTCATGCTGGAGGGTCATGTCAGGATAAGCCTGCAGGAAGGGTGAGGGAGGAGGATGTCTTCCCTGTAACGCACAGCGTTGAGATTGCCTGCAATGACAACAAGCTCAGTCCGATGATGCTGTGACACACCGCCCAGACCATGACGGACCCTCCACCTCCAATCGATCCCGCTCCAGAGTACAGGCCTCGGTGTAACGCTCATTCCTTTGACCATAAACGCGAATCTGACCATCACCCCTGGTGAGACAAAACACTTGGCAGTCAAGAGCATGAGATGTCTGCATTAAAAATATACAGTAGACCCCCAGCTAACAGCATTCTCACGATTTTAGAGATGTTCCCTTAAGAGTTTCATTAGGTCATTACCTAAATTTTTCATAGGAATGTTCCAGTGATGTGAAAGGACTGTTTCCATAAGACCATACCCTAAATGTCAAAAAGAACTTACCCATAACGTGGTTACCATTTTCTCAGAATATTCAGTATGAATGTTCTAGACATGTTTCATTGGAACCTTGCAGGAATATTCCTGTGTCTAATTTTGAGGGTTAGGATAATATTCCGTCAACATCATACTAGACATACACAGAACATGGTTGCTCTGTTCTCAGAATATAAGATATTAATCTTCAAGACACTTTTTGTGTGCTGGACCCCTTACTCTTCATCATCTAAATCCTCCCCCTTGGTCAGATCCTCTACCACTTCAACCTCGACTTCCAATACTACGCCAACGACAACCACATCTACCTAAGCAGCAAATCCCTCCTCAACCTAGCCTGGTACGAACCACCTTGATCTCACGAGCTTACATCCTGATGGTTCGTACGAGACTAGGCTTTAACCTACACATAGAACTGAATTTCCTGGCCATCTTGAGATGGCGAGTCAGTCAGGAGGCGTCCTCAAGTTCAAGACTTTGTTCTCTCCTTAGAAAAGCTACAATAGCTTAGCTTACCTCACTGTACTCACTACTTCCCTTGTTTGTTGTGATTGAATGGCAAAGACAAATCAAACCACTCCCCCAAGGTAACTATTTTTTAGCATTTCTTAACCAAGCTTCAAAACAAGGCCAAATCAGGAAGTTCAGTCGCTCTTTGACAGTTAAAGATTTCCACTAGCTTTCATGGCCACAAAGTAAAAATTTGCAAAAAAATAGCTTTTGGTCTTAATTTAATATAAGGTTAGCAGTGTGGGGCCTCCCGAGTGATGCAACAGTCTAAGGCACTGCATCTCAGTGCTAGAGGCGTCACTACGGACCCGGGTTCAATCCTGGACTGGCCGTGATAGGGAGTCCCATAGGGCGGCGCACAATTGGCCCAGGGTCATGAGGGTTTGGCCGGGGAGCTTTACTTGGCTCATTGCGTTCTAGCGACTCCTTGTGGCGGGCCAGGCGCCTGCAGGCTGACCTCTGTTGTCAGTTGAATAATGTTTCCTGACATGTTGGTGTGGCTGGCTTCCGGGTTAAGTGGGCAGGTGTTAAGAAGCATGGTTTGGCAGGTCATGTTTAGGGGGACTCTTGGCTTGACCTTCACTTCCCAAGCATGTTGGTTAGCAGTGTGGTTAAGATTAAAATACATTTTTTAGAAATGGGCAGGGATAATTAGACATAATTATGACTTTGTGGCTATGTAACAACCACAGTTAAGGGCATGTTCCATTGCTCAGTCGGTGGATTGTGCAGTCGCACATGACATATTTAGAGATTCCTATTTTATACACAAGTCTGACAACCAAAGTAGCCATGACTGCACATATATAATAGAAGTCAACGTACAATGCCTTCAGAAAGTATTCATACCCCTTGAGTTATTCCAGATGTTGTTGTGTTCCAGCGTAAATTCAAAATTGATTAAATCGATTTTTTTCTCACCTATCTACACACAATACCTCATAACGACAAAGTAAAAACATGTTTAGAATGAAATTCAGAAATACCTAATTTACGTAAATATTCACACCGAGTCTTTCTGGGTACGTTTCTTTAAAAAATTCTTCAAGCTCTGAAGTTGGTTGTTGATCATTGCTAAACAGTCATTTTAAAGTCTTGCCATAGATCTTCAAGGCAATTTAAATCAAAATTGGAACTAGGCCAGTAAGGAACAGTCAACATCGTCTTGGTAAGCAACTCCAGTTTATATTTGGCTTGTGTTTTAGGTTATTGTCCTGCTGAAAGGTGAATGTGTCTCCCAGTGTCTGTTGAAAAGTAGACTGAACCAGGTTTTCCTCTAGGACTTTGTCTGTGCTTAGTTCTATACTCTCTAGTCTTTGCTGATGACAAGCATACCCATAACATGATGCAGCCACCACCATGCTTGAAAATATAAAGAGTGGTACTCAGTGATGTTGTGTTGGATGTGCCCCAAACATAACGCTTTGTATTCAAGACAAAAATTTGATTTCTTTGCCACATTTTTTGCAGTTTTACTTTACTGCCAATATTTTTATTCTGTACACGCTTCCTTCTTTTCACTCTGTCATTTAGGTTAGTGTTGTTGAGTAATTGATCCATCCTCCATTTTCTCCTGTCAAAGCTATTAAACTCAATCTGTTTTAAAGTCACCATTGGCATGGTGAAATCCCTGAGTGGTTTAAGGACGCCTGTATCTTTGTAGTGACTGGGTGTATTGATACGCCCATCCAAAGTGTAATTAATAACATCACCACGCTCAAAGGAATATGCATTTTGTTCACCCGTTGTACTTTTGCAGATGTCAGTTGACAAATCAAAATCTGATTTCATATAATAATATATAAAAACATAAATTATTAGATACAACACTTGGAAGCCTTTCATTCTAGCCTTTTTATCAGTATACAGCACATACCCACTCATTCTCAGAATATAAAAATATATGTAAGACAAATTAAACAATACTTACAGCATTCATTAGAATTCCCATAATGAAATTGTTGTGAAATTGTCATGAAAGGAATTCTTGGTTCCTTCCACAGTGGCTCTGGAAACGGTATTACAGATAACTGAGAAACATACAGGAAGTAATGAACTACAGAGTCACACTGTAGTCACACCTTTCACATCATATGTAAATCATACACTGTAGTAGTCTACTTTGCCTCCAAAATGTTTGGAAAATCATGATATGATCTTGAAAGCCTACTTCTGATTTTTTACTTCCGTCATGTTGCTAGCTAGCCCAATGATGACTACTATGATTAGTAGATAGTGATAGAGATAGATATGATAGAGACGTGTGTGTGCACCGAGCAAACACAACAGACCGAAGACCTGAAAGACGGGACTAGATTGATAATAGAGATTCATGATTTGTGATCAGGGTCGTGCACAGACCTTTGATGGAGCAGGTTTTGAATTCAAAGTGTTCTACTTCTCCTTTCGCCAAATTCACCATTATTAATTGTTTTGCATAGGCCTTCATTTTCAGCAAAATAACATCACACATTGTAGGCTAATGCACAACTCGTCGGTCCTCACAGATGGGCTATTGCAGCAGACGAACACACCGGGTTCCATTCCTACCAGCAAGAAGAAGCGGCTCCAGTGGGCACGCAATCACCAACACCGGACAATTGAGGAGTTGAAAAACACGGCCTGGTCTGACCAATCCCTGTTCCTGTTGCGTCATGCTGATGGCAGAGTCAGGACTTGGCGTAAGCAGCATGAGTCCATAGACCCATCCTGCCTGATGTCAACGGTACAGGCGGGTGGTGGTGTACCACTGTCCAATCTACAGCAACTGCATGATGCCATCGCGTCAGCATGAACAACATCCCTGTGGAAAGTTTCCGACCTGTAGTATTCATTCCCCGAAGAATTCAGGCTATTCTGAAGGCAAAGGCGGGTCCCGACCCAGTACTAGATGGGTGTACCTAACAAACTGTGTATGTACAGTAAATTTGCAGCATTATTTGACAAAGGTAATTGTATAAGAAACTGCAGAATCTGCTCTTTCTAATACTACATAGACATCAAAACATCTTACATGCATGTAACTCTGCAGAAGGGTTTGAAAAAGGGACTTTTTAGCGCTCCCTGCCTCTGTGTCAATTCCAAGCTGCGCCCATCTCTTCATATACAATTTGACAATTGATAATATTGTCACCCATCAGACTAATGTCAATGTAATCTTGTCTTTAGGCTAATTCTATTATTATATGTGTGAAATTAGTTTCGATATAGTTTAGGTGCAGTTTCGATGGGCCATCAGCTGGGTAGGCTGACAGAGTGTGAATGACTGGTGGTGAATGAGGGGCAGGGACAAGAAATTACCTTATAACACAAATTCTGTTTGTGATAATAAGATTCTGTGTAATATAGACTTATTAAGGAAAGGTCAAGGACGGGGGGAGGGTGCGTGACTTTAAAAATGGCAACATGACGCTCTCGCCTCTCCTGGTGTCTCAAGAGGGGGATAAGGGCTGGGAAAAAAAGAACAAAGTAATTCCACCAATCGAGAGGATGGAAAAAGGGCAGGCACTTCAGAACCCCTAGGGTCTCTATCTGTGCCTGTTTATGGTCATACCTACAGAGGAGATGATTCGACACAAGACCTTTACCTGACCATGTGACCTGACTCCTGAACATAGCCTATAATTAAAGCCCAAAGCATCTCCTTGTCGCGGTCAAATGGTCAGGAAAACTCCTGGCCCTATAGTGATGATTTATGATAGAGAATTCTCTCTCTCTCTCAGAATCCAAGTGTTCATCTTGCTGAGTGGTCAGAGAGCAAACACAAACAGGTAGAATGTGAAGATGGTATCTTTACCGCTCTCCATAGCTGTCCCTTTAAATGTTCTCTGTCATTCAGTTTGTTTGTTGTGATGGTGTTGAAAAAGGGTCTCTCAATGTCATCCTCCCTTCATCCATCCCGTCATCTGTGGGTGGTTAGTGGGCTGCAGTATAGGACTGGATGCCTCAGTCTTCAGCAGTCTGGGACTATTTATTAATTAGTTATTCGGAACCCTGTTAGCTGCTTCTCTTCCTAGGATCCACTATGTACGGACTATATTGTCTCCACCCCCAGACCTGGCAGTGTGACATAGAAGCCTCATTGGGGAACAACAGTCTTGTTTCATCAGGTAACGCATTCCCTCAGGTTCATTGTGCGGGAAAATCTCACAATTATTAGTTTGTGGGGTAAATGTTTGTAATGGACTTAAGTCTTTCTGTCTTCTCTCTCCCCGGACGCAGGTGTACATAGTGGCTACGGCAGTGGTTGGCCAGGCCTCTCTCAGACTACTATTCCTTGGACGATGATGATGAGTACGGGCGTGAGGTCCATCATCTTCTTCAGCATCTCCATGATGTCGTCGTGACCCTTCGCCCCCTCAATGAACTCCTCTAGGGTCAGCTCACCTGAGGGGGGAGGAGGGGACAAGTCAGGGGTCAACTCACAATAACCTCCAGGAGGACAGACAGGTGGTGACTCTTACCCTCTCCGTTGATGTCGATCTTCTCGAATATGAGCGACACAATCTCCTCTGGGGTGACATCCTGGTTCCGCGTGATGTCCTGGATTGCCTGAGAGAGAGAGAGAGAGAGAGAGAGAGAGAGAGAGAGAGAAACATTTCTTAATTGCTTGAATACAATTCTTGAAACAATGTTGTCGATATTCAAAACAGTTGATACAAGACACAGAAATCCCTAAAAACTGCAAATGCATGAATCAAAATAACATATTGCCTAAAAAACTATTATTACAACCACAAATATCTATTGGAAAAGGCTAGCAAAACAAAGTGTTAGTTTGTCTTTAAAAACATGCCACCATCATCATAGATTTATTTTTCAATCTATTCAATCCGCATCATGGAAATTCAGCATTACAGCAGGAGACTGCATTCAGGACAAGCGTTGCTTCTTAGGGGTGTGCCGAGTACTTGGACAAAACAAGTATTGCAACGGATATGCAGCATTTTTGGAATACAATGATGACAAGTATTTTTTGTATTATCCGTGATCGGAAAAAAGCTAAATTCAGCTGCCAGCACACATCTCTCTTTCACTCAAACAGTGTGAAGCGCTGTGTGCTCTAAACAACTATTGGCTAGTTCTTCTGCCTGTAAAGAAACGGGCGGGGTATCGGTTGAGCCTGCTGCAACGGGATTGGATTAGAACAAGCCGCTCTTATTTTCCACCATAATTTGCAAATAAATAAATTTAAAATCCTACAATGTGATTTTCTGGATTTTTTTTCTCATTTTGTCTGTCATAATTGAAGTGTACCTATGATGAAAATTACAGACCTCTCTCATCTTTTTAAGTTGGAGAACTTGCACAATTGGTGGCTGACTAAATACTTTTTTGCCCCATTGTACATAACAAAAAATATAAATGCAACATGCAACAATTTCAAAGATTTTACTGAGTTACACTTCATAGAAGGAAATCAGTCAAATGAAATACATTCATTAGGTCTATTCTATGGATTAGTCCTAATCTATGGATTTCACATGACTCGGCACTGGTGCAGTCATGGGTGGGCCTGGGAGGGAATAGCCCCCCCCCCCCCCCCCAACCTCTCAGACGATCCCGCCGGTGAAGAAGCCGGGTGTGGAGGTCCTGGTGACATGTGGTCTGCGGTCGTGAGGCCGGTTGGATGTACTATCAAATTCTCTAAAACGAACAATGGAGGTGGCTTATGGTAGAGACATAAACATTATATTCCCTAGCAGCAGCTCTGTTGGACATTCCTGCAGTCCGGATGCCAATTGCACACTCCCTCAAAACTTGGGACATCTGTTGCATTGTGTTGTGTGACAAAACTGCACATTTTAGAGTGGCCTTCCAGTGGGTCAGAAGTTTCCATACACTAAGTTGACTGTGCCTCTGAACAGCTTGGGAAATTCCAGAAAATTATGTCATGTCTTTAGAAGCTTCTGATAGGCAATTTCCAAATGCCTGAATGTACTACATTCATCTGTACAAACAATAGTACGCAAGTATAAACACCATGGGACCACGCAGCCGTCATACCGCTCAGGAAGGAAACGCCTTCTGTCTCCTAGAGATGAATGTACTTTGGTGCGAAAAGTGCAAATCAATCCCAGAACAACAGCAAAGGACCTTGTGAAGATGCTGGCGGAAACAGGTACAAAATGATCTATATATATATATATATATATATATATATTTTTTTTACCTTTATTTAACTAGGTAAGTCAGTTAAGAACAAATTCTTATTTTCAATGACAGCCTAGGAACAGTGGGTTAACTGCCTGTTCAGGGGCAGAACGACAGATTTGTACCTTTTCAGCTCGGGGGTTTGAACTTGCAACCTTCCGGTTATTAGTCCAACACTCTAACCACTAGGCTACCCTGCCGCTATTCACAGTCCTATATCGACATAACCTGAAAGGCCGCTCAGCAAGGAAGAAGCCAATGCTCGAAAACCGTCATAAAAAAGCCCGACTACGGTTTGCAACTGCACATGGGGACAAAGATCGTACCTTTTGGAGAAATGTCCTCTGGTCTGATGAAACAAAAATAGAACTGTTTGGCCATAACGACCATCATAATGTTTGGAGGAAAAAGGGGGAGGCTTGCAAGCCGAAGAACACCATCCATACCGGGAAGCACGGGGGTGGAAGCATCATGTTGTTGGGGTGCTTTGCTGCAGGAGGGACTGGTGCACTTCACAAAATAGATGGCATCATGAGGTAGGAAAATTATGTGGATATATGGAAGCAACATCTCAAGACATCAGTCAGGAAGTTAAAGCTTGGTTGCAAATGGGTCTTCCAAATGGACAATGACCCCAAATATAGTTGCAAAGGACAACAAAGGGAAGGTATTGGAGTGGCCATCACAAAGCCCTGACCTCAATCCTATAGAAAATTTGTGGGCAGAACTGAAAAGGCGTGTGCGAGGAGGAGGCCTACAAACCTGACTCAGTTACACCAGCTCTGTCAGGAGAAATGGACCAAAATTCACACAACTTATTGTGAGAAGCTTGTGGAAGGCTACACGAAATGATTGACCCAACTTAAACCATTTAAAGGCAATGCTACCAAATACTAATTGATTTTATGTAAACTTCTGACTCACTGGGAATGTGATGAATGAAATCAAATCTGAAATAAATAAATCTCTCTACTATTATTCTGACCTTTCACATTCTTAAAATAAAGTGGTGATCCTAACTGACCTAAGACAGTGAATTTTTACTAGGATTAAACGGCAGGAATTGTGAAAAACTGTGCTTAAATGTATTTGGCTAAGGTGTATGTAAACTTCCGACTTCAACTGTGTAACATGGGCTGCTCAGTATGTGTAGGTAATCCTTTCTAACGTGGCTTTTTAAAAAAGATATTACGAAGAACTGCAAAAGTGTTGTTAAGGCTCTCCACTTTTCACATAAGGCTGTTGTATAAAACACCTGTCTCCAGATTACATCTTCAAACTCAGGTCATCCGTGGCATCTGTGACAGCGAGGGAGAAGTGTTCATCCCATGTATTTAGGTAAGAGATTCTAGCTAGCTACATTTTCAGATATTACATGTTCCTCATTATGTCAGAAATTAAATTTCATTGCACTTTAAAGAATACTGTTAGCTAGCTAGCTAATGTTAGCTGGCTGGCTTGCTAGCTAACATTACATGTATGATCTGTGTAGTGTATGATCTGTGTGTTGTTTAGTACACTACCATACACACTCTGTTTAGCACATGGCCTCACATGTGAATCCTTAAAGAGATGGGTGGGGCTAAGGCCTAAGAGAGTGTGAATGATGCTGAATGGGTGTAGACAAAGGAGAGCTCTCCAGTAGGTGTACCAAAACATTTAAGTGCCATTTTCTCAAAAAAGGCGTCATCAACTTTCAAAGCAGAATTACTTTCCCATTGTTCGTTAACTGTAGTGTATGATATACCATTTTCTAGCTCTGAGTCTACTTCTATCCAACGTAAAAAACACAATTTAAAATTTAAACAAACAATGAAAATAGTGTTGTATGAATCCTCAAGCATGTTAGTGTGCATGTATTCACAAAACACAAGGTAGTAATTAAAACAGTAAATCCCTCATGTTCCTCTTTCCCACCCTCTCCTTTCCCCATTGATTCTCAACAAGATCTCACAGTTTCACGTCAAAATTAGACATTCATCCATGTTTCTCAAACTTCAAATTTCAAAGTTGTTTTCCGAACATCAAATTTCGAAGTGTTTAAGTTTAGGCATTAACTCTGAATTTTTAAGGTTAGGGTTAAGTTCAGGCATTAACTCTGAATTTTAAAGGTTAGGGTTAAGTTTAGGCATCAACTCCAAAATCTTAAGGTTAGATATTAACTCTGAATGGTTAAGGTAAGGGTTAAGTTAGGTTTAAAACAAACATCTTAAAAACAACTTTCTATCGCTGGATTCAAGCATGCGACCTTTTGCACCAGTGGCAGATGCACATGCCCATCCACTATCCCTGTCCACAACACCCTAGAAAAACTTAAACCTACTGGAAGGTAAGTGCTCATTGTTGCCCCTAGTGTCCGATTTTCACATCATCTCCCGATGTCCTCAGAAATGTCTAATACTGACTTGTGTCACGGGAGACCTGGCTGTTGATGTTTCCCACATGAATCTGTCCTGTAATGTTGCACAGGTGAAAGACAACCTTATTGGTGCTTCCGTAGTGGCCACTCCCTTAAATGTAGGTTATTGGTCAGTGACTATGTCTCTATGCAATACAAAGAGAAAATATATATATATATAGTCTTGGACAGACTTGGCCCAGCAACATTGCAGTTATTGACACACTCAAACCGGTGTGCCTGGCACCTACTACCATACCCTGTTCAATGGCACTTAATTATTTTTGCTTGACAATTCACCCTCTGAATGGCACATACACAGTCCATGTCTCAAGGCTTAAAAATCCTTCTTTAAAAATAAAAATAAATCCTTCTTCTACACTGATTGAAGTGGATTTAACAAGTGACATAAATAAGGGATCATAGCTTTCAATTGGATTCACCTTGTCAGTCTGTCATGGAAAGAGCAGGTGTTCTTAATGTTTTGTATACCCAGTGTACTTTGTATCCCTCATTTACTCAAGTGGTTCCTTTATTTTGGCAGTTACTGGTATGCCTACTGTCGGGAAGGACGCCGTTTGGGCAGCATGCGGGCCAAAACCAATGCCCCAGGGTCTATGATTTCTTAATCCCGCCCTGTTCACAGTCCCCGCCTTTCATGAGATGTTGTTTTGTACACAGTGTATTTGTCCATGCTATGTACAGTCAATTAGTATAGTTAGTAAATATAGTGATTATTATTATGCAGTCCTGTCTAGGGCTGGTTCTACCTTGTGAGATAGATGAGACACTTCTAAAGTATACATTAATAATTTGTCCTGGCCAGCGTGATAGGTCTACTTCTTGTTTGTTGTTTTAACCCAACGGAAAGGAATAGGTTATCCCTCTCAGGGTCAATAACAAGACAAAAACAACATAAAAAGCACTTGCCATCACTGTGTTTATTTAGAATCAAATGAATTTGATTATTAGGCATCATTATAGTATATTAAAGAGAGATATTTGTTCAACTCTCCATATAATAATTCTCCAATCAAATAAATGCAAACCGATGCAGGCCTATGGAGTACCCTACAGCCTACTGGAGTAGCCTACAGCTCCAGTGTGCTGCACACAAACAATAGAGGCAAAGCGACTACGTCCATTTATTCACTTGATTTTTCAGAGTTTATCGGCTACATGTTCAGTTGGCATAGCTACATTTCTTGTATATTCCTCCTTGAGATTCAGTTCATGAATTTATTTTTATATAATTGTCCAACACAGAGCTGGAACTAGTAACTGAATGGTGCATACAGTCGCTTGCGAAAGTTTTCACCCCCTTGGCATTTTTCCTATTTTGTTGCCTTACAAACCTGGAATTAAAATAGATTCTCGGGGGATTTTTATCATTTGATTTTCTTAACATGCCTACCACTTTTAAGTTGCAAAATATTTTTTATTGGGAAACAAACAAGAAATAAAACTAAAACTGAAAACTTGAGCGTGCATAACTATTCACCCCCCCCCCCCCCAAATCTCTTGAAGACCGAAACAGGTTTCCCTCAAGAATTACCCTGTATATAGCGACATCCATCATTCCTTCAATTCTGACCTGTTTCCCAGTCCCTGCAGATGACAAACATCCCCACACCATTATGCTGCCACCACCATGCGTCACTGTGGGGGTGGTGTTCTCGGGGTGATGAGAGGTGTTGGGTTTGTGCCAGGCATAGCGTTTTCCTTGATGGCAAAAAAAGCTAAATTTTAGTCTCATTGTCACACCTTGATCAGTTTCACCTGTCCTCGTTATTGTCTCCACCCCCTCCAGGTGTCCCTTGTTTTTCCCAGTGTATTTATCCCTGTTTCCTGTCTCTGTGTGCCAGTTCGTCTTGTATGTTTCCAAGTCAACCAGCGTTTTTCCCGTTCTCCTGCTTTTTGCGTTCTCCTGGTTTTGACCTTTGCCTGTTTCTGGACTTTGTACCCGCCTGCCTGACCATTCTGCCTGCCTTGACCATGAACCTGTCTGCCACTCTGTGCTTTTTTTTTTCTTTAAGCAATGGCTTTTTTCTGACCACTCTTCCATAAATCCCAGCTCTGTGGAGTGTACGGATTAAAGTGATCCTATGGACAGCTCCTTCAGGGTTATCTTTGGTCTCTTTGTTGCCTCTCTGCTTAATGCCCTCCTTGCCTGGTCTGTGAGTTTTGGTGGGCGGCCCTCTCTTGACAGGTTTGTTGTGGTGCCATATTCTTAAAAAAATATAAATAATGGATTTAATGGTGCTCTGTGGGATGTTCAAAGTTTCAGATATTTTTTATAACCCAACCCTGATATGGACTTCTCCACAACTTTGTCCCTGACCTGTTTGGCGAGCTCCTTATTCTTCATGGTGCCCCTTGCTTGGTGGTGCCCCTTGTTTAGTGGTGTTGCAGACTCTGGGGCCTTTCAGAACAGGTGTATATTTACTGAGATCATTTGACAGATCATGTGACACTTAGATTGCACACAGGTGGACTTTATTTAACTAATTATGTGACTTCTGAAGATAATTGGTTGCACTAGATCTTATTTAGGGGCTTCATAGAAACCGGGGTGAATACATATGCACTTTTTGAAAATTGTATTTTTCATTTTACCAATTTGAACTATTTTGTGTATGTCCATTACATGAAATAGAAATAAACATCCATTTAAATTACAGGTTGTAATGCAACAAAATAAGAAATTGCCAAGGGTGGTGAATACTTTTACAAGGCTCTGTAACTGCGGGCTTCGTAGCCTGCTTGTTTGTCTCTCCGTTTTAGAAGCTGCCCGTGTTTCTTCAAAACTAATTCAACACATTCATTAACATTATTATTATTTGTATTTTTTTTATTTTACCCCCTTTTCTCCCCAATTTCGTGGTATCCAATTGTTAGTTGTTACTATTTTGTCTCATCGCTACAACTCCCGTACGGGCTCGGGAGAGACGAAGGTCGAAAGCCATGCGTCCTCCGAAACACAACCCAACCAAGCCGCACTGCTTCTTAACACAGCGCGCATTCAACCCGGGAAGCCAGCCGCACAAATGTGTCGGAGGAAACACCGTGCACCTGGCGACTTGGTTAGAGTGCACTGCGCCCGGCCCGCCACAGGAGTCGCTAGTGCGCGATGAGACAAGGATATCCCTACCGGCCAAACCCTCCCTAACCCGGACGACGCTAGGCCAATTTTGCGACAGAGCCTGGGCTCGAACCCAGAGTCTCTGGTGGCACAGCTAGCACTGCAGTGCAAATCATTAACATTATTTATTTTACTTTCTATGGGAGAATAAAAATAAAATAATCATTGACACATGATGATATCATGTGGCCCACATTTTTCAATTCATATATCCATTTCCCTGTTATCATGCCTTAATTTGGGCAAAAGTAAATAAAAATTTAAAATAAGGGTGAGAGCAACGGAAATAAAAGTACTGTGTGCTAACAATTTCAGTGTCTTAGGCTGTATGACAATTTATCACTCCATCTTTTTTCGTGTAAATTCTTCCCACCCAATCAGGGCTTTAAAGCCTATCGGCAGGGGAGCATTCAAAAACAATTGTCCAGATCATGGCATTCATCATGACATCTTGTTCAATTGTCAGTTCAATACCTAAATAGATAGATCTATAGCCTACCAATTAATGGGTTGTCATTTAGGCTACATAGCCAACAGTAATTAAAGTGTTATTCATTTAGACAGATGGTTTGAGTGGTGCTGTGATTGTCTTTTCAATAGGTGTGTGAGTGAAGGCATTAACAAACATACCTTTCTCTTTTGTGTCAATGTGGTGGGGTGTAATATTCCATTATATTTGATTTGTCTCAATTCAGTAGCCTAAACAGTTCAATAGTCCAGTGCCCCATCTGTCGTACATCATCTGGCCCCATCTGTCGTACATTGTCGGTTGAGAGGCTGTCCTGTAATAAATACATTTAGTTCATTGCCATTTCCATCATTCTCCTTTTCCAGGTTATCCAGGAATCGGGTAGCTTATTTTGCTGATATCAGTGTGACATCTCTTCCCTTCAATTTGACTCATAGTTGTGGGGTACAAGTGAACAGGATTTGTTTCCCCATAGTTCTCTCTTTATGGGGTCGAATTCTCTGCGTTTTATGTAGAGGTCTCATGTCGGCGTTGATGTAGATCCGATGGTCCTCATAGATCAAACATCTGACTCCCGACTTTTTGGCTTGTATGACCAGTCGTAGAACTTTATCTTTGATTATATGTTTTTATAGTTAAGTAACTTTGATGATGCCCCTTGATTTGTTGCTCGTGTCCCCTCTTGGGCCGCCTGACCAGCTTTCTGGGAAATTTCCAAAACAAAACTTTGAACGGCAACTGAAGTCCTCCATCCCGTTTAATCTTTCAGTAAGACCCTTAATGATGTATTTTTGTTCATCCACTGTATTCTTGAGCTTTTCTCATCCGATTTCCTCCAGGGTTAACCTGGTTTCAGCCTTCTCCGCATGTTTACCCAGTTCAGTCATATCAGTTTAGATTTTTCTTCATCTCCTTAGACAGTTTTAATTGCCAGTGCAAATGTCTGTTAGAAGTGTCTCTAAACTCACTTAGTCAAGTCATCAGCTACTTGGTCCATGGTCACGTTGTTTCGGTGTGTTTGATTATCTTTATTTCTCGATCTAGTACTTGCCATAACATGCAGTTGCCTAACGTTTCAGTTATTTCTGGACTTTAGAGTTCTATTCTATTTGAGAGGCATACTTTTTTTTAAAGAAATGCCAAATGGATCACCTTCACCTGACCACCTCACGGTCGCCATACCCGAAATCAGATCCATATCTCTCAAGATATACTGAATATAGGCCAGGTCTACAAAGTCTCCACCTGTTCGTTTCAACAGGAGATAAAGGTTTAGAGAGGGAATAGTGTAAATAAACTTAAATGAAGTTTCATGGGTGAGCTTGGTCTTTTTATTATTTGCTCACTGTTGTGAAAATCACAGTAATAGGTTTGTGCTTCGTGTCCCGGGGTTCCCCACTCTGGAAGGAGAGGAGGAGCTATGTGCTCTGGCAGTGCTTTCTTACTAGAGATCATCCAGTTTCATCCAGTTTCCTGGCAGACACACCAAGGTATACTCAGTGTTGGGGAAGCTTCTCTGAAAATATAGTTTACCAAGCTACCAATTACTTCACACTGAAAGAAGTTAAGCTACACTAGCTACCCTTAAGGATAATATAGTTTTCTTAACTAAAGTTTTTAGTGAAAAAATGTCATATGCATATCTGAAATGTCAGACGACAAATTGCAAGAACAGACTACTATATTTTATTCCTTCAAAAAGAGTAGTGTTTAGCTCCAATAGTTAGCTACACCACTACATGGCATAAAAGTTACTAACTACTAAAAACAATACCTAGACTTGAATTTCGTTGAACTACCACCAAGCTACTGCAAAATGTAGTTAAATTACTAGTTTAACTACATGTAGTTCACTACCCTCCAACACTGGGTTTACTACAAAGCGGGATAGAGGAGTTAGCGAGCTTACTTTGGTCAATTCAGAGTTCAACTTGTGATAACTGTTGACACAAAGGTGGCTCACCTTTTAGCCAGGTACATTCCTATGGCAACGAATGCTTTCAGCCCTAAGCTGCTCCGGGGCCGGCAAATTTCACAAATTTCACCCTAAATCAAGTGTCTGAGAAATCAGATCAGGGCCCGTATTCATAAAGTGTCTCAGAGTAGTAGTGCTCTTCTAGAATCAGGTACCCCCTTCCATGTAATCTTATTCATTATATTCTAAAAGGTCAAACTGGTCATCAACACTCCTACTCTGAGAAACTTTATGAATACGGTCCCAGATTCCCTCCCTCTCGAGAAGTGCGTCATCATCCCATTATTCACCGTAACATATGTGAGGAAGAAAACTGATTATATATTCTATTAATCCAATGTACTTTTGTGTTAAAAAGAGTAATATTCAAGTACATATCAATCTACACATTTTGTAATGACTAGAAGCATTTGAAACTTTTTTTTGCATGCCCTAAAGGGATACTTAAGGAGTTTGGCAATGAGGCCCTTTATCTATTTCCCCAGTTAGATTAACCATTTAAAAAAATATATATTCTGTGTTTTAGTATGAAGGAAGTTAGAGGTAGTTTCGTGAGCCAATGCTAAGTAGCATTAGCACAATGATATTAGCATGCTAGCAGATACCATAGACTTCCAGTCATTATGCTAACGCTAGTTTGTAACTACCATCAAACTGCACTAAGTGACATAAAAATTGTATCCTCGAGTTCATCTGACCCAGAGAAGTAGAAAAAGAGCCTCATTGCTAAAATCACGAAGTATCCCTTTAAATAAAATTATTTTATCCATAGAAGTGAGAAAAAATATGCCTGTGCACTGATAATCACACCAAAAGAAGGCATTAATCATCCGAGTAATGAAAGACGGCACTTCTAAAAGCATATTTCCCACTATAACCTGGAGTTAGTGGCAGGCGCATGATCAATATCCACTTTTGTGCAGTAACATGGATGAAGCCTGAGCTGGAATGTGAGGTTAACTGAAACTGGATAGCTTCAGAAAATCCTGAGCAGATCTAACTAGGAACGTAGTATACTCCTCTGGCGTTAGAGCATGACATCTACCCACACACATGGACACATATACGGTGTAGGGTCCAAAAGTTTTGACACCCATGATAAAGATCAAAAAATGATAGCTAGGTAAACAATCAACCACAATCCCAACTCTTGACGTTACTACCCTCCATGAATCTGCAGGTAGCAAACCAACCAGGTTGAATGTTAGCTAGCTAACATTAGGCTATAACTAGCCAAGAAAATGGCTCTGACATATGAATAATATGATCATACACATAACGTTAGCTATAGCTGGCTGGCTCGTTAGCTAACATCACACTTGCATTTGAAATTAATACGATTTTGTCAAAATTAGAAACGTATTTTCTGAAAATGTTGCTAGCTAGACTAACTCATATACATCATGGTTGGACGCTTCTCCCTGTCACGGATGCCATGGTTGCTTCCCTTAGTTTGAAGATGTAATCCGGAGACAGGTGTTTTCTCTATCTCCTTAGCTATCTTATCTTATTCCACTGATTTCAAAGCTCGGTCCTCTTGAAAGTGGAGCGCAACACTTATGCAGTTCTACTAAGCAATATATTTTTTTTAAAGACAGAAGCGTGCTATATGCCAGACCAATCTGAACTCATCTCTCGGCATGTCCAGCCCACTCATTATCTCAGGCAATGATGGCTAGCGGGAAGGTTGCTGGCTTTTTCTGTGGCTAAACCAACGGGACTCATAATTTAACAATTGTATTTGTATTTACAGATGGCATACAAGTTTGTTATTAAGGCACATGAAAGTTCACATGTTCGAGAAAGCATTTCTGGCCACAAAAAAAAGGCATTTTGATGAATAAAAAAGATTACATTCAAATGGCTCTCATGTGACCCGCGACATACGCCTAGTTTCCTGAAACGAGTCACAATTATCATGGTCAAGTCATATTGACAAAGTTGTTGTGAAGATGTGGAGGGGTATATCTGTGAATTTGACACAGATCAACTGTACTAGTTGTTCAGGCTCTGATATGGTCCCATTTTGATTACTGTCTATTAATATGGTCAAGTGCAGCAAAGGAAGACTTAGCAAAGCTGCAGCTGGCTCAAAACAGAGCAGCACGCCTTGCCCTTAACAGCACATGCCAAACTAACATCAACAACATGCATGACAGTCCTTCATGGTAGAGGGTTGATGAGAGATTAATTGCTTCTGTTCTAGTTATGAAAAATATGATTTGCATAATCAAATAACATTCAGCTCAAATACCCAGCAAGACATGCTACCAGAGGTCTCTTTACATTACCCAAGTCCAAAACTAATTCACGGCAACGCACAGTATTATACAGAGCCATGATCACATGGAACTTCCTTCCATCTCCAATTACTCAAGCAAATAGCAAAATCTCTGGTGTATTTTGAACATTGAGACCGGGCCCCTGTAGTTAATAATATAATAATAATAACAACATTTACGTAATTATATATATTTTTTTGCATCTTGGGCTCAGCCCGACTCGCACAACTGACCAGTCACATTTATTTATAATACAGTTTTTTTTTTACTTATCAGTTAACCAATCAAGCCAGTTACCCAATGGGCCCCCTAACTCCTTACCTCCCCCCATCTGACGATTAGCAGAGCGACAGCAGCAGGTTGCCTACACTAATTTAAAACGGGCTCCTGAGTCCTCCTATGGTTGGCAGTTGCAGTAAAAAACTATACAAAATATATACTATACAGTATACTGTACATACAGTGCACTCTGAAAGTATTCAGACCCCTTGACCTTTTCCACATTTTGTTATATTACAGCCTTATTCTAAAATTGATTAAATAGTTTTTCCCCCTCATCAATCTACACACAATACCTCATAATAACAAAGCAAAAACAGTTTTTTATTTGCTGAAATATCGAATTTACATAAATATTCAGACCCTTTACTCAGTACTTTGTTGAAGCACCTTTTGGCAGCGATTACAGCCCCGAGTCTTCTTGAGTAGGACGCTAAAAGCTTGGCACACCTGTATTTGGGGAGTTTCTCCCATTCTTCTCTGCAGATCCTCTCAAGCTCTGTCAGGTAAGGGGTGTCTGTTGAAAGGTGAACCTTCGCCCCAATCTGAAGTCCTAAGCGCTCTGGAGCAGGTTTTCATCAAGGATCTCTCTGTACTTTGCTCCAGTCATCTTTCCCTCGATCCTGACTAGTCTCCCAGTCCCTGCCACTGAAAAACATCCTCACAGCATGATGCTGCCACCACCATGCTTCACCGTAGGGATGGTGCCAGGTTTGCTCCAGACGTGATGCTTGGCATAAAGGCCTGATTGGTTGAGTGCCGCAGAGATGGTTGTCTTTCTGGAAGGTTCTCCCATCTCCACAGAGGAATTCTGGAGCTCTGTCAGAATGACCATTGGGTTTTTGGTCAACTCCCTGACCAAGGCCCTTCTCCCCCAATTGCTCAGTTTGGTCTAGGAAGAGTCTAGGTGGTTCAAATCTTCTTCCATTTAAGAAGGATGGAGGCCACTGTGTTTTCGGGGACCTTCAATGCTACAGAAATGTTTTGGTACCCTTTCCCAGATCTGTGCCTTGACACAATCCTGTCTCGAAGCTCTACAGACAATTCCTTTGACCTCATGGCTTGGTTTTTGCTCTAACATGCACTGTCAACTGTGGGACGATATATAGACAGGTGTGTGCCTTTCCAAATCATGTCCAATCAATTTAATTTACCACAGGTGGACTCCAATGAAGTTGTAGAAACATTAAGAATGATCAATAGAAACAGGATGCACCTGAGAAACAGGATGCACCTGAGATTAATTAATTAATTCAAGTCTTATAGCAAAAGGGTCTGAATACTTATGTAAATAAAGTATTTCAGTTTTTTTTATGAATTTGCAAACATTTCTAAAAACCTGTTTTTGCTTTGCCATTATGGGGTATTGTGTGTAGATATATGTTTTTTTTTTAAATAAGCTGAATACGGAATACTTTCCGAGTGCACTGTATATACAGTGTACTGTATATTATATATTACACACTGAACAAAAATATAAACGAAACATGCAACAATTTCAAGGATTTTACAGTTCATAAAAGTATCTGTATCTGGATACAGTATCTGTATCTGGTGTGACCTCCATCGCAACACATCTCTTTCGCATGGAGTTTTTCAGGCTGTTGATTGTGGCCTGTGGAATGTTGTCACACTCCCCTTCTATGGCTGTGCGAAGTTGCTGGATATTGGTGGGAACTGGAACACTCTGTCATTAACGTCAGTCCAGAGCATTCCAAACGTGCTCAATGGGTGACATGTCTAATGAGCATGCAGGCCATGGAAGAACTGGGACATGGAATTGTGTACAGATCCTTGCAGCATGGGGCCATGCATTATCATGCTGAAACATGACGTGATGGTGGCGGATGAATGAATCTGTTCACAACGTTGACATCAGCAAACCGCTCACCCACACAAAGCCATACACACTTTCTGCCATCTGCCCGGTACAGTTGAAACCGGGATTCATCTGTGAAGAGCACACTTCTCCAGTGTGCCAGTGGCCAACGAAAGTGAGCATTTTCCCACTGAAGTCAGTTGCGACGCCGAACTGCAGTCAAGTCAAGCCCCTAGTAAGTTCGACGAGCACACAGATGAGCTTCCCTGAGATGTTTTCTGGTTCTTTGGTTGCACAAAACCACAGTTTCCTCAGCTGTATGGGTGGCTGGTCTCAGAGGATCCCGCAGGTGAAGTAGCTGGATGTGTATATCTTGGGCTTGGTCTGCGGTTTTGAGGTCGGTTGTACATACTACCAAATTCTCTAAAACAACAATGGAGGTGGCTTATGGTAGAGAAATGAACATTAAATTATCTGGCAACAGCTCTGGTGGACAATCCTGCAGTCAGCATGCCAATTGCACGCTCCCTCAAAATTTGAGACATCTGTGGCATTGTGTTGTGTGACAGAACTGCACATTTTAAAGTGGCCTTTTATTGCCCCCAGCACAAGGTGCACCTGTGTAATGATCATGCTGTTTAATTAGCTTCTTGATATGCCACACCTGTCAGGTGGATCGATTATCTTGCAAAGGAGACATTTGTGCACAACATTTGAGAGAAATAAGCTTTTTGTGCGTATGGAACATTTCGGGGGATCTTTTATTTCAGCTCATGAAACATGGGACCAGCATTTTGTGTTCATATTTTTGTTCAGTATAGAATCTATGGTCTGAGGGGCTTTGTACCTTTTTCCTTTCTATCACTTCTAACTCTATGGTCACACCACCAATGAGATCATTCCACCAATGAGGTCACAGCATGGGAGTTCCTTCCTGTCTCTCTCTGTGTGAGGGAGGGATTAGTTGAGCTCATCTCCAAAGATTAAATAAGTGGCCTTGTTTCATCCAATTTCAAATTCAACCCAACCTACTTCTTTAAATGAATCTCCCTTGATGCCTTCTATTTTGAACTTTTCAGATTAACATTTGAGGATTGGATTGGATGCCATTCAACTTTTTCCAGGAAGTTGTTAAATTAACCATTACTTTTATGTCATGCGAAGTCACCAACCTGGTGTTTTTTAACGTTTTTAAGACATAATGTTGATTCATGTTTAGAAGCCCTGATAAGCAGTGTTGTTGCACACTATTTGTTGTGCATATGGTTAGCAAAATAGAATAGATTTAACCTTGCATGGTGATGTCACCCTGTCTTGAAGTCAACTAAGGCTAAGCTAAGCCTCTTGCAGCTTGCTCTAGTCATGCATACAGTAGGTTTCCTAGTGCTGATGGGAGCAAGGTAAAGAATCCTGGCAGGCCTCGTACATCCAACAAATACCTGTCCATTACCTAAATTATTTAGTCAATTAGCATAAGACTTGACTGCTTTAGATGTGTAGCCTACATTACCGTGAATATTGTCTCCAACTCATCCTTGTCGATTTTCCCGTTGCCGTCCTGGTCAAACAATTTGAAGTACCACTTGAGTTTCTGGTTGATTTCTCCCTTCAGCATCAGGCTGATGGCTGCGATGTACTCTACAAAATCTATGTACCCGTCCTAAAACAGAGATAGAGAAAGGGTGAAGAAAGGGTACAAACAACAATACTTTTGCATGCCATTGCAGCCATTTTGTCAAAACAATGTCTCCTCAGTGCACAGAATAATTTATTTGATTGAATATATCCCACCTGCTGTAATTACATATATTTGATACATAGAGCCATACTGTATATCTAAATATATCTCTGGACACATGGTCTTAGGGACACTGGATGCACCATAAAGTTTAACCTAGTTTACCTGTCCTACTGTAGGTGGGTGTGGTGTCATGTCCTGGGTTTACCCGTGTCATGTCCTGGGTTTACCCGTGTCCTGTCCGTCTTGGTCAGTACATCCGCCCACAACCCACCCCTGACGACAGCACCACCACTAAAGCTCTCTCCATCTGTACGAAGCTTTCCATTGAGCTTTTGCCAACTAAATGACTTAGCTAAAGACACACTTCAAGAACGGCACACTTAGATCATTCACCCGGTGGGAACAACCCCTGAAGGAGGAATCCCACATAGTTTATCATACCAACATGTCCAGTCTGGTCTGGACATTGTAAACTGAAACCGAAAAAAAAAAATGAATTTCTCTGCAGTGTGTACTTTACTACTCTTCCATTGTTAGCGTACTGTAGGTCAATTAACCGTAGTCGGGTATGATCCCCAGATTACCTACAGTACATAGGTAGTTAAGGTAATTAGCAGGTTTATCTATTAAGTGTCTTTCTGTGATAACGTTAGAGCTATGTCACTCCCTCAACACGCAAATTTAAAGATCACAATCGCTGCTCCTACATCTACTCAACAGTTTTCATGTCACAAATTCTATTCCACTTGCCTGGGTGCCAGTCTGTTTTTGCTCTCTTGCCAACTCAAGGCAATTCATATTATTCTGTATGTAAATCTGCAACACTCCTTTTAGAATTATATGTTACATTAGGAAAGTAATAGCTGTAGAACAATATCATATGAATTAAAGTAGGCGGTCATTGTAAAATAAGAATTTATTCCTGACTTGCCTAGAAAAATAAAGTTGAACACTGAACTCTTCATTGAGACAATGCTGAAACATCAATCCAAGGGCTAGGCAATGACACATTTTCATTTGTGCCAAAATCAAAATGAAAAAAGTTATCTTGCAAATTCAAGAGGCTATGGTGTGAAATAGGCTTTTAGAAATGCAGTCTTTATTGTATTACTTATGGTTAATGCCATCTTTGGTGTGCACCACCTTTTTTCCCACTCATATCGATATTTTTTATTATTCGTCATACAGAATTGCTACATTGCATGAAGTTTAAAATACATTCTGTCATTGTGTAATATATTTTAACATGACCATTTTTTAACACACAGAAATAAAATGTATAAAATAATTAATCAGATGTCTTTTTCAAATGAAGGTGATGATGATGCAATCTTTGCTAGAGGGAGCTTGATTTAGTTGGGCCTCAACTGGCGGATCAGCAATTTCATTCAGGCTAAGTGGGTTAGCCTATCCTGGATGAAGCAATTTAGTTCTGAAGGATTCGTTGCAATAGAAATGTCCCTGGCTAAAATACGAGCCACTCTCCCCAACCAACCTCCCTATTTGCCTATCTGCCTAAAGTAACTAGACCATTGGTAGGTATCATACGTCTTGGAGGTGCTCAGAAATACATGAAGTATATTTTGTATTGCTCTGAGGCCAGCCTGGGAATTGTCATGCCAATCATTTTGTTTAGCTTGACAATGACAATGGAGTAGGCAAAAGCACAAACAGATTTGCAGTGGTGTGAAGTACTTAAGAAAAAACTATTTTAAAGTACTACCTAAGTAGTTTTTTGGGGGTATCTGTACTTTACTATTTATATTTTAGACAACTTTTACTTCACTACATTCCCAAAGAAAATAATGTACTTTTACTCCATACATTTTCCCTAATCCTCAAAAGTACTTGTTACACTTTGAATGCTTAGCAAGACAGAAAAAAGTGTCAAATTCAAGAGAATATCCCTGGTTATCCCAACTGCCTCTGATCTGGTGGACTCACTAAAATCCATGCTTCTTTTGTCAATAATGTCTGAGTTGGAGTGTTCCCCTGGCTATCCATAAATAAAAAATTCAATCGTGCCATCTGGTTTGCTTAATATAAGGAATTTGAAATGATTTATACGCAGTGATCGGGTCGTGGGCAATAAATCCAACCCAAGGAAAACTGTTACGGTACCCTTCATTCTGTGGCATGTTTTTCTTAATATTCTCACAAATTGCAGTTTTGGACGAGACTGACTTTATGACAAACATTATCCTATTTACACGTTGTACTACATTTTGACTCGAGAATAAATGTTTCTGTCAAATATTAATGCCACATAAGCTATTTTCTACCAAATAAGTTGTTTATTGTCTTCAGTTGCGTTAACTCAGCTCATTCCTCACACATTCTCCTACAGAAATTACACCACACACAAATCTACTTAGAACACTATAAACACACACAGGCTCCGCTGAGGTATATTGGCCTACACAGTGGCTCTGTAAGCACATTGGTGTGTGTGAGCCAATGGAAGCTCCTGTTCTCTCAGCTGATGGTTCAGCTCTTAGCTCTATAACAAAGCATGTTAGCATATTAGTGTTATAAGTGGCTCTGCCATCTTCCACTTCTCACCTGCTATAGTCTACAATTGAAAATGTCATGCACTCTGAAAATGCACTCCAATGCATTAAAACTGCGGATGACAGCAATTGCATCTCTGCATCCAACTCGATAGTGCAGTCTGCAGAAAGAAACTATGGCACACCTACTGTAAGGTCCTGCAAGCCTGAGTGCTAGTCTATTTATGCCCACTGTTTTTCATTGATTGTTATGCCAAACACATCATGCATAAACAGATCTGGGACCAGGGACCTGCAGCTCCAGTGAAAGCTAAGCAGACTGAGTGAGAGACAAAAGAGACAAAATAATAGAGAGAACTTAGAATGTGGCACCTGCAGTAACTCTAAACTCAAGACTGACCCAATTCCCCCTGCTCTTCTCCCAACATGCAGAATAGAATGTCAAAATAAAAGTCACGATGTCACAATAGCGGTCCCACATTAACATACACTTGAAATGCATGACTTATATTGGCTTTATACCATCCTAATGCACTGTCACTCCCAGTCCCTCTATAAACCTGTGTGTCTTCATCATCATCATGATCATCTCACCCCGTCCATGTCGAAGGTGAAGAAGACTTGGTCCACGTAGCTGGTAGCGTTCTCGTTCATCCCCTGCAGACCCAGCATGCCCTTGAGTTCGAACAGCGTGATGAGTCCTGACGGAGACTCCTTCATAAACTTGTTGTACCAGTGGTGCATATCCTCTGCCAGGATATCATCCAGGTTAGAGCCGTGGTTCCCCATATCTGAGAGGTGGCGCTGGGCTGAGAAGAGGGATGGTCGATGGAGCCTTCTGAGGGATGAGTACTGGTTACTGGAAAGCTGGGCTGAGATCAATGACCTGTAGAGGTAGAGTAGAGCCTGTTTTCTCTGGCTGACTCTGCTGTCACCCTTTTGGGTGAGATGGGGTAGTTCTGCTGGATTAGGTTGGGTTCTGGAGAGCTGATGGATGCAGAGGTCCTGAGGTTTACCCGTAGAGAAGGTAGGTTGCTAGGGGACTGAGAGAGCTGCAGTCCCTGTCCAACTCCCTGGCTCTGTGTCCCTCAGAGAATCAAGAGACAGAAGAAAAGAGTAGAGAAGATGTTGCAATGTTGCGTGAGGAGCTGCGTCCTGGCTGCGATCAGTCTCTCCAGTCTGGCCCTGTACAGTACAGTATGGAACTTCAGGAAGGACAGAGAACAGGACTCTTTAAACCTCTTAGTGTTGCTGCAGGACACAGAACAGGAGGGAAACACTTTAAATAACACCCTAATGAGATAACCAACCCATCCCAACCCCCTGCTAGACATTGACATGCAAGGGAAGGACGGGGTACTGGCACTGAAACAGGGGTGATTATATAACTAACTGGCTACAGCAGCTGGACACAGAAGCTCGCCTCTGCTCTGCTCAGAGACATGACCATCCATCTCTACAGACCAAACAGACAAAACAATAACAGGAAGACATAAGACAGGGAGGTAGTCCAGACAGTCCAGACAGACCAGACAGGGAGACAGACCAGACTGGGCAACAGGGCGACAGGTATAGGGAGGGAGACCAGACAGGGACACAGTGAGACAGGTACAGGGAGAGAGACCAGACAGGGACACAGGGAGACAGGTATAGTGGGTCAGACCAGACAGGGAGACAGGTAGACAGACCAGACAGGTAGACAGACCAGACCAGACAGGTAGACAGACCAGACAGGGAGACAGTCCAGACAGGGAGACAGTCCAGACAGGGAGGCAGTCCAGACAGTCCAGACAGACCAGACAGGGAGACAGGTAGACAGACCAGACAGGGAGACAGTCCAGGCAGACCAGACAGACCAGACAGGGAGGCAGTCCAGACAGTCCAGACAGACCAGACAGGGAGACAGGTAGACAGACCAGACAGTCTAGACAGACCAGACAGGGAGGTAGTCCAGACAGTCCAGACAGGGAGGTAGTCCAGACAGTCCAGACAGACCAGACAGGGAGACAGTCCAGACAGGGAGACAGTCTAGACAGACCAGACAGGGGGGCAGTCCAGACAGTCCAGAAAGACCAGACAGGGAGGCAGCCAAGACAGACCAGACAGGGAGGCAGTCCAGACAGTCCAGACAGACCAGACAGGGAGGCAGTCCAGACAGTCCAGACAGACCAGACAGGGAGGCAGTCCAGACAGGGAGGCAGACCAGACAGGGATACAGTCCAGACAGACCAGACATGCAGAATGGGAGACATACCAGACAGGGCAACATGGAGTCAGTCCAGATAGAGAGACAGGTACAGGGAGACAAGTAGACAAGTACAGGAAGACAAGACGACAAGTACAGGGAAATAGGTAGACAGACCAGACATGGTCAAAGACAAGACAAGGACACAGGTACAGGAAGACAGACCAGACAGGGAGACAGAGCAGACATATAAGGGAGCACCCCTGTCCAAGTTAACAATGTTATAAATTACAGTAATCAGGCTGTTCCTAGAGGACCAATCAGTGCTTGACCTGGATCAAACATTACGTTATGGATACATTACGGTGACATTATGACATAGGCCAAAGGTTATGACATTATGACAAAGGCTTATGTTAAAAGGTCAAATGTTGTAAGGTTATGGTGTTCGATATTATGTTGATGTAATGGCGACAAAATGGTGATGTTATGGGGACGTCATGTTGATGTACATAAGATTACCTTTAACAGAGAAAGCATAAAGTATTATCTCTTCTTCCCAGTCTAGCCCCGGTGCATTATTGAACAAACTGAAGGCACGTTATTCAGCCACTCTTGAAGGAAAATGGCATCAAGCCTCAGAGTGCTGATCTCACACGAGGTGAAAAGGTGAAAGAAGTGCTGATCTCAACGCAGGGAAAGGTGAAGAGGTCACAGTTGTGACCTTGATGGGGTTGATGCTATAACAACAGCCTGTGGTCAAACAGAATAAGTTCTCAACTGAAGATGTTTGTGATCCTACTCTTTCAGCACACACCCCAGCTCAACTCTCAGATAATCCCTATGGGATCCTTGTATCTGGATTATAATCTTCCTTTTGATTTAATCACATCTGAACCTGGGGGGTTCCTCATGGCCGGGGATATATATGTCACTACAGGAATCAGAAATTGTAGAATTATACTTAAATTTGAAGCAGGAAACTGTAGGTGAGAGAGGAGAGAGAGGAGAGGGTGTGGAAGTGCACATGGTTAGCAGATGTTATTGTGAGTGTAGCGAAATGTTTGTGCTTCTAGTTCCGGCAGTGCAGCAATATCTAACAAGTAATCAAACAATTCCATAACAACTACCTAATACACACAATCTAAGTAAAGGAATGGAATAAAAATCTATAAACGCAGCAAAAAAAGAAACCTCCCTTTTTCAGGACCCTGTCTTTCAAAGATAATTCGTAAAAATCCAAAAAACTTCACAGATCTTCATTGTAAAGGGTTTAAACACTGTTTCCCATGCTTGTTCAATGAATCATAAACAATTAATGAACATGCACCTGTGGAACGGTCGTTAAGACACTAACAGCTTACAGACGGTAGGCAATTAAGGTCACAGTTATGAAAATTTAGGACACTAAAGAGGCCTTTCTACTGACTCTGAAAAACACCAAAAGAAAGATGCCCGGGGTCCCTACACATGAACATGCCTTAGGCATGCTGCAAGGAGGCATGAGGATTGCAGATGTGGCCAGGGCAATAGATTGCAATGTCTGTACTTTGAGACACCTAAGACAGTGCTCCAGGGAGACAGGACGGACTGCTGATCATCCTCGCAGTGGCAGACCATGTGTAACAACACCTGCACAGGATCGGTACACCCTGCGGGACAGATACAGGATGACAACAAAAACTGCCCGGGTTACACTAGGAACGCACAATCTCTCCATCAGTACTCAGACTGTCCACAATAGGCTGAGAGAACCTGGGCTTGTAGGCCTGTTGTAAGGCAGGTCCTCACCAGACATCACCGGCAACAATGTCGCATATGGGCACAAACCCACCATCACTGGACCAGACAGGAGGCCTGTACACCGAGGCCTGTACTCTGGAGTGAGATCGAGTGAAGGGTCCGTCATGGTCTGGGGCGGTGTGTCACAGCATCTTTGGACTGAGCTTGTTGTCATTGCAGGGAAGACCTCCTCCTCCCTCATGTGGTACCCTTCCTGCAGGCTCATCCTGACCCTCATGTCAGCGAAGAGCCCAGATCTCAATCCCATTGAGCACATCTGGGACCTGTTGGATTGGAGGGTGAGGGGTAGGGCCATTCCCCCCCAAAATGTCTGGGAACTTGCAGGTGCCTTGGTGGAAGAGTGGGATAACATCTCACAGCAAGAACTGGCATATCTGGTGCAGTCCATGAGGAGGAGATACACTGCAGTACTTAATGCAGCTGGTGGCCACACCAGATACTAACTATTACTTTTGATTTTGACCCCCCCTTTGTTCAGGGACACATTATTCCATTTCTGTTAGTCACATGTCTGTGGAACTTGTTCAGTTTATGTCTCAGTTGAAGAATCTTGTTATGTTCATACAAACATTTACACATGTTAAGTTGACTGAAAATAAATGCAGTTGACAGTGAGAGGACGTTTCTTTTTTTGCTGAGTTTAGATATAAACATATGGATGAGCAATGGCCAAGCAGCATAGGCAAGATGTAATCGATGTTACAAAATACAGTATATACATATGAGATGAGTAACGCAAGTTATGTAAACATTATTAATGTGGCAATATTAAAGTGACGAGTGATCCATTTATTAAAGTGACCAATGATTTCAAGTCTGAATGTAGTCAGCAGCCTCACTGTGTTAGTGATGGCTGTTTAACAGTCTGATGCCTTTGAGATAGAAGCTGTTTTTCAGTCTCTTTTTCAGTCTCTCTGTCCCAACTTTGATGCACCTGTAATGACCTCGCCTTCTGGATGGTAGAGGGGTGAACAGGCAGTGGC